>NC_092702.1:17341546-18091546 GCF_964275005.1 Diadema setosum
AACCTGAAACAAAGGGCCACCATAACGCTTTGCATAAATGATATTTGCATCTCCTCTTCAATACGAGACATGGTAAATCAAACCCATTTTGAAGCAATTCAAGCTAGTATGTCATGACGTCACGATAAAGGTATCTGCGACCGTCACTGGGATATCTTAGGTCTCGATTTGTAGAGTAGTGCAGAAAGTTCTTATTGTGTTCTCTTCCAAATCGTTGGTATGAATGTTGAATTTCACAGATTTCTGCTATGACTACAATACTATGTTTGTGTGTTTTGTATTTGTTTGTTTAGACTGACTTTGTGGATCTAGCAAACGTTTTCTCCTTCAACATTATGCGTACATCTCGATGGCAACAGCAGAGAGACTGGCGGAAAAGACTACTCAGTCATTTCCTCTTCCCTGTGGGGAGCCTATACCCTCTGGGTCTTGTCATCATGCTCCGTGTAGCCGTATGACCGGATACACCAGACATCTCGCGACCAGTCAGGCGATCGACGTTCTCCGCAATTGTGACGTCATGTACGAATGAAGACAACGAGCCTGGTGGTGCACATGACATCATATTGGATTATTTGGAGTTCATTTCTGTTCCTTCCTGCCTTGCCGATCTGTTTCCATGCAGCAGTAAACAACTAAAACATCATAGGAG
The DNA here is from genome assembly GCF_964275005.1 of Diadema setosum. NCBI lineage: Eukaryota > Metazoa > Echinodermata > Echinoidea > Diadematoida > Diadematidae > Diadema > Diadema setosum. The sequence goes on from NC_092702.1 coordinate 17,342,199, forward strand.
CTGGATTCAGTGTGAATAGATTTTGTTCCACTTATATTATTCTCCTTCACCATTTTGGATCGTTTGCTTAAAGGTACTGTTTACCAATGGGAGCAGTAATTTTAAAAAGAATGTTCGAAATATCACATTTGATGCATAATCATGCGTATAGGTCAGTAAACTGTTGTATCACAAAACATCCTACCACATAAAAAAAAAAATAACTGTTATAAAGCCTGAAATGTAACGAGATATCACTATTTTCCCCAATAAACCGTATCTGTAGACGGTTTAGTCCAGAAACATTTTCATCATATAACTATTGTTCACATTTTCTGTATCTAACAATATTTAACATTGATTATACTGATTCGAATTTTTTTTACATTGGTTGTTTCTATCCCTAACTCACATGATTTTTAGAACTATTTTGAAGCACTAAAGCTGGATTTTTGTTCCATCTGCAAATGATAATTCTAAACCAGGGAGGTGTCGTCTCACCTCCCTGTTCCAAACACACCAACATTATTTTCACAACACACGTGATTCGCCACCTCCATCCCTTTCTCTTTTCTTTTTTTTTTAATTGAAAAGTAAGGGATTGTAGAAGAAGTGAATTTCTACTTCTCATACACGTGATGACACACTCATTAAAGCAAGCAAGGCGAGTGCCATTAACATCTAAATCACACGCAGCCAACAAAGGATAGTGGCCACTATATACCAGACATGGTCACTAGGGGCATGTATAAGCGTAAAAAGGATGTACACAAAGTGTCACAGTTGTTATTAGGGCGTGCAATGATTATGATGGTTAACGACAATTAGACTTGCTCAAAGAACGACAAAATGGAAAAGAGAAGGAGCTAATGGTCAAAATCTTTGCGAATGCACTTGGGCTGATCTCTCCAATCTTTTAGTGGCAAATTGGATAGTGAGCAACTCGTGATTGGTAAAAGACGAACTTGATGATACCAGGGAGGTGAGAGGAGTCTCACCTCCCTGATGATACTATCACCATTATTTTCACTATTTTACCCTTGTTTCATTCCGATATTCCACTCAAATTACATTACATTCCGCGACGATTATTGCCGTAACGTAATTATGTACTTCTAATTATTGAAGTGCGAACGTTTAACCTTGTTCAGATGTCCTCTTCGCGTCACTGTATTAGTTCTATATGGAGTAGGCATATTCGATAACTGAATCAAGAAACTCGTGATGGCAGATCATTCAAACTTGAAGGAAAGACCTGAGTTGAGACGATAGTTTCTTTTCTTCCAAGCATTCTGGTTACAGTTCGTTATTCCGAAGGTTCGTTATTCCGAAGATTCGTTATTCCGAAGGTACGTGTATCCGAAAATGTGATAAGGTTTGTTATTCCGAAGGTTCATTAATCCGAAAATAAAATATGGTTCGTTATTCCGAAGGTTCATTTATCCGAAAATGAAACAAAGCTCGGTATTCCGAAGGTTCGTTACGGACCCTATTTCATTTTCAAATCAACGAATCTCGGAATAACGAACCCTATTTAATTTTCGGATTAACGAACCTTCGAAATAACGAACCCTATTTCATTTTCGGATAAACGAGCCTTCGGAATACCGAACCCTATTTCATTTTCGGATTAACGAACCTTCGGAATAACGCCACAAATGATCGGATTTTCGAACCCTTTTTTATTTTCGGATTAACGAACCTCTAGGTAAAGGAAATTTGTGTATTTCGGATTAACGAACCTTCGAAATAACGAACAGCACCCATTTATCCACTATTGTGAGTATTGTGAGTTTTTTTTTCTTTCTTTTCACCATTCTTCAGTTGGGTACACACGGCTCATCGAATAGTGCTTGCAAGTTGAACATTATTAGATATGTCTGAAATGTATTCAATATTCAATATTCAACTTTATTTTCACTTCCATCAAATAAACAAAGAAATTATATACATTGCATATGTACAGGATATTTGTAATACTTGCAGAACATAATTTGACAAGGTATATAAATATGAAAATGAGAAGTAGATGCGATTACATCTTTGTTAATATATACATAAAGCGAATAATACAAGTCAACTAAGGATGAGGATGGAAGTGGAGGGTCCCACTAAGAAGCAGAGCTTGTACGATATGGGACCCTCAGAAAATACACAAAACAGCAATATAAAACAAAATAAACGAACCGATGTCAACTGACATCAAGATGATTGGGAAGGGAAAAAGAAAGAAAAGGAAAAAAAGAGAAAAAAGAGAAAAAAAGGGGAGAAAAAGGGGAAAAAAACTACAGCACGTGCTGCAAGTATCTTCTGTACTTCAAAATAATCACTGTTTATAATGATGAAGTATATTTATTTATCATGTTTTGAGTGATCAATGTATGTTACAAGCCTAGCTTTTTAGTGGACCCTCTTTTTCCATACCTACTTCATTGTTATTCTTCAAAGCATGCATATTTGTTCTTAGTTATACTACTTATATCATAACTTATTATATATATGATGCGATTCACTTTTCGTTCTGTGTATCACTTTTCCTTGATTGAAATTGATCAAACAATGTAATTGTTTTATGCACAATAACTGTTTCATTCCTGGTTTGTTGGAAAATAAAACTTGAATTTAATTGAATTGAATTGAATTGAATTAAATTAAATTAAATTAAATTAAATTAAATCAAATTAAATTAAATTAAATTAAATTAAATTGATTTGAATTGAATTGAATTGAATTGAATTGAATTGAATTGAATTGAATTGAATTGAATTGAACTAACTGGCATTGTTATGACGACTGCCGTACTACTCAACTCATTGCTCAAGTGTCTCAGTAACGAAAGTGCCAACGTGTAATGCGTACCAATTGCTTCTCCTCGCCCTCCGTTTGATTTTGTGCCAAATAAAGTCTGGAACTCGATAGACATCAGTCCAAATCATAGATCTGAAGACAAAACGCGATATCCAAGCAGACGTGGCGTGTCCTAGCAGTACTAATTTGGAAGGTGGAACGTGGATTTTGGCCACGCGCGAGGCTAAATAGACACAGCTGATCCTATAACAGGCTCATCGAGAGCGTACAAATCTCAAGGCTACTTCTCAAAAGATGAAACATGAAATTTAAACTTGCGCCCGGCGAAAGTCTTGAAAAAATTGTTGGCACGTCTTCATGATTACACTGATGTTTAATTATCATAGACAGATTCGACTCCTCCCATTTAGTTTAAAACCTTGAAGTCACATCGTAACCATTTATCTTTCTGATCAAGATCACTCACTATAAAAACTTTCAAACGGCGACAGACATAAACAAGCAAACCAACGAAAGTACCACGGAAATAATTATAATTCTCTTTATATCCCTCTTTGTATATATATATATATATATATATATATATATATATATATATATATATATACATATATATATATATATATATATATATATATATATATATACATATATATGCATATACATGTGTGTGTGTGTGTGTCTGTCTAATGTCGTTCGTTTTGTCTGTTAGTCTGTTAGTGCAGGTGTGTTAACAAGTTACTCACGTTCACTCTCTATACATTAGATTAAAATAACTTTCTTATCCAGTTTCTTTTTTTTTAATGACCGTTGTAACAACCATGAATTGGTGAGTAATGTCCCTGAAATTAACGTCTGCGTCAAGCGATGGCTTTTTCCTTCACGATTTGCATAGCAAAATGTCGAAACGAAGTGTACGCCTTGGATCAGAAAAAGGAAAGGGACGGTTGCGTAGGTAAGTGAAAAATGAGGAAAGGACTTTTATCGTTGCTGTCACGAAAGTGAAGGCTTATGAAATTGGTGCCGCCATCTCATCTCAGTTGTAACAAGGACGGACGACCGGTATACATAGTAGAATATGATGTGATAAACAGGCAACAAGTAAATCAAACCCTTTACCTGAGACGCAAGTATATTTGACGCAACGGATCAAAGTTCGTCTCTGGTTAGCTGTTTGAAAAACTACACTAAAACAACAACAACAACAACATCATCGACAAGAGTAACTGATATAGACTAAATACTGCTGCGCCATTGAACAGATTGATTAGTTTTCCATCGGTGTGTGGCGGAGAGATAGCGAAGCAGGGCGTTCAACTCGCTTTGCCCCCGGTCCATCACGAAGTCCTAACCGATATATCGTTTGATTGCTTCGGGAAGTGTCTTCGGTAATCAGATAACATAGAAATCCTGCAAGCCTTCTGAGCATGCAGGGGAGTGTGCCGAGATGCGCAGACGACCTGCCCACGCGCTCGCAGAATTTCTATTTTTTTTTCTCTCTCTCCCTTCTCTCTTCTTTTCGGGGCTTGTCTTCATCGAGAGCGAGGCTAATAACGCGAACATATGTCACCCCTCGTCAAAACGCCTGCCACTGCCAAATGAGGACTCACATTTTGTGAAACAGCCTGTCCAATTTTCTCCCTTTTTTCGCAGAGGAAGGCGGCATGACACTCTGGCAGAAGGGAAAATAATTAACGCATTGATTGGAGTTGATATGACAACACTTATCGCGGTAGGGTCTCTTTCCCGTTTGTTAGGCAAACTATTAAGTGCATAATATACATATAAATTTAGCAGTATGTTTAGTTGAAGAGCATCTATATGCATATATAAATACATGTATATATATTATACATCGTGTACAAATAAATATATTTACTTATTCATATTTATACACATACTGTATATATTTCCCAACTTAATAATGTATGGTGATGAAAACATGACTTGTATCATAATCAAAAACCAACGACAATAAACAATTGTTAAAGCAGAGTATGTGATACCATCGAAACGAAATCTAACCGTACTTACATGTATTTTAAAGTTTTATTATTGCTTAAGATACCCAACACGCTGATGAGTAAGCTACATTCCGCCCATGTCGAGTCCTCTTTTATAAAGCGATCGAAATGTGCTATGGGAAGTGACGCGTTAACGATAGCATCTCGGTCGTACGACGATGAGTGGGCGTGTGATTATGCTCCGCTGGAAATCGCACGACCCGATTGGTCTGAAGTTTTTCCTCAATGGTATGGTGCGATGCGGCTCGTCCTTGTCTCTATTAGACGTAAGGGTAAATGAACTTTCGCCCGTAAGATGCGTTATCAAAAGAGCGCGACTCGCATTAGGATGTGCAGCTGTCTTCAGCTGCTCTGATCGATACAATGTGAGGCAACTTTTCACTGATTTCACACCAAAACGTCGTTTCTCGTGAATCCCTCAAGTTGACTACCCGTCCAACATATAACATGGGTGTATTATAGCATTCGAAGAGTCAGCAAAACTTATAAAATGATGCAGAATAACGGAACTCACTACGGCCCACTGATCATTAAGCATATAAACGCTTCACCGTCATCACATACAAGGATTGTCTTGTCTACACATCATGATATTCAACGCTAATATGGATCCTGGTTGTACTTGTAAGCCGTGCTTACTTGCATAATTGGGTGAAATAGACCAGGAATATTACTCATAACAGCTGTCGTCCCACTTCAAGTCCTGGGCAAGTCAACGCAGAGACGGTTCTCATTTCGCTAGCTAAAACTGCCATAACTTGTTGAAATGATTTTCATGACACCCTGATTTATTATACCTTTAACAGGGTGACACTTGTGTGGTAACCCGCCGTGAGTGAGTGCAGATGATCTGGGATAATTGCGGCTAACTATACTTAAATTTGTTACCGCCTTCGCATATATCCATGTACTGGTTTTGTCAGAACTTACTACAAGCATTTTAATTTCATTTCATTTCATTTCATTTCATATAATACCATTTCATTTTATTTCATTTCATTTACAGTATTTCATTTCCAACAAAAATGCAATCGCAAATAAGCAGATAAATACATAAATCATGCTACACTATATCTCATATCATTCTATCTGTACATGGATATTTTAACATCCTAAAAAACTGCCATTTTCTCCTTTGTTTTAAATGTATTAAGAATATTTTTATCAACTAAAGTCACTGCCTCCCCCAAAAATAATGAAAATTGAAGAATATTATATCATCATTGCTAGGATTTTACAAGACAGCAACTGCGAGTACGATATTTTTGATAATAAAAAAAGTCTGTCACTCTGTTCGTCCGATCCTACACTTTGCATCAAAGTCATATCTTAAAGGGAAAGTCATATCTTAAAGGGATGATATAGTTTTGCTTGAGGTGGTGCTTCAGGTTTCCAACTTTTTTTGTGAGGTGATGAGAAACCTCTTTTGAAATAAGAAAGAGCATACAATTTTGAAGAGGAATTCACAGTTTATTTGATGAAAATTTGTTTTAAATTGTTTGAGATATTCAGAAACAAAAAGTTCTGAATAAAGGTGGGACCCAACTTTTATTTACCACTTTGTTTTACTTTGGTTTTTGATATCTCAACCATTTCAGAACCGATTTTAATCAAATAAGCTTTTATATACCTCTTCAAATTGTATGCTCTTTCGTATTTCATATTAAAGTGATTTTTAATCATTTCGCAAAAAGTTGAAATACGAATCCCCATCTGAACCAGAACTATGCCATCCCTTTAAACATGCTGTGAAATTGTCATTTTGAATGATATGATATACCACTGCTAGGTTATTATAACTGGACACTAATATGATGAGAAGGATAAGATTTTATTCTTCCTAATTTCCTTTTTATATTTCAGGGAAGTGAAGAAGTCTATACAAGTCAACGGGGAAATGTGAAGCCATGACATTTTCTCAGCGGAATCCATTCGTTTCCGATACCCAATGTCCGATTTAAATAAAATGTATACAATTCAGTTTATCTGACTATACTTCGTTCATTAAAAGGGTGGTATAGTTGAGGGTGAGACGGGGGATTCATGCAGACTGTAATCGACTTTTTTTTTTGGCGAAATAATCAGAAACCATATAGGATATGAAAGAGAATACAATTTTAAGAGGTATTCAAAGTTTATATGATGAAAATCCATCTTGAAACGGCTGATTATCCAAAAACAAAGTAAAATAAAGGTGGGACCCGTCTTTTATTAGGACCACTTTGATTTTAGATATCTTGGCCATTTCGAAACTGATTTTCACCAAATAAACTTTTAATTCCTCTTATAATCATATGCTTTTTAATATTTTATACAAGTGGTTTTTAAATATCTCATGAAAACTTACAACCTGGATCCCCATCTCAACCAGACCTATGTTTATACCATCCCTTTAACGTCAACTTCAAAGCATAATGACATGTCTCTTTAACGAGGGTATGTGAGCATGTGTGTGTGTGTGTGTGTGTGTGTTCTTTCAACCTCATCCAAAGAATTTATTCCGCCTGTAGCAAGGAAATCATTTAAAACTGTTCTAAAATGTTATTGAGAATCAATCATGTTGCCCGTCGCATTTTCTTGCGTAAATTAATGACCAATCGTGGCTGGCTAGGCGGTTCCCATTCAAGGGGAAACGAGAAATTTCCCTTCCTAAATACCCGTCAATTACCGCAACACTGAACCTTGTGTGATCATACTTTTAAAGCATGAATGGTAAAATATATCTGTAATCGTGATATCACGTTCCAGTTTTCACGAAACGGAACAGATATGCCTATTTATATATTTATACATTTTTAGGCATTTGGAGATGCTCAATGTTTTATCTATGACTTTTTTTCAGTGTAGATGTCATGAATAATGCCATGAGATATTTTGATCAGTCGAGCACCAATTTACAAGCGTGCCATATTGATTTTGATTTGCTTTTTCCAACCCGGCAACCTAGGAAAGTGCATCAGGAAAAGTCTGACAATTTGTACGTTTGTATTACGCTTGTTTTGTTTGTTTGTCTGTTGCTTGGTCATTCACTTCTATTGTCTTGCAAATGCCGAGTAAAACGATGATGATGATGATGATAACAATATTGATAATAATAATAATAATAATAATAATAATAATAATAATAATAATAATAATAATAATAATAATAATAATAATAATAATAATAATAATAACAATGATAATGATAATAATAATAATATTAATGATAATAATAATAATTATAATGATGATAATAATAATGACAATAATGATAATGATAAAGTAATGCAGAAAATTTCCGCTTTTGCAGCTCTTTATAACATAAATGGTGATTTTGTCTTTGTTAATGAACGATGAAGCGAGTTTCAGGTCTGCCATCGAAAAAAAAAGTATAGATGTATTTATAGATGTCTTAAAAATGCATCTGATTATCAAGGGTCTTAAGTCTAGACATCGTATGGAGGGGGGATGTTAAACTTGTGCTTGTAATTGTTGTAAATTAATGTCACTTCATGAGAAGAATCAGGTGATTAACAAGAGTACTGCAGGTACACAACAACCAGTCGACACCCTCGAAATGAGTCGGTTTGACCATCTATCTGGAGGACCATGAGACGTCTAGGCTCGCGCTGATTGAAAACGCATGGTTAGATTTTGAATCGAGAATTTGCTAAAATTTGAATATCGTAACAGTTCCAACTGATACTTGATTGCTATAGATTATCACTCGTAGCACTGTATTAGTGACTGCAAGATACATAGTAGTTTACCATCTCCATACCGCGAAAAGTTGGAATGCAACATGTGGCACAGCGTTCTGTCAAGATTACCTCCAGAACTTGACACAATTCGGTATGCACACAACATTCAATTGAAACAGCGCTCTCTTCCGCCATGTTAACATAACATTCTGATTCTGATAACGAAAAAAAGCAGCTCCAGCTTCGCTACGACCAAATCAGGAGACCTCAATCTTGCCAATGGAAGTGCAACCCCGTGTTCTTTTGAATGAATACGTAATATTGATTTTTTTTCTCATAGCTTCGATGACTCTATTTCTGCTCTATATGAACCCAAGACATGCATTTTCGTATATGCTTTAGCATTGCTTGCTTTGCTATTTACTGAAAATACTATTATGTCTTGCTGCATGTTTTTGTATGTGTTTACCGCACATTACAGTTGTTCATGTTTATCTATATGAGTAATGTTATGTTTATCTATTTGTGTAATGTTATTTTATAATTTTAAATCACTTTGTTATACTTTGTTTTTTGTGCTTTTGAAATTTCAATTCAATTAGTATTTGATTGAATTATGCAGAAATAAGTCAAATCAAACAAACACATATGCAAAACCCTGGTATATCTCTCTTTCTTCCTCTCTCTCTCTCTCTCTTTCTCTCTCTCTTCTTCTTCTTCTTTCTTTCCTCATGTCACATGGGTGATTAGTAAGCACGTGGTGAGATTGAATACTCAGCCTTGTCTTCCTCAGAAGGCCCGATAATGTAGGGCAGAATCCCTTTAAACAAGTTTCTTTTTACACGAGATGTTATTAATAGCCCGCAAAATCACGGAATGTCGAGGAAAAGGTTGATATCGCCTTGATTAGAAGAGCATGCCTCATACATGTGTTTCCGTGAGTCAATGAGTGGCTGCCACTAGCAGCAAGCCTCAGGTACGTCATTTTTATGTTAGTAGGTCATGTTCGCGGTTTTTTTTTTTTTTCATTTTCTTCTTTTTTCTTTTTCTCGTTTTTTTTTGTTTTTTTTTGTTTTTTTTTGTTTTTTTACTTTTGCATCTTCTTGTTTCAAAGTTGGATCAAATGATTCACTGCTGATCCCCTAAACCGCACTCGACTTTTCCTCTTTAGTAGGTTTGACATACAATTGTATTCCATCAAAGATGACAACAGGGAGGGGAGGGGTAACAGAGAAGAGGGTGAAATATTCAAAGAGACGAGATGTTTGGATTAAACACTGCATGAAGATTCCCCTTACTAATTTGTCGAACTATCATTGTATGTGCATCATTCCGACAAAAACCGACCATAAACCTAGTACTGTGTGGACCCTGCACCCCACGAACCAACGTAGCCATGTGAACTTTGTCGTCTTCAGTTATACTGCCAGTAATCTATAGTTGCACGTTGTAGAAGAATTTGAGACTAAGACTTAGATTATCAAAACCTTGGTGAATTGTGGTAGTATTAATACTGATGAAGATGAGGATAGAGATAAAAGTAATGACACTATACTTCACTCACACTTGTGATAATCATTGAAGGAACATATATGCCATACCAATCACTGCTAAAGCGTTAAATTCAGTCACAATCAATGCAGTAAAGTGATGATGATGATGATGATGATGATGAAGATGATGATGATGATGATGATGATGCAATGATCAACATATAAATATGACCATTATTTTAATATCTTTAACTCCAATTAGTTTGCGTGATACAAACTTATAGATGAAAGTATAGTAATAATATTGAATCTCCAGATGATTATAATGTCGCTGAAGAAATATAGAAATATAGATCAAACAAATAGAAGAAAACATCTGAAATATCCTTGCATTTACTACCACACGTTTGCCATATACAAGCATACGAATAAAAGACCAATTAAAGATATGAAATATAAACAGATTTAAAGGAAAGAACGGCAAGCAGAAGAAAGTGAAAGAATTGTAGAGGAGAGAAAGGAATTGAAAAGAAAGTTTGACTTTCAGAGGTCATCGTACCTGTAACTGTTAAATTTTATATCGTTATCTCTCGGGTATCTGTCAGTTTGCGGCGGTGGGATGGTATGAAGGGGTAATGACACTATCTTCTTTGTTGTATTTTCGTTTTTCTCTTTCGCCTTTTTTTTTTCTGACACATGTTGCTTCGAACCCGCTGGCGATTCTGACGATATTGCTACAATCAATGTGATGTGGCCACCTTATGAGATTCTTTTTTTTTTTTCACGCCCTCCCGGACTAGCATTTACTAGCAATGTTTCGCATCAACGTCAGTGTACAAGTCCCACTGGATACCCAGCTCGTACTGTAGTCCGTTTGGGAGCCATCTACTTAGAAAGACCTCTGGGTGAAGGGCTTTGTCTTGGTCCTGATCTGGCTCGTTGGATCATCGTGTCGTTCACGACGGGTCACGGCGAGCTCCCTCGACAATACCATGCGCATGTCAGGAGCAAAATATCAGACAAATACGATTTTATTTCTCTCTTTCTTTTATTTTAAGTTCTCGTTTACCTCAGAGTATTTTTTTAAAACTTGCAACATGTGCAAGACGAAAAACCCCTATTATCGGTTTGGTAAAATTACATGTGGTGTACTTCCCAACCCACCACCCCTACCCTCACTCCCTCCAGTATGAAGGTAAAAAGGGAAAACAAAGTTAAAATAAAACAAAACAAAACGTCGCTTGTGGAGTGCGAGTAGATTATCTTAAAACAATCGATAACATTTGACAATTAATTTGATACAGTCCAATAAAATTAAAGATCAGCTTTTGAATCATATGATATATTATATGAAAAAAAATGTTAAACTCAATATTATTGAGTTTGATGAGATATTTGATATATATGAGTAGAAAAAGAAAACATTCCCTTCATACACAGGAATTAAAAGTAGGACTATGGAAGAAGACGAACTTGAAGAGAGAAAGTTAGCTCGGATAAGTAACTTCTTGGCTATTCAATTGAATAAATGGAAATAACTGAACACTTTTGTACCCTATTGATTGTATTTTGTCTCTTTAGCCACTTTTTTTTTCTTACTTTTTGGTGTTATCCTATCTTATCCTTGATATTTGTACATGGACCTGCCTCGTATTGCTATCATTATTACTATATTACATTTTAGGGGCTTTTTTCGGGGGGTGGGGGTATGGAAATACAGACTTGGGGGGAAATTGAATTTGAAGCAAAGAATCATTGTTATTATTATCACTATCATTATTATTTTTTAGGGGGAGAGAGGGAAAGGGGAGGGATTTTTTTTTTCTTTTTTGGAAAAACATTTTTTTTTAAATCGTTATCTACTCTGAGTGTACATTGCCATTATGAGCATGACACTTTATTGATGTTCTGTTTTGAGACAATCTTGAGCAAGCTGTTTCACTGAAACTATGCTACATTTTGCATTTACTATGACGGAAATTTTACTTTTTTTAGAATTTAGAAATATAGAATGACTAAACTATGAATGTAGCTAAAACGGTATACCCAAATAATTACTCCTTGCAAAAGAATGTTTCTTCTTTCCTGTCAAAACCTGGATTTTTTTTTAATTTCTTATTTCAACGGTCTCGGGTCAGAGAATGCTTTTAATTATGAGTACATTTATTGTCTTGTCACAGTAAACGTAATCAAGCAAATTCTGCTATCGTGTCCATTGCCGTAGAATCATGTATTTGATATGTAAATAAACTATTTGATCTCTATTTTACAACAGTGTACTTAATGTAGGCCCTACTTTATGCTCATGATAAGATTATTAAGTGCCAAGTCAAGAATAGAGACTACAATTACCAACTTTGGACAGGTGGTAGTTCAGAAAGGCAAAAATCATACGTTTCTAGTTTACATTCTAGCAAATGATTAAACATATCAATATTTGAAGCGCTTGCAATGACCAAAGTTAAAGCACTGGTGTAGATATAGCAGATGTTTGCAACATTTTTGTTTGCCGTTAATGACAAGAATGATCTATCAGCGGAAAACCTAGTGTTATAATACCTTTCCTAAATCATTGATATGCCTATGGTCGGGCAAAGGCCAACAGGAAAGGGGATGTGAAACTTTCTTTTCTACTCTCCCTGGGCACCAATTAACCTAGAATGATGAATCTTAACAACTGGAGAACTCTCTGGTTCGTCCAAGGACAATTAGAAGGCAATGTCATTCTTTTGTTTAACAGTGATCCAACTGCATAAAACTCATCAAGAGATAAAGCTTCACATTATCAAAAACTGCCAGACCTTTCCAACTTACTCATTTATTGCTTAACCCCCACACAGCCTATTATCTATAGACACCATTGACATTGAGCACAGGCAGGTTGCCAGTGGTATTGGCTGGGTGAAGACAATGTCACTGCGCTATGATCTCTTCACACAAGTAGGTACCGTCTTTTTCCCCCCTCACAGATAATACCCCCATTCAAACATTCCGCCGCCACACGTGTAGAAGCCACGACTGTTACAGTCGTTCATTCCTCTTCTTATTTTTCTCTTTGTCAGGGCAACACAACGATTGGACAAGGCTCAAATGTATACCTGCGGTACCTGAAAAACACGCGAGACAGTCATCAGGATCGCAATCCAAACTGAAGGCAGCGGGAGCGGTCGGGCGTCAACGTGACAAGTTCGACGGCATAGCTGTCATGGACAATTATCACGCGGCGAGAGCCAACACGGGATCGCACAGGAGGGACTGTCAATTCTTCTTTTTTAACCTTCTAGGTGGCGCGCAAAAAACCCCGAGAAACCCTTACCCCTCAGATCTAAACATCAAACTGGTCATTTTGCTTTAATTGTAATGTTCACCATCTTGTCACAAGGCGAGAATACTCCCTACTTGCTCTTAGGACAAGATAATCGCTGGCGACCTGCCATAGAGGCTCACAGGTAACCATGTTTTGACGCCTGGTAAGAGAACCTAGTGAGCATGAATCCTTCATTGACACAAAAAGTCAGACGACCTCTCACAACTCTCTTGCTCGTCTTCGAGAAGACGAGATCTTATAACGCGCCTTCTCGCCTTCTAGGACCCGACGAGACGAGAGGACGATTTCCAACAACTCTCTTCCTCGTCTTCTCGGGTCCGAGAAGATGAGAAGACGAGATCTGACATCTCGCCTATCTTTGCACATTCTGGGACCAAAAAAGCCGAGCTACGGAAGCTTTTAAGTGCCAACCAGATGACGCGATAAGAAGACGAGAAGACAAGTTGAATACCGAGGGAACGAGTTCTTGGAAGTCGGCAAGTCGACTTGTTTGGGTCAAGAAGACAAGAAGCCGAGTTGTTGAAACTCGGCACGTTGATTTATTTTGGACGAGAAGACAAGATAATGAGTTGTCGAAACTCAGCAAGTCGATTTGTTGGGGACAATAAGGCAATATGACGGGTTGTTGGATCTCGGAAAGTCGACTTGTTTTCGCCATGAAGACAAGATGACGAGTTTTTGGAACTTAGGAAGTCGACTTATTTTGGGCAAGAAGACAAGATGACTAGTTGTTGAAACTCGGCTAGTCTACTTGTTTGGGACAAGCAGACAAGATGACGAGTTATTAGAACTCAGCAAGCCGACTTGTTTTGGACAATAAGACAAGATGATGAGTTGTTTGAACTCGGCAAGTAGACTAATTTGAGACAAAATGACAAGATGACGAATTGTTGGACTTGGCAAGTCAGCTTGTTTGGGAAAAGATGACAAGAAAATGACTTGTAGGAACGCAGCAAGTCGAATTGTTTGGGATAAGAAGTAGGAATGAAGAGTTGTTGATACTCGGCAAGTCGACTTGTTTAGGTAAAGAAGACAAGGTGCCGAGTTGTTGGAACTAGTCAAGTCGCCTTTTTTAGGTCAAGAAGACAAGATATGAAGAGCGAGTTGTTGAAATTCGGAAAGTTGATTTGCTTGGGACAATAATTTGACAAGTTGTTGGAACTCGGCAAGTCAACTTGCCTAGGCCGAGAAGACAAGGTGATGAGTTGTTGAAACTAGGATAGTCGACTTGTTTGGGACAAGAAATCAAGATGACAAACTGTTGAAACTCGGCAAGTTGACTTGTTTGGTACAAGAAGACAATATTACGAGTTGTTAGAACTCGGAAAAGCGACTTGTTTGGGACAAGAATGAAGACAAAGCTCGTTATTTCGAAGGCCCGGTCACACCGCCAGAACTTTGCTGGAGCGTTCCTGGAGCGGTGAAAAAAAATTCATCACCGCTCGTAACCGTTCACCACCGTTTAACAGAAGTTGGCCTCCGTTAAGGCAACGCCGTATACGCTCGGCCACCGCTGATGGTCCCTCCTACCGCTCCGAAAGTTTTGAGCTGCACAAAATATTGCGAGCGGTGAGGAGCGGACAATTTTCCGCTCCGGCAAAGTTCACCACCGCTCCAACAACGCCCAGTCAAAGTTTGGCACCGCTAGACGCAAGTTCGTGGACGCTTGGGTCCGCTAGGCCAACGCAGAAATCTTGAACGCTGGACCACCGCTGCTTCGCCAGCTTTGCCCGGGCGGTGATTAAACGTTGCACAAACTTTGGTGGAGCGGTTGTAAGCCGGACACGGGATTGCTGGAACGGTGTCGGGCATTGAAGCAGCGATCCATGGCGGTAATGAACTTTGGTTTGGCGTTGGTATGGATGTGTCGGAGCGGGACCAGAATTTGGCTATAAATACGGGGAGAAATGGACAAGGAGCCCATTTGGAATCGAGCTGCCGTTGAGTTTGCTCAAAGTTACAGTAAAACTGTACTACCATGGATGCTGAGAGACTTGCTATGATTGGTGCACTAGTCCAGCAGCAGAATCTTCTTGGAGGCTGCTGCCTTTCCTTCTCCAGCCTTCCTCTTCTTTTGTCCACGTAGCATGATGAACTTCAACTATCGACTTCTATCAAAAATCTATCAGAACTTCTATCAAAGCGATCCGTTCAGCTCCGTAGTCAAAAGTGGTATGCCGCTAAACCAACTTTAACCCCCCCCCCCCCATGCGCAGAACGCCGCTCTATCAACGCTCGCGTCACCGCTAAACCAACGCTCGCTACCGCTCGCTACCGTTAAACCAACGCTAAAGCAACGCCGGTTTCAGCGGTGCACCGCTAAGGCAACTCCCGTGTTTTCAATTTTTTCCCCCATTTTGTGCGCGGTGACGAGCGTTGTCGAAATTCGGCCCCCTCTCCCTACCGTTCAAGGAACGCTCCGACAAAGTTCGGGCGGTGTGACCGGGCCTGAAGGTTCGTTACGGACCCTATTTCATTTCGGATCAACGAACCTACGGAATAACGATCCCTATTTCATTTTCGGATTAACGAACCTTCGGAATAACGAAACTTCGGAATAACGAACCTTCAGAATAACGAACAGCACCCGTCTACTACTCCTGAATTGAGTTCAACACCATCAGGAACAATAAGAACAGTAACGACAACAACGACAACTACCACCACCACTACAGCTACCGCAACTATAACAACGACAACTGTCACCACTATCAACACCAACACCACCACCCCCACAACAACAAAGGTAACAACAAAGGATGATACAATTTATGATATGCGTTCTACTTCCCTGGATGTTGGTTCTTGGTTTCATACTCATGAATTTAAGTTTTGGTTCTGTCAGGGCATTCGCATGACTGGATTGTTTGCAATACATAGTGTATACAAACCATACAAACTCACGAGCACACATACTGAAACACAAGAGCGCAATTTCGAGCCTTGCTCTACCTTTAAAAATCTTTACACGTTTTCCTTTACTGGTGGACTATCACCTTTCACCCACGGAGAAAATCTACTGATAAATCATGGCCATACAGAAGAAAATCTTGTGATGCGTGGAACTGCAAAATTTCATAACATTCTTATTTTTTACCAGCATAATTTATGAGTCATTGCAATACATGTCGGCGACTGAATAAAAACGATATGTAATTCTTTCCCATGGCAGAACATTTTCGAGTCTTCAAAATTGGTAGAACGAATGATTTTTTTTTTTAGCGAAAGCTAAAGAATAGCTCCTGATATTCTCTTCGATGCTAATATCTGAGAGTTCGATAATTTGCGTTGCAGACGGAAATGCGATTTAGGTAAGTAACGCGCAGTAAAATCGGGTTCACACGAATGAGGTGTAAAAACAGTGGGGTGTGTGTAGTTCTGGACTTGTAGTTGATGAAAAAGCTGAAGTGGAATACTCAAGTTTTAGGTATCGGTTGGGGACGAGGGTCTAAAAAGTGGTTTCACCGGATTAGTCATTGCTGCACATGTGTAAAATGGCTGTCATCTTGGCCGTGAGATCGTTTGAAAGTTTGTATAAAGATCAGCACTGCTACGATTGTCTTTTCTAGGAAAACGTCGCGTCATCTTATGACAAAACGAGTTATAGACGAACTTTCGAAGGCGAAATTTGTTCAACGCTCTCAGACCGCAAGAAGCGGTGGAGCTGTCAGCGTCAGGGTGGCAGGCCACTGTTTCGGCAGTGTTGAAGCCATTTCTCACAATTTACAACGCATAGCTAGGCGTCGATAATATTGATGAGCTATCCGGGAGCTGATTTCAACATCACCACGTGAATCAGGGTGCAGCTTCAACGAAGTGTTTTGACTTTTTACGGAGACCTTTTTTTTTTTTCATTTGCTTGTTCGTTTTGGTTTAATAAGGAAAAAAACACTAAGAGACAACTCATGATAAGAAAATGCGTCCTTGGTGATGTTTGTCTCTTTTTAATAGGTAAAGTTAAATGTCAAGATCACTTGCCCGTCATCAACACAGACGTGTAAAGAGACAAGCCACAAAGGGTAGCCACAGGGTAACAGTAAGCCTACACACCGCGTTACATCACGAAGACAATGGGAGCGGAACGAGGCATAAGAGTGCGACATCGTCCTTGGATCGTCGATACAGTAATATTCACGCGCTCTCTTCCAAACGTGACGCCCGCCGGAAAAGATATGTTTCTCCTTGAACGAACACTTTCTTCCTCTTTTTTCCCCAAATAATATCTATTCACTTCCAGTCAAATAATACAAAATATATCAATTCTCCTGGGTACTGTACAAACATAGATAAATATTCTTTTAAAGATAACTGAAATGATTATACATTTTCATGTTTTAATATAACAAATATTTGTGGCAAGAGTACAGCAATGACCAAAGAAAAAATCGAAGTATATTATATTTACATGAAAACCCATCCCCCTAATTAACCTCACTACCCTTCCTAGCCATATAACATACTACTTCACTATACACCCCCCCAAAAAAAAATAAAATAAAATAAAAAAAATAAAAAAAAATAAAAAAATAAAAGATTGAAAAATAAAGGGAAACTCCCCGGCCGCCCATACATAAATACCCATCCTTTCCTTCCCACCCTACCATTTGCAATTTTACTATTTTACTACCTATACACAAACCACACCAAAAAAAAAAAAAAAAAAAAAAAAAGAACAACACACACACGCACACGCAAACACACACACACACACACACACACTGTAACGGCATCGATTCTCCGTGACAGAGCCAGTAAATAGTGGCTCGGTGCCCCCTTGCAACATACGAGTCTTGCTACATGTTGAAATTGTACTACATTGTTACAAGTGCCATTAAACTGAAATACCTTTCCTAAACAGCTCCAAAGAGAAAATGATCTGGAATAATCATTACATCTCAAATCAATCAATTCGAGTATCTCTGTCATAATCATGCTTGTCGGTTTTATCATCATTATTCTCATGATCTGTAGTACCGTCATTCTTACTGGCAAGATACTTCTTGTTTGAACATTAACCCTTTCGAGATCACTTCTTTCAAATGCCATGGACTCGTCATGGAATGTAGTTGTCCCAGGTATTGACAGAGTTAATCAGAGTGGGAGAGACAGACAGACAAACAGACAGACAGGCAGACAAAGGAAGGACTGAAGGGATGTGAAACAAAAATCAGTTACGATAAAATTGAACAAGGGAAAGGTTGTTGTCATGGTGATGCGAAAATGACTGAAGGACCATGTAGTAATCACGATTCTGGAACGAATCATTCATACATCATGGTACAACACATTCTTACCTTCACTGATCATAAGGATATAGATATGTAGGCTTAACTATTCAAAGTATTTTCCGAAATTAAAGTATTATCCCCGAAACCAAAGGAATGAAGTTATGAAAGTGTGGCATTATTGAAGCCTATTATCTAGTCAAGTTACTAGTAATGGTAAGTCGGCTTTTCACGGCGAAGAGCTGCGTTTGTCAATCATGTCTGTGTGATTGTGACTGAGCTAGGACTCGGTAGAATCATGCAATGAGCGCAAAAGCCAACGAATTCATGGTTGATTTAACGGTTCAGCTAATATTTGTGGCCGCTATACACAGTTCTAGATATTCACCACGGGATATAAAATCAGTGGCCGCTGGCCGCCTTATGCAAATGAACGCTATATAAAGGGTCTATAATACAGCAATTTAGTGCGAGGGATTTTTCAGTGGCCGCTATAAGCAGGGGACCGTTATAGACAGGTGGCCGCTAAGACAGGTTTGACTATAATTCGCAAATGTCGTGGAATTAGTACGTGAAGCAGCGCCCCGATCAGTGAGATTTCAGTCTCGGCTCAGCGTTCGATTTTAAATAATGAAAATGCTATGAGAATCATGTCACTGCAAGGAGGTACTAGGCTAGTACCTCCTTGGTCACAGTAAATGCCACTTCGGGAAATGAATTTTGACAATATCTCTAATCACAAAATACGATAAAAACTGAGAGCGGAGGAAAAAAATACTCAAAACATTTTGTATACTTTATCAATTCATTATGTGTCATATCACAAATTGCCGGGGGGGAGTAGTTAAGGGGATGGTCTGAGGTTTTGAGGAGTAACACACCTTCATTAACATTAACCGATGATTAGTGTTGCAAGCAAGGTTGAAAATTTCGCGCCTAGATCATCTTTTTTGCAGGATTAATTGCTCACTCCCACGCACGTCGTCCAGGTCTTATGTTTGCACGAAACGTTTGTTTATGCCCAAATCCTCATATCGTGATGATATGCAGTGAACAAAGACTATACACCGAGTCACCGTGTCGTATTTGACAGGGGGGGGGGGAGGGGAGGGATAAGCTACACACCACCACAAGCCAAAGTGTTCGGAAAGTAAAGGGAGAGATCCCATCAGCCATCATGGCAGTTTGTCTAATATTTCCCCATATCCGTGTTCGTGCAATGCCGTCATGTGTGCCACTTCAGACCAAACCATTTAGGTACTTGTAACTTTCTAGAACCATTTCTTGCCCAAATGAGATGTCGTCAGGCGATGGTCAAATATTTTTGGCGCTCGCTGCCTTTTTCTTTTTCTTCTTCTTCTTCTTCTTTTCCTCTTAACCTATTTTGACGTATAGAGTGGAAGTATTTGATTTGAGCTTGCTTCTTTTCTATCACCCTGTGTGAATCTTGAATCATTGAGGAGTAAAAATTGAAGGAGTCCGTCTGTGAACACACTTATTACCATCGTATTTGTCTCTATACACAATGACTAGAATCATTCTTTATATCTTTCATAAAACAATAGACTATCATATTTTAATAGATATATCACCGTGACGCTTGCTCAAATAATTTCAAATTTTATGTATTTAAAATGATCAGGTAGAGAGAATACATAGATCACTAATAGGATTAAGTTGATTAATGTCGTGTCAAAGTTTGAAATTAGATCATGTAATATAGTCCGTAGAGCGTAAAGCGAAAATCATTTAGGGAAGCACGACATAAGAGAATGTATTATGTTGTTGTTTTTGGTGTTGTTATTGTTGTTGTTTAAGGTTGACGTGAAAAAAAGAATGAATATTCCAAAGCTGCTCAACATTGTTGTGAGGAAGACAAATAAGTTCGTTTGATATTTGCCTCTATCTGATAACTAGAGGATAGAGGGGGTGTTTGACCCCAATATTGTTAATTACCAAAATGTTATTCTTACAATCTATTTTTATACACTCTTAAATTTTTTGTTTGTGATTCGTTGTCTGTCTATAATATAGTTTTTCTACACGCATCCACGTGCATGTAGAGGACGAGTGTACTGTAAACACGCATTCCTACACATGCAGATGGGTCACATTGTGATACTATAGGCACAGTTTAGGCAATTAGGGGAAGAGAAATAACAACTGAAAGTGTTGGGTGTAGCTGAGAGAAGGGAAGAAAGAGAGGGTGAAAAGAGTAGGGTCAAACGTTTATTCAGAGAGGGAATTAAGAACACAGTTGACATCCTTCGAAAAGGATAATCTCATAAAGTTATTGTGAGAGTGACAACAACAAAAAAGAAAAAAAAAGAAAGAAAAATCACATCTTTAATATCCTGGGCCCGCCCGCTGTGTTAGGTGGCGAATTAGGTGTTATCGACAATCCGAGAGATAAACGATGAGTAAGACTCGTCCTCACCTGTGCTCACTCGATTAAGTCATAGTTTGCAACTAACGAGCTTAACGTGATAATGGCGCTTGACCTTTAAGTGTACAGTGCGGAGAGGTCATTGCGATATCCCATAGTGCATTGCCCGTCAATGCATGGGGGTATAATGAATGATAGGATGCATGCAAAGTGCCCATAGAATTCTACTTTCCTATCAATAACGGCGCACACATACAGGCGTATTCATACTCAAAGGGAAAAAAAGAATAAATCGAAAACAAAACTCGTTAAATGAGCGTTTCGAGATTCTGGATTCTTACATTGTTGATTCACAACTGAAAAAAGGTATAGTATTATGTATATGTTAAGGATACTAAAGTATTACACAAGGATTTTCACATTCACTATTCTCCATCAAGTTTGTTGTAAAGGTGAAAATTAATATTCTTTCTATGTCATGCAATGTTGAAGAATAAAACTCGAATCTGTTCTTTGTTCCTTTCCAGTTTTTGTGTCAATCGAAAAGGAAGAAAAAGTATGTAGATCTCAAACTTTACGTCATGATATAACTCACACAGTAAAATCATAATTACTCATATCTATTTTGTGAACTTGTCTTGTGCCATATGTCACTACAAGTGCAAAATTGAGTCTCAATATAATTTCTAATGAGACGAATACACTTTATCATTATCAAACTGTTATGATATTTCCGTGCTAATTTCAAACAGTTTCCGTATTGTATGGGTTCAGTTTAGTTTGTAATTGACCATTTTTATGTCATTATTCTTATGACAATTTTTAGGTTGGCGTCAAATACATTGCTGTTTAGTTTCGGGTTGTTTGGATTAGTCTGTTGTTTGTTTGTTTTTTTTTTAACATACAGGAGTGTTGTTGTTTCTTCACCCTTTTATGATTGTGCGGTTTTAATGTTTGTTCGTGAACGTTGGTATACGTAACAGTTGGATGCGCCAGCTGTTCATTTTTAAAGGGAAGGTAAACCCAAAGAGCAATGTGGATTGAGTGAAAGCAGCAACATTAGTAGAACACATCAGTGAAAGTTTGAGAAAAATCGGACAATCGATGCAAAAGTTATGAATTTTTAAAGTTTTGGTGTTGGAACCGCTGGATGAGGAGACTACTAGAGGATATGACGTATGAGTGGACAACAATACAAAGAAAATATAAAGGATATTCAACAAAAATTCACTTTTCTAGAATTATGAAAGAGCAGTGGACCAACCGCTTTCAGAAAGCAGGGGGAATAATTGCTACCCTTAACATATGTCAATATCAAGTTGATGGAATTTGTGATTTTCATGAAAAATGGATTTTTGTAGTATTTTCTTTATATTTTCTTGATATTGTAGTCCACTCATACGTCATAACCTGTAGTAGTCTCCTCATCCAGCGGTTCCAACACCAAAACTTTAAGAATTCATAACTTTTGCATCGATTGTCCGATTTTCTTCAAACTTTCACTGATGTGTTCTACTAATGTTGCTGCTTTCACTCAATCCACATTGTTCTTGGGGTTTATCTTCCCTTTAATTCGACCTTCGTGTTTTAACAAACACAAGAGACGAATGCCTGGCTATCTTTTCTATTATTTCCTCCCTGCATAATTTCATTTTGTATATCTCTGACTATCCATACCGGACGGTAAGAAGCAAACAAACAAACAAACAAACCCGGAAAGAGCAAGAAGAAGAAAAAAACAAAAGGAGAAAGAAGAGCTGGCAACAAAGTAAATAATGGGATTGGAAATGTTTGTTAACCAAGTACTTACGGAGAACGGATGTTTCTTTTATCAACTCATTGGGGAAGGACCACATCGAAAGTCAAAGGGTTAATTTCACCACGACACGTTATCACAGATCTTTGCCATGTCACAGATTGTCCCCTTTCTTTTAAGATATACCCGACTAAGATTTAATTATTTCGTGAGAAAGCAGTAGGTTTGTTGCAGGGAAAAGGATATACATGAGGCCATTATTGACTTTGTCAAATTTGCCTTATTGTTGATTTTTTTTTTAATCAAAAAAGAATCATATTGGATCTTTTCAAGTAAAGCATACAATATGCTTTACCTGGGGGAGAATGGTATTGAGGAATATGTGGCCTTAGATGACATAATAAAGCAATAATTCATATGACGGAGGAAAAAGATTATTATCAACCCAAGGTTGATAATACGTACCACGTATAATTGTACCACAATATTCTATTTTTTATCATTATTATGATCATTATAATAATACTACACGTAATATTATCATCATCATCATCATCATCATTACTTACATTAATCTTATTCTACATGTTTAGTTTTTCAAGGATTTGGCACATCAGACACATGTTAACGCGTATCCAAAAGCCAGATCTTTAATTTTTTTTTTTAAACGTCAACAGGACTCTCCAAAAGCCCTATTGGCTGCCTGTAGACGGCGACCGTACATTGTATGCAATGGGTCAGATTATTGTGTATTAACACGTTTAAATTCCCCAACACTTGAGTCTAGTATTCTTTCAGTGAATTACCGAAAATACTTGCGTATATTTTTCACATCTCGCATTTGCTACTGTGCAGCTATACAATATTATTATGCCAACTGAAAGTGATGATCGCTTTATGCCTCCACCCAGTTTTTCTGTTCCATCTTCTTTAAACGACACCGTTTTAATGACATCGCATTAGCGATGTGTCGCCGAAGCCCATTTTAGGGATCACATGAGAGCGATGATGAAATAGGTAATGATCGAAAGAGGAAGAGACAGAGAGGGAGGAAGAAAGCCTAAAATGCAGTGAGCAAAAACCAGGGCTGTGATTATCACTGGCGCTGAAATAGAACGCACACCCTTTTTAAGTGACTCAACGACAAACTCGACGTGGAGTGAGTGGTTTGATCCCCCTTATTAAGTTGTCCAAGTACTATAGGTTCCAAGTAATGAGAAGTCTTGCACAGCACGAACAAGACGAAATATCGCACCCCCTTGTCCAGAGCAAATTGAACAGTCCCTAAATCTTCATCTTTTTTCTTCGTAAAAAAAAAAAAGATGTTTGATTAATGTCACTATCTGGATGGATGGTCATTCAGTCTACTTAAGGCGATTACAAATGATACGAAACAGGGCGCTAAGAATCATTTATCAAGTTGACCATCGCTTCAATCACCAAACATTATAAATACATGTACAGTGCGCTGAAAGTTTGACTGTTTAATTGATCATTGAAAAAAAAAACCCAAGCATTAATTCTCATCTTGAAACTGCTCAATAACTTTTTTTTTTGTTTTAATCAGAACTCCTTTGTGAACGTCTTGAGAAGAGAGTAAGTGACTTTGATATACATTACCATGAAAATATATTTCACTTACCTAAGCAAACATCAAAAATTCAAAATAGCACTCTGTGCTTGTATTGGGCATCGACATTGTTTAACACATTACCAATAGAAACAAGAAACATAACTTCCCTTTCCGCATTTTCAAAAGCAATTTCGGTCATTTCCTTAGTAGATTGATTGACCTGATTTCTATATTTTGTATACAATGTCAGTGATTACCGTCTCCTTCTAATTTGTTATAGGCCTATGTTGTTTGCTGTTACATTTATCTATATCTGTGTCTATACTAGGTAACTTTTTTTCACAGATTTTTTTTTTCTCGTTCATTTGTATTGGTGTTTTCTATCTTTTTAAGTTGCATTCTCTGTATTGTAGAATTTTTGTGTCGTATTTTGTTACATAATAATGTACGTAATCATTTCACGGTCTTGCTGAAAAACAGCTTACAGCTGATCTGTGACAGCGAGCCTTTTTGCCGTGGTTAAATAAATAAACTCAAACTCATACTCAAACTCAAACTCAAACTCAAACTCAACTCAGACATCCACGTTAAACTGCGCTCTACTGCTCTCGTGATGACTAGTCATACCTACCATCTGATTTAACGCAATTCTAAAAAGTGACTTTTTGAAAGCTTCCGAAGTGATAAATAGACGCCAGGTGAGAAAGCAAGTGTGCTGGGCGTTACCTTCGTTGCGTTTTTTCCTTGATTCATCTATTATCGTTTTTTATTATTTTTTTTAACTTCTACTGATTCACCACACCTAGCCTCACATTAGCCAGGTATTATGGACTTTGGCAGTTTTCGCCTTCAAGTATAACTACATCTGTAAGAACTCAAAAGAAACATTCGTACATATTTTCCAAGGTCTCATAATCATCTTAACTCACCAGGAGAGGTGGTTTTATCATCATGATTTATGATCGACAGGAAAAAAAAAAAATCATGAAAACCGTTTGCATGCGAGTCCTTCATGTCTCCACACACTCACAGTCACACGCACAACCATGCTATAACACCACAATTATTGAAAAGAAATTAGCTCACTACACTTTTGACTGGAAACTCAAACATTGTGCCACAATTCATTATAGTCAATAACTCTATACTACTTTACCCTATACAGGGCATATCGAAATTTCTTTATCTTTATTTCATTCCCATTGCCAAACTCTCAGATATTAGAATACATGTACATTATCAAGCAGCAACCAAATTGATAGAAGAGTCGAAATTTATAAAGTTAAAACAATTGAGGCTTGGGATAGCTCGGAAACAAGGGCTGCTCTAGAAACGCTTTCACGAGTCAAGCTGTATTTGAAGAACCTTATTTTCCTTGAATTCAAGCCTGAAAAACAACTGTAGGTTTGCCAAAAGTCACCATCTGTTTAAAGAACTTCGAAAAAAAGTTAGCTGTCGTGACCTTGTGAAGATGATAGCCTCTACTGTATTTATTCTTTCTTTTTCTTTTTCTTTTTTTTTTTTTGGGGGGGGGGGGTAACCAGGAAAATAGAGTTTGACTAATTTTATCTACATTCTTATCATGGACGTAATCTATTGTGTCTTATATGTAATACATTGTATTTCTGAAGGAATTTGACTTGGACATTTTAATCTAAAGAAAATCAGAAAATATTCCTTAGTGCCATTATACTCACCAAAAAGAAAAAAAAAAGAAAAAAGAAAAAGAAATCATACACCGAAGCATGACTTTAAGGTTCTGCTCAGTTTAGACCGGGTATTTTGAGATCATATCAGTGTGTGTGTGTGTGTGTGTGTGTGTTCTGCAACTCAATTGGCACTTTCACGCAAACATGCTCATAACACTTCTCACTACTACGCAACGAGAAATCAGTTTACTACACCAATGACAGAAATGTTCATTAATTACATACTTTTATTCATAGATTTCCAGGAAGCCC
Source organism: Diadema setosum (assembly GCF_964275005.1). Lineage (NCBI taxonomy): Eukaryota > Metazoa > Echinodermata > Echinoidea > Diadematoida > Diadematidae > Diadema > Diadema setosum. The sequence continues at coordinate 17,368,415 of NC_092702.1, forward strand.
AAGTTTGCATTCTGCATTTCTGATAAATACAATCAAATAACCATTTTCTTTTTCTGTACACTGAAAAAGATTCCGAAGCGTCGTTTATAGACGGTACGTGTACAGATGAACTCCACACCATCCGGTGCTCTCTTAAAGGTGGGGAATCCCATTTCCATGCCTTAAATGAAGAGTTGTATAAATACAGTGGTATGTTGAAGAGAGTATCATTTTAGAAACTCCCATAAAGTATTGAAAGTGGAAGGTAACATTTAGTACATCTTTATTGACTGTTAGATTTTGAATTGATTTTTTTTCGGGGCTCACCGTAAATTCCAGTACATTACTAGGCTACCTTTGCAGACCCATGCACTGCATGTGTGTCCATCATGTATATTTTGTGAAGAAATTTCATCAAAACCTACAAACATTTCTATATACATTCTTGCCACACACTCTATATGTTATTACATCAGCTCTTATACTTTTAGATTTGTGTTTATAGATTTAAAAAAATACAGAAGACTGCAACAATAAGGCTTAAGTGTGGCTGACACACAGAACTACTGAGTAGTTGAGTTTTGTGCATTATTCAAATTGTAGATAACTGTTGACTTCCAAATTTCTCAGCAGTGGCCTAAACAAGTCCCCTGAGGTTCATATTTAATGTTTTGCTGCATTTTGGGAGGTCTGTAAAAGGTATCCCCTACCTTTAACACGCTAATCATCTGACGTCATCAACGTCTCATCAGTCATCCGTGCTGTAATACTTTCCTGGTGATCAATGATTTAGCTGCAGTGCCAAGATGTCATATGTACGGTCATAATAATCGAGCAGGATTACATTAATAACCCATTTCTCTAATTGCCCTATCTCAGAGTTAAAATAACAGAAACTTAGAAAGAAAAAATAGATCACATCTGTAAAGAAAAGACAATTCACACTCACAGCTTAGACAGCTATACTACGGCCGAAATCATAGAAAAAACTAATCTGCAGTCAATTTTTGATGTTGTATAGGACCCTATATTATTTTCCGATTGTGTGCACTATACAAAATATTTCCTCTCGCAAATTTCAATGGCACACAATGATCTCCTGAGGTAATTATCAAATCAGTCATTTTAATTGAGTAAAGTATCATTTCTCTCCCCTCATTTCAACGCTGAGACCAAAAATTGAAGCAGAGAGTGAAATATTGGGAAATATTGAAGACAACATAATTTTGAATTTCAAGAAAGGATTTATTTGGGACTATTAAATATTTGACGTTAAAAAAAAAGAAATTACATCAATACAGCAAGTAAATGGAGATTGCAGTCCCAGCGATTACTACACATAGTAATGTCTCTTTAACCCTTCTAATACAATCACTCAAAAACTCATGTTGCAGGCGGCATTGAGAGTGTAAACAGGTGTATACAAGGGCAGCATTATTCAATGAAATGCCCGGAATTACTCACTCTTAAAAAAAAATGATCCCTAGTGAATAAGTGCTACATTGATGCAACTCTGTCATTCTACATTATGTAAACGTTACCAATTGTTTTACTTATCGTACATAGTGGAATGTACGATTGCATAAGGAGCTAACTGATATAACATATCTGTGACCACCTTTGAATTGATAAAGTAAAAGCCTTTCTTCATAATGCCCAATATCTTCATAATGCCAACTACAGTACTCCCCAGTCTTATTGTTAGCGTCGTACTAAAGTGATAAACAAAATAAAACGAAAAAGATTACAGAAGTCTCTGTCTGACATTACTGCCAACAGCAATTAAAACATAGTTCCTTCAGACTCATCTGACAGTAAACTGTTTGAGATCTTCACTAAACTAAATTTTGGAAGTGTAAAGAGGCTTTACTGCCGATGCAATCTCCAAAATACACAGCAATTCCCAGTTCGACACTGCTTCACACCTCATTTGAACAAAACAGTGTCGTCATACGATAAACGTGACAATTGCCGTGTTTTTGCAAAAACTTGTAGAGAAGAGATCTTGGAAGTTACAAAAGCGTTTCTAGCAATATCCAATCAACCACTCATTATGGGGCTTGGGAATTTATCCACAAGGAAGAGAAAACATTCTTTCTGGTTTTTTCTCTTTTTTTCAACTTTTTTTTTTCAAACGATATCAGCAAATATGACGTACTGCATACTTGATCTTATCTAAATGATTGGCTATCAATGTATCACAGTTACATTGATTGTACATGACTATCAAAGCGGCATCAATCCGTCATTCTAGTCTTGTAAAACTGTGTATACCAGTGGTCTTATACACAACTGGCAAATTTCGAAAGCGTATGAGTGAAGAAGTTGTTTGATCTATAAACGGACTTACAAGCTAAAAGATGACAAACGGGGAAGTAGAGCAAGAGTGTTTTGAAAGACAGAAACAGACGACCAGACAGAGAATAGAAGAGAATAGGAGAGAGACAGAGAAGAGAGAGAAAAAACCGCAAATAACGAAAGCGTTACTAACGACTAGTCTGACAGACTTGCTGGGACACTTCCGAGATCTCGACGCTTCTGCCGGAACTTCGCGTCTTGCAGCGCTAGGGGGTAAACAGCCGCGGGAGCAGTCCCGGGTCCGCTAACCGGCACGGTATCCCTCGGTGTGGCAGAATCGTGATCTTAAAAATATGATTGTGTCGTACAAAATAGGCGCGAACTCGCCTGTTTAATACAGACGTTGTTTCCATGCAAGTACACCTTGCGGCAGCACAGTTGTCTCAACAGAGAAATTGTCATGTACAGTACAGTTAATAAATCCTTTAACCGGCACTGGAAGCACGTAATAACACTACCCAAATGAGTTCAATAATACTTAGAAGTACACTTGAGAGCATAATGTATGTACAGGTTTGAAAACCTATAAAGGAAGAATGAAACACATAATCATTCATTCCAACTAAAGGGGAAATCGTACCAGCCGACCCACTATGCATTAAGTTAACCAGACGAACGGTCTGCAGTATTCTGATTTGCTGTGTCATTCTGTTCTCTTTGCATTGCCGTCAGCGGCCTCAATCTCCTCTTCGTCGTCATCGTCGACGTTAATGTCCTCCTCGTCTGGTGGAGACGGTGATGATTTTAGGATCGATGTATCGGCATCCTCCTCGTTGTCTGAGTCCACGTAATGCACGCTCATTTTGTCCTGGTCGTCCATCACATGCCCCTCACATCGTGCTTCGAGGGGCGACATCAATTCCGACATCGAATCCCCTGTGTAAGACTCCTCTTCCTCGTGGTCGTCGTAACCGGACAGCGACCCTCTTGTCGAATAGACGTTGTCGTCACCTTTCAGTGTAGGTGAGTCTTCTGTCTTCGAGTTCGGAATGGTGGCCGCGCGGACATCGTTCTTGAGCTCGTCGATGTCGCGCTTGAGCTTCGCTCGCCTATTCTGAAACCACGTGATCACCTGGGCGTTGGTCAGTCCGAGCGTTGAGGCGAGATCGTCGCGGTCGGCCGGCGTCAGGTATTTCTGGTACAGGAAGCGGCGCTCGAGCTCGAAGATCTGGTGGTTGGAAAAAGCAGTGCGGGACTTTCGTTTCTTCCTGGGCTGCTGCCTGTTGATGAGGGAAAGGGCGTCTCGCTTGGTCGCAGTGGTCGTGGCAGCTGCTGTGGGAAAGAGTAGACGGGAGACAAAAATATGGAAATCCTGTTTAGACATAAAAATAATCTTCACACTCATGAGATTTTCCAGTCAAAATATGTCCTTGAGGGGCAGTTGTTTACTCGATTAGCATTAAATCAGCGGAAAACCCGACATGGTACGCCAGCATTTGTTGATACGTACATTGTAAACGCACTTTATATACTGAGTGTGATTTGTGTTGTGTCGAAATCTTATACATCGCGCTACTTCAAAACGAGTCTAAAAATCAAACAAATAAACAACAACCGCATTCAAAACAAACAACAAAACCAACATTGTAAAGTCAGTGTCGGGGATTTTCACATTTTGACTGCCTGTTACTTTATCAAATATACGTGGAATTAAGCCATTGCATCGATCCCGGTATCATTTACAAATTATAACGTTTGTTTTGTTATCGGTGGATCACTTAATTTACGTCGACGATATTCCCCAAAAATAATCCCATTAAACAAAATGATTTGTGAGTCTCTTATTATTGAAATCTATACCAAATACGAAGTTAAAGTACAATTCCGCATCACGTTCAAGTTAACGGCTGTGATGAATGTAATAAAGTCGTGGAATTACAATTTTTGCGCACGCTGTCAAGAAACACTTATTAGTCACAATACACGCAAAATATCAATAAAAAGGTAATATTGTCATCACCTCACAAGACTCCCTTTGACTTATCAACAAGTTTTCACCTAAATTTCCATTTTTGACATAAATAGAAATAATAATACGTTATGATTAATTCAGTGTGGTATTGTAATAACCTAAACCAATGGTCCGCCATACGTTAAAAAATATTGCAAAGCTTTAGAATTCGACTTGACTTGAGCGGAAAGAATCGTGCGCGTCTTTGTGCATTAAATGCAAGCAGATGAGTAACTAATTATCTTCTTTTTCTACAATATTTCTTTCTGCCTGTGTTGAGAGTATGCAGACATTTTGTGGTTATTTGTGATTTTCTACAACTAAGATATCTATTTTGATTTTTGCATGATACATGCATATTGTTTGATTTTCTCTTTTATGACTTGATTTGTGTAATTCATGTACATAATCTGCTCCCTGTATTTTCACGATGTATGAATCTATGCAAAACTGTAAAGCGCCTGTGGAAAGCAGTTTTGTACAACTGAGTAGTTGCAACTGTGCAGGATAACAAAAAGAAAACAAATAAATGAATACAAAAGAAATATAAATAAATAGATATATAAATAAACAGATGGAAGAGTAGTAAGGTGATGCTATCAGCGTCATAATTTTCCCATTCCCCCCCCCCTTTTTTTTGTATGAAACTTCGACCATTCTGTGATTTATGTGATTTTATCGTAGATTATGTATTAAAGTCAACGTGTGAAGATGATGTGGTATAGAGACTATTGCACTTTAAAAAATCAGAATTTTCACAATTTTAAAATGTGCCATTATAAACGGCATAAGATAAGATTTTATCTAAATCGACCCACGAGCAACCTATCAATACATAATATGCTGTAAATGAAAAAAAAATATGTGTGACCACATTTTATACAGTAATTGTAAGTATGACAATGTTTACTTTGGCCTAGGCCCACCTATAGAAGTATCTACATAATATGAATGTCGCATTGTCCTACTCTGAGCCTTTAAGAAAGAATGTGAAATTTATAATTAAACTTTTGTAGCTGTATTACATGAAGAAAAGTAAATTATTGATTTGTTTCGCTTTTGTACCGACTGTAACAAGTACTTTAACAACATGGTCTTTCAGTGACACTCAACTTCAGCCACTGCCCCCTTTTAAGTTCTATTATGCATGAATATACAGCCAAAAATGACAAAAAAAGCAGATACTTCAGGAAATACGCCAAATTACCGCAAATACCAGCGCATTACGCTCAGTTATTCGAAAGCTTGTTCCCTAATTTCCCGCTGCTCGTCCGCTTGCACCCTAGGAGCTCGGCCGCGGCATGCCCGTCTGCTTAGTCAACTCCGTGATTATCTGTCAGACACAAGACAGTCATAATTGTTCCAAATTATCTCGTTTGTACGAGCATCTCCCCGTGGGCAAACAAAAGGCAATGGCTTATTTCTCGTATTTGCTCAGGCAACACGGTGCTAGTCAATAATCATCCGGCTCTTTTTTTCCCCGTTTCCATCACGGCTCGCCGCTGTGAATCCAAATTGTAACGGATATTGCGGCCATGTTTCGCCCCGAGCTCGACCGTGACTGCAAGAAACAAGCGCTTATCTATTTTTGACGCCCTAGATTCAAGCTGCCTAAGTACTTTGCGAGCCGTGGACACAGAAGTTAATATCACCAGCATTCCTGATTAACTTGGGATTGAATTAATACTATTTCACGGCAATTTAACTTATTATATATATTTGCGTTTGCTCGTTTCTTAGTTTCCTATATTGTTTTGCCGTCCTTTTGGTAAGGCTTTCATGATTATACTGCCATCAAATGGCATTAGTATTCGAATTTCTAGTTTCAGTGAAACAGAATATAGATACACCATGTTAATATCTTGTTTGCAATTGTTAGTTTACAGTATTGTTAGAAAGTATGAAATAATATGTTAATACCCATTAATATAGCATAAATTTTAACGCCCGTGACTACCTCATATAAGACCTAAATCGCTATATTAAATGAATGAGAATTCGTGATAATTTGTTTGAGCCACTCTTTCCGTTCTAGTTGTATTGTTGCTCACATAAGGAATATCTAATTTCTTTGAACGGTTCTTTAAATTTACGAACAGCTTGTTTTGTAGTGTACTGTATGGGCTCTACACCATAACGGAAAATGATCCATTTATCAAATGATAGCTTTGCGTAAAGTTTGATAAAAGCTTCAAGTGCACGAGCGCATGGTATCTTAGTTTTATCACCTGTTACGCATTTTTGTGTTTAACCTATTTTATGTATATATACCAATTACTATTATAATCATGCAGTATCGGTCACATTATTCTCCTCTATCACAACTTTCAAAACTGAGTCTGAAGTACATCACATTGACAAATTGTTCTTTAGCTTTGAATCTCAATAAAAAAAATATTCACGCTGTATTTCTAAAAGGTCGATCGCTTTAAATGCGTAAACATCCTCAAAGCAGATGACTGTATACCCGATTGCAGTTCCTCCCATGGGATAATTCGTTGTGAAAACAATTTAATACTCATTTTTTTTTAATGTAAACAATAAATTATACAAGTCTTCCCTTCCCCCCCCCCCCTTATGAGTTCTTTTTAATACCGGAGCTTTCAAAAAAGTACCACATGCCATCGCGGACTGTTGTTTATTGTTGTAAAACCATTGTAAATATCTTATTGCATCTGTATAATATAATCATTCATTGCTTAGTTTCAATTAAATATATATCATGCATTTACGATATCAAATCTCGTGGAATAACTATCGAGGAAAAAAAACAACAACAAACGTGAATGAAGTGTGGAGGGAAGATCTCACCTCGAAACACCCATTTGATACAAGGTACGATTACGCTAATGATCCAATAAATGTTTAAACCACTTGGAAAGAAGGCATTTGACCCCATGAAGAACAGTATTGATAGGGTGGTGAGAATTCTAGATGTATATGAGTCGGCAAGTTAGAAATTATATGAATGATTTTTTGGTAGTGCTCGCAACGTGTTGGCAGATAATTAAGCATTGATATTTTAGGCCTAATGCAAAACTATAATATGAAAGCAAATGAAAAGTTTAGAAGAACGGGTAATGCCGCAAAGACAATAATATTCTACGATCTTTTTTTACAAGAAGGCCAAATGTATTCTAAAAATGTGTAAATATTATAGTAAAAAAAATGTATGTGTTATAATACAGTAATACTGAGACAAACATTGGTCAAAGTCGCCTTGTGAATAAAAAAAAAAAAATCTTCGTGTAAGAAACAAAGAAACTTAACACAACTGGAAATCTACTGTAGATTGGGCAAAATAAAAGAAAAAAAACGCTTTGTGAAATTAATATTTTCATTTTGTATTTCAAAAAATTCTCCTATCCATTCTTGAAAGGCACACCTGTCTTGGCCATATGACAGAGTGTTCTCTGGCGTTAAATATACTTTTTTTTTTTCATTTGTACTAAACTATTGAAAAAAAAATTGTTTATCAATCCTATTAAAGTTGCAGTAAATTCATCGAGATAGAATGTTCTGTTGTGGCTAATAAGGACCTAAGTAGCATGATGTTGGCTTTCACACGCGAAATGAGTACACTAAAATCATGTTTTGACATTTCGACGTATAACAACAACAATTTCGTTTTAAAAATGACGTATTATTATTATCACTGGTCACGGCCTTGTTTAATAACAGTCACTTTTTTTTTAATTCCTCCTGGAATATCACTACGCTTTTGTTGTGTTTGGCGTAGAAGCACTTTCTGGTGGTTGCTACGCTGTACTATTAAAGTTTTACTGTCAACTGACATGACTACTCGAGTGACAACGAGATTTTATAAGTTATATCTAAAAGAAAACATCTTGAGAAATGGACACGATCCGTCGAACACAACATCTTGCGAGGTCGTTATTTACCGCCATGGCTTGCCGTATGGCTTGTGAAAAGGTGTTCGATATATTAGACAAAATAATCTAGGAAAATTAGGAAATCGAGATAAGTTCCAAAAGCGCTCCTTACCTTCAGCGGCACGCAGTATGCTCGTATCAGGCCCGGTAAACGTCTTGTTGGCGAGCTGCTCCAGAGCGCTAAGGGGCGAGTCCCCGTTGTCGCGACTGGGCTTTGCGGACTTCGCCTCCTCTGTCGATCTCTGGTGCGTCAACCGCGGCCGCTGCACCGACTGCGGACCCGACCAGGACTCTCGTCGCCTGAAAAGACTCGACGAGCTGCCGTCGCTGATCTCAGTGGTGTCGATCTTCGAGCCCAAGATGTCTTTGATGTAGAAGGAGGTGAAGGGCCGGGTCGTTTGGCCGCGGGGCTGGCGGAGCGGAGCGGTGGAGAGCCGCTGAAGAGGCGTATACAAATCATTCATGGTAGAGGTCATGCTAGGTTGCTTTAGGTTTCGATCCCAAATAAATGGACGGCACTCCGTTCGTATCTCTTCCGCGAATCTGGGGATGGCGAGAAAGTGGCACTTGGTATAGCTCACTCCGCTGAGTGGAGTCTGGAGACATATGATTATGATATGATCGTACCACTTGGATACAGTGCAATAGTTCGTCGGAAAGAGTGGCCTGCACCTGGTATTAAGTCTGTGTAGTCGTTGCGCTAACTACTCAAGTCGTCTCATCAGCTCTCATAATCTGGCCGTCATATGGTTGGCTATTTCCAAATAAAAATACAGATGAAAGTGTGGAAAAAGTTCCAGCCAGTCATAAGGCCGACATCTAACGAGATAATCAGAGGGGTTTAACCCCCTGAGGTTCCCACCGCGTGGCACTGCTTGTCTTCCTACCTGTCACCAGTGTCGTTTGTCATGCTAATTGGCCAATCGTGTTTCCGATTGGTCCTAAATTCAATTAACCGCTACTTTTTCCGAGTTGTCTTAACCAATCAGCGATGAGTATGGCCAGGACGCGTCGATTAATCCACATGGGCGGGGCTGCTCTCCAGACTCGGAGGTGAACAACACCCAGCGAAATAAAGACATGCGTTGATTCACACCCAGTGGTTTAGTCGCAATGTGCAATGACACATTTGATTTTCTCCTGCCCGCGCCAAGACGCAGCGAGAAGCGAGGCTGGATTCTCAAATCGTCATCCCACAAACCAAACCCGAAGTCATAATCAGTCCATATTACCGTCGCTGTTCATTAAAAAAAAAAAAAAAAAAAAAAAAAAAAAACCTTCATAACGCTGCAGTCGCATATGATATGACGAGGAAAAAAAGAGGAGAAAATATACTTCGGTCGGCTTGTGTGACTGCATTCCCACAGGTACAATGGAAGGTCTGTTTGGTAAACCTGACGGGGGCACCTCTTCGCGGTCTGTCTCCGGATTGGCCGCCCGGCCAGGTGATGGGAGGTGCGAGCTGGCGGGCCAGCCTTGGGCCTGACAAGCCCGTATTTAATTGTCGGTGTCATGTTCCCGAGTGACACTTACAGAATACTCGTATGTGATATAATTAATTTGTTTTGTGCGGCCTCGTGACGCGAAATTAGTTGGAGTTGTTGATAGCCGGCAGCGAGTGCGACTTGGACCTAATATTATGCCACGCTGATGAAGAGTGAGCAGTGACACTCGGTATCATGTGGTCTTAAAGGAGCATATGACATTTTTGCATCAGCGTTATTTTTATCTTACTGCTTCGTCTAACCATTCTCAATCATCAATTTGTAATAAAATGAAGCAGGTTGATAAGCAAATGAAAAAGAAAATTGTGCACATGATTTTTTTTTTATGTTTTGAATAAGTTAAAAAGTATTTCCAATACGTATTAATTGAATAATGTGTAACTTAATAAAAACCAATTTAACTTAACAACATAAATTGTATAAATGCGTCAATCTAGCGTCTTTTTTCTGCTCATTTTTATCATCTCGTTATCCTCTTTATACGCGCCCCTCTTCTCCCGTTTCCCTTCCTCCCCTTCTTCTCTTTGTTTCCGGTCATTGCATGCAAACTGTGGCAAGTAGGGGAGAGGGCCACGTTAATGACTTCATTCTCAAGAAACATATTGGTCCTGTTAATGATGCATACATTTACACAAATATATGGTCACAGCAAAAAAGCAGGGCCAAGGTAAAGCTTAAGAAGTAACGATGATAGGAATAATATTTCACGTGTTGTATAGGCGATATCAATGCCTCTTGGCATCGCACAATGTTTTTAATCAAGTGAATTTTCAACGCGGCTGGAGTGGAGAAGCACCACACGGAATGACTCGGCCAGCTGATACCCACCCCGCCCCTCCCCGTCCGTCACCCGGTGGATCTCCAGCGCGATCGCAGCGACATCAAGGCTAATGTCCTGATACGGAGGTGATAAATGGGGGGCGCCGCGGCTCGTTTACACCGCGAGATGTCGGCACTAATTAATGAAGCGAGCGGCACAGAAGACGCGGCCCCGCTTGTCACGGCGACGAGATTGACTGGCAGGCGCGCGCTCTGCGTGCCAATAGCCGAATCCGGGTCTTCGTCTTCGGTTCCAACCCCTTCTGGGTCTGGATCTGGATGATATACATGTACCCTCAAAAAAAAAAAACTCTGAATAGAGTATCACTCAACACTGTGGTGTAATGTGCAGCTAATTCTTCTTTCCATAATGATAAATATAATTTTCTTTGATTGATACACTGAAACCAGATTTGGACGTCGACATTATTGGGACCACTGTTCCAGGCACTTGCACTGACATCCTTCAATGACCTGTATTCGTTATGATAATTACCTTGTAGATAAATGAAGACCTTGCAGTATTGCAAGTACGGATAATACTAATAATGACAAGGATAGTGATAATGACAACAAACGATAATGATAACTTCTTCTCTGATAATCAATTATTGATAATAACAACATTGATGTTGAAAATCAATATTTCATCAACTATTATAACAGTGAAATGTGAAATGTCGAATAAAATCTGAATTCGCCCCATCTCACGTTCACAAAGAAATAACGAAGTCGCCAACGTGACATCACCAATCTGGCCGTTTGGAAACAGACTTATAACCAAATTTGCTTATAACTAGATCGGTATGAGAGCTTCTTTTTTGATTTGATTTGATAATGGTTTATTGAAACAAACATGCAAAGTAGTAGCCCGAAGGCTAAATTATAATGCATCACATTGGAAAAAAAAAAAACCCAACATATCAATTACATCAAACAACATACATTGTATGAACATTTTAACAATAACAAATACCGATTGCATTAACATAACAAAACACACAGCATTATATCAAAACGATAAACAGTTCATACCAATTATTACACAAAATATAGGGCCTATTACTTTAAAATGATAACCATAGTTATCAACGTACTCGTACGCAAGCACGCGCACACATACGCATCAACACACATTGTGAAATTCATATGGTATCAACTCACGGATAATATATTTGCCACATTTGTTCTCTTTAATCAGAATACAGAGATGAAATAAAACCAAGGTACAAAAATAAACCTTCATCAGGCTCATGGTTAAGATTCTTTTGTACAGAAAACCCCACAAATTTCAATCATTAACAGTTTAATTATTTCCTTATAGTTACAAATTGTTCTTCTATTAACTTTCTTCCTCTTTGCTATTGTTGATTATCTTGTCGGTATCGTCATTATCAAACGGTTATAATTGTTATTATCATCGAAAGTGTTTGCGAAACTGCAATCGCCCATTATTTACATATCATTCAATATGAAAACAATGATATTACGGCATGCAAGTATACGAAACTATCTAAGCATAAATTCACACACACAAAAAGTGAGTGAGATAAAACGTGATTATCAAGACACATTTACATTGGTAATGATAGCATAACATTGCCTCTCATTTTCGCCATAAATATCATGTCATCATGACTAATAAATGAGACAGGACAGCACGTCCGTGTTGAGTAAATTTTAAAGCAGTGTATTAGCTGCTCAATAGCTTGACAAGATATTTTATAAGAAGAGAGAAATATTTTTATACGATCAGACGCAATTATGTCATATCACCTTAAAAAACAGACAGACAAACAAACAAAATCTTCCATGACCCATTCTAGTATCGCACAAGCCTGAACGATGTTGTTCCCAGCCGAAATCCTCGATTACTTAAAGAAGAGAAAAACAACAAACAAGCAAACAAACAAAGGCAAAAACAAACAAACAAAACCCACTGTGTAATGTGGTAATGCAGGTTAGATATTGAGTATGATATGGAAAGTGCTGTACTATGTTCGCACGTATGCATCGAGTATGGACCAGTATTAAAGTTGCATGTTTTGATCTCAGACCGATCATGATGATAGAAAGCAAATGCCTGAAAGCAAGGCTAATAAAATCGCTAACCATTGCTCAGCATGCATCGCCATCGCTTTCGGAATGGTTTTGTGCCTCGTAGATAGCTTAATGTTCTCAGAAGGGCGAAACAGTAGTATGTAGTCTATCACATAAGAGTCTATGGGCGATTTTCGTAATGACTGGGAATTGCTGTGAGGGCTCAAAAGCAAACAATAATACCGTACACGGTCAAACAAATTTCATCACGACATTTCAACTGCTAAGCCAGCGAGATCTTTCATTCGTAAATCAAGTGAAGAAAATGTCATCATTTCCTGCCGATCGCTTTCCATTTGCCCGGAATGTCAGGCATAAGAAGAGAATTGGGGGAGAGCAAATCTCCTCGGAGAATTGTTCCACGATCTGTTATTTACTGCCAGCTTTGAGCATGTTTAGTGGCACAGCGCAGACGAGGAACAGTTGAGGGCATTACACGGAATTACTGCGAAATTGCTGCGGGTTTAGTGTTGTTTAAGTGCTCTTAATGGTCTTCACCAAGACCTCATAGCTTTATTCTCGAAGGGAAATAGTTACGTGCGAAACATTCGCACCAGTGTAATAACGTTCAAGGTGTATTTGTTTAAGAGAAACACAGAGACAGCCACTGAATTTACTCCATGTGTTGACACGGCGGAAGGCTGAGCCAACACAACGCCCGCCTCCAGTTCGCTCCAACTCCGGGTCGAATCGCTCATCTGGGAGGCAACCAAACGCGCGGTTATTATTCGCGCGTTGAACCTAAAATACTTCGGAAAATTACTTCCGAGGTCGCAACCTGACGAGCTGTCGCCCCCACCCCCCCCCCTCCCCCCCCCCCTCTCTCTCTCTCTCTCTCTCTCTGTGTTTCCCTGTCCCATCATAATTGAAGTCTCGGCCTGGGACGGGAATAAATCATCTTTATACGAGACAACGTAAACGTGTTTGCCATTTATTTCATGGTCGGTTCGTTCAAGAGGCACCAGTCGGACCCATAAATCTCGACTTGCTAAAACGGCCTTATTCCTACATTTGACAGTGACGACAGTGGTACCGCGAATTTCTCTTTTTGATATCCCAGCACTACCAAGCCTCTCTCCCTCTTCACTTTCTCTCAACTTGTTCTTCTCTTTCTCCTTCCATCATCGTCCCCCTTCTTGTCACGGCACTGAACATGAGATACTCTTGATTTCCACAAGAGGCCATCACATTTTTTTTTTCTTCTTCTACTCTCCTCCAACCAAACAGCACTACTTCCTCTCGGGGTTCGCTCGCCTCGGAACCCCCGTGGCTTGGCGCACTGAGTGACAGTCCAAACGACCGGCCTAGATCGGAAATAATCGCGGGCCTTGTTTACTTGCCGATGGGACGTTTTCCTGACAATTACCATATCAATCCGACTAGTCTCATTCCCAGGCCAAAGGCAAGTTCCTAATAATTAGGCCCTTTATTGTATATAGCTAATAACTTTGCGTCCACCAAATCATGACGTACTTTTCTTCTGTTTTTTTTTTTCATTTCCATGCGCTTCCCGATTGCGATGCTCCTTTTAAACATTTGCTGGGAAGTCGTAACTGTAAAGATGTTAGAAAACGTTTTTAATAAGTCATATCAGCAGGAAAGACTAGTTTTTTGAAATATTTTGTTTGAAAAAAAAAAAGTACATACAGTACCTAAAATAAAGTCCGGTTTGCGTTGAAGTGAATATACAAAGAGTATCCACGAGCAGAAAACGAAAAAAAAAAAGAGAGAATGAAATAAAAAGTATGATAGCTGAACGGGTCTTCCTCCTTACACCTCTGCGACGCCACTTTGTTGGAAAGCTTTCTTAAGGGGTTGCTACCACTGATGTGGCCAAGCTTTAATACGATTATGACGTTATTTGAATATTAACGGTTCTTGAATCGGGCCCATTGTGATGTTGAGTGGCTTAAGCGTGTGCTCTCATTACACCCATAAGCTGTAAGGACAGAGAGTTGTTGAATGCATGGATGAGATCATCAATGCAGAAATGGAATAGTTCAATAAACGGCTGTTCTAGACGTCCACATCTACTGTGGATGTACTTGAGTAATAAGTAGTCTTCCCTGCATACATACCCAACTTCTCTGTAATCTGCATGCATAATGTGGCAGCGTGGGAATGGTCACATTGCCAGAGCTACCGCCAGGCTGTGTGAAGGTGTGATGTATATGTATGTGTATTTGTATTATTGTGTATGGTTGTGTGTGTGCGTGTATATGTATGTACGATTTAAATCAGTTGTTCCAAAATTTAATTTTTGCTGATTTAATCAAAATATCTCATCTATTTGCTATTCATCTCTGGACAGCAGTGATTAGTTTAATTGATGCTGACATAGTCAGAAAATCTGCATGAAGCCCCTGTGTGTATAAAGTGTACTACACAAAATGTGACATTCTTTGTTTGTTTTTCTTTAGGAATCAATTTGCTGTTTTTAAACATAGTAAGTTTATATCATATCAGATTTGCAATCTTCAAGAGATCTACATCTTACAAGCTAAGCTAAGGTAAAGTAGATCCCTTACACTTTGGCGTATTGGTATACAATCTGTATATTAGATTACGTATTTTTTTCTTCACAAATGGAATGCAATTATGACACATGTATATGAATGTTTTGTGGAATATGAATAAATGTGATACATAATATAATATAACATATTATCATTATTGTTATTATCATGTATGATTGTTGTGTTACACACATATATATGTATATACATATATATATATATATATATATATATATATATATATATATATGTGTGTGTGTGTGTGTGTGTGTGTGTGTGTGTGTGTGTGTGTGTGTGTGTGCGTGTGTGTGTGGGAGTGAGTGATGAAAGCAAACGCATCTCACCGAGTAAAAAAAGAATGCATAAGAGATAGGCAACCCTACTGTTCTTTTTTAGCTTGATTGCAATCTACCAGAAGAAAATGTTGATACAGGTCTACATTGCAATTGGGGACATCGACATATCTTTACACAGGAAAAGTTTTGACTGTCTTATTAACCAGGCTGTGTAAATGGGTGAAATTCTCAAAATCAGACAAATTGATGATATCAATGTTATCATGTAGGCCTCAGTAAGCCATTTGAATATATAAGCATAGGACTTCATAATCATGGTCTAAGAGGGTCAGTGAAATACAGCATGCTTCCGTAGCATGCTGTTTGCTTTGGTTGCGGGTTCAAGGTAAGAAATGTCTGAGTTGTAAATGTCAGCAGAAAATGTTGTTGAATGTCTTGAGAAAATCATTGTAAATGTCAGAGGAAAATGTTGATATATGTTTTAAAAAAAATCATAGAAACTTTGAGATAGATATCACTCCAACAAGTGTACCCAAATGCCATCATTAATTCCAAGGGATTCCAATCTTTTCTTCTTTTTTTTTACGCTCTTGCATCGGAACATCTTTATTGGTTATACTGCGCACAGAGATTCAGAATTCATAGTGATTGGGAAAAAGGAATAAGAATGTCTTCGGAATTCATTGCAAATCACAATGAACGAGGATGATGACATAGCGACTTCACATACGAATCCATGATTTGGTGTGTCCTGTGTTTTTACCTATGGCATTTTTAGTTGTGACATCCTCACCTCTTATTTTTGACCGCTGACATAATCTTATACTTATCCCTGGCATATGCGTCTATTACCTCTAACATTTTTTTTCGTACTTTTCCTACGCAAAGCATGATCAAAATATCCGTCTTCTCAGATTTGCTTTCAGGTATCGATTTTTTATTTTTTTTTTGGGGGGGGGGTCATGGAAGATGTATAGGACAGAAATTGATTAGAATCATGCACAAAACAAATCTTTTTTTTTTTTGGTTGTTTTGTTAGGAGAGAGAACCTTAGTTGGTGACAATTCATGCTCAATACATTTCTTTACACGAAACCACATTCACTTGACCCCTAAAAGAGTTATGTTGGATGACATTGCTACAGACCATGCCAGTTGCATAATAATGTACACACGGCTGTACGCCAAATATGTTATCAAGCAGTTGACTACACTATTTCTTGAATCCGGGATTGCATGACGAATTAGCGAGTGGCTATAATTCAGTTTTCACTGATTTTTATTTCTTATTTTTTTATATTCTGGTGTCATTATATGTCTTTCATCGCAGTTGTTAACTCTGTGGCTCGAGTGACATTAAGATCACTATTTTTCCCCATTTTTTTTTTTGATACCAAAGTTACCCCTTCTCCGCCATAAATTACATCAAAGATAAAGACGATCCTCCTCACATTATACACTCCTTTGTATCTATCTATACTACAATTTATTTCATTGCTGATGATAAATTGGTGGGATCAATAAATTAACCGCTCAAAGACAAATGCTTAATATATATAATTTAGATAATTATGTAGACCTCCATATCGGCCTATATCTATATAACAATGTGTAAATGTAATAAATATAAATCAGATATATCATTTAGATAATGATCTATTCGAGGAACACAAAAGTGGCTGCAAAAGTAGCGACGATCGTCGGACTAAACAACTACACGTTCTTCAATTCTTCAACAACTACAGTTCTTCAAATCTGTATATTTTACAACGTTTTCCAAAGACTGAAGAGAGCAAACTTTGGCTTTCGCTTTCAGGAGGTAAGGACGTGGTACATTTTATGGAGCAGTTAAAAGATGAGTCTTGACAGAGCGCTGGAGCACAGCGTGTTGCGAGCTGGGAAAAGTCTGACTGGGGACTTTGAGGTGACTGGATCCAGATTTCCAGATCGTCCATATCAAACACGGCCGACGACCGCCAACCTGGGGGATCAAATCGGCCCACGTGCTGGGCGAGAATTTGACATGTAACACAATCCCCTCGTACAACCACGCTTCATGATCTCTCTAATTGATCGCTTGGACGAAACCATTTTTCAATTTTATACTATCATGTGAAATTATCGTGTGGGTGTCCAAGCGCTTTGCGTTTCAAAGATCAGGGCAAAAAAAAGAAAAGAAAAAAAAAAAGACTATGACAGAATTTTTTAAGGGAACGTGGGTGATTATGATTAATGAGGATGGGCTGATAAGTGTACATAAGTTCAGGTGACTTTTGATGCAGTCACAGCAATTTGTTACAATGTGTGTGTGTGTGTGTGTCTGCACGCGCGTGTGTATAATCTTAACACGATGTAATAAGTATTATTTAAAATTGCTATGAGTTTGTGTTTTATGCCAAATTTGTATAGAATTTTAAGTTCTTACTCATGCCTTGGTGACCTTTCCAGATAACTGAATGTAGACATTGTCTTGTTTTTGTTTCTCTCCCTTTCTTTGTCAAGCCTATCTTTAGATTTATTTCCTGTCTGTTCCGTCCCTGTTTTCGTTCTTGTCCTTATCATAGTCTTTTTTTTTCTGCTTATTTCGCCTGACGTCAGGATATCAAAATTTTCATACATGGAGTCCTTGACGGATCTTGAGATGCCCTCACCTTCTAGAGTAATTCACAAAGTTTACAAGCTATGCTTTTCTTGTGAATTCCTCTTTTCCATGTAGAGTTACAAATTAAGATTGTATTGCTTACTTGTTTATTATCCAAACCAAAGTTGATATCATTACATTGTATTCATGTTTTGTTGAAACTTACGTGATTCAAAGTTCAGGCATTATGTACATCACTTTGTACAATGTATTACTTTGTGTGGAAATAAAATCATTTTGAATCGAATTGAATTGAACTGAATATTATACATTTTTGTGACGATGATTCAGCGACAGTCAAAGGATGAAAGTGTGTGATGTTTTCGCCTTCAGAGAAAATCAAAAGGGCCCATGGCGTTGTATATTGTGATGATTACTATCAAAGTACGTACCTCTACAGCAGTACAAGAAAACCAAAGTATAGGAACCAAGGAGCTACTAATTAGGCCTACAATATTGTAGTAGCTACCTGATAGGATCAATGCCAGGCTCCCACAGCTCTTACCTAGATGTACTCCAAGGCGTTTTGTTTCTTTAATCATGTCCGCTTTTCAAGTGTGCGTCTGCTTGTCATGTGGTGTTGAACGGAGTGCGTTAACACTGGGAGAACCTGATTTGATTTTACCTGTTCCACATCAACCCTGCGTACTACCAAGGAGTTATCGTTACCAGACACTCCTTGGTAATACTGGCATCTTGCACACACAAGAGTATCGCGAATCCCCTTCTCTTTTCCCTCTGCAGTGTTTTAGAAGTGACACAATGTCTTCAATCACGTCGTATTTCACTCTATAACCTCATGCGCTCCGGATATCTATTAGCCAGTACAAAATATCAATCCGCGAACCAGGGTCACCCAGAAATGTCCAATAAACTTTGACTTACGACGACTTCATCAACAAGATGTCATTTTGCTCTGCACCCGTGCCTATTACCCTCAAATCCCGCCTCAATCATCGTTAAACTACAAATGATAAGCATGCATAAACAGCTTTACTGCCGTGACTGCTACCGGTAAATAGATGACGTCTCAGCGGCGTGACGAAGGGTCGTTACACCCGGAGCTGCAGGGGTGACGGGCTGACTGCAGCTATATGGTTTGCAGCTGCTGCGCTTTGATTAATTCATTTTCGCCAAACCCCCGCCAGCATCATTAATCTTCCGCCTTAAACTTTGCGAAGGAGGCGAGGAAGCTGTGGGGTTGGCAATGCCCCTCCCTTCTTCACTGGCTTTCGACAAGCAATTGTTTCCGACTCGACAGTGAGCGAAGAGGCGAGTCAGAAGGAAAGACAGATAGAGAGGGAGAGAAGGAAGGAGAATTGACTGACAGGCAGACAAGAATGAATATGAAAACTGATGTACTTTGGTCAATAAGTGAAATGAGATTAATCATATCGGTTAAAGGGCAACATAGTGGACAAGATTTTGTTGTTGTTGTTGTTGTTTTTTTGTTAGATATTGGAGTGCACTTTGCAGTTGAATATAATTTATGGCAATTAGGTGAAGACCCCCCACCAAATTCTCAGAAAAGTGAACACTGAGGCATTTTGAATGGCAACCTACGAACACCTATAAGTTTATTTAAAATCTTTACGTCCTGTCCAGGGTCGGCGCTGCTTTTTTAAAAGTGGAGGGGGGAGGGGAGCGCAGTTTATATTTCTGGTGCCACTTCCGGGATTAATCGGCTGACAAGAAAAAAAAAAGGGGGGGGGGGCTTGAGGCTTACTGCCAAAAACAAAAAAAGGGGGGATTAAAGGAAATTTTCTGGTGTCACTTCCGGGGATAATCGCCTGACGCTATAGGGCTCACACCCATAAATATTTCCCCATAGGGATGTGTGTTAAAAATCAAATTTCAAAAAATTCTGTAAAATAGCTGGGAGAAATGAGGTATTTCAGCTTCACTAACCTTGATAAGTGAGATATTCCCTTTCATCCATCAAATTTTCAGGGTGGATTCTTCAGTCCAAATTCTGTCCAGGGGTCCGCAAAGCCAGACTACGAGTTCTTGTTACTCAAAAAATCACCTATTTTCCGTATACGTACCCAATGAAATATAGTCCCCTCAAATTCCATCAGAAAAGCTTTCATCTTCCAACCAAAATGCAGTTTGTAGAGGAATTCATACTCAATATCTACAGCTATTCAGTTTTTTGCGAAACTACATAATTGATTTTTAATCAATTTTTCCTTCATTTATTTTGGTATCTTTGGTACGAATTTGTGAAGGGGTCTGGGACATTCCATTGTATTTACGGGTGTGAGCCCTATAATAGGCGCTATACGTATTCCTATGTATTACGCAAAAAAAGCGGGGGTCCGAGCCTTCTGGTAAGATTTTAGAATACCACACTTAGAAAATTGATGTTCGGTCACACAGACACATTGAATTTTCCCGCGTTTATAGATATATGCATGAACACACAGACACACGCACACACACACACGTATATAAATAAATGAATAGATACATATACATTTTATATGCTGCACACTGTTTTGTTTCTTTCTACAAGTAGGCTACTCATACATTTAATGTACTCACATTATACTGTTGAGTTGGTTCGTGGTGTGCGTGTTGGTACTCCTGTAATATCTTTGTAGCGAGGTCCACGTCGTATTTTAGTCGATTTCATGCAGTGAAACAAAACAAGTAGGGTGGCTAATAAAGGAAGATTTCATCGAAATCCGGACACAACAAAAAGAAAGTAATAGCATTTTAGCTGGATGTGTTTTCACGAATATGGATGCAGGTTACGATCCATGCGTAAATCGGACAAAGTGACCAGAATTCTCTCTGGAGAGACATCTATACAAACAAATATTCGCCGAATTGTCCGCTTATGTTTATTTCGTTTGTTTTAAAACGAAGTAAAATCATAATTGTTTATAGTAGTAATCGCAACTATTGTATCAAAAGATTTCAAAAGTGTAAAGTCTGCAACAATAGCTTTTAAAAAGGAAGGGCTCGTAGTTATATACCGATTCATCAAACTTACCATGACTTGAATGCTAGTTTTGTACCAACCAAAAACGACGTTGTGAGACGACGACCGCTATTACCTTTTTTTTATCTATTCTCGAAAACGCCTTAAACTGAAGAATTCCACGCTCTCTTCATTTATATTATGTTTCAATTAAACTAACACTGTTTAGGAGTTTTGAATTAAGGCTACTTATCAAAATCACTTAACATAGAACGGCTTTTTTTACTGATATGCTTTTGATCGGTAAGATATCAATTGGGCAAAGGAGAAAAGCATCTGAAAAAAAAGAGACAAGCAGGGGGAAAAAATCTTTGTGAATTTCGGAAATTTTGCTCTCATTGACGGTGGTTTGATTCTCTCTCATCGGCTTCTCATAATGTGGGTTGGCTGGTCAATTGGTGACGGGTAAAAACCCTCGAGTTTCGCTTGTTTCAACACGCCACGCACAGCCCCAGACTCCCAATGGGGGTAGAAACCATCAACCGCGCTCCTATACCACCAGGGGGCAAGAGACACTGGTGAGAGAGGTGATACAAAGTTTGTGATAACCGCGCTAAATCTATCGCACCATCTAACAACGTGAGATATAATAACTCTATTGAAAACCGATGGCCTTAAAAGAGTTTAAAGCCCAGATATAGTGTTTTACCAACCCCCATTTAAAATGTCTTTAGTATTAAGTCATTCAACAAGAAATAAATTCAATATCACACAGTACATTATTTTTTTTTATATCCACTAACATAGACATCGAGGATAATTCATGGGGGAACCTAAGATTAAAGATGTCATCATATAAATGTAATATAGTAATATTTTTATAGAAAAGAAAATATTTATATAAAAAAGAATGTTTAAGTTATAGAATTTGCTGTACTCCTGTTGAGCTGGTTACCGGTACTAAGCAATCAATAATCGTGGTGTATTGTGAGTACTCTTCCGTTGATAAATTTCAGATATTCCAAACGAACAATGGGCCTTTCCAGTATGCCTCATATGGTGTCGCATGAAACAGACTTGAAGTCATACGATATGATTTCATTTTTGTTTTTAATATTTCGTTAGGAAGTGAACGGGGGATATGTGCATGCCTCGTTTGTGCCGGCTTCGTGTGGGAGAAGGGAACTGAGATTGTTATTAAGATAGGATGTGCATGTACAAGCTACAATCAGATTCAGTCGGAGATAGCTACGATGAGTGAGATAATCAGTGACAATTTTAGCGTCTCATTTTATACAAACACACAGAGGATTTGAAAAAAATGTGACCAGGACCCTGATGCATAAAAAAGATACAATCAAACATAAGTTAGAAAATTTGTATTCTATTTGTATCTTTGTTAATAATTTACCCTTCATGCTATTGTGTTCATCACATTGCTGTAGACCCTACTGATTTCGTGACATTATTTGTATACGCGAACATTTCATTGTTTCCCCAATTTGTTGGAGCTGAAATAAATCAACAAGAAAATCAAAGATAAGTCAGAGAATCAAAGATAAGTCAGATATCAGCCAATCAGTATTGTATATTCAGAAACTTATGTTTGACTTTATGAATTATGTTTGATCTCTGCTTTTGTGCAACAGGCCCCAGGATTAATTTGAAGTTTAAGGTCACTGCAATACTACTTGAAAAAAAGCGGTAGAAATTAGAATAGTCAAGAAGATTGCATTCGTGTTCTTTTTTTATGATCAAGAATTGAAGAGTTATCATTTTGTGTGTGTATGTGTGTGTGTGTGTGTGTGTGTGTGTGTGTGAGTGAGTGTGTAAGGCCGATTCCTGATTCTTTCACGATGCACAAAATTATAGACGATAGGAATTGCACAATCAACACTTTCAAAACAGTTGGCGAAGTAATTTTTGGCATCATTCAAAATATTTCACATCGAAAGAAGCTATAAAAAGCACAAAAAAAAAAGTAGAGCAACATTGAAAATTAGACATCGAGTAAAACAAAGCGATGGCTAAACACACGTTTGCAATAAAGGCAAGTGGGACCTACCTATATCATGAGTCAAACCGCACTTCCATCACGTCCGATAAGGACAACAATTGGCAGCAATGTATTACTGGTACGTGTGACCTTAGCGGTTTCTTCACATGTCAAATTGTGAGAATATTCAATCTTCTCCCAGTTCAAATTTGATGGACGAAGGTCCCTGAATCCCCTGCATGACGATGTGATTGTGCCTACTTTGGTCACCTGAACTCTCACACCCCATCCCCTCTTTATTCCACTCACCCATCCCAACCCTTGTTCACTTTATGTATATTAGTCTTGCTTCCAGTCAATACACTGTCTCCCACTTCGAGTGTCTATTTCGTCAGTTTAATGGTACTACGGTGTTTTTTTAAACAAATGATGCGTTATTGTAAAGCTGATCAGCATTCCTTTAATGTGCTGTATAAAGGGATCGAGACTGGCACTTATCATCCTGCAAGGCTTAAAGGGATCGTATAGTTTTGGTTGAGACCTAATTTCAGGTTTCTGACTTTTTTTTTTGTTGTTGAGATAATGAGGATCCTTTTATGAAATATGAAAGAGCATGTAATTCTATGAGGAATTCAACGTTTATTTGATTAAAATTGGTTTTGAAATGGCTGAGATATCCAAAAAAGAGTGATTCTAATAAAGTGTGGGACCCACACTTTATTACGATCGCTTTGTTTTACTTTGTTTTTGGATGTGTCAGTCATTCCAAGCCCGAATTTCATCAAATAAAATTTGAATTCCTCTTAAGATGGTATGCTCTGTACTATAGCATAAGTGTTTTCTTGATATCTCGTAAAAAGTTAAAAGCCCAATTCTCATCTCCACCAATACTGCACCATCCCTTTAAATCCAATCCATATCTGATTTTCCTTTCCTAAATAGCGTAACCTCAAGCTAACAAAATTGCAACCGTTTTATCAAAGTTACGGTGGAATAAGAATGTTACAAGGTTTCAAAGTTCCTCATATTGATTTTATCATTTATATAAAATCGTCACTAAATGTCCTTTCGTCACGCAAATAAGGAGGAAACATTTGTGTCTTTCGTATTGAATTATTATCCAGTTGTGAATGACCTGGCAATTATGACTTTTAGGAATGGTGAAATGAAGAGAATACTGCGATTGATTTGTGTTACAAAGCGATTTGCATGTGTGGTTCCACAGAGTATCACGTTCGGAATGTATTGCAGTAATGTAACGTAAGTGAGGGGACTGCACTATACAAGTTCGCTTTTTAGCAGCCCCTCAATTTTCATTTCCATGAAGTTCTTTTAATAACCAATATGTATTATTATGTTCCAAGATATGTAATCATTTGAAGTGTATTACCTGTGTATATTGATTGGAAATGAAAAAAAAAAAAAAAACATGCATGTGAACATGCATGTGTGAAAAAAAAAAAATTATCTGAAAATCTAAAAGCCAACAACTTTGTTACATTTGATGTGCAATTTTGAGGAAACTTCTGTTGGCTTGATAATACTCCGTAAAAGTTTATTAAACTCAACGTAAAAGTACAAAGGAATTAGAATTTCAGGTAAGGCTCAAATGCAGTGAGAATGAATGGTTTGTCAACACTGTTGTAGAATCAGCGCTGTATTAATCAATTGATTACCGCACTAGCCGCAGATGTACAAAAAGGAAGCTTATTATCGATAGTCAAATCAAGTATGTCAAGGGAATATAAAGTTCTGCATCTGCATTCGTACCGCAAAGGAGTTATGCATTTGAGGTGATATCCACAATAAGGAAGTGGTAGGGGGAAGCGGGTATTTACAAATAATAATTATCAAACACTGTTACAAACAGACTGTTGTATGGATCAGGACTTTGAAATCAACAGGTCATGGATCTCCAGTATGTTTGCTTAGATTGTTGTTTGTGTTTTATGGATAGGCCTTGTGTCAGTGTTTTACGGCATGGTAAAGACAATACTAAAGACAAGAATATCAAAATGAATATCTTTAGTAAAAGCCCATTATGATATGTTGACTAAACCTCACGTTCCTTTGCGGATTGTTTGTGTTTGTTACCTGTTTGTCTACAGTTCCAGGTTAATTTTGAGGTAATCGACGGGGTTTTCCGTAGGCCCTATACATATCTTTCTTTATTCATCGTTATTTATTTGATCTGTCAAAGTGAATAAGAAACACACTGTAGTATCCAATGACATCCTTTCTCCCGCACATTGAAGTCCCCACAAAATAATTATAGTTCTTATGACAACCATTGCGCAGTGTGTTGAGGAATTATAAGAAGAGTGTTTTTTTTTTTCCGCTGTCCCTCACAACCTCTCTATTTCTTTTTCCTTTTCCTCTACTTATTTCTTCTGTTACAATTCGTTTCTGCTTTTTGATCCATGTTTTCCCTGTTTGTTTGTTTTTTTACACCTTCGTCTTCTTCGTCGTCGCCGATTTCTTTCTCTTTTGTCCCTCTCACGTACTCTGGTTCATATTTAGAGCATGATCTACTGCAAAGCGGCACCGACTGACTAACCACGATGAGTGTTTGGCAGATCGCTTATGTTACCTTGGTATGCAGACCTGAATTGCGAAAATCCTAATGACGCGTGACAATTTTAATGGCATGTGACTTTAGGTAGTCTTCTACTGCTATCAACGCTCATCAGTTTAAACCCAGGGCAAACGTCGCTCCTGGATTTTCATGTCGTGGAGGAAGGAAAAAAAAACAAGAAGAAGAAGTTTAAAATGAGAATTTAAATGATTGACCTCAACAACACATGCAATAAATGCATCATTCCACGTCGCAAGCGGTCACGTCGATTACCCCGTAAAGACCAGGTAATGTGTTTACATGGGTTTGGAAGGTCGTTCAGTAATGCGGGACTAATTCGGTCACTTTGTTTTACGGCAAGTAGGTGATTTGAACCCATGGCCAGCTCGGATTTACTGCCTCAGTGTTGGACACAATAAGCCATGATTATTGCTAGACACGTCCTATTTCTCCTTTGATGTTTGGGGAGACACTCCCCATTGCACGTATTAATTTTTTTATCGATTTCATCAATTAGATTTCTACCTCAACATCTTTTCGCGCGTTTTCCTTAAATTTAATCGTAATTCTCATTTTTCATGATTTTATTTATCACTTCGTTGTCATTTTTTCCAATGTTTTCCACTTTTTCAATACCCACACTCAGCTTGTCGACCGGTTCGATTATGGTCATGACTGGGGCGTTAAAGCTGTGTCTTATTGTCGCTATTAAATTTGTTGCTGTTACAATCCTCACTAATCATTGATCAAGAAACTTCATGAAAACGATTATAATCGAATTGCCTGCGATGGTTACTGGTCACCCCCACGAACAATTACTAGCACGAGGCACAACACTGAAACAAAGAACTTCATAATATAGCATTCTGTATATCCCCTAAAATGATAACGAATCCTGCATGTGAATGCACTTGAGCTTTACTGGTGGTAAAATGTATGAGTTTCTGTCTTTCAACGAAATTATGGTTACCGGATAATTCAAAGTTTAGATAAAATAACTAGAGTAAACTGAGATGTCTTATTCACTCTATTTTCACATCTCACAACAAGGCTGCAAAAGTCTCATTAATCATGAGATGAGAAAGCTCTTTAAAAAGCGGTGTGATTGTTTATCATTTGCCTTTAATGTGTGCATGTCGTATACACAAGGTTGTCAAGAATTTGAAGCTTAATTCAATGTTGCAAATCCCATTTATCTCAGTGATTTTTGTTCGATGGTTTCCACCAAATTAAATCCTCTGGCTCGAACCTATGTCACCCCCGCAATAAACTCAGCTTCCTTTTTTTTTTCTTGTCAATCACATATTTTCAAGCTATCTGCGTTATACTTTTTAGTAAGTATAGGCGTACAAGTATTTCTTGCAAAGGAGATGTCGCATTCATGATCATGCTGTTCCTGGAGAAACAAAAAAAAAAGTTGAAAGGATGGTATAGTTTAATACTATGTGTCAACTCGTTCTGATTCATGATGTCTGCTACGTGGTAATAAGTGAAGACATAATATTCATATTCTTCTTTTCCCCTATGGTGCGTTACATTATCATCAATGTCGAAAATGTTGATGTTATACGTCTTTTCCTAATTAGTCACTCACTCTGGAAAGCGACAACGCCCAGTACGAGCTAATGTGAGTGCGACGGAATGACCGTTATGCAACGACACTGATTGATAAGAACAATGACCAGTCTGGGCGACGATTTTCTGATTGACGAAGACGATGTAACTGCGACGACACATACATAACTGGTAAACGTCTCCACGTATACAACTTATTACGCACCGGCGGCCGTACGGACGAACTGAAGAAAAAAAAAAGTTGATACAACGTGCACTCATGTGAGAGACAAAAGCCATATAACAAAAGTATGCAGGGCTCGCGCTCCGTAATTAACAACCTGCGTGCTTTCCTGTCCAACTGTGTCAAGCAATGATTCGCGGAACACATCGGAATGATTAAGCCCTTGCCGTCTGTATAAGTTACCGGTATGTTAATCACACAAAACGTTACGTGTAACTCCACTCCTTCTTTCACCAAAGAGACGGTATGATTTCCTAAAAAGGTTATGGTTATCTCATCAAAATCCGGCGTGAAATGAGAAAGTTCTGAGGTTCTAACTTTCTAAATTAATAAAACATTGACATTGGTTACAACCACATTATTTAGATTAGATAAGATGATAATTCTCTGGTCTGTAGTAAAACAAGTGTAAGCAAAATTCAAAATCACAGTTTGATAACAGTCAGTGGTTATAGACATTGTCACATTTTATAGAAGACAATACCAACGCAAAACAAACAAAAATTGCCATATTGCTTTTGTTCTCTCTTTATTCAAATTACGGAAATATTGTTTAAGAGGAGAATTTATTTCAGCCTTCCAAGTATCTAATTTCTATTCACTCTTTAAGTCTTTCAACAACAACAGCAACAACAACGACAACAACAACAACAACAAAAAAAAACCCGAAACCAATCACCAAACTACTGCAGTATATCGGCCAAGTTGACCATAATGCATGCATCATGTACATACTATCAAACCGATTGAGAGTCATCCCGTGCGACGTGTTGGTGTGTTTTTTTTTTTCAATGCACTATTGCACGAATGGGCATATTTTGTGTTTATATCATATTTGGGCGTTATTTCTTTATATGGCATCATGAAATCGATAGTCTCATTATGACAAAGAGAGACATCAAAATAACTGATGGCAAGCGGACGAATCTACGAAGTAGGTCACCCAGCGACCAGGGAAAGTGATTTTTTTTTTTCTTCTTCTTATGACGAGCTATCCAGTTTCGCCACGATATTCACCACATCGACCAGGCCTGTCATTATTAACTCCTTCTCTAGCTCTGTCCAACATATTCTTCCATGACTAAGGCCCAACATACAACATTCACACGCACACGCTCGTAACTCCGCACGCAGGCACACGTACACTACTACACGCACGCACATGTCCCCATTATTGGATGACGAAGACTCAACTTGAAAAGCGCGGAATGATCTGCGCATGCCTGTCGAAATAGCAATGCAAGCAGGAGCGCGGAAAGGCGGACGTTTTTGAGTCCCACCTGTAAAAATAATATCATAGGCTCAAAGGAGGACCCTTAGGTTTAGTGACTGTGATCCAGGTGAGTGTTCGACTTCTGTTTGACATTAAAGGCACTAGCCCTCCTTGCCAGGACCTTTCCGAAACTTTCATCGATTCTTTCTGGAGTTGGTGTTTGGCAAAGTAGAAAACAGGCTATACATTAAAGTAGCTCGAAGAGAATGAGAATGAAAAGTCTGTGCTAATTAAAGCTACCATACTTTGCTGCTGGAAAGCCTCTCGTGTCACGTGTCTCGTGTGGTGCTGACCCATTCACAACAGTGACCCGGTGGATTTATATAATTATATATATATCAAACAAAAAAAAAAGACTGGGAATTTCATAACCTCCTTCAGAAAGACTTTGCAGTGGATCCAATTCACAATTATGGAAAATAGCATGCATAATGGTCTTATTCTAGCAGGTTTACGTGATGAGCGCATTGTATACCATAATTCACGTATGCAGGAACAGGATCGCTTTGGGATCGAGAAGGGCTTTATATCACGATCAGTCTTGTAGGATTATGGTGGGGAAGCTAAACGACTCGGGCGGTACAGTAATAGGCATAGTGGTGAGTGGGATAACAATGATTAACATGCTCATTCTGCGAAGCAAATATCATGAATATGGAATTCCATTTTGTCTGACGTTGTTCATACGATATTACCAAGATCTATATCCTCACTTCTTCGGGCTCTAATCGCCATACCTATTGAATAGAGGACGAAATGTTGATCGTCACAAGTTACTAGTATAATAATCTCATTCTCTGTGAACTGATGAAACTCGCGTCATGTTCTACTTATACTGTCATCGTGCAAGTGACATTCATCCATATCATTTTTTTAAATAAACAGTTATTATTTCCTTTTTCTTCAAATTGGTTTGATTGATATACTCAGCCATACTTACTTCGACGTAATAGCGCCAGATGGAGAGTTTTCCACCTCCCTGGCTTAACCCACGATGTGGATATAGGTCATTGTTCTTGGGAACCTGGCAATGCATGATTGCATTCCGGGAATAATTGCCATAATGAATACTACGAAAACTGTTGTCGTTTTCGTCAGAATTCAATGAAAAATCAAAATCAATCTCTATTAAACGATGATCATCGATAAGGACAATATTCATGGTAGTACACCTTTATCATTTTCATTATCTTAACTATCACTATGTCAAGATATACTACGTATTTCGTCTATAAAAGAAACGGGTAAGAAGTCCATTTCCTCCCCCCCCCCCCCTCCCCCGTATTAGGCCATGTGTTATGATATCATCCGAGGAGTCCCCATCCACCAGTCGAACACATTAACCCGCCTTTAATTCTCCCAAAACACTCTTAGCAGACGACAAGAAGCCGGTTATGGGCCCTGGAAAGTCGCTATTTTTAAGGTCAATGTCGCGATGACCTTTGACCCGTAGCGACGAGGGTGGTAGGCTAAACGGGGACTCGGGGATAACCTTCGGGGGGTTCACTCTCTGCCACTTCTCGACGTACAGGGAATACCGTAATGAGTAAATCATGTGTAAATATTCACGCAATTTTCATATTTGGTGCTCCGGCGTTGACAGTGGACATGATGATGGGGCGAGAGGAGAGAGAAGAGAGAGTTAGAAAGAGAGAGGGTGAGGCAAGGAAGAAAGGTAGGGAAAGAGAGAGAGAAAAACTGGGCCTCCGGTACCGTTTAACCCTATAAGCACCACCTCTTTGGTTATCTGTCATGTGCAACTTTTCTGGCAACGAGTGATGCGCGAAGTTTCAATTTGGCTGATGACAGAGAAAGATGTTGGATGAAAGAAATAGGGTTCCCTTTTGTCCCTCAAACCTCTCATTTTTATACCTTAAGATGCCTCAGGCTAACACAGATGATACTGCTATGATAATTATAATGAATGATTCTTCAAGCCCCGTAACTGTTCTTTTACATGAGTGTATTGTCGCAGTTCATTAGAAGCAGTGATTGAGATGAGTACGACTGCAACGCTTCCAGTAAGAATCCAGTGAACAAAAAACAAACAAACTCTGATTTTATCAATAGTCGTATCGCTATAGAAAGAATGATATTGGTTATCTGATCGATATGTGTGTGTGTATGTGTTGTGTGCGTGTGTGTGTTTGTATGCATGTGTTTGTCTGCCTATCTGATTGTTTATTCTCATTCGTGAAAAAGATTGCAACCTTGTTTTTATTGTTCGAAGGTCTAGCGCATTACCATGAGGACATTGCGTTTGAATGATGTCTTTGTTGCTACGTCATTTTCTTGATATCAGGGTTCATAAAAACCATCAAATTATTGAGATAATTCCCGAATATTATATGCACAAATAAAATTGAGTTGAGTTACCTCGTTATGATTCGTGTTTGGCCTTTTATGAAGACAGCCTGTTGGTAATACCCAACATTGATTTTTTTTAATAATTTTTTCATGGGACATTTTGAAATCTTAAATCAATGATACACAATTTGTCCAAAACCAGCCGGCTTTGGAGATTTGAGATTCAATCGTGTTAACAGGAGATTGAGCATTCAAAGGCAATTTGTGGATTAGAAAACAAACAAAACAAAGAAATATGTCCCATAATAACCAAAGCACTATGCAAATTAGAGCCTTCGAAATTCGATCAGAAGATACATTACACATTATAGTTTATACATCTATATCACAATTGGATATTAATTGAGCAAATATGATAATTCTTATATTTTTCTTATTCTTATTATTTCTTATATTCTTGTGTTGAGTTCCAATGAAATTATTTCGTGCATTTGTACATAGTGTTAAGACCTATAAGAGGAGGAGATTGGACACGACTGACCCGCACACGCATCATTACTGTCACAATAATAATGCCAACATCACCACCAAGATTTCCGGAGAAAACGACAAGATTTGGCTTTATTTCTTTATGTGTGTGCGAGCTTTCGAAACTTCTTACCACGTCGGTTATTAATGCGTACTCGAATTAGCATACATGCATATTCATAACTGGTCAATTGCATTATTTCAGTGCCTGCGGGAAGCTGTATGGATAATATTTGCAACTCTGTTATAGGAAAAGAGATGAAATAGTTGTTTTGTTTGAGATGGAAATTCAGTTTTTAACTTTTTCGAGATGATTAGAAACCATTTACATGAAATATTAAAGATCACACAATTAAAAAAAGAGGTCCGAATAAAAGGTGGGTCCCATCTTTTATTGTTTTACTTTGTTGTTGTTGTTTTTTTTTAATTTCAGCCATTTCAAAACTTAGAATCATATGGTCTTTAACATTTCATATATTATGATTTCTAATTATCTCGCACAAAAGTTTAAACCTGAATTCCCATCTCAACCAAAACTGTTCCATTCTTTTACGACGTTGTCTTTGTTTTTGGAAGTATTGAGATCCTCATAAATACTGAAGAAAAGTGTAACGTACCCATCTATCTACCTTGGAAATTTCGTTCCTGATGATCAAAATATTGTTGAGAAAAACAACAACAACAACAACAACATATTTCATCTACTTACTTTCATTTATTTGTCTATTGATATAATTTTCTTCCTTTTTTTGTGAACGAATAAGACCAGTATTGTATAGCACGACACGAGTTAATATACGCATTCAAAGATCACTCCAGCAAAGTCAAGGCCGGACCGTATTTTGAAGGGAGTATGTTCGCCCGAGTCGGCAGATCTAACGGATGACCTCATATGTTGTATCACTTCGATAATATTCTCTGTGTGCTGAAGTCATTAGTGATACGATCTCTCCCATCTTGAAGGAACATGTGGCTGCTATGAAGTGGGACAAGCAGAACGGGAAGGCGCCAAAATCTTATCTTCATGTCCATTCTCCAGGGACGGACAAGACTAGTGTGTGCGTGTGTATATGTATGTGCGCGCGCGAGCGCGCGTGTGTGTATTGATGTGTGATGATGCGTATGTCTTGTAGAATGCTAGCTGCAGAGGGGGGGGGGGGGGCGATGGATGTTGAGAATGGCAGTGATCGCCCATTCATGGCACCATGAGCTCGCGGACTTCGACCCTCATCAGAAGCGACAGATCTTGGGCACGAGTACCACACACCCATGCCTCATTTCTATCGACTATGTTGAAAGAGACACAACCCGGTCACATGATGCAATAACGGTTTCAGTCAACGCAGGAACATTAATTCACTGTTCATAATCTGGGCCAAAGAACTCAGCCCAGCCCTATGTAGTAGCCTGTGTTACATATCTTGCGACTGTCTATTATTATATCGCACTTTTAGCTTTTAAAACATTATTGTTAAAATCAAACGGAAATTAATCGTAACGGGTTTGACAGCTCGAAGAGGAACCTCCACCTTTGGTTAAAAGTGAAACAAGATCATTACTGAATGTTTAAGATTAACGTAAAAAAAAACCTTAAAGCGGAACAGCGATATCTTTCACAACTAATTATCAAATCACAGAAGGCGGAAAGTATCGTCTCCTTGCAATTAGTTCCATTTTTGTATTATATCCCCACCCCCATACTGTACTACCCGGATTTTTAGAATAATGTTGTCATAATTTGGAATGATCTTTGAAAGTATAATTACTATGACAAATAAGATCAATTATGTTGTAAGTAAATAGAATTTGAATTGAACTGGATATCATGAAAGGATGGAAAGAAGCTTCATCGGACATAGCATTCGAAAGTTATCCGAAAAGTCGTGTTTGTTTTTTTTTGCGAGAAATACATGCAAACTGGAAGAGGCTGTTTGTTAAATGTCATTAAAATCATGGCTTTGGTAGATCGATTTGACAAACGCAACCTCTTTCCCATTGTGTCTAGGTAGTAACAAGGCTATAAGGATTTGACGCAAAGAATACACCTTATTCTTGGTGAATTCATGTCAGAAATAATGTGAATGCTACAAAAGATAGTGAAGATCTGTGTGCAGTTTTGGGGGGAGTCTTGTGAGGTGATGACGTCATCACAACTGTCAATTTGAACGAGCGGTTGCGACTATTTCAATTAATATATGAAAACACTGAAAACTTCTAAAAATTCTATAACCATTGTTGCATCCTATGTTGTATATTGTCGTGTTCGTCACATCTTATCAAAGGCATTATCTACCATTTGCACAGATGGAACAAAATCCCAGCCTCAGTACTTCAAAATAGTTGTTGAAATGTGAGTTAGGGATAGAAACAACCAATATAACAATTTCAATCATTGCAATCAATACGAAGTATTGCCAAATATACAAAATGTGAACAATAGTTACATGTAAAATAAAATTGCTTCTGGACTAAACTGTCTACAGATAGGTTTAGTCATGGGCCTACTACACACATGGACTATGAACGGAGGGTCTTTCTTTGATCCGACTTGTATCACCGCCACCTGATTATGTGCATCTTGATGAGTACATTCAGATGTTTTGATAATGACGATTGTGTATTCGTTCATCGTCATTGACAAAATAATAGTTTCCCTCATTTTGGTTTTATTTCGCTGAGGTACTCGCTGAGGTGCCTTTTCAGATTTAACTGCCTTTGGAAAATTGACAATGATGGGGAGCAGTAAACCTCAAATCATGACAAATTTCGTGTCACAAAATTAGTGATTACTGAAGTGGACGCTGGCGGACGTGCATGTAACGTTGCTTGATGGTATAAGACATACATGTCGTCTACCATTACTGTTCATGTTTACTCTGAAACAATGTGCGAAAATGGGAAAAAATAGATTACAAATTACAACCAACATGCCGAAGTACTTGCTTTCCCTCGTAAAGTACGTGCATTTCGCAAATGAAATTAACTGAGCGATGATTTCCCAATGTATAGTACAACTGCACATGCATTTTCTTGATTTAATAAAGTAAGCTGTTATTATCTTCTGCGCATGTAGTTTTTAGATATGTCAAAGCGCCGTCTTGTTTTTACTCCAGGCTGGCTGTCGGTGATGCACGATGAGATCAAAGCAGGAAAGCATCTTTAAAATGTTATTGTGACACTTTTCACAGAAACAGGTGTTTGAATTAATAAACTAGCGATGTATGTCCATGTGTGGTAGGTCCATGGTTTAGTAAGCAAAATAGTGGTATCTCCTTATATTCTAGGCTTTATTGCGAACTTTTTGTAAGGTAGGGTATTTTGTGATACAACTGACCTACACATATGCATCAAATGTGATAACTCGAACATTTTTTAAATCACTGCTCCAAAAATGGTAAACAATACCTTTAATGCTAAAAACAACATCGTGTGAAAGTCCTCTTCAAAGGGTGACAAGTTTGACGCACAATAAAGTGATGACGCCGCGAGCTGGTTTGTGGAGTGCGACTCTTAAATGGCTATTTTCTTTTGAAGATCTCTCACTGGAAACCTTGATTGTGGAGAAGTGTCCCTAACAATAAAGACCTCCTTCTAACCCTTTACTATTGACATTCTAAATATTCTTAATATTCGATGAATAATGTATGGGAACAAGCTGGTTCCTGCCGTATCCACCAGGCAGAAAGGTAAAGATTCAGAAATTTAAATGACATGAGTAACAACTGGGAAATAGAAAATTATACTCAGACAATGTTCAATATGAAAGAATGATATACGTCACTATATATATATATATATATATATATATATATATATATATATATGTAAATATATATGCATGTCCTGCTTTATATCAAGTGGATTTTTTTCTCTCTCCCACTCTCTCTCTCCTTCTCGTAGTTTTGTAATTTTTTTGGCACTCTCAGTAACTTCTCATGACTGGGACTATTTTTGCAGATGCTCGAAAGATGTTATTGATTATACCTGACCCTTCTACGTTGCAGAAACATAACATCCTCCTTCTTTTTTTTTTTTTCAAGCAACATGATAACTCTGTCAGTTGGAATGTATAAGCCCTCCTTTAGATCAAAGTTCCTTTTTAAACAACACACTCAAATTCAGTGTCAGCAGTCATATCCTGTCCGTCTCCCTCCATCTGTCAAAAAAACCCCAAAAACCCACTATTGTTTTTAAGGCGCGGTCAGACTGGCAATTAAAGATCGAGAAGTTTAATATCGCGAAGACTTCGCAATCTTAAACATGTTAAACTTCTCGATTTCTTGCCAGTCTGACCACGCTCTATAATATTTTGCCAAATCTTCTTTTGCACTGTTTAAACATCCCCTGCCATTATCTCACAGATTCAATAATTATTCAGAACAAAACCTAACACTTTCCGCAAAAAACAAACAAACAAGTAACCAAAAACGTAACTTTGCATACATTTACTATACTTTACTGCACGATGAGAGTTCGTAACGACAAACCAAACAATTCTGTCCCTTGAATAAAAGAATAAAAACAACACTGACAAAAATCAAAGCCAGAAACATTGAGCTCAGTGTCCTCGCATTGTCACGTCGCACCCGAGGTGACGAATATGACTCCATACCTTGACGCGCGTGATTAAGAAATTGTTACTGATCATTGTTTTCTTTACGTCGCGATTCAACCGTCGTTTCCAGGCAGGCTCGAAGATTGCGGGTAAACATTTGGCGGCAATTGCTCGACACTATTTTTTTTTCTCTCCCCCTGCTAGTGATCATGAGATCCGTACTCAAAGCCGTGATGCATAACTTCCGCCCTGTCACTTTATCAAAGTTTACGAAGAAGCTCGCGATGCAACTGACTACGCAAAAGTGCACCAGAAGTGCAGCAGTGCAGCAGAGAATGTTTAAAGAGGCACTTGCTTCTCGCTTTTTGTTCTCTCTTTTGCTCCCAAAAATTTTAATTGCGATTCCCAATTTCTGGGGAACAGATGTCTTTGTTTTTAAATTTGACTCCCACTTGATAATTGTTCCTATCTGCCATGATTGCCATGTATCTTCTGCGCATTATCATTTTATTTTCTGTATAAAAGAAAGACATGTTTATCATCTGCTACAAACTCGCAAGCAACTTCAAAAAAGCTTTATAACATCAAGAATCTAAACATTTTCTAATTGCTCGATGTGTGCTATGAAGCTTGCTGATCCTCCTATCTAATTCATGCAATTCAATTCATGTTGTGTTCACATTTCAAAAGAAAAACCACCCAAAATAAAAGAATACGATTATATGAATATATACATTTTGTAAATACGATGATTTGAATACTACAATATGCATTTGTCAATGAAATTGAGTGATAGTTCACAATTGATTGCATGCATAAAGAAACAAAAGTAAACCTTGTTGCAAATTTAATTCGTGTAACAATACTCATCTCACGCATTCATCTCATCTCAACAATGGAAACCGCTATTTTGTTTTCTGATTTGCTTTGAAGATTTCTATCGTTTGTGCGAATGTCACGGAGGGTTTTAAAGACCCTCCAGCTTACCTTGAACCCATATTTTGTGAGGATTTTAATCTCATTTCTGCCTTTTCAACCTGTTTGTACCCCTTGGTACAATATTCCATTAACATTAGAAATCATTCTATTCCATCTTGGTACGTCTATGTTGTTAATCGATAACCGCTTCATTATTGACAATTCTTATTCCCATTCGGAAAGTCATGTCCGTAAATCAATCTTGAAGTTCTTTAACTAAATTGAGTCAGTGTAAATAAGTGTACCATCAATTGAAACTACAGTGATTAACGGAATTACACTACAAACGGAAACGGAGACCAATATCAAAATGTGAAAGTTTAGGTATGCAGAAGACAAGTTTTCAATTTACAGATAAAACATTTGTGTCACACGTGTGAATTTCCTTAGTTATGTACTTGCGACCCGGGCCCATATCCGACATAGCAAAGTGAACTACAAAATGTTAAAACAACAGAGGCAAATTAGATAGTATTGTCGTACGTTTTCGAACTTATTCATTGTGAGAAAGGGTGAACGATTTTCATTTTCGTTTCCCAATGTGGATAATTGTCAGAAAGTTTGAAAACTTTTCTTCTTCACAAACAGTTGACAAAAATGAAACCAGTATACGAGTGCTTGTCCGGAGATAGCATAAAATGGGATGATATAAAGTGGTGGCGTGAACAAGTCTTTTCCATAGAGCCAGGATCACTGAAATGATAGCGTTCCTAGCTTTACACCCCCATCATGAGTAATGTACTGATCAAGCGCTTTTTGTGTGAATTTCAAGGACAGTCGACAGAGCAACAAGCATCGTTATTTTTAGTATCGATCAAGATCCATCCGATGACCTTCCTATCCCTCCCCACCCCTCCCCCACCTCCCAGTCAGCAGTCATGGATATTAACAAATTTAACCATACTAAAGAGAGGACACTGAGGTTGAGGTTGTCTGGTAATGTTTTATCTATCTGCATTGATTTATATATATATACATTGATTACATTGATTTACATTTTGATCATTAATCAATTAATTGCTTTATTATTTTATTAGTCAATTTGTCTATTCGCTTAAGAATTAGACAAGCTGTTCATTCACTTTAATTTGTTCATCTATTCATTGAAACAAAAACAAAAAATAAGGACTTCGCATTAACCCTTTCCTTGATAAAGATATGTTACAGAAGAGCGATTATCATTCTGCAATGGTATACCCTGTATAATGTGCAATAGTAACATGTACTTTATACATACATAGGTTGTAATCATGATGGCCCTGAGAGACCAGTCATTGAGTATCGATAAGATCTACATTAAGTATGTCAATCCACTGATGTAAACTTTACAACACCAGATTTTTAGAGGCTGGACGTTCACCATAAAAGTAATAATAGTAGTAATTAAAACCATTGTCTTCATTACCCCGCACGGTAGATCCCATGTACCAGCTTATATAACCTCATCTTAGGTGTATTTTTCAAAATATCGTAGGGAAGGTGTAAACGTGAGTATTAGATGCGATTTCTGTTATAATGTCCACAAATGAGAAGTATGGAAATAAAAAATGAATTGAATTGAAAAAAAAAATCTACATTCGATTTCGCCCAACCCATGGTAAAGTGCTGTCAAGCACTGATCAAATATCGCAATATAGCAATTTATACTGAGCGGAGTTTTGGGTCTGTGGTTGTGATCTCGATGGTCGAACACACGATTCCTTTAAGGTGGAAAAGGGTGGTGTGCATCGTTAGCAGTGACTCAAAAACGTTAATGCAGGTTGCGGAAGAATATATAACCACAGCGAAGCTGCTGGAATCCATCTTTACATTGGGGTAAAAAGAGCGGGAAAGAATAACAACATGGCAGAGAAGGAAAATGCTACAACTTTGAGCAACGCTGGGCAGGTTTCTTGACCTTTGCCAAGTAAAGATGACTCAAAGTTGCCTCGTTTCACATGTCATTACTGTTTCTGTTTTTAAACGTGTTGCGTCAAACTTCACATGCTCTCCTACTCTTCCAGTTTCTTTTTCCCCCTCACCTTCATCTCGCTCTTCTTTTTTTTTTTTTCTTCACTGTTGCGTGTCAATGACACGGAAGGGACGCAAGGAGGTAAGGGATTAGGGGAGGGCACGTCACTGGAACAGGTGCCGCGTCTGTGCAGTCAGCTATCAGTTCGACTTGATGCCCTGGGCCGGGCTCTTTTGTCGCATTGATTAAGTCTATGATGCCTAACAACTTGCGGAGCGACATCTTTTCGGGACAAGCGGGAACAACTGACGGCTCTCGCTTGACACGTCAGTTTATCAGTCAGTCAAGGGGAGGGTCAACCGTGGGCATCCATGCAGCAGCGCCGCGCAATGCGTCAAGTAAGATCTTGATTCGATGTGATTTCGGAGGCGGGATGGAGAGCGCAAAAGACACACGTACGGCTTTGCTGGTAAAACCTCTCGAAAAAGACGACCCTTTACGGCAAAACGCCTTTATTGATTGAGACAGATTGACCCTCCTTTCGGAGAAACGGCCTCCTACTCACTTTTGGAGTGGGATAGCGCTCTTTTTGTCATTCCTGGCTCGTCAGTTTGAGAGGCTGTGTCAGAAACGAGAGGTGATGGTAGCAGTGACGTAGTTATTATAACTTAAAAATCGTGTTTTAAAACACCACATGCTTATTTGTGCGCACTCTTGCTTTGCTTGTTGGTTTTGTACAGTAGATTGACTATCAAAGTCCCAAGATGAAATTTGACTTAACGCGGTTTGTTAAATTCTGTTCAAACAGCCTTTACGGGTCTGTGGCCGCTATAGACAGGTTAAAGTCTGCCGCGGGAGATAAAACTGGTGACCGCTGGCCGCGTTAGATAGTTGACCGGTATACAGAGGGTCTTTAACATGTGGGTTTTTTTTTTCCTTGGGGGAATTTTAGTGGCTACATATGGCAGGTGGCTGCTACAGACATGTGACCACTAAGACAGGTTTGACTCGCCGACGTCGCATTCTCTTACCTGATGGAAATCACTGACGAGCTTGTCACAAATTTAGAGATCCTTTATTTTCGTCGTCTCAAGACCCTCATTAGACTGCACAACGATAAGATTTCGATCGGCCACGCACTGCTAGCCTCAACTGCAATCACAGTTGCCTGGAGGCGCATAATATAGATGGTCAGTTTTTACATAATGGGAATAAATATGGAACTTAAGGAAATTGGAGACATCTTTGGGTCTGGAATCGGTCGAAAAAAACATCACAAAACAAGAAACTCTACACTCCAGTGGAATGTTTCTTTGTCGTTGATTCCGCAGTCAAATGACTGACGTATAATCCCTGGCACACAGGAAGAGAACTGATGAATAGACATGTATACCCATCAGGAGAGTATAGTATGTTTTATCTTTCATCAAAATATTTTTTTTTAAATATAAAATTCTGTCTTCTTTAGATCTCTGATCGACATTTCACGGTACAACTTTAAATACTGTTGATGATACGATATTAAGGTTCACAATAAAACATCTTACAGCACTTGATATCTACGCATAAAGGACACAATTTGGTGGGAAAAGGCAAACAACAATTTTGGAATACGAGTCGTTCGTTCTAGTCAACCACAGGAAAGATCCAAAGGTTTCCATGATAAAATATGACCTCATCAAGTCGGAAGTTGGATTTCGGCAGACTTCTACGAACTTTGTCTGGCTCGTGAAATCACGTGTGAAGCAATGATAAGCCATTCCGCTGGACTCGGAAACGATCGTTGGTTGCAGTGACCCTCGGGGAAAGAAACGGGAGTGAAGTGATGCAGGCTGACGTAGTATTATAGTAGTGACGTCACTCTCTCGATCGGTCAGTAGGTGGCATACAACATGCAATGTTAATATCTTCTGAAGACAGCTAAGGCATTTTACAGAAACGATTGAAAACGATTCACTGCAAAGTAAGAAAGTCTAAATCAGGTTGGCAACATACAGGGCAATGAAAGGGACTAAGGAAACACTCCTACATATTTGCATAACGTCATAGTCGGCTTGATTTCATTTGACATTGCCATCCCATATTTGGAATTGAATGTGAAGACCAAAAACCAAACATGCACACGTTTCAGAAAGTTCTTTCACAAAATGGAAAAAGATGAGATATAAAACTCCAGATTTGTACGTGTCTATCATGGAAGACATTGGAAGATAACGTTGGGTGCAAACGGCATAGAAATCATAATCGTGAGATAATGATGTCATTGCAACACTCTGCCATAGGTTTGTTGTCCAAAGAATGAACGATAACTTTAATATTAGCTATAATCCGTTTCTCTCGTAAATGTCATCGGTGCAAGGTTATTACAAGACGATAATGATTTGAGGCAAATAAGAAAATACAAATATAAATATTTGTATCTTATTAATCAAAAAAGGGCATACACGTGTATTGATACTAGTATATATGCTCACTGGAGACTTCTGTGGTGATGACTTTATCATATTACCTAATTTCCATCAACTATCGTACCCAATAATGCAACTCTAAACTATCTTCTATAAAGCTTGTGAAAAATCAAGATTCAAGTTCAATTTTCCTTTGTTATGTTTGATTTGACAAACTTCTCATTCTTTTTTCGTTTATTATTCTCTCTTATCATTTCAAGCGGCGTCTTTCTTGGCCTCGACAAAAATCCATGCTAGGGTAGTTATGATTTCTTAATCCGGCCAAGATACTTATCAAAATTCACCTCTCCCTTTTGGTAATCCATACAAGGAAGATAGCGAGCATAGTGTTGCATAAATCCAGGTCGTTCCATTGTAGGCCATCATTGCATAAATCTTCTTTTCCCGCCATCTGTTAGCTGGCTGTTGATTAACTTCCGGTACGCCTACATGAAAATATGAATAGCCCTAAAAAAAAAAATTGCTAAATCATATTTCCAAGAGCATGTCAATCATCGTGGTAACGCGCACTGACCAGCGGCGACAATAGGCCACGTGTTTATTACGTAACAATGCCCCTCACTGTCCTTGTTTACACCTCGGTGACGCCCGTAAAATAATCGAATTACATTAATTGATATGGACAACATGGATGGGGAGTACGTTGAGCGGAAAGGGCTGCACGAAATGATCTCTTTGATACGCGCCAGGGCTAGCCAAGCTGGGCCAGCAATACCTCCGCAGTTGGCGCAAATTTCTGCAGAAACCACATAATAAACGTGATATACCCTGTAGGTGAAAATGCAGCGAAGCAGCAGTTCGTTGAATGCTGTTGTCATGAATATGCATTTATGTAAAGTAAGTATAACTTGCATTTCAGCCCACGTGGGCAGAGGAAGATTCGAGATTCTTGGGACTGTGGCGCTAGAGAGGAGGAATAATGTTTTGTTGTTGTTACTTTTAAGAAAGTCTGATATGGCTGTGATCTATTTGGTGTCAGTGATGATACGTGTGGAATGGATATGCCACCATCATTACTCGTAATACTATAATCGCTGAATAAAATGAATAACTGTGACTATAATATGTAAATAAAGACAAATGTTGTCCTCTTTAAAATGGTAAACAACTCGCCCGTGGTTACAAAGATAAGTTTTTTGGAGATCTTAGGTTTAAACGCGCTCATGTGGAAAAGTGGCTGGTCTCTTTGTGTGTTTGAGCGCTTTGTGCGTGCGCTGGACAGCCGTACTGAGCAAATCAATCTCGCAATCGGGCATGTCATGGGCCGACCGTTCGTTATAGGGGAAATCCCATCCAAATATGTTAATCTGATAAAAAAAGAGTAAAATCTTATGAGTTCAACAGTAAAAATTTGCCTGAAATCAGATAAAAATTACGAAAGTTATGACATTTTCAAGTTTTGCTAATTTCAGTAAAACAGTTCTTGTACAGTGGATATGAATATGCAAATGAGTGAATTAACCATGTCATAACCTCACAATTTTCCATTGATCATGTACAAAAAATGACGAAAATTCAATGTATCTGTCACTGAAGTCTGAAACATGATGTTATTCCTGGTTGAATAACTTTAGAATAGTGATCAGTTAGACATTTAAGGATTTGAGCCTCGGGGATAATTGCGTTTGAATGAAAAACTGGAAATTTCACAACTTTATGTACAAACTATATGGCAAGTTGTGAGAGGATGACAATCATGCTCACTTTGCCATTTGCATATTCATATTGACCGTTCAAGATGTCTCCTGAAAAAATAGCGAAACTTCAAAATGTCATAACTTCCTTATTTTTCATCCGATTTCGATCAAAATTATATCGTGATATTTACTCTTTCTTATCAGACTAACGTATATTTGGCTCTTTGGACTGGATTTCTCCTTTAACCTAACATTTTTGCGTTTTTATTATTTAAAGAAACTGTTAGGTTTTCTGTACTCTTTGCGCATAGTCATGAGATAGAAGGGTGGTGGTGGTTTAAAGAGAGAATTCATTATTTCAAATACATCGTACAATGTCGTTTAAGCCAAGCCAAACCGTCGACCAATCTTATTCAAATCAACATGACAGTTGTAGTCGAGAGTTGTAAATGACTTATTTTCAGCAGAATAATAGTGCTTTATTCTCCACACCCATAAAAGGCATTGTTGTTTCCTGCCGTGATAAAATTTATAATAAGGAGTTCGTAAAGACCGCAGCGTCCGCCTCCATGTCTCCAGATGTCCGACCGGTAGAAGGTGCCCCCGATCGCCGCGGGTAGCTGCCCTCCGACTCACCGCTAGAGCCACTTGGACTTCTAAAAATGACTGCGACTGGGTAAATATAGTTCTTAATGAGCTCTGATGGGGCATTGTATTGTTACAACAGTTTGACACGAAACACCGTGCGGCGCTGACCATTCAATTATAGCGAAATGCATCATGGGTGAACATCATGAATCAGAGTGTTGCTATTGTATCTTTCTTACTTTATGGTCGCGTCGCCAGTTCAAAATTAATTCAGTTTCCCGTTTGGGTCAAATTAGAACGTGACAAATTGCTTTGATATGCCTGCTATTTGCTTGGGTTTTCCAGTAATGAGTCTAGTCGATGTGTATGTTATGTTGATCATATTAGTTGCATTTAAGGTTTACTACAAATATTAAGAAAAAGTTGAAAATCATAGCCAAAAAAAAGGTACTAAGTGCGTGAGCTATTAATTTCTATAGATGATTATGATACAGTTGACCCCTATAATGGAAACCAACTCTGCTGATCAAGTTGTTGCACCCCATGAAGTGGCAATCAATTAAATCAATCAATCAATCAATCAATCAATCAATCAATCAATCAATCAATCAATCAATCATCAATCAGTCAACCAATCAATCAATCAATCAATCAATCAATCATCAATCAGTCAACCAATCAATCAATCAATCAATCAATCAATCAATCAATCAATCAATCAATCAATCAATCAATCAATCAATACAGTCGGTTATTAAAGACTGTAACCAAAGTCTTTTCGAAATATGCCACATTAAAAGAGACTCAAATCTTGTTAAACCACTCATTTAAACGCAATGCTTCTGATAGTTGATAAACTTGAGATGTTTATGTTGCTTTCACTGCACTTTTCTTTCT
This sequence comes from Diadema setosum, assembly GCF_964275005.1. Classification (NCBI taxonomy): domain Eukaryota; kingdom Metazoa; phylum Echinodermata; class Echinoidea; order Diadematoida; family Diadematidae; genus Diadema; species Diadema setosum. Next base: position 17,412,949 of record NC_092702.1, read on the forward strand.
GTATGTCCAACCAAAGAGGAAATTAGAACCTGTCTCCTTTGATTTCAAAAACTCTCATGGACTTTGCACAAGATGTGGAAACATCTACACACGCAATGGCTTTGAGCTGGGAGAATTTCACTATACATTCATTTCATTTCATTTTATTTCATTTCCGACGAAAGTAACAATATGGCATTTGCATGTAAACAAAGTAAAGTACAATGTGACTTTTTCATATTCAAATGAGATTGAAATGCACGTCATTTGTTTACAATGAGACAAAACATACAAGAGATGCATGGACAAACTGTAACTGAATTGTAACAAAGAAAAAAAAAGTCGGAAATAAAAAGAAACTATCTTGTCGTATACTTGCCTATATATCAACCTTAAACCTTTCTGCCCTAAAATACGCGGTATTCTGTTTTAAACTGATTTTCAGCGTGTCGGTGCCAGCAGAAATAGATTTATCATTAGTTTGTGAGTTTATATGTTTAAAAACAAAACACTATCAAAGCTTCTGGTTTTTTTTTTTTTTTTAATGATTATCATGTAAGTGAACATGCATACATGATAACGAGGATGATGTTTATTATTGAAATTATGTGGTATCGTAACAAGAAAAGCAATAAAGGGGCACATTACCTCATTTACATTATAGTTGCGTTGCTTAACGTTATTATGGTTAGGCCTAAGGGGATTCATGAAGTTTCCTTCCATGTTCATGTTTGTTTTAAAATTACGATTAAGCCTGTGCGTAAGGCTGCAGGTTGTTGTTGTTTTTTTTTTTCTTCCTTTTTTCAAGGCTTTATTTCGCATTTGGGTTCCCACTGCATTATCTTTATACAGACACAGCCATGGTTAGCTCGGCAGGACATAGTGAAAATGATTCAGTCGAACTTGTTCTACTTTCTTTTGCAGTTCACTCGACCTTTCGAAGCCACCATACCTCCACCAGTCAGAACATGCATGTTCGCGGAGAAAGCATTATAGTTCCACCTTTGTGGCCAAACTCATCGCGCATTGCTTTTGAGCGGGATTCCGTTCTAATCATGACCAGGACTCCGTGCGCCATTGACGAATCTGGTGTAAAAAAAGTGCAATGACACTTGCCATAGATTGGAAATGATGCAGAATCTTGCAGATACGTTAAAGAGCTCACAGAGTTACGTCTACGAGACTTCATTAGAGGCATGGTTATCTGACTCCTATTTTCCATGGTCCATCCTCCTATTCTTGCGCACCTTACTCATTGAATGTATAGGCCTGTTATATCTCTGTTTATTCTTCCAGCTGTATTAAGAAATCGCAGATATATCCATCGATCGGCACTGATATTGATGACATTCTGCGATAAGTGTCAAAATTGAAAAGCCTGTACATCAGATCCGATATCCCAGGAATGAGGACCAACATCACGACTCCTAGATGGCCCGGTCAATGATAACAGTTTATTGCTTCATTGTTCCACGTGATGGAACTTTGGTAATTTCCATTTCCTGTCGAATCTAACTTGTCAAATAAAGTTCAGTTCCTATTCTCATCTTTTGCATGTCTCCCGTAATTCTTTTCCCTCGAGATCATATTTACGTCTCTGATATTATAATTCTCTGCTACTTTATATTTTGTATTAGTAACAACAATCAGGGCTTTATCTTAAGTTGTTGATTGGACTGTATATTATCATTACTGTAATTATGAACACAGGTCCGATCTTACTCGCAGGATTTATCTCAGAGTAAGTGAGTTAAAACAACAATAACAAAATGGCTAAAATCTGCATCATTAAAGCTACGGTCACAAAGGTTCGTACGAACGATGCGTTCGTATGAATGTCACTGTTCGTACGAATTCTGGAGTTCGTAGTGATTCGTAGATGGGGCACAGATTCTTACGGCCTTCTTACGAATTTCGTACGAACGCTGTTTAATTCGCAAGAATAACTTTAGACCTCTTAGAGAAACGAAATGATTTTCAGTTATACAATGGCCCTAGAATTCGTACGTTTTTCGTAAGAATGCCTTGAGTATTTCCTTCGTCAGACTTACGGCCATCTTACGATTTCTTTTTGTCGTAAGATGGTCGTACATGCAAATCACGACACTCTCAAGTCATTCGTAAGAAGATTTACGATTTTATTTTTTTTTTTGTGCATATTTTGTCGGGTTGTTAAAAAGACGCTGCCGTGTCCTGTCAAAAATGTATTTGAAAATTCTGTAACAGTTGCAATTTTTATACTTCAAGACGGCAGTAGTGCCAAGGAGACTACAACTGCAGCTGCATCTACAAGTAGAGGAGGAGGTTGTTGCTCCAACTCTCCCCCTCTCGCTCCTTCCTCCTCATCTCCCTCTTTTCTTTTCTTCTCCTTCCCCCTTTTCCCTTTGATTGCCTTCCCTTTTGGTCCCATATTTAACAGAGATGCTTTCTGGTCGAACACCTAGAACAGAGTGAGGATTTGAACTTCGCGCGTTTGGCTTTATACCACTAAAACTCAACAGTTGCACAAATTGTGTACCTACGCCTTACGAGTCCCTTACGAACCCCTTACAAACTCGAAGAGTTGTTCGTAAGAATGCCGTACGAATCTCCGTTCGTAAGGCATTCTTACGAAAGACGTAAGAGCCCTCTATGAACGACTTAAGGCGTTCTTACAATCATCGTAAGAATTTAAGGCTTCTAAAATTGTCTCTCGACCCTACAAAATCTTGCGTAGTTCTTACGATGTTCGTACGACGTTCGTACGGCCGCCTTACGAAGAGAGGGTTTCGTACGAAGTTAAAAAAAAAAATCTTGGACAAGACCATCGACCAGGCTACGAACTTACGAACGGTCTACAAACGATGGTTTCGTACGGCCTTCTTAGGAAGATCTCAAGAAATTGTCTAAAAATCGTTCGTACGGCGTTCATATAGCAGTTTGTAAAGGCATTTGTGACCGAGCCTTAAGTATCAAACATTCATCTTTTCGCATCATGTTTGACAGGCTCCTCTTCTTTCTTTCTGCGTCTGTCTGCATATAACATCAAAATCAATGACCGAGGTCTTATTTTTGTCATTGAATCATTATCCAGCGATCAATGTGTCACCGAAGCATGTGGTTGAGAATTTTGGACCGTGACCAAAGGCGCGAAATAGGACAGACAACTTGTGCAGACGACCTTGGCATCATCCACAGCAGGGAGGGATAACTTTACTCACAATGTAACGAGTAACTTCTATATAAACAGGTAAAAATAATATCTGCAATATACCAAAGAATGTTGTGGTTGAGCGTGATCTCTGCAATGTTTGCATAATGGGTAAATACTGACGTGTGGATGAGCGAAAGCTTGTCTTTACCAATGGAGCGTCCTCTTGTTTCCACATAAAATTAATTTTTCTAGCATAAGGAACACTTGGCTTACCTCCTTCGAAGCCAAGGGGAGTAATTTTACCGTCAAGATAATGTCAGTAACAAGTGGAGGAAGTGCGTGCTTTTCACTAAACTTGAAATTATGTAGAATTCTCTTTATATCTTTTTTAAATCGTTGCCCTATACTATGACATAACAAACGATTGTAGTCTACCTATCCAGTGATGGTGGTAGACCTACCGAAACATTAAGAATTCTTGCCTTTTGGTCGCATTGTCCGATTTTCCTCAAACTTCACTGATGTACTCTACTGATATTTCTGCATTCTTAGTTATTTTACTTGTCCAAGTGCCACTCTTTGTGCAATTTCGGATGCTTCCAATTTTTGATCTGGTCTAACTGAATGTTTTGTTTTTCATGTTTAGATATCATCAAAATATGTTGCCCGATGTGTTCAGAAACATGTTCTAGATGAATTCCTCATTCCACTCATATCCCACCCGGGACCGCTTCAATTCTAGTAAACCTTTTACTTATTCCACTCTAAGATTGCAATCCATACGTTATACAGGTGTCAAGGAATGGAATTCTATTGATGGTGACCTTAAATCTAGCACTACATTTTCCAGATTTAAAGTATTATATAAACAGAATGTATTTAGATCAGATGTATTCAGATGGTATCCATGACTGACTAGACTTCCTTTCTTCCTCTACCTTTCTTTTTCTCATCTCTTTTTCTCTGTACACTAAGGATGGATGTGTGAGTGTGTGTGTGTATGTGTGTCTGCCAACAAATTTAGCGAAGATACGTGTTTTTTGTGTGTGTGTGTTCAATATCAGATGATTTAAGTACACATATGTGTTATTTCAATTTGGACTAATTTTCCGTGATTGGTCCATATCACAATAAGTGTTGGTTGATTGTATGTACAGTATTTTATCTTTTTTGGTTTGAGGGCTCCAGCCACAAGCACACAATATTGCTTCTTAGGAGTCCTGGCATGTATTTGTTTCTTTGTAATGACCTGCAAGTTTTATAATGTTTTATATTTTGCCAAATAAATGAAATGAAATGAAAAAAAAAAAATCACTCAATTCACGCAGATTGTAATTTCTTAATGTAAAAATACGTAATTTCTTCACGGTCATAGCATGGCCGAATGAAATTCAACAATAATTTCATTTTGACTTAACACTGTGTTTTGACACTTCTTGTATATTGTATATGGGAAGGTAGATTTAACCATGATTTAACTAAACTTTTTTTTTTTTTCCGGGGGGGGGGGGGTCTTTTTTTTTTTAATCCTTCCAGCTGTGACGGAATGTACTGAGGTATTGATCTATATTGGAATAGGATATAGATCATGAAGCGTTCATTTCACCAATGCGATGCAAATATAAATATAAACAAAGGCAAAAGACATACACAAACGCATATATGGATACACGCACACACGTACACGAACCGCACTCGTTTTAGACTGGTCGTTAATATTGCAGGTAAAACACTTAACCCATCAAATATCAGCCAAATTTTGGACTCACCCTAGAATTTTTACGAAGAGCAACGTTTTAATAAGGATGTAAGACAAGTAATCAGATAAAGACTCACTTTAATCTATCGTTTTGCCCATTAATTTTTACTATGAATTATCGTCATTATCATCATTAGCAATATCATCTTACGTTATCAATGTCATAATTACATGAAGATTTTTCTTTAACAAAGTTATGTTGGATTCACTTGATTCTTTAACCACCATGCAGTGACGTATCAACAGAGTCAAACACAGAAATGAATTTTAGCACCGGCACATAACTATACCAAAAGAATTGCAGCAAGTAAGCCAATATAGGTTTTCCCATCCATTTTCGCACTTTTGTCATTCAATTTCAAAGATTTATTATTCAAATTCGTCCCGAGAAGCAGGTGGAACGCAAATCCGAACTTCAATTTCGTCAATTGTCATTGTAATTTGTTTTTCGTCAAACATTTTCGAAGACATAGCATTCACAATCGTCAATTTTCATTCAAATTCGTCCCTCCCGCAGACGGATCGCAGAATGTGAAGATCAAATTCGTCTTTGTTCACACAATTTCATGAATTTTTCATTCAAATTAGTCAGATGTTGTCGATTCTTTATTTTGGTGGTGAACCAACTTTAAGTCGACATATTTTTAGTTTCTCTCGTAAACTGTATCGTTACACATTATTCCCTAACCATTTGCTTTAACAATACATAAAAAACAAGACTGCCAACGAAAATGATTGAAGGATAAACGACAGTCAAAAGTCATAACCCAGGACAGTATATCAGTGTCACATTTCGAACTTTAACTCGTAATGTTCAGGTTTTCGCATCATAATGCATGAAGCAAAGTTTAAATTTTGTACCCTGGAAAGCAGCAAACATAATTATGTTATCCATTCTTTGATATTAAACAGGCAATAATTCTACACTTACATTTTGTCCTTAATCATGTTTGCCTAGAAATCATTTGTCAGCGTTTTCGTTTGCGAGACGGTATACGTACATGTATATGTTTGTATCAGTGTGTACTCGGATTGCTTGTGTGTGTGTGTGTGTGTGTGTCTGTATCTGTGGTTCTGCGTGTGTGTGTGTGTGTGGGGGGGGGGGGTACTTAGGTGTATGTTAACTCCTGAATGTAAAATGTGTACGTTTACAGGAAAAAAAAAATACATGAATGACTGGAAAATTACACCGAGTAGAGATATGAGACGAATATGAATGAAAATTCAACGAAAATGATTGACAAAAGACGAAATCGATCCTGCTGTTTTGAGTGCTGCGAGTGAGACTGACGAATTTGAACTGTAAATGACGAAAATGTATGCCAAATCACTAAATTGAATGGACTTTATTTGAAAATGAACGGCGAAAGACGAATTTGAAATTAAGATTGGCCTACTCTCGACATTCCGCGACGAAATTGAAGTAAAAATTTGTGAAATTGAATGAAAAAAGTTTGAAAATGAATGGGAAAACCTATGTTAATCATTCAAGTATACAAACAAGTTACGTGTAGTTCCTATAAGAACTCACAATAGCTTTAGTTTGCCTCAACAGGTTGATGAAGAAAAGCGATCCACAATCATCACAGTCACTGATTGGAACCAAAACTGACGATATTTTGTCCCCCATCTTTGAAACTTAAAACTGGTCCCTGATGAACTGTTATCCCATGCAGAGTGGTTGATCACTGTTTTACAGTCATACCCTAGCGACGCGAACTAAAAGTTACTCTTCCCTCGTTTTCTGACAATCAGTGCAGGGATTTAGACAAGTGCAAGCCAGAGTTCACGGGTACTTAAATGGGCTGTCAACACCCTTTCGTCCAACTCTACCCACGATTATCCAATCGACCCTAACACGGCTTTGTTTCGCCAATATTGCTTCAATATGTTGACTCTGTGGTCCCTCTTTTCTTGGGGAGATCAAAGGAAGAAGAAGAAGAAAAAAAAAACGGACGGATGTGAGAGAAGAGAGTTGTATCAACCTCAGACATCGTACTTTCGACAACTCTTTGTTAGAATAAAAAGAAAAAAAAAGTATTCTATGTATTTTTTTGTTTATCCATTTTATGTATCAGTTGGAAGGATAAAGACCTGGGATATTGGCTGAAGTTTTCTGGGAATTCTACAATATAGAATAATGGAAGCCATGAAGACGGTGATGATGACACACAAGAAGTAGGCCTCTTAATGTGTCTCGACCACATTAAAATCATCACTTTTTCTTCTTTAATTTTTAAGTTGACCTTCATGACAAGGTTTGCTGTTTCGACAATTGAAATAAATAGATGCCAATGATAAGCAGAGTATAGAGCTCAAAATCAAGATCTGAATTTCGTGATCTGCTTTAGATATGCACAGTGTGGTTGATGTATCGAGGTTGCAGATTATGTTGCGTGATTAGCGACTTTTTCTCCGAGTTTCTCCTTTCCAATAAGAATGTATAATCATTTGTCTTCTTCTTTTCTACTACTACTACTACTACTACTACTACTACTACTACTACTACTACTACTACTACTACTACTACTACTACTACTACTACTACATACTATATACTACTACTAATTCCTTTCTTCTTCTCCTTCTTCTTCTACTTCTTCTTCTTTGTATGTTGTATACTATGATGTGCCTTTTACGATGCATGCTTTTTCGTAACTTTCTCATGTTGGTAGTATTCACATTCATGGGCTGGTGCTGCCAGGACTGTTGCTGAAAATGTTACACAACCCCCCCCTTTTTTTGGGGGGGGGGGGGACGGCTTGGAAAATGAATCACGTTACCTTGATGAAAACCATACTGCACATGCTATAACGTGATTTAAGATAAGTAATAATCATTTACACTTTTCTCTCCCGATCTTGTGATTAAATAAAAAGTGAAAACACTTCCCAAGACTTATTTCACGCATCACGCTGTCTATCTATCTATAACTATATGTATCTTCTTTTCAAGTATCTATCTGCTTATTAAGTTTATCTATCTATCTGTTCTAGCTCTATATATTTATCTCTATCAGTATATCTGTTTCTGCTTTAGTGCCGCCGGCAGCGCTAGATAAAAGACTACAACAGTTCGAAATGTCAAAGTAGGACAACGATATAGAGAAAATACAAAGAACATTCCAGAAAAGTTCATTTTTAACAAAAATTACACATTTCTTTTTTTTTTTTTACTGACATAATGTTATGGGTAATATCATTCATCCTCTCTCTGAAAGAGATAAGTCAAGTGGGGCTCTTTTATTAAAGGAAAATGAAAATTCAATGAAGTTTCTTTACATTTTCTTAATGTCATTGCCCTACTCTGACATCAAGAATTGTTGAAGCGTCTTCTTCATTTAATACCCAGAGGATGACGGCACATGCATTTGCCAAATCGCGTAAAAATCGTAACTATTGAACGAACTTTTTTCAAACTTCACTGATGTGTAATTCAAATTATTTTTGCATTCACTGAATCCACATTTATATTTGGGGGTAAATTCCCCTTTAAATGGAAAACCATTTTTTTTTTCATCCTTACCGCCTTTCTCATCTCCTCCCACTCTTTTTTATCTTCCTTTACGTCAAATGACTTTTCTGAACTCTCTCTTACTCCCACCGTTCTCTGGAGGAAGGAAGGAAGAGATGCTTTCGGAAAGGAGCGGAGGGGTCAAATCCGCGACAAAGCCGCTGACGACATTTCCATCACGCCGGGTTCCTACGCCGAGATTACGCCGAGAGAGCCCGCCGCCGAACGACAAAGCGAGGGGGTGATTTTAATGTAGAGCACGTGAGACCGGATTTAGTTCGGGGATCTTGTCGCAGTTCGGCGCAAGGGGTTTGGAATTCATATCGAGAGTTTTATCCTCCCTGCATTCGAGTTAGGGTGATAGACAGGACGCCGCGCTCAACTCGACACCTGAAAGAGAGATGTCTTGACTAAACTGTGACTTTAGGCCATGATGACAGGTGAAAGACGGGGGGAAAAAGTGCAGATGAGCGGTCGGTCTCTATGCATCGTCTGCTCAATGCCCTTCACTGTATATTGGAATCCCGCGCCGAGAGCCAAGTAGAAAGTATGTTAACCTTTCGCGAGCTGCATGTATATGACGAAACAAGTTCATCACCGAATAGGTCCTTCGGGCTTTTATTCCTTTTCATTTCTTTGTGTCGTAACATGATTATAAGCGTCAGGATAAAAAAAGATCGGACATCCCTTCTCTCATAGAAGGTCCAATAATCATTTAAATCCCTTGCCAGGTAAACTAAAATAATGATTTTCATCGCATAGCGTTTCATGTCGCATGTCCGAAGATACTTGAAAAGCTTAGCCAGTGTATTATTCTTAGTAGAAAAGGTCAAAATTTCTGATTGCGAACTACCAACGATTCGGTTTCACATTTGAATTCAGATCGCAAATGTTCTGTTAGAGCCCTTGTTGCTGCAAACAGAAACAATGGCAACTGGTTAAAACACAACCGTGAATAATGTCCACCTGACGATAGTCTTTTCATGACATCTACTCATGTCGACATTCAAATTTCCATGGTTACTAAAGATGATGCAACATAAGCCTTTCTTTCTTCTTTTGGTTCTGTCGCTGAATAAGGCCCAGCAAAACAAAAGAAGGAAAAAAATAAGGAAATGGACAAGGAATACACCGTTCTACTTTGGCAAGAGGAAACAGATGACAAACTTGTCATTTCTTTTCGACGAAAAAGAAAAAAAAATTAACATGTATCTGTCATGTCTGTCACTGACAAAACGGCAATGTTATACGACCGCCATCACGTTGTATGAGTGTCCACGCTCTAAACGTGACAGCCAAGCCAAGTCACATCTAAAAACATCGATAACTCAGATGTGATCGATTCGTCACGTGGTTCCCTTGCTAAAGTAGGTCAGTGATACACAGTCAATGATGACATGTATAGACCGCTGCTGTGCTACTCATTCTCTTGATTTCACTCTCCCATTTCAAATGTCATGGCTCATCGCAGCATTCTGGACATTTTGTTTTTCTTAACATTCGAGATTAATACACCGCAGTAATGGAATAGTGGTACAGTGATGTAGCGGTTGTGGTACTCCTCCTTCACACACTTTAAGTTGTGTCTTGGAATCGACTTTGTATGCGCTTAAATGGATACTTACAGTATAGTTTTGGTTGAGATGGGACTTCAGGTTTTCAACTGTTTTTTTTTTTTTTTTTTTTGTGCGATAACGAGAAACCTCTTATGAAATATGAAAGAGCTTGTAATTCGAGGGATTCAAAGTTTATTTGAAGAAAATTAGTTTTGAAATAGCCAAGATATCCAAAACAATGAGATCCTGATATACTCGCTTTGTTTTACTTTATTTTTGAATATCTCAACCATTTCAAAACCGATTTTCGTCTCAAATAAACTTTGAATTCCTCTTAGAATGGTATGCTCTTACACATTCCATAAAGCTGTTTCCAAGTAGGCCTATTTCACAAAAAGCCGAATCCTTACCTCAACCGATACTATACCATCCCTTTAAAAACAACAACAACAAAAACAAAAACAACAACAACAACAACAACAACAACCAAAAAAAAAAAAACCTCCCAAAATTTCCCGCAGCATAATACTGTTTTCACCACTCCACACAAGCACGTTTGGTGCGTGATACTAACTGTTCCCATCACAAGAGTCGAGTTGGCTTGGTCATGTGTGTGGGTGTCTATCTATTTGCAGGAGGCTGAAGGGATGATAAGTACGTGTTAGTCTCCCTGGAACGCAACATGTGGTCTGTAGTGAAGTGTTTGCAAGAATTTAAGTCACCGCCAAGATCTGACAAAATGCCAATAATGCTCGTTTACCCTTTGTTTAATATTCCACATTTTTTTTTACAACAACAACAAAGAATGCGCCTTCCGAATTCATCGCACTTTTACACTAAGGACTGAGTCATATCTTCAGCTAAATCAATTTTACAATAAACATTGTTCCGAAATGGGGAGTTTGTTGTTTGACTCTCTCTGTCTTAATTTCAAAGTTGAAGAGTATTTTTGAGCTGGGAAACTTTTGTTTCTGACGTATGCGGCTATATAATTTCCGCACTCTTTTGACAGCATCCAAACACACCAATCTTCTCAAAGCTTTTACGTCTTGTCAGTGACCACCTTTCTTATCATTCTCTTCTTATGAGAAGTACTACTGAGAAGAGACTTAAATCTGTGATTTTCTGGCAAATTGTGAAGCATCAGAAAGTTTACAAGTGTGAGTATAATGACTTATGATATATGACTTAAAAACAGTTTTTGGCGTCCTTATCAATAGGTTGTGAAGTCGGATTGCATTCATTGGCTTTTACCAAGATTTCCACCAACCTGCTGATTTGTTTTTCTTTTTCTTCCTCCTCCTCTTCCTCCTCTTCGTCGTCGTCGTCGTCGTCCTCGTCCACCTATTCTAACTGCTGCTGCTCCTTCTTTTTTTCTTCCCGTCTTCCTTCTTTAAAAACAACAATGCTTTAAGGCATACCCATCTTCTTTAGAAAATCATTTGCTCTTGCTCAGATTTTCACCAATCTGCTGAAACGTTTCTTCTTCTTCTTCTTCTTCTTCTTCTTCTTCATCATCTTCTTCTTCTCCTTTTTCTTTCTTTTATAATAATTATCTTCCCCCTTCCTGTAATACAACATGATACTTTAAGGTACATTTTCTTTAAACCCATTATTTATCATTTGCACGATGAAAATAAAAAAGAAACAGCGTTAGTGCTTCAAAACAGTTCTATAAATGTGAGCAGGGATAGAAACAACCAACGTAAAAATATTAATCAGTGTAATCAATCATAAGTATTGTTAAAGTATACAAAATATGAACAAAAGTTTTATTAAAACCAACTATGCAGTTATGGTTTATTTAGAATATTAATGATTTCTCCTTATATTTGCGATTTTATTGCCAAATTTTGTATATGGTAGGATGTTTTGTAATATTACTATTACATAAGAACAAAATGTGATAATTCGAACATTTGTTTTTTCTTAATCAGTGCTCCCGATGGTAAACAGTGGCTTTAAAGTTTAGCAGCATCACCTCTCGTTCCGGCGAGCGATTCAGGCAAGGACCAGTCAATCCGCTGTCACCTCTCCAATGGGCTCATCTTCTCGCCCACCGGCTCCAGTGCCTTGCACAGGGCCGACTGCCGACATGCCGGAAGCATTAAAATGGGATCGCAAAGCTTCAACAGTCGGCATATCATGTGCAGAAGAAAAGTGCAGGGGAACACATTATGTGCATCAAACTAAAATGAAATTTATATGTAGGAAATGAATAAAACAAATAACGTAGAACGAACACACAAACGAACGAAACAATGATAACCAAACATACAAACTTAAACAAGACAAGATAATATTGTGAGAGCATTGAACATTTTTTTATTTTTTGCACTGAATTTCTTCTGCTATGCTATTTTTTTTTTAAATTTCCCAATGTAAAAACTTTTGTTTTAAGTTGTCGATTTATCCACGTCTTCAAGTTATGGAAAGCATTATCTTCACTTTTATTGTTAATTTTTGTTTGATTTTTTTTTCAGTTTCGTTACGATGCCGGATGGACACTTACATGGTACCTATTTTTGTTTTGTTGATTGATTATCACTTTTGATTGGTATGCAGGTAAATGAGAAAGGTTTTATGCAATGACTTCATCATCTTCACGTAATGTACATATAATTTTGCTAGTTGCAGCCATTATTGCTGCCAAAGTATAGAACTTCATAATCTCATTACATTCGGATGAAGAACTTCATAATCTCATTACATTCGAATGAAGTATAGAAAATGTTACAATTTTTGTTTTATTTCACTCTATGAACAGTTCGTTAACAGAGTGAAATTGCAAGTTTATTAAAACCTTCGTTTTAACTAATTTTGAAACCAGGGCTTCCATTGTTCCCAACCCTTCTGTTGTACGTTTGGACATAAGCATTCGTTTGCCAGCCGTTGTAGGGTATCGTTAGCATTCCATTGTCAACTCACAGCATGTGATTTCACTTTCCCTTTCCTGCATTGTTTAAAACCTACGAAAGTATGCCCGCCATGTTTGCACACTGTGTTTTATTTTTGCATGCTCTAATAATGGCTGAGTAAGAACGAGTCTATCTGTGCTATCTGTTTCTATGGCAACGTTAAACAATTACCCATGATCTACCTTCCTGCTTGAACGTGAACATTTTTTTTTCTGCTGCCCACAATGTAACAGAGAGCGCTGGATGTTCTAAATGGGCTAGGTGAAATATTGGAGGGAAGATTGGATACCAAGTCCCGGGCCAAGTCCTTGCCCACCTGGTAAACGTTTCCAAGAATGTCTGGTTGCCTTCATCACCACCACTGACGTGTCGCAGACGACATGGTGATTGTCATTCCGATCTCGCTCCCTCTGCTCAGTCACACATCATACCTTCAAGTTTTGAAATTGATGACTAACTTTACCGGGAAGAGGGAGGGGGTGAGGAGGAGGAGGAGGTGAAGACGGTGGAGGAGGACGAGGGGGAAAAGGTGATGGATCAGCTCCGTGATTACTGGATTGCCAGTCGACGTGATAATTGGAATGAAAGAGTGTCATGGGGAAAAGCGACGTGATGTCAATGGCTTGACCATGAGGGAAAAAACAAGGGCTAGATTGCCCTCAGATCCACGCGAGCTGGATAGATAGATGCCTTCATACGACAAAGCGTCGTTATCGGTCATTCACACTCATTAGGAGATGTCGGAGCACGGTTGCCAAGGAGGGCGCCCTTTACTTCATCAGATCACGCCTCCTGCATCATCTTGTTCCGAAGTCACGTTTTTTGTATTATTGATTTCACGAATGATATCCTATTTTCATGTACGCATATCAAGATCACTGGGCATAATCATTTTGTATTGCTTGCAGTCGAATAGATATTTAGGATCACAGAACAAACCATTTGATGACATATCTTGCGAGCTGTAGAGAAAAATTGGTGCTTTTGACTATTGTTTCCATGTATGCCTATCAGAGCGTCAAAAGACATTGGGACTAGAGGGAAGTAGAAAATTGCAACCCTACTTCAACAAATGATTGATGGGTTGATTGATTAAATGATTGATTAATTTATTGAATTTATGAGTGAATGAATAATTGGGTTTAGTTTCCAATCTGTCATTTTGATTATATTGCGAAAATGAAAGAAATAATAAAAAAAAAATCGAACTGATATGTAACTTTTTAATCTAATACACTGTCTTAATAGTTTGAAATGTTTAGCATCTTTTTTTTTTTACGAAAGTGGCGTGGTTAAAAATCGTAAAACACAGACAAACACTAATAACAGAGAAAACATGGGAAAATAGAAGAAGAGGTAAGAAGATGACAACAGAGGAAAGCAAAGAATAGGAGAAACCGGTCATTTGTGAAATCTGCCCACATTTGTAAGCATACTATAGTAATCATTTTGGGTATACGTACAAGTGTCAAAATTATTTGCACACGTCTGTTCCTGTCAACATTGAGTATAAGCTCCTGCTTAAAAGTGCAGCCTGTATTAATACTTGTAGCCATTTTATTCTTATGAGTTCTATGAATACGGTCTTCAATTTAATCATTATTCATTGTTTTCATTAACAGTTCCATCATTATGACTATATCCGAATGAATTTTCATGTATATTCCATTTTCCTTTCTTGCGAAGTATATGATCATTGAAAGTGGAAACACGACAAACTCTTTTAGTATAGGGAAATTTTCTTGGAAAAAAAATAAATGTACAGCACACAATGCAAATTATTTAACATTTTAGAAAATAAAACGACAAAAGAGAACAAAAGAGAAAGTCGTTCTAGATTGCAGATTTTGTCAAACTGTTCAAAATAATAAGTAAGGCTTACACCAGATACTACTTTGGGAAAGAGACAATTGGAATGATTCGGAATGAAAAGTGTCAAGGTCAAAGTTCAACCAAGCTTTAACCGGAGCAGGAAGTGACAGAACGTGAGAAGAGGATTTAGTGATCTTGAACTTTGTTTCTTGAAATCATCCTAATTCTGGTTGGTGAGCCCTTACTGTCTCACAATATTCCTATCCTCCAGCCACCCGACACCGAATCGCCTGTCTCTGAGAGAGAAGACCCTGTCTACACGTCTCATTCTCACATGATAATCAAAAATTGTTTTCCTGACGTCTTTTTGTTTTGTTTTTTAAACCCCACTTTAAAACTTTAGAGTAGCAAAAAGTCGCATCGTTTTAGTCAAATAAGTGTTTTGGGGAGAATAAGGAGCAATAATTCTGTCATTCGTTTCACTTTCGTTCCGGTTTTTCTTTTTTTATGATATGCAATGTGAACTATTATGCGAGAGGGGGACGACGGTTGCGGAAATATAGGGTGAGGATGTGTCGTGCTCTACCTGCTTTCCGAGTTCACTGAATGTTACACGGCATGACGACAACCATGGAAGAGACTTCATGCACCCATCAGGGAGCAGGAAGCTCCATTAAAAAAAAAAGAAGAGCGAAACACTAGCATCTACCTGATCGAGGTGTTAGCCATCAAATCATTTTCCTATAACTAATTATTTTCCAGTAACTCGATGGAAACATTATTGGCACTATATGTAGTGTTAGAAGTGGCACGATAAATACGAGTAATTTGAAAGAAAATGGTTTATTCTTTCTGTAAGATATTGTTATTCATCTTCTGCATTCTAATATGAGGTTGTAATTGCTGGGAATTTGTTAAGAAAGAGCCATTGCATGCGTTTTAAGAGTTCAGACAGATAAACAGGACAAAAATTGTTTTGTTTGAAAAGAAAAATCACATTACAGAAAGTAAATACCCCTCTTTTATTTTGTTTGTGTTTAAAACAAAACAAAAGTTTCATACGATTTTTTTCTTTTGTTTTATGAAATACTCGATAAGAAAAACGAAATAGCTAACAAACAGTGGGCGTGGCTTGGGTTAGGTTCCAGAGATGTATTTATGGGATTCGTGATTTATCGACGAACAAGGATAAAATCTGAGTGGGCGTATGTAGTTACCGTTCAATGTCAGCCACATGTCTGATTGCTTTTCTTTCTTTCTTACTCCCTCAATCTCTCTCTTTCTGGTAATAACCTAAGATTTATATCTAGCGCAGATATCAGGAATATCAAATAGAGGTATGGTTGGTGTGGGATGGCGATATGAGCTGTTGCAGAATAAAAAGAGGAAACTCATTCTTTACCTCAACTAAGACTGCTGTTGACAAGGCGGCTTAGATCAACACGGTCTGTTTAAAGAGTGTTTTTGGACGATAACGTGCGTTAACATGCAATTGTCTCTATTCAGCAGCAACACCATGGGAAACTAGAGACGCGATCTATGTTTACAGCATCATTGAGCCTTCATTTGAAGAGTTGAAAACTAGAAATCTAGAGTTAAACTGCAAAACGAAAAAAAAAATCAACCCCTGTGGGGAAAAGGGGGAAACGGATAGACTCTTTTCAACGTTCATCTCTTCTAAATTTGCTGCCATTAATGAAACTTTGACTTTGCCGAGGATATTACCGCGACTTGAGGTGCGGATTTGTCTGGGTAATACACCGATGATCGCTGGTGATCACCCGTCCAAACCGCGATCTCTCCGCTCAGCTCCCCCGAGCTCACGGCGAGCGAGCGAGGTGCTGACATACCCGCTGCGTGAGCTCAGCTGCAAACCATTGAGCACACAAGCTGTTATACCGCCCCCTTGGGACGAGATAACGGAAAGGGAGGCCCCCGTAATGAATCGAGAGGAGAAGGAGAGAGTGGCTTCAAAGACGTGATGAGTGAGAGAGGTTGAATAAGGTGGTGACACATGACCCCGTGACCCCGGGGTCAGGGTTGATGGGGAAATCAGGGACTTGATGGGGTGAATTGATGAATGTATTCGGGGCCGCTAAGCGACGGGGAGACTTTTGCTCGGCAGTGTGGATGTGACATTTGGGGGTTAAGTCGTAATTGCGGGAACGGAGGGGAGGAGGTTGACGATTTCCACGAGCCAGAACGAGCAAGTCGCAAAACAGAAATTGAAACTGCCAAGCCCTCTTTGGTCTCTCTTCCTCAAAATGAAGACGAGGTGGGAAGAAGCTTCGCTCCGACCGGACATACGGGTCACCGAGGGAGGAAAAAGAGAAAAAAAGAATCAACAGTCTGAAGCTATCGCATTCGATGATTCGGAGATGGAGTAGGCGCGAAAGGAAACGAAAAAGACAGCATGCAAAGTGTATGGGGTGGGGGAAGCGGAAGAGTGGGGGGAGGGACTCTCTCCCACACTTTCTTCCGCCTCCAGGTAATAATACATTGGTTTCTCGCCTTTAGACAGCTAGTAAACACGGCTAGAGGCAATTGAGCAAACGCAGCATCTTACACACACTGATGAATATTATTCTCCTTCACCTGCGTTTCGCTTCACGCATATTTTCTTCAAAGGATTATAGGCCCTAAGGCATATCATACTGCTTCCACTCATCTAATACTGAAAAAGTCAGCAAGCTACATTGTATCTCACCTTTAATGCTAATTACCTTGAGAGACATCGCACTTTACGTGATGACGTATCAAGGGCGTGTGAAGTTTATGCCTTGCGTTGGTACTTCATAATGAAAAACAAACAAACAAAGCTGTATACTGTCTAACATTGGGAAAGAAGTGAGAATGCACGCTCCGTCATCACTTATAATTATGGTCATAATATAGCACCAATTATTGTTCTGATGTTAGGTAATAGATGCAGTTACCAGCTGCATCATTATTTTTTTTTTTTTTCGTTTTAGCGATGTAGGCCTACTTAGAGCTAGCAGGACACACATTAAAGGAGAATGAAACCCAAATAAGTGGAATGAGGGGATGCAGCATAGAACATGATTATCAGCGAAGTTTGAGAAAGATCAGACAATCTGGGAAAAGTTACAAATTTTTAACACATCGGTGCCAAAATCGCCAGAGGAGACGACTACACTAGTGCTGTAGCTCTGAGAAACCACTATACGATTACACCACTACGCTATCTTCAGTAGATAGTATTTACTCAATTCAGTGGGCATCGAAATTCTCTATTGACACAATCCGTTCTCGAATTACTGAGTACTTTTACTCGCGTCTCTGTAAGCACATTACACACGGAGACACGCCCATACTCATTCATCGTCACGCAGACACACCTGCAACAGTATCCACAACCGCCCTTGTACCACTCTGTGATTAATTTTGTCACATAATAACTACAGATTTCCAAGTTTAGTTGGAGCATGACTAATATTAGAAAAACAAAACAAAAATATAAATAAATCCACAACCGATATGATTTGACAGGTAACATGTTGTTGCATTAATTACTCCTGTCATGGTAACTGAAGTTACATGATGTTGAAATTTCTGAAAGTATCACTTGCGGTCGGTGGATCAACTCCTTTCAAAGACTGTCACGCTTATAACCCTGTGAATACCAAACTTGCATTGGTCAATTTGCAGTAACAATGATTATTTTAGGCAAGCAATAAACATGATAAATAATAATAATGATAATAAAAAACCGTTTGCTATCAAATAACTCTAGGCAACAAAGTTATCTTCGAAGACATTATTGATGTATTCTTTCATCTAGATGCGTAAGTTAGTTAATGACCTATACTGGAGACATTATCAACTACTTCAGTGAATACAGAGAAAAGTCAAGGAATGGATCAATTTAGGAGTTTTGAATGTATATGGATAATTGTTAGCCACGGATTCGTACTTTTGGTCATGATATTCAAATGCTTGAGCTGTCGCTCGCTGTCCTGATGTGCACAGACTAGAGAGCAAGGCGCTGTAAATGGAGACCAGATGAGCGAGGGGATTTAGTCCGAGAAGTGTGGGCCCAAGTGGATGAGGCTAGTGGGTACAGGTGGGTGTGTGTTTGAAGAGAGAGGGAGGGAGGTAGGAGAGAGAGGGATTGGTGGATATATACCTTGTAAGAGATAATGTGGCTAGGGAAAAGATAGCCGAATGAAAATATAGAGGGGATGGAAATTCACAGTCATATGACCAGATAAAAGAAAGATGAATAGAGAAAGTTAGGTAGATGTATACAGATAGACAGATAGATAGATAGATAGATAGATAGATAAATAGATGAATAAATGAATAAAAAGACGGATAGACAGATGGATTAATGATAGAAAACGGATAGATAAAATAGCGGTGCAGAAAGAGTTTTTCTCGTTGAAGCGTGGTTCCTATTATACCAAGTCGGTCAAAAGTTATTTCATAATCATTACAATATACTCCGTTGGACAACTTAAAGTTACCGGCAATTTCCTTAAAGTGAGGAAATACAAAGTGGCAATTTTTTGTTCAGTCATTATTTCAATATTATTGGGAAGAAAATTAAGGGACGAGATAGAACGGTAACCCTACATATATAACTCAGAAGATATTTGTAAGCATACCATCATGTTTGCACACGTCATGCAATCATGATTCGTATGATAATGTATTTCCAGCCATCCATAATAGCTGTAAAAGAGCCACACAACATCTCAAATCTTGGCTTGCCAATGACTCCGTATTAGGGATACATCGCACATTTTATGGGAAGAAAAGGAAGATAAAACAAGGGAAGTGCAGGGGATTATTGGTCTTCCGCTTTCTCTTGGCAGATCGCCAGCAATGGCGTAAGTAGGATGAACTTTGCGTATTATCGGAAAACAAAGATAACTCATAGTTAAAGACGAAATTCTCCTTCCTTCGACTTAACCTTTGACCGGAGAGGGAGAGCGAGAAAGAGGTTTAAGAGGGAGAAACAGATCCAAGTAAGAATGGAGGAAAGGGGGGGGGGGGGGACTTATTGGGCGGATGGAAGAGGAAGCTGTAAAAGTATGATAATGTTTCTCCCACTTGACGGCTTTCTCCGGTCCCTTGATAAAAGATATCTGTCGTCGGCAGCATTCGGCTGGTAATCGGCCCTCTTCGGATTGAACTCGGACAAACCCGACCGGACTTCTTCAAATCCCCGGATTGCTTCACCGCTTCTCGTTTTCCATATTTTCAGCGTCCTAAGATGCTATCATATTATCATGTAGGCTACACTTGTTCTCCGAGTTTGTTTGCATTTTTTTTTTCGTTTTACAATCATATGTATTCACATAATTATTACTTGCATTTTATTTTCATCAGAAAGTTGTCGATGATTCTTGAGTGACGATAACAATACCCCCTATCATTTTTTTTTTTTTCTGGCAGATCACCTCTCATATCTTTCTCTTTTTTGTTAGATTACCTCTCATTTTGTTATTGATTGTTCTCTTTAATTTTGTGTTGCTTTCTGATCTAACCTAACCTTGCAATCTGTACACTTTTTGTATCACAGTGCAAAGAAGAAGAAGAAGAAAAAGAAGAAGAAGAAGAAGAAGAAGAAGAAGAAGAAGAAGAAGAAGAAGAAGAAGAAGAAGAAAGTAATCAAGTCAATTGAAAGTACAAATATTAATTCGTATTCTGGCTCACCACAGATGGGAGTGGTTTAATTTTATGCACCTACAACTGACAAAACCATTGACATCCGTAAATGGTTTCGAAAAAAATGAAATCATATTGACAAGTCTGCTTTGCTCGGGATTTTATCTTTAATTTCTTTGATCGGATCCAAGGGTGAGTTTTGACGTTATTACACCTGGAGTCCATAATTATTTTCCCAATCGAAAATGGCAAAATGACCTTAAAGAATGGATCAAAATATAGTTCCCCATCCCCACGTTGCTAACCATTTTACAACTCGCACCACATCTTTTATTCAACGTGCTACTGTCATGAATGTATATGTTTGAGTCATGAGTGCTGAGCAGCCATTATCTACAAGGCATAGACAAGGTCAAGGAACTGTAGTTATGACCTTTTCAATAAATCATGCATACTTACGTAGTTCTACTCCTGTTTTATGTTAGCTCATGGTTTGTTTACTTCAGTTTATGCGGACATTCTGTGGAGAAAAAAAAAAATCTGGAAGAGATTTCACATGCTTGTCATCACTTTGACCTTGATCGAATCTCAGGTCACCTCCGAAGGTCACCATGTGACCTCCGGTAACGCCGACTGAACCAAGCAGCCCGATTGATCCTCGCTGAGTGACAACGTTGTCAATTTGCTGCGTGGTCAAGGGGGTCGAAATTAATTTTCCGAGCTGATTGCGGACACGTGGCATAATGCAGTGGTGCCGCTTGCCTATGGTTTGACGGATGATATCCGTGAGTGGGATCGTCACGCTGTTTTCGAGAGCCTCAGAATAGATGGATGGGCAAACAATACAAAGAGGATGGCCTGCTCACTTGGAAGAACCCCAGTGTGAACGCGTCGATCTCGGCACGGAATATTGGTGGTTAGGATGGGCGATACAGTAGATGGGCGTGGAGAGTTGCTGATGGTCTTAGAAAGTAGATGGGCGCGGAAAGTTGACAAACGGAGGTGATGGACGTATGGACGTAGGTCTAGATAGTATGATCAAACCATTTGTATATATTTCAGACTGTGACGAAATGGATTGATCACACATTGCAGTCCATTTTGTCGTCATAACCAGTTACTAAACTGAAAGAAATGCGTCCGAAAGGACTAAATCGGGTATAGGCCACTGTGTGATCCGGAAACGTGTTGAGAGTAGTATAGGCCATATACATGAGATACAGCAAAAGTATACTACTGTCTTGTACTTTAGCTCAATATTTTATAGTTTCTAGAATAATGGGTGCTTATAAATCAGTTTACTAACATTGATTTGAGTATGCCTTTAATCTGTGCGGCTTCCTTTAAATCCTAACGAGGTTTTTCAACATTTTCATATCCGAAACAATTCGAGTATAGTTATAGCAAGATTTGTGATGTTTCGAATTGGTACCACTTGACATTCATTTATTTCGTTCATTTCACCTCGACCTTGGTGAAATATTTTTACTGCACTTGGACTAATAATGCATTTGTCGTGAATACAATCTAGTAGTACGCCTACAGTTCATTAAAGATCATATAATACTATTTATGATATATCATAACATCCAATGCCCCAGTCTCATACTACATGTATATCTGACAGATCATTATTTTGAAGTTATTCAACCTGGAATTACGTTATGTTCAACACTCTTGCAGTGCTCAGAAAATTGAATTTTCATCAGACTTTTGCACGCGATCAATGGACAATAATTGTGAAGTGATAACATCAAACTCATTCGCATATTCATATCAACTGTTCGAGAACTCTTTGGCAAAAATTAGCGAAATTTCACAGTTTCATAACTTTTCTCATTTCTATTTGATTTTGACCAAATTGTCACTGTTGTGCTTAAAAATAAGCTCCTCTTCAGGCTAATTTTGTATCTGGTCCGAACCGCCCTTTACCGTAAGAGCAAACAACTCATGAACCCGGTTCCCTTGGCCAGCCATTTTATGCGTCGGAATTATAACGTTATGTTTTGTTTTGTTTTGTCTTTTGTTTGTTTTTTTAGGGGGAAAAAAATCACGCTAACTTTAAAATGTGATGAATGCCCGTCTCAAACGAATTTCCAAGCGATCGCAGTCAACACTGATCCATAGAACAAGACAAAGCGTGATCAAATCCTTCAGCTTGTCATGAAGAGATCTACATAGAAGAACGTTCCAATGTATGCTACAAAATTGTTTATACTACAGTGTATCAGAATAATAACCTTTCCTAAAATTCAGTAAAAAAAAAACCACACACACAAAAAAAAAAACCCAACAAAAAAAAAAAGAAAAGAACCTCCCCCAAAAAACAAGCAAACAAACTCTCGAATGTCCACACAGATCACAGCTGCAAGTAGGCCCTATTTGGTTTTGTTGTATAGGTCAAAATAAATGTGCATTTAAGGTGTGTAATCGCGACATCTCATTCAAATTTCTCGGGAGTGTGAACGCCTCACAGTTTAAACGGTAATAGGGATGTGAGGAATGGTGGGGGGGGGGGGATGGTGGTGAGGGAAGGAATAAGATTGTACATGTAGTCCCTGCGGCGTAGAGATGGTGGACACATCACACATTTAAACGTACGTAAATAAACTAAAGGGTAAAAGTCACAATACATGAGCCTTAGAGTTTAATCGTGATCATAAACGTCCACCTTCGCTTCGACATTTATTGACAAATGAGGTAACCTGAACAAGTGTCTTTATAAACAAAACTGGCTGTAAGTAGTGGTAGTAAAACACGCCAATTGGCTCTCGTAACCGGCGCAACAAGCACATCTGACGGACAGTACAGCAGTGTTAACCATTGAAAGCACATAATGCATAATGCAACCATTACAGCAGACAAGACTGCGGGACTCGTCGCCGGGAATGCGCGCGCGCTCCAATACATTGGCGACGTGCGTAAATCACTGCGTTATGAATGGGACGACACGAGTGGGAATTCGTTGGCACAAGTCTCCGGCCCAAGATTTACCTCCCCCTCTAGCTCTCCGTTTTCTATTCTGAGGAGACATTTCGGAGACGGTGACTTTTATCGCTCCATCGAGGAGGACTCGCTTGTCATCGGGGAAAGAAACATGATATTTTAACCTCTGCAGCACAGTCATATTTATGAGAGTCTCCGCTGGATAAAGACAATTTTTTTTTTTTTTTTTTTTTTTTTTTTTTTTTTTTAATTTGGATTGCCCCCGCCCTCTTCTGATAGGGAACAAACTCAAAAGAAATACAAAATGTTTCGGAAACCCGTCTTTTCGTTTCTTCAATAGTCAGAGGTGTACGTGCATGCTATAGCAACCGGGTTTCCATGAGGCACCAAGTAAAATGTGCTCCTTTAACTTTCGTCTCGGTATTCTGAACTTTTGTTAACAATGGACACCCACCGTATCACCTTTTGCCTTTAAAAAGTAGTCTTAAATGATATCGTTGACATTCTGACGTACGTGTTTGCGTGTGACTACGCAATTATCATGCAATTATTTTTAGGGATGCTTTGCATGTAACACATATACCTAATACGTGATTCTGCATCACAAAACCATCACTTCCTTTCATATTGGGCTATTTCACATTGTTTCTCTTTTGAGCCACCAAAATATCAAATTCAAAGATTTTAGAGGGCTGAATTAAATATGTGTAAATAAAATATTACAGCATAGTGTAATGGACATCTATAAGCACCAACTCAGCCTTCTACGTTCACAGAAAATAAAATAAAAACTTCCTTGCTAAATCATTAGTAATTATTGTAAAGGCCTACTTAAAACTGTATATTGTGTGTATTTTACACTGGTTTTTACCAAGTCAAATTAATGTACATGACCACAACATTGTATATCATGCACACGGGACAAGTAAAATGACAATGAGAATGTTAATGACAACATCAAGAAATGATTTGACAATGATGACATTCTTTTATTTTGTAGTTCTTCTACAGCTTCCCCTGGGGCATGAAAGAACAATGAAGACTGAATGGGACATACATAATATGTGTATTACATAACACTGCTCCAAAATGATGTGCCCATGACAACTGAATGACCAGGAAGGTCTTCTTCTTCTTCTTCTTCTTCTTCTTCTTCTTCTTCTTCTTCTTCTTCTTCTTCTTCTTCTTCTTCTTCTTCTTCTTTTTCTTTGTATAGCAGTTTTTGCTTCTATACGAAGTTCTCCAGGCTGGTGTAAAGGTTAATGATATTTGATCTGCTGCTTGGCACCATCATCTCTTTGCGGTACTCACAATTTCCAATAAAATGAAGACAACATTACTTGAAGAGCACACTCTTCCGCCAATGAAAGGTCATGAATGCCACAGTACCGTGCAGGCATTCTTTAAAATGAATCCTGGATCCAGGATCAAAATCTGGATGACCATCAAAAACTTATTGCTTCTTCCTTTTACCTCATGACTATAGTGACCTACCATAATTTCAGCAATATCCACTCATAGCTTTTTTCAGTTACAGTACTAACATGAAACAAACAAACGAGTGGCAGCAAAAACATGACCTCCTTCACAGAGATATTGATACTGTCTACCTTCACATGTAAAGTAGCAGAGCAGTCACACTAGATTATAGGGATCTCTGGAACAGTTCATGTACAGTACTTTGTAGTACAAAATTACTGAGACCCTGCATCAATCATATCCCCTCCTAAAAGTTGCATCTGGACTCATTATCTAGAAGAGCTGAAATATGCATTTGGGGTCAACTCGACTGACCTTGTTTTTGCTTGTTTATTTGCTTTTTTTTTTGGGGGGGGGGGAGGGTTGTCACAGAGCTCTCAGTCTTCTTTTTATTTCATTAATAACAGAGGGTGAAACAGTGGGCTTACTTAACCATAAAAAGACTGGGGGGGGGGGCCTAAAAGGCCCCCCCTCGACATTTTGCGCGATTACTCAGCAACACGCAATGCTCTCGTCGCGATGCTCTATGACTTTTTTCTTTCGAGTTTCCCACACATTTTGACACCAAATTTGTGACGCCTGGGGGTACGGTTCTGAAGTTACATAACTTTTTGTACATGCACGTGAGACTGAAAATGGCTCAAAAATGTGATTTTGTGTACAAAGTCAATACAAATTGAGTTTTATCACATGGTTCATATAAATATGCTTATTTTTACTCTCAATGGCTAAAATCAATTTGTTTTAGTAGTATTATGCTTCAAAAAGGGTCTGCCACAAATTTTGCCGAAAAATACAACAAAAACAAAAGGTCGAAAAACAATGAAATACATAAGAAATTCATAAAACAATAAAATAAATAAGAAATTAATTTTGATACCGAATTTTTTTTCAAGTACATTTGCTAAGAATGCTACAAAGAATATCTAGACCAAAAATGAGCACATTTGGAGCTTTATTTACTGATTTACATAAAAAAGTCTGATTTCTCGCATAGATTAGCATAATTAATCAAAATAAAATAAAAGAAGACTATTTTGGAAAATTTAAATATACGATCTTGTAGATTACATCGCACACTACCATTGTTCAAATTTCCGCGGCGATCGCGCGATCCATGGCCGAGATCTTAAGGGGGGGCCCTTTAGGCCCCCCCCCCAGTCTTTCGAGCTACCAAAATAGCCCAGTTAGGGTTAACCATCGAGGATGAGCTGATTTTGCTATAGCACGCATTTCCCACAGACATCTGCCCGAGTATTGACCGATTCGGGTTTGTTGAGGGCAGCAGACATTTTACGGCACAGGGCGCAGCCATAGTGGGTGTATCAGCCGACCCCCCCCCTGCTCTCCCCCACCCCGGGGCAACATGTTTATCACGCACTTGTAACAAAGGCTCGCGCACTAATCAAGCATTCGCGCACTCGGTACGAGATGCCTATTGGCTAAAGCAGTTTTTCATTCTGCGCGCGTGCTAATGTAGGGAGAGGGGTGGGGGAGTGCGGGGGGGGGGGGGGGGTGGGGTCGGCTGATACACCCACTATGGCTGCGCCCATGCCAAAAATACACATAGCGCGTCACAGAATCGGTCAATACTCGGGACTAGTCTTCAACAGGTTAAGAGAACCTTCAAAGCTTCTTCATTTTTGTCAAAAGTAGTAAGTACTCTCACATGCTTGAATTTCTAGTATTCATTTCGATAAGTGAGGTGAGAATTGAACATATTGAGGAGTTGACCATCCAATAGTCAAGAATATTCTTTTTTCTCTCCAAATCTGAGCCTGAGGAAAGGGACAGGCACTGGTAATTCAAAACTGGGGTGTTGTATCTGGTCATGTCAAGGGTGAATAAAACATCAGAGTTCTAATAAAGTCTTGACTTCAGGTGCTAAGTCCCCAGTAACAGACATGCTTCTATGTGGACCACATAATGTTGGTTTAATCATTTCGAACTTACCGGTACATTCCTCAAAAGGTGAGAGGCCACACTGGATCAGTATGGCATTGACGCATAATGCATTTGCCTACATTGAAGTACCGGTACATTGGGATCCCCACATTTTGTACATCACTCAAGGACAAAATACTCTTATCTGCAACAAGTGAGAGTCTACTGGAAGCGCGGCACATGCAGTATTACAACAGCGTGCATGGTTCTGACTGCTACGTGATGCGAGGGAAGCCGAGCCTACTCTCCGACTTCGCAATTCCTGTGGACCATAGGTTGCTACACTGTACCATCAGCTCGACAGGTGTGCCATTACTATCTTCATGGCAATTCTCAGCACATGTCTATGAATGTGCGTGCGCACACAACGCTTTCGAGAATTCCTCTGTATGCATCTATGATTCCACTGAGTCTCTTGCTTGGCTGCTGCATGGTGTCCATTCTATTCAAGCCAGTCTTTGCTAACGGTCTCTACTTGCTAACTGGAGTAGGCAATGTACTGGGGCTGTACTTTGGCAACTTTCCGTGGCTGCTTGTCGTGCGTCTTTGGACAGATCATTTCACACCAGCTGATTGGAATCATTGACTCACCTTGGTACGGGGGAAAATAAATCAAAAAGAAACAAACAATCATTTCATTATCTAAATGGACAAATGCTGCTGTTCTCTTTTGAAATGAATCATTCAGAATATAAATAGGGTGTTCAAGGTTGCTAGGTTGGTACTCTAAAGTCACCAATATAAAGTCATCAACTTGTATACTGCATGCATTGTGACACAATGCTAGAAATTTTGGACCACAAAACCATTGTCTTGTAGAAGATACACGTACCAGTGATCATACAGTATTATATTCCATGCTTTGCCTCACAACGTTCAAGCTTTGATTGTGTGCAAAACATCCAACCAGACAAGCAACTAACCCATTGTACATGGTACACTTAACCCATCAACCCCAAGCAAGATATGGACACTACGTACTACATTCATGGCAGGCTGCCATTACTGTGACATGATTTACATTTTCAGCAATCGTGAAACACGCTCTGCCCAGCAACAACTACCGTACTCACCTGCTTCACTTTTGGCCAAGACAACACCCAGCTCATTCTCTGCCGTGGTCAGGAGGTATGACTGCGCATCCCCAAGAGAAAGCTGAGGCCACTTGTTAAGGTGACAAAAGGTCATTGATGACAAAAATGTAACCATACAACGTGTAGCAGTTCACTCCCTTGCCCTCTTCTACTCCCCTTCCTTTGTGTTTGTGTATTTTGGTGGGAGAGCTATTTAAAATGTTTATCTCACCCTGAATGTACTTCTATGTCATGTTTAAAATTCATCTTGTCAAAATATGAGAAGCCCTCATACATGTACATCAACACCA
Source organism: Diadema setosum (assembly GCF_964275005.1). Classification (NCBI taxonomy): domain Eukaryota; kingdom Metazoa; phylum Echinodermata; class Echinoidea; order Diadematoida; family Diadematidae; genus Diadema; species Diadema setosum. The sequence goes on from NC_092702.1 coordinate 17,441,006, forward strand.
ATTAGTGCACATAGACATTTCAGCAATTTTAATCTCAAGGCTGATGTTGTGATTTAAATTTGTAAAACTGTAGCCCATAACTCACTCAAGACTTCAAACACCTTCTTGAAGTTTGCATTGAACTTGTGAGGAACCACCTTCTAGTGAAATATACACAAGCTTCGTATGGATCCCCTGTATGTTACAGCACGATTATCAAATTTTCTGAAATTGCAACAGAAAACTTTCTGGCCAATAAGATGTAAGTGTGAAACCATCTCTCCAAACTTCCACTTCACCTTCAAAGAGGGCTCAATTACAAATTACAGTTGTAAGGTACACATGAACCTCCAATATGAGGATTCCATTTTTTGTTTTTGTTTTTTTTGTTTTGTTTACGTTTGTTTGTCTGTTTGGTAATAACAATGATGATACACAAAATATTCAGCAGATCCATGAGGTATTTACTTCCCCAAATGCTGCACAGAAAATATCTTCAATACAAAAGAATTTCCGATAAAAGTTTTTGAACATGGAATTCCCAATTCAGGTATTTCAAATTGTTCCACTTCCATAAAACACAAATAACAACACAAGCAGTAAGACAGTAAGTTGTATTATCAAATATACTATAAAAAAAAATTAATAATAATAATTTCAAAGTAAGATGCAGTCATGAGTGCATGAAATTAGGCATTTAAACATTATAGATTAATTTAAAATACTACAGGTATATCAACATTCTTCATGATATGTGTAACATTTTTTTTTTTATTTGAAAAGGGGCCTGAGCTTTCAATCCTGGCAGAATCTTCATTAGAGGCAAGATTCTCCTAGGACTGAAAGCTCACACCCCTTTTGACTTCACTTTATACTCCCTTGGCTTACCACTATTGGATAAGCAGTTTTCAAAAGCTTTTTCTGCAACAAATTTTTAATTTCATAACATTCTTTTGTTTTGGAATTCCAAAATTATTATTTTTTGGTCAATTTACCTATTTTTCAGCCTATCTTAATCTTCTTCTTTTTTTCATTTCTGCGGCTTCTGTAATTCTACCAGGGTAATGTGATAACTTGTGACAAATCAAATAAAAAACAAGAGACCCGGTGGGTCTAGCACTCACCCGAGTATTATTGCACGTTCACTTTCCATGCATTCTTGCAAACAATGAAACATATTCTGCATGCATCTCTGAATTTTCAGAAGTTGAATTGAACCTTGGGTATAATGGTTAATTCTTTCTCAAATTATTCCTCCTCAATAATATTTCTTTATATTTCAAATGGCAAAGGATACAACTCGGGCTAAAATGATGTCTCCCGGTCTGAAAGACTTGTGGACTTCCACTTTGTCCTTCTCTGTGGCCCGGATGTCCTCTTTGCGAATCATTCCCCGAAAAGTGGATGTTAGCTGGACGCCTTCCACGCTAAGGATGTCACAGCGGCAAAACTTGGATGTGATATTCACAGCCTGTAGTTGATGGATGCAAAATAGGTGTAGAAGCATTGGTCTAAAAAGTCAAGATTGACTGAGAATTCCAATTATGGTTGAATTTTCTCAATTAATGTTATGATATGATGGTCCTGGGTTAGATATCACTAATATGTTAATTGCAGCATAACTATAAAACAATTTATGATATATACGTAAAAGACAAAAGAAAAAACAAAAACACTGCACCATTAAAAAAAAAAAGATTTTACACACATCCAAGAATTATTATCCACTTTCAAATTAAATGCCTTGATTCATTACAACTTGATTTGAAAATGCTCAAAAATTTCATGGAGGAAAAAAAAAACAGTACTCTTCAATACTGTGTACTTCTGCTTTTTCCTTTCTCACCACCTTTTAAATGAAATTTTTAAATGTTTTGACCAATGAGATTATGTATTTCAAAGAGAAGGACAAACAAACATTACAAATAGATCAGTACATGAATAGAGAGATAAATAGATAAATCGAGAGAGAGAGAGAAAGAAAGATAAAGATGATGTACATACCTTACACGTTACTAAAGAATTCTGCTGTGGAACTGTTGTCTGTACCTCTTCTCGCAGAACAGTTAACTCTGGAAGCTAGAAAAGCAAACTCGAGTAAGGAATTAATTCAAAACTCTCAAAAATAATAAAAGATTTACAGGAGACACAGCAGAAAGCATTGATACAACAAGCACTAGACTGTTAGTATGCTCCTCAATCATAACTATTAGCTGTTCTAGAGTACCTCAAGCATTATGAAGGCAATTTATTTGATATTTTGAGTGCAGGGTATTAAAGGCATTTCCAACTTTATTATATTTATATATCAATTAACTTCTGTGCTGATTTATTTCTTTATCAATTCTAACTAAATGTTTTCTTTTCATATCATTTTTTTTTCTGAAAGAGTACTGATCTCCACTGAACTACACTGTAATTTAAATGCTGAATTTCAGTACTCTTCATTCTTTGGAACAGCATTCCTGTATAAAAGATACTTATATTGCCAACTCAAAAAAAAAAAACCCACAACAACAACAACAAACAAACAAATTGTGTTATTAATGTTGTGATAATTCATATGAGTGCTAAATCATGAAATATTTCAGGTTTGTTGCGGCCAGTTACAGTGAAAGCATTCTGGATTACAGAATGACTGTTCTAACCACCCCCCCCAAAAAAAAAACAAAAAAACAAAACAAACAAAACAACTACAACAACAACAACAAAACAGAAATGCCCAAGACATGTGGAATAAACAACAAATACTGTACTGGACAACAAAACCCAAAACATTCAAATATTACTCAAAATTGAACCGTACATGCAGTTTTTGATCAGTAATTTGACACTGCATGAACTAAAAAAGGAGAAGAGTAGGATATGCATTTCAGATTGTAGCTGACATAAAGAGGTCTAAACTGCACAAAATGCAGACCAATAACAAATACACGTGTTCTACATGGGGGGGGGGGGGGGGGGGACTTTGAACACGACACTCAAGACTATTGTATTACCATCAATTTTTCTTAAAATAATAGCCTTCAATTTTTCTTAAAATAATAGCTTTCAATTTTTCTTAAAATAATAGCCTTCAATTATTTTTTTTCTTCATATTTCATTATCTGATGATGATGCCACTCAAGAGAATTAGGGTTGATTAAATCATACTTCTCACCTCCTGTTCAGTGTTGTGTCTCGTACACACATGTCCTGCCAGACTAGAGTAGATGAGCCCATGCTTGCTGTATGTACCCGGGCCCGAGTGATATTCACTGTCGCCTGCAAGCCGCTCTCCTAAAATTTCATAAAATGCATTGAGAGCACAGTGATACTGACTGCAATAACCTTCCATAATGGCATAGTAATTAACAATAAAAAAAGAGCAATTCTGCGAGCTCGAGGGGGAACAGTGGGAACAGTGATATTGACTGCAGTCATAACTCAAAAAAGAAAAGAAAGAGCAATTCTGCAAAGGGGAACAAAGATGTACAATGCATTGTATGGTTGAGGGGTCTAGATATCGCGCACGAAAATTTGAAATGCTCTTATAATAGAAGTTATTCCATAATCGTACCTGAATTTCTCAATGAATATCACGAAAATGCAGAAAAATCACCTCCCAGAATCGCCTGATGATACGATGACGGAGTAGTGCGCTGTCGCCGTTTGTATGTCGGACTTTTTTTTATGCGTTCAATTTCTCGGGGTATGTAAAGATCGCGCAGCTGCCCTCTGTAGTTTCATGCGTGAAAGTGTCTGCCCCTCTGCGGCTGTAACGTGCTCCGGCTTTCGTAGAATACTTTTTCACTTGATATTAAATTTGTCCCTGTTATAAGCAACAGCAGTTTTACCTAACTTGTGTATATTATTGTTATTATTATTATATGTATTATTATTATTATCATTATCATATGTGTTCTTCTTATTATTATTATTATTGTTATTATTATTATCATTATTACTATATATTATCACCACCACCATCATCGATCATCATAATCATCATTATCATTTTCATTATTATCATTATTACTTCCACCACCATCATTTCATCATTCTTATTATCATTATTTTTTATCATTGATATTTTCATAATCGTTAATGATTTTCATTTATAAAGTTTTCTTACAATATTTCTAATCACTTTAACCAATAATATACACGTAATATAAAATGGAAAAAAGGAAAATATGAACATATATTTTGTGTGTGTGTGTGTGTGCTTACCCATTCGTCACCCTCTCATTTTCGTCACCCATTTGTCACACTCTCATCTAATTTGTTTTCTTCAGTATCATTATGGCCCTCCCCTGTCACAAATATATCACAAGTTAGCGCAAGAAATCACAAGCAAATTCAAACTGAAATCACATTTCAACTTCGATAGACTGAAATATTTATTCCTTTGTAATATTATAATCGTTGTGTTAAAATTTGACTTAAAACAACATTTATTAACAGTATTTAAGCGTAGCTGGCAGCATACATTGTTCTTGTGTATGATGACGTCACATGGTAAACGATCGATCGAACAAATTACGAATTCTATCGACTACGAACGAGACAAGCGAGACGACACGTCTAGGCTACAACATCCTTAGAACAGATTGTAAGGGAAGGTAGGTTTGTACAAGGTAAAAAATTGGAAATTTAGTGGAAAATTTGTTGGAAATCAAAATTTCTTACCTGCTTCCTTCTCATGTTGAGCGGTAAGTCAGGTATGTTTATTCCATGGGCGTATCGGCAAATTTTGCGCTTAGTCCTACGCGTAATATCGCTTGCTATACGCAGTTACACTATGCGCGATCATTAGGTCCCTGCGCGAGACCTAGTACCCTTACTATACATACCTAGTTAGATGGTGGACTAGACATTTAGTGCAAACCGATAGTGGTAATAAATGCACACCGCTCGAGCTCATTGGGATCGATGTGGATGTGCGTGCACGGCAAGCACACACACGTTTAGCCCGACCAGATGCCGTACTCTGGCATCTCGCGTTGCGTTGGCAACTGGGCTGTGTATAGTTGACACATGTTGTGATAATTATGCAGACTGTGTGTGACTGTGGTTGTTTTGAATCTTATATTAACCATCATTTTGTTATCCAGCTAAATAAGCCAACCTCCCTCTTAACGTTAGTCTTATCGCTTATTTTGCTTGGCGTTGGTTCTCTATTAAGTCTTGACTCTTGATCTTACTGATAATTTTATAGTCAATGTGAAATGCATCCTAGAAACTAATACTAGCCATTTAGTTATGAGAGCAAGCGATTTCTAATTCCTAAATACAGTCTCAGTACACATAGCCCGACCAGACACTGTTAGTTGTTACGCTATGCGACGTACCATGTACAGCGACTGGGCTGTGTATAGTTACAGTACACAGTGCTACGCCCTACGGTGAAGATGAACGCATCTTATAAAGTTACCGCGATCATAGCCTGACCAGACCGCTGTGCAAAGCGAAGCGACAGCGGCTGCGTGTACCAATAGTTACCGCGATCACAAATGCATGCACGATATCCAGTATGTCGGACTACACAAGAGCATGGCTTGGCGACACTGCAACATGGATGGAGGCGTTAAAAGACCTGACTTGCCTCAAATACCACTACAATATTGTTCAAAAAACAATTTAGGTCTTACTTCAACTCTGCGTTAGTAATGAGTAGTTTGCACCACTTACCAGGAATGCAAAGTTGACCAAGTTTTGTTACATTGCGGTCGTCAGTAGAACACATACTGCCCGTTAGCGATCGACGGAGTGCCATCCTCTCATTGGTCCGTTAAGGACGTGCGGAAGCACGAAAACAGTGCGATCCCGTACGTAGAATCCCCGGCGAATTACCAATAATTGCAACCGTACAATTTTAAAGGATTCAAAACAGAATTCTAAGCAAATCAAGCCTGGTTTTGGATCAGATACCAAGTATAAATATATCAATACAGCACTTAAAGTAGTGGTCCGAATGATATTATACCACAAGTTCACTGCCTCTAGCTCACGTTACTGTTGGATCGGCATACGGCAAGTACGTGTACTGCATAAAGCACAAGTACGCGTACGTACGTACGTGCGAGCGGATCTACTCATTAGACTTTACACAACAGTCGTTTCATTAGTGTACTGAAATGGAGAGTTTCGATATGCTCCCAGTCTCTCACTCTCGGAGCAGACAGAGACATCTACCATTAATTGCAACCACAATTAGATCTTCATGTCAGATGAACTGTATGAATAGAATAAAACAAACAAACTTCCAAGTAAGGCAAATAGATTTTGAGAGATAATGTCAGAATTATGTGATTATAGGTCAACAGTCATGCCGGTCATCAGGGCCTACTGGATAATATGGCAACATGCCAGTCAGTCCTACTGAATATCAATATGGCAACATGCACCAGTTATCACCCCTACTGATTCAGAATATCATATTGCAACGTGCAGGTCAGTCTGACTGATATCATATGGAAACATGCCGGTCAGCCCTACTGAATATATCATATATGCAACATGCCGGTCAGTCCTACTGAATATATCATATATGGCAACATGCCAGTCAGTCCTACTGAATATATCATTATATGGCAACATGCCGGTCACTCCTACTGAATATATCATGTATGGCAACATGCTGGTCAGTTCTACTGAATATATCATGTTTGGCAACATGCCGGTCAGTCCTACTGAATATATCATATGGCAACATGCCGGTCAGTCCTACTGAATATATCATATATGGCAACATGCCGGTCAGTTCTATATGGTAATGTGCCGGTCAGTCCTATACTGAATATATCATTATGGCAACATGCCGGTCACTCCTACTGAATATCATATGGCAACATGCCGGTCACTCCTACTGACTATATCATGTATGGCAACATGCCGGTCACTCCTACTAATATCATATGGCAACATGCCGGTCAGTCCTACTGAATATATCATGTATGGCAACATGCTGGTCAGTTCTACTGAATATATCATGTATGGCAACATGCCGGTCAGTCCTACTGAATATATCATATGGCAACATGCCGGTCAGTCCTACTGAATATATCATATATGGCAACATGCCGGTCAGTTCTATATGGTAACATGCCGGTCAGTCCTATACTGAATATATCATTATGGCAACATGCCGGTCACTCCTACTGAATATCATATGGCAACATGCCGGTCACTCCTACTGACTATATCATGTATGGCAACATGCCGGTCACTCCTACTAATATCATATGGCAACATGCCGGTCACTCCTACTGACTATATCATGTATGGCAACATGCCGGTCACTCCTACTAATATCATATGGCAACATGCCGGTCAGTCCTACTGAATATATCATGTATATGGCAACATGCTGGTCAGTTCTACTGAATATATTATCATGTATGGCAACATGCCGGTCAGTCCTACTGAATATATCATATGGCAACATGCCGGTCATCAAGTCCTACTGAATATATCATATATGGCAACATGCCGGTCAGTTCTATATGGTAACATGCCGGTCAGTCCTATACTGAATATATCATTGATGGCAACATGCCATTCACTCCTACTGAATATCATATGGCAACATGCCGGTCACTCCTACTGACTATATCATGTATGGCAACATGCCGGTCACTTCTACTGAATATCATATGGCAACATGCCAGTCACTCCTACTGACTATATCATGTATGGCAACATGCCGGTCACTCCTACTGAATATATCATATATGGCAACATGCCGGTCAGTTCTATATGGTAACATGCCGGTCAGTCCTATACTGAATATATCATTGATGGCAACATGCCGTTCACTCCTACTGAATATCATATGGCAACATGCCGGTCACTCCTACTGACTATATCATGTATGGCAACATGCCGGTCACTTCTACTGAATATCATATGGCAACATGCCGGTCACTCCTACTGACTATATCATGTATGGCAACATGCCGGTCACTCCTACTGAATATATCATGTATGGCAACATGCTGGTCAGCCCTACTGAATATATCATACATGCAACATGCCGGTCAGTCCTACTGAATATATCATATATGGCAACATGCCAGTCAGTCCTACTGAATATATCATTATATGGCAACATGCCGGTCACTCCTACTGAATATATCATGTATGGCAACATGCTGGTCAGTTCTACTGAATATATCATGTATGGCAACATGCCGGTCAGTTCTACTGAATATATCATGTTTGGCAACATGCCGGTCAGTCCTACTGAATATATCATATGGCAACATGCCGGTCAGTCCTACTGAATATATCATATATGGCAACATGCCGGTCAGTTCTATATGGTAATGTGCCGGTCAGTCCTATACTGAATATATCATTATGGCAACATGCCGGTCACTCCTACTGAATATCATATGGCAACATGCCGGTCACTCCTACTGACTATATCATGTATGGCAACATGCCGGTCACTCCTTCTAATATCATATGGCAACATGCCGGTCAGTCCTACTGAATATATCATGTATGGCAACATGCTGGTCAGTTCTACTGAATATATCATGTATGGCAACATGCCGGTCAGTCCTACTGAATATATCATATGGCAACATGCCGGTCAGTCCTACTGAATATATCATATATGGCAACATGCCGGTCAGTTCTATATGGTAACATGCCGGTCAGTCCTATACTGAATATATCATTATGGCAACATGCCGGTCACTCCTACTGAATATCATATGGCAACATGCCGGTCACTCCTACTGACTATATCATGTATGGCAACATGCCGGTCACTCCTACTAATATCATATGGCAACATGCCGGTCAGTCCTACTGAATATATCATGTATATGGCAACATGCTGGTCAGTTCTACTGAATATATTATCATGTATGGCAACATGCCGGTCACTGCTACTGAATATATCATATGGCACCATGCCGGCATTCCTACTAATATCATATGGCAACATGCCGGTCACTCCTACTGAATATCATATGGCAACATGTCGGTCAGTCCTACTGAATATATCATGTATGGCAACATGCCGGTCAGTTCTATATGGCAAAATGCCGGTCAGTCCTACTGAATATATCATGCGGCAACATGCCGCTCACTCCTACCGAATATGATATGGCAACATATGCCGGTCATTAGTCCTACTGAATACCATTTCGATGGCTTTGATATCCAAAGACAAAATCATGTGTATAAAGATCCTTGTAGAAGGTTTGGTCCCACTTTTTATTAGGATTGCTTTAGATTGGATATATACATGATCTAAGCCATAAAAAAAAGTTTTCTCATTATTGACCATTAATTGTATTCCTCTTAGAATTATATGCTCTTCTGTACTTTATGTTGTTTCTCTTCATCTCCATAGTCAGTGTTTATATGTATATTAAAAAAAAAAAACCTACAACCTATAAAGCCTCATCTGGTGAACCGAAAATGTACGATCCCTTTGAGATCAGAATGCCAGTGAGATAGCCACGCGGTTTTTTCTACATGTTTATGTGTGAATAGTATATACATGTATCTGTGTTATTTACATATCTCTATGGGTATCACCAATCTGCCTGGTGGCAGTGGAACTGATATGGCAAGAGAAGACAGCTGTCGCGATATGACACAAGTGCATGGTGTATTACTATTCAGAGAAGACGAACACACACCACAAAGGACGTTTACTGATACGTGACTTTTGTTTAATTAGATGATGAAGACAGGACAAAGGGTGTTTACGAATACTCAACTTTCTTTAATTACTAGTAAATGATGAAGAAAGCACAAAAGGATGTTTACGGATACGTGACGTGAACTCGGCACAAAAGATTTTACGTAATGACTGATTGACCATTCACAGTGACTGGGCCGTAGGCGCGGCGGAGATTCAACCAATCAGACTGTCGGATTAGCTGTTCTGCCCGGAATACCGGGGGGCGGGGCGGCAAACTCGACTGCTCGCGCCCCGTCCTTCTTAGTGATCCACAGGATAAATACACGAAGACAAAATTATTGGCTAGTCACATATCGGAACCGTTTTCAACCAGAAGGCCAGGAGCACCTGAAGAGGACCAGAGGACCCAGGATCACCACCAGAAGAGGACCAGTGGAGGACCAGGACCAAAACAAGAGAGGACCCGGAAGAGGACCAGGAGAGGATCATCACCGCAGTTTACGTGGACCGAGATCTTGCTAGTTTGTTTACCGTACAACCGCTGAGGCACCGCGTAACTACATCGTCCCCGCATACTACAGTAAACAAGTAGATTCACTAGACACTGTACACTACCCATTTGATAGACTAGTTGAGTAGCTCGGAATACATTTTGGATCATCGCGACATCACCATGCAGCAACCGGAGGAAATCGACGTCGTCACCAACAGCGATGATCGCAGCGGAAGAACAAGGTGAGTGTTAACTACAGAGGGATATGTTGAAGGCTTGTGGGAACAACATAGTCTGTATGGACGCAACTCATGGTACAAATGGGTACGATTTCTCTCTTGTTACCGTTCTAGTTGTTGATGAGTTTGGTGAGGGCTTTCCTGTCGCATGGCTGATATCTAATAGGGAGGATCGTGTTGTTCTGACTGCTTTCTTGCGTAGGATAAGGGACATAGTGGGTGAGGTGGCACCAAAGTGGGTCATGACTGATGATGCGGAACAGTACTTCAATGCGTGGATTAGTGTTTTTGCACATAGGCCTAGTAAACTACTGTGCATGTGGCATGTGGATAGGGCATGGAGAGGGGCGCTACGTACTCACATCAGTGGGAATGTCGAGTTGCAGTCTTCTGTCTACAAAGCACTGCGCTGCCTGCTAGATGAACCTGATGTTGTGAAATTTGAAGCAATGTTAGGACAGGTCACTACTGACCTGCTAAGGGATGAAGGTACGCGTAGGTTTGGAGAGTATTTTAGGAGCTATGTGGATAGGAAGTCACAGTGGGCAGTCTGCTACAGGAAGGGATCTGGTATCAATACGAACATGTACGTGGAGGCATTCCACCACTCGCTGAAGTACATCTACATGAAGGGGTTCGCCAATAGGAGAGTGGACAAGTGTGTGAGTCTCCTGATGGAATTTGTCAAGGATAAGACTTTCGATAGACTAGTGAAACTTCAGAAGGGGAAGAAGAGTCGACGAGTCAATGATATTGACAGTCGACATAGGCTAAGTCTAAAACTACGTGGTGAAGATGTGAAAGAGGTTGAGGTCAATAGGTGGGAAGTTAGATCAACGGATGGAAAGCGTGTGTACACTGTTGATAGGAAGCCGAAGTCATGTCAGGGATCATGCCACCTGGATTGCAAGCAATGTAGGGTTTGTGTTCATGAGTTTTCATGTACTTGCCTAGATGGGGTAGTTAGGGGTACACTGTGCAAACATGTTCATCTTGTAGTCAGGAGTCAGGGTAGACTAGACCATGTAGGCAATAATGACCATGAGTCTTATGTTACATTGCCTCCAGCGGAGGAGGACCTCCTCAGGGATTTGACTGCGCAGACTAGGCAGGCACGGACGAAGGTTGGTAAGGACAAAGTAGAGTGTAAGCTGCATGAGATTGGGGAACAGTTAGGGGATGTACCAGAGGACGCAGACTTAGCTTCTGTGTATAAGCACTTGGATGCTGCGTTGCAATTGCTTAGGGTTTCGAGACCAGTTGTCGACAGGCCATTTCAGGATACTGGTATTAGAGAGTCAAATGTACCTCAGCGGGTCACTCCTCAGCGGGCACCATTCAAGTCCACTAAGAAACCTAGAAATAGTAAACGGGTCCAGCTGGAGAAGCCGACTAGAGAGGAGCGAGAGAGTATTGCATGCAGGTTAGAGGGAACAGATGTTGTAGTAAGCCAGGGAAACGACCATGATTATACTAGTATTTCTAGGCCAGCAGACATTAATAGCGCTGATAGGGATACAATGTCAAGGAAAAGTGCAAAACAGTTAGAGCTATTTGTCACTTGTGAGGTGGTTGAAAGAGTAAGGACTAACCAAGACAAGGTGAAGGAAACTGAAGTTGAGGTACTGCCTGGAAATGTGTCTGACAAAGTAGTAGATATATCTGAAGATGATTTGAGGAAATTGAGGCAATATGTTGATGATGATGCATGGCTACTTATTCTTAATGTTGTAACAAACAAACGCAGGGAATGGAAGTGTCATCTATGCACGACAACTAGGACTACACTTAATATGATAGAGTGCGAGAAGTGCACAAAGTGGTTTCATTGGAAATGTTGTAACTTGAAGAGGAATCCTCGAAATGGATGGACCTGCAACTTCTGTGTGGCATAGTTAATGATATTTTGATTGGGGTTTTGCTTTTTTCACATCGACACGATTTAGGCCACTTAGTAGCCTTAAGCTGCTTTTTGTGTTTTGTTTTAGAGTTGAATTTGTAGAATAGTTGTAGAATAGTTGTAGAATAGACTAGAGTAGTTTAGCAGCTTGGTGGTAGGGTGGAAACTGTAAGCCTCCATCAGTCTTTCTACCCTCCCATATTTCGAGGCAAGGTGATGCGATAGACAGCAGCCTCTTCCCCATTTTGACTTGATGGAGCAAGGAGTACCCCAGGACGACCCCACCTTATGCTGTAGCAAAGCCAATTTGGACAGTTGATGAACATTTGCGTGCACATTGATGGCTTTACAAAATGCAAGCATGTGGCTTATTTGATTTTGTAATCAGCACATTTTGTGTGACTTTATTTCATTTTAATGCTGTATTTCCATGCTTTTTAGTAGTCACATTTCATATCTCGAATGAGTAGCTTGTGGGCTTGCGGCTACATTAAGCTATAGGAGGTGCAAAAAATACCCAATGACATGAAGCCATGCTTCCCTTAATATTTTGACCTATGTGACCTATTTTAATCAATTTCTGAGCCACTCAGAATGAGTAGCTTGTAGGCTTGTGGCTACATAAAGCTATATGAATTTACATGAAACCATGCTGCTTTGCATACTTTTTGTGTTTTCTTATAAGTAGCTTATGGGCTTGTGGCTACCTTAAGCAATATATAAACTCTTTGTGTCTGATATTTTGTTTGGCCCTTGTTCCAAAATTTTATATCACAAAGGTGTTACACTTTGATTCTTGGCTTCTACCTTTCTATTTGAGTATGATATACATGTAGTTTCAGCCAAGTTAAATTATATATTCATTGCCTTGATATTATGCATGTTGACAAAACACATGCTTTTTTGTTAATATTGTGCTTGTGGCATAACAAATTCTTCAATCAATTATATGATACTTAATTACAACGTAAAAAAATCACATGTTTGTAAAGCTCATTGTTGCACTGCTTTTTACTGAACTTGACCTTTATTCACCGATGTTGACACTTATGGGTTGGTGTGGGACACCGTAAGTCTTGAAAAGTCCTCCCTCCCCTATTCTTGAGGCAAGGAGTTGTGATTGCTGGCAGCCTCTTCCCTATTTTGGGACTGAGTAGAGCTGGTTGTTCCCCAACCGGGTAAGAGGCAGTTTTTTAAATACTGCTCTTACTTTTATTGTTTCTTGATATTATTCTTTTGTCATCACTAACTTTTGTTTGTTTTCTTACTTTCTTGATTATTCAGCCATTTCCGAGACCAGGTTGGTGCGGGAACTGTAAGTCTTAACCAGTCCTCCCCTCCCCTTCAAGGCCAGGTGTGGTAATAACATTTGGCCTATTCCCCTTTTTGGGACTGGAAGAGCAAGTTAACCCCAACCTTCAACTGTGATATGCAGCTAATTATTATTTTTATTCATTATTTATCCTTGCCCTGCTGACATACGGCAAGAAAACTCTTTTTCTTTCTACTGATATGTGGCAAGAAAAAATTCTTTCTTTCCACTGGTACGTGGCAAGAAAACCCTCTTTCTTTCCACTGATATGTGGCTAGAAAACCCTCTTTCTTTCCGCTGATATGTGGTAAGAAAACCTTCTTTCTTTCCACTGGTATGTGGTAAGAAAACCCTCTTTCTTTCCACTGGTATGTGGTAAGAAAACCTTCTTTCTTTCCACTGGTATGTGGTAAGAAAACCTTCTTTCTTTCCACTGGTATGTGGTAAGAAAACCTTCTTTCTTTCCACTGGTATGTGGTAAGAAAACCCTCTTTCTTTCCGCTGGTATGTGGTAAGAAAACCTTCTTTCTTTCCGCTGGTATGTGGTAAGAAAACCTTCTTTCTTTCCACTGGTATGTGGTAAGAAAACCCTCTTTCTTTCCGCTGGTATGTGGTAAGAAAACCTTTCTTTCCAATGGTATGTGGCAAGAAAAGCCAATTTCTTTCCACTGGTATGTGGCAAGAAAACTCTTTTTCTTTCCGCTGATATGAGGCCAGGTGTATCGGTATCATCAGCCTCACATAGGAAAGGAGATTTGACAGTTGCAGTGCTGTTGCAAATTGTTAAAATGCAGTGAGTTTTGGGGGGCCAGAGCAGGAGCGTTCTCGTCGCGGTCCCTGTCAGTTTCTAAATGAATCTGCCGATCCTGCTACATCACACCATTATGCTATTGTGTGTATTGTTGTGTAATGCTAGAATTGTTGAATCCAAATCCAAGAGTACTACCTCCTTTATAAAACTAGTGATGCCTTTGTTTCTATACAAATAAAACTCAACTTTGTTGCAAGTCATTCATTGAAATTTTACAAAACTCAAAAACACACAGATCCCGACACAACAGTATGTATGTGTGTGTGTGCATACAATATTGTATGTGTATTTATAAGTATGTGTATGATTATACATGTGTATATATATATATATATATATATATATATATATATTAAACATGTATACACATGTATAGCAGACCAATCTTCTTATTGCATTTCTGATGAGGCCCTTATCAGATTCACTGTTTTGGAGCCGGAGATTTGCCATGTCATCTTGCAGTCATGACTACGCGTCATTAGATGCGTCACTATGGACACTGTGCGCTACCTCCATCTGTTTAGCATGGTGACTTCTTTGAAAGGTGAGTTTCAAAATCCGTCTGCCCATGATCAGACGTGTTTTCATGTCTGTTTCAGAAACGGGTTTGATTAGGATCTTTTGTCACACCATGGGCACTGATGAAGAGTGTGGCCTTGCCTTTCAGTATTTGAGAGCTATGCTCCGTTTTTAAGATCTTCAAGATCTAGAAGTAAGTAGGACTGACCGGCATGTTGCCATACATGATATAGTTTTTAAGATCTTCAAGATCTATGATTTATTTTTTGACGGGGTTCTTCTTCTACTAATTGTTTTACTATATATATATATATATATATATATATATATATATATGTATTGTACATAAAATGTGATGTGATATGCAATAGGAGCTAGTGACCAGCATGTTGCCATATGATATATTCAGTAGGACTGACTGGCATGTTGCCATATGATATTCAGTAGAACTGACCGGCATGTTGCCATATGATATATTCAGTAGGAGTGACCGGCATGTTGCCATATGATATATTCAGTAGGAGTGACCGGCATGTTGCCACATGATATTCAGTAGGAGTGACCGGCATGTTGCCACATGATATTAGTAGGACTGACCGGCATGTTGCCATACATGATAATATATTCAGTAGAACTGACCAGCATGTTGCCATACATGATATATTCAGTAGGAGTGACCGGCATGTTGCCATACATGATATAGTCAGTAGGACTGACCGGCATGTTGCCATATGATATTCATTAGGAGTGACCGGCATGTTGCCATATATGATATATTCATTAGGACTGACCGGCATGTTGCCATTATTCTGACATTATCTCTCAAAATCTATTTGCCTTACTTGGAAGTTTGTTTGTTTTATTCTATTCATACAGTTCATCTGACATGAAGATCTAATTGTGGTTGCAATTAATGGTAGATGTCTCTGTCTGCTCCGAGAGTGAGAGACTGGGAGCATATCGAAACTCTCCATTTCAGTACACTAATGAAACGACTGTTGTGTAAAGTCTAATGAGTAGATCCGCTCGCACGTACGTACGTACGCGTACTTGTGCTTTATGCAGTACACGTACTTGCCGTATGCCGATCCAACAGTAACGTGAGCTAGAGGCAGTGAACTTGTGGTATAATATCATTCGGACCACTACTTTAAGTGCTGTATTGATATATTTATACTTGGTATCTGATCCAAAACCAGGCTTGATTTGCTTAGAATTCTGTTTTGAATCCTTTAAAATTGTACGGTTGCAATTATTGGTAATTCGCCGGGGATTCTACGTACGGGATCGCACTGTTTTCGTGCTTCCGCACGTCCTTAACGGACCAATGAGAGGATGGCACTCCGTCGATCGCTAACGGGCAGTGAACACATGGGCGCCGCCATTTTCAAAATGATAATGACAAGTCTGTAATTTCAGATCGCGCGTGCATGCGGTGATGCTACAGCTAGCTTGGCATGCATCAGAGAGCGCACGCAATCTGATCTGATCATCCGGTAACAATTAATGACAAAGATTACCAGGACTCGACTACACTACTGTATTCTATTCTATTGTTGAATTCAATAGGGACCTATCTATTGATAATTTTCCCCACAATGTGCGTATTCTTTATATAAAATCATGAGTTGTTAAAGAGGATGGGTGGTTTGTTAGGTGAAATGAGGGATGTAGCGATATGTATTAAGTTCATGAATTCGCAATAAATACACTACTGTACTGAATGATGACTCCTTTTGAAGATCGAGGGCTCGTCCATGACTGATTGCACCAAGGAGGTAGCTTGCTTAGTACCTCTACTCTTTGATTACATCTGGAGATGAGGAAATACATTTACCATACCGTACAACATGTATATCGGAGCAGCCATCCATATGACACAAAATCTTTAATTCTGACAGTACGGTAGATGTTGTTTATCTATGTATCTAGTAGTATTATTCATGTATTTGTTACTTTTATCTTTTTTATTATCATTACTTCTATATATTATTATGATCATTAGTATTACTATTATTTTTTGTTTTTAAACATCTGATGGCAACACCAGTGGCTATAACACACAATTTTTTGGTAAGCAAGCTTGGTGGGTATAGGGTGTCATTCCAAGCCCCAACGCTCTGCCCTTCTTTCCTCTTTTATTTCGGATCCTTCCTCCTTTCCTTTACTTTTCTCCCTTTTCTTTGAAATGATCTCACAATGCAGCCCTCAGACTTCAAATTTCACTACCAAATCAGTGCCAGGTAGCTCTACATACAAGCCATGCACTCACAAGACTCAAGATTTCTGATGACATACCGGTACTTGGGGTTCAAACATACGCGCCAAGTCTCACACCTCAAGCGTGAGACTCATACCTCGGGGGTTGATCTCTCTTTAATACTCTCACACGCCTGTTATGCTTTTTGTTGTGCCTCACAAAGATAAATGCCCAAAACATACACCATGTGTACATGTCTACATGTGTACATGTGTACATGTGTACATGTACACACATGCACACACACCCAAAATCCAGAAAATGGATTTCCCACCATCTTGACATCTCTAGGTTCAACAAGTACTGTATAACCCTGAGCAGCTGCACTAAGATTTAAAAAAAAAAAAAAAAAAAATATGACTTTCCATTTTAATATATTATCATGATTGCCATCATCATCATCATCATCATCATCATCATCATCATCACCACCACCACCATTACTATTACTGTATAATTGTTTTCAATTAGAAATGGCTTGGAATCTGGATTAACAACTTCCACAAGATCATCAATCATTCATGACAAAATTCTTGTAACCATAATCCTTGAGAAGAGCTTTAGTTGTGAATGACAACACAACTGGAAAAAAAAAAAAGTATATCACTTGTGTTCTAGTGATAGTCAAAACAACTTTAAATGTCCATTTCTGAGTGAGATCATTTTACATTTTAATAAACTCATGCTTTGCTGAGCTCCCTGCTATGCATTTAATTTCAAATGTCAACCTGCAAATATAAGTTCAACGAAAAATCCACACCCGAGTCAGACGGCTTTCGCAGAGGCAGCAACTCTGCAATTGATCCATTCCAGAGGAGCACCCTCCTTTCTTTGATACACAAAACTCTCCTCACCAATGGAATTATGACACAAACACAGAACACGGGTAGGGTAAATATACATGGTATGTCTCATTTATTGCAGTACTGACATTTAACATCCATTTTCTTTTTTTAATAGAAGTAATATGAGCTAGTATATTCTCTTTCTTTACCCTCACAACAGGAGAACATTATACATCTTACTGTGGTTAATAAAACATTATCTATGAAGCTAAATATTCTTTGCATCCACTGATTAACAATATAATACAACCCATCACTTTCCATCCCCCATCTAGACAACACATAGCACAAAAATATGCATGCATACTTTTCTCTCCAAGAGTTTTGTTAACATGCTTGTCTTTTTTGACAACCATAATCATTCCTACATACAACAGGGCCACTAAAATACCATACTCCGAATCGCATCCCCCCAGAGAGCAGAATAATTCTAAAATCTGGCTCACGCTGGAATGTCTAATCGCACATTTCTCCCACACAAATCGAGATTCTGCTGGTGCACAAGACATTGCTCCATGGACTCAGAAACATAGGTTACCAGATCAAAATCTGCACACATTTTGGGCTAAAACATCTTCATGGCTTCACTACTGTGCATGGGATGATAAATAAAAAGGGAATGCCACAAGCAAGTCACCAGCCTTATTATTCTCATCTGGATTTGCTGGCAATCATCACCTTTGCATTGCTGTAATAATTTGGCATGGCTGTATTCATATAATATTAGTTATTGTAGCATTTGGTTTGAAGCATTAACACTGAGAAGAATGGACAGATGAACAGTTGACTTGCTCTGCCAAAACAAAAGTTCTTGAAACTAACATGCTGTTGGGCAATTTTTAATCAAACTTCTTGCTTGAGAGGATGGAGTCAAAATGGGCCGGCACGTCACAGCTTCTTCAGTTTTTAACTGGGAGCAAGCCAATACAAAGCAAACTGGACTCCACTGTAGCATCCATACTAGAAGGATTCTACATCTCAGACATGTTAAGTTTGTCAATACTAACTGACACTGTAATATCTATGGCATCTCTTGGCACAAAGGATTTACAAAGTGTACATAAACATTCCACATGAACTAGAGAATATTAGATGAAGGGGCAGAAATGCACAAAACCAAGCTTCTATTTGCAACTACGATGTAGCTGAAGACATACCCACATATTTATTTTTCACATTTGGTAATTATCCTCTTTTGTTTGTTTGTTCATTTTGTTTTGTATCAGCAATCAGTGCAAGACCCTTTAAAAGACCCACCAAGACTAGTAAAAGACAATAGAAAACACATCTGCAGCACAAATTTCAGAGCCAACAAAAAGAACTGGTTTGGACAGGCTTGGAATCCATCCATTTGTCCTTGGACAGGCAAGTTCTTTGAATGCAGAGGTCAACATGCATAGCTTACATACTGTGGACGTATAATTATGTACTCCATACATACTGGGACGGCTAGCACATCCATATAAACACAGAAATCAAATAATAAACCCTGGGAGCAGCAAACATGAAAATGGCAACCATGCGCTATTGTGAAGCTGTAATCTACAAAGAGCTACACCAAACATTGATATATTTTGCTTCCGCGCTCCTTGTTTCACCTACTTCAGCTACTCCAAAATGTCTTGCCATCTCTGCGAGCCATAACGCAATGCATAAGAATTTCTATCACTATTACTCACAATTTGTAAAGGTAGAGTGTTCTAATTGTCAATGAGAAAGGCATCTTACTTGACATCCAAAGGTCAAATTAACTTCTTGTTGCTGAAGTAATTATAGAATGTACATGTATATCCTGTGAGGTCTTCATAATTCCTTTGGCCTCACAATAGACCATTACAAATTTCATTGTTTGCTATACAGTGTTCTTGTGTGTGTGTGTGTGTGTGTTTTTTTTTTTTTTTTAAGTGCCAATACCTGTATATCAAATGTGTTCCCTTCAACTTTTGAGGTGGAACTGAAGAGATTTCTTCATGGGAGCAAACCAGGGTTAATATTTTCACCTAGTCAAACGTTCACAAAATGCACAGATTATTTACTGATTCAAATGGGCAGATTAAAAAGTAAGAAATGAAAACAAAACATTAATTGTCCAATATGTGTGCAGTAGAGCGATTGTCCTACATGTCTCACATCTCTACCTGACCTACATGTACACTATCTCAACAAAAAAAATGAACATAACAAATATCTATAACTGATCACATGACTATGTGAACAACCAATATCAACTTTCCCTTAAACCCACATGGTAATACATGTACTGACCCACTTGCATGCCAAGCACCATTCATTGATATGCTACCTCTTGCAACCAATATATATTTTCATGAGTTGACAGCCAAATACCAAAAGTTTGCAGTTGCAAATATCAAATAAGTCACCATTTTCTGCTCCTTTACGAACCATTCCATGGCCAGCTGTGTCAAACAAACATACCGTGTACAGATGCCGGAGAGATAAGATTCTTCTTTCTTGCTGGATCCAACCCTAAATGCCTTACCCTTCCTATCAAATGGATAAACCTAACACACCTTGGTTGGAGGAGACATACAGTTCACTTTTACAAGCCTCCAATACAGCCATCTTGGCAAGCTGCCATATGGAGTGACAAATTCTCATTAAATTGACAAAAAGACAGATGAAATTTCACAAAGCTCTATCTGCGATAATATCTTCAAGTCCAGCAAGATAACATTTCAATCTCTGCAATTACACATCCGTCTGCAAGTGCCCTCTATTGAAAACCTAACATGTGTAAGTTCCGCCTCATATAATTTGCATACCTTGGTACAATGTGGAATAACAGTCAATGATGACTGTTGTCCTGTCTTGTTTCTGACTATATTTTCCATTTGATAGGAAAAGGCTGTTTCAGGAGATGGATATCACAGCAATTAAGTGGCAGGGAACACATTTCCAGCACAACTCAAGGTATGACACAAACAATAGATACCAGCAAAACCGTTTTATCAACATACATTATTGCCCCAAAGGAAAAAAAAAAAGAACAAGAAAAGGTTAATGCTCAAAAAGCACAAGACGAATGCCCACAAGACGGGTATGACGAAAGAGCGGGATCTTGACGTAGTAAGCAAACACAGATGGAGGTCTTTTAGCGTCTCGAGTCGCGGGGGTAGTATTCCGCCAGCATGTTCTGGGGGATTCTCTTCAGCATCTCCTTGGGGAAGATTCGCAGCAGCTGCCAGCCGATGTCCAGCGACTCAAAAACGGTGCGGTTCTCGTAGTTACCTGTACATTTACACAATAAACGAAGCACAAGTGATGTCACCGTTTATAATCCACGATGCATAACAGCATGCAAGGGTAACAAGGTTCTTGAAAGAAGACCACATCAGCATGTATGCTTGTCTACACACATGTATTTGTGTGTTTGCACTCATTTTACATATTATGGCCACTACAACAAAACTTCAAATGATTAGGAGCAAGCTATACGCCCTATATTTAGGGCGGTGAGTTGGCTCAGTCGGTAGCGCGTCTGCCTCACGATCACGTGGCCCGGGTTCGAACCCGAGTCTGGACTGAGCAATGTTGTGTGTAAGCATAACGTCCCCTCTAGCAAGAGGCAAAACACTCTGTCCCTCGGATAGGACATAAAATGGAGGTCCCGTGTATGAGAGAGCAACAACTCATGCACGTAAAAGATCCCGCTTCATTCATTCATCGCAAAGAGCAGGGTGTTTAACCCGGTGAAGTGGTCCCACCTCACATCCAACTGGACCCCATGGAAGAACAGCTTAACGTAGCTGAATATGGGCTATCCAGCCATCTTCTCAGATGGAAAATGAACAAACAAATAAGCTATCACAGAACTAAAACAGCACTTTGGCATTCAGTGATATTCATGATTTCCAACCAATTCAACAATAGTTCCAAGGACTAGAAGGCAGAATGGTAGTGTAAGTTTGTCTTACTCTGCCCAGCAATAGTGAGGTGTACATTGCGCAAAAAGTACTTGGGATGACCCTGGTCTAAGTAGGAACACTGCAAAGGGTATGAAAAACATACTGGCACAGACCCACCTAGTACTTGTTGAAAAGCATGTTAATGGAACACATACTTGTGAATACCATAGAGGGTCTAATTACAAGTGAAATCAAACATGCAGGTATATAAAAGTCCACACATAAACGTTGTTGGACGTACTCAATAATTTTGGTAAAGATTCGACACATTCAACACTCTATTGTCAGAAATACAGAACTCATGGCACTGTGTGTATGTCATTTCCTCCTAAGAAAACCACTTGTCACAATAAAAATCAAGTGGCAGTTTCTACTGTACCATAATTCTGTGATACCTAAAAAGTTCAATCTATGAAATCTATGCCAGTGCAATTTTGGTATCCCTTGTACATGTGGGGGGGGGGGGGGTGATCCCTTTCCTATCTTTGCAAAGGCTTTGCCAAAAGCCAAAAAAAAAGTGTGATCTGTAATATCGTATTAGAATCTGATAGAATTGTTGTCAATATCGTGGTCATTGGAAATGATTAAAGGTGACTTTATCAAGAAAGAATTATAAAGAGAGTTGTTTGTGAAAAGTCAGTGGTTTGATACATCTCCTACCTAATGTTTGAATTTCAGAATCTTAGAAAGCTCTGAAATTCCACACTTTTCAGGGTTTATGGTATAACAGATTTATGGTCTTTTGAACTCACCCACAGAGTAAATCTGTAACACCACATTTCTTGCTGGCTTGATCATGTTTAATCTTTAAGGACAATTTTCTAAAAGCTTGTGTGTGTGACAGCCAACTTTCTTTACCGTTTTGGGGTGGGTTTAAACAAAGAAAGTGGGACAAATTTGACATCATTGCACCAATGGAATCAACAAATTTTTGTTCAACGACTATTATCACCCTTCTGTAGCAACCCTCACATGACAAGATTCAGCATTTCAGAAGTGTTTCAGTGATGACAAATGGGCTCTTGAAAGGGGTCTTCAAGTTCCTCCTCTGACTATAATTGGGCTGAAACCCTCATGAACATCCCCTCTCCTCCCACTACTACCTTCCATACATGAAAACAATGACACAACTCACCCTGAGTGATGAAGTTCTTCTCAAATTTGCCCAGGAACTCGAGGTAGAGCAGGTCATCTGGGGTCAGGGCCTCTTCTCCCACCACTGCCTTCATGGCCTGCACGTCTTTGCCAATGGCGTAATTGGCATACTGCAAGGTGGCAAAACAATGGACACACAAGACATACATTAGCATATCCCCCCTTTCAGACTAGAGAGTTCTTGTATGGACATACAACGTTTTTATGTGTCTGAATGCTCTCATATTAAAACGTCGTATCAATATACATCATA
Source organism: Diadema setosum (assembly GCF_964275005.1). NCBI lineage: Eukaryota > Metazoa > Echinodermata > Echinoidea > Diadematoida > Diadematidae > Diadema > Diadema setosum. The sequence continues at coordinate 17,464,347 of NC_092702.1, forward strand.
TATCAAAAACGATGTTTTGAGCGTCATTTCAAATCATTATCCTACATCCATACAACGTAGATTTGTGTGAATGCTCTCATATCCATACATCGTATGAGTAGGCAGGGCTTATTCACAGCGTGGGCCGAGCTCACGTATCCGCGGCGCGGACTTATAACAGGTGGCTGACAGATTGATTGTGACGTAATAATGATCTGGCGCGAACTACCGGATGAATCCAAGGCAGAGTATAAACACTATACGCAAAGCCTGCGTAAATTACGTACTGCGCATTGAAGAGAGTCACGTCTACTCAAGAAATATCGCTTGTGCGCTACGTCTGAATGCTCTCATACGATTACCATATAACGGGGTGCTGAGTCTGAATGCTCTCATATTGAAACATTGTATATCCATACGTCGTATAACTTTACAATAACTCGGTGTGTCTGAAGGAGCCACATGTATGTACAAGGTCTTACCGGTCTCAGCAGCTGTGCGTGACTATGGACATGCTGCAAGGAAGGGGGCGGGGGAGGTGGGTGAAGAGCTGGAAAGGAAGGGGTGGGGGAAGTGGGTGGAGAGCTGCATGGAAGGGGGCAGGGGAAGAAATGTGGGGGTGTTGAACGGGATTTCACTGTGGGACTACAGGTGAATGGCAAGTGATGTTGGGAAAAAGAGGATGAATAGCTTGCATACTTTTGGAATAAAGCAATCAGAGATATGTGTGGAAAGTTCTACAGGTCAGCAGTTGTAGACTATGAGGTAAAAATTGCTCCAGTGTACAGGAAATGACAAGAAATGTGAAAGGGGCATGGGGAGTGGGGGCTGGGGTAACTGGGGTTGTGGATTGTGGATGGATGTGGTAAAGTGGTAAAGTTAGATAGGGGGAATTCATGGGACATACATTGGGAGTTGTACAGAATGGATGGAGGTGATGAGGCAAAAAGAGTTGTTATTGTATGCTACATGCAAGACAGCAAAGCTTGGGATACATGAGCAAAGTTGAAGAGGCCAGCAGCTGTATGAGTATACGAGACAGCCTTGTTCCAGTTAGGAGGGACTGACGAGAAATGTGGAAGGGGTACAAATGTATGGTATGGTGAAGGTCTGTGGGGGGAGGGTTGGGGTGGTTGAGGGGTGTGGATTGATTAGACCTGTTAGAGGGAAATGGTCAGGGGTATAGACTGGGAGATCTCGGGGTTGGACGGCGGTGATGTGGGGAGGGTGATAAGGGGTGGTGCCAAGGGCACAAATCCAAAGCAGTCTATATCAAACTGGGATAGCAGCAAAAATGTAAGATCATTAATGCATCTGTAAGAAAACTGAAAGACAGCAGCAACAAGTGGAACTTATAATTACCAGCTGGTTGGACACATCTGAGTGGTCTTTCCTCGTCATGCCTTCACCAATGGCAGACTTCATGAGACGGGACAGCGAGGGCAGCACATTGATGGGAGGGTAAATCTGTCAATCCAACACAAAATAATGCAAATGAATTCAGATCTCACATGCTGACAGAGTGAAGAGTTATTATCTAATCATGTATTTGACAAGTCTCCTGCTTGGCACATCCTGTGTGTTTAATACTACTTTTTACACGCTGGTAAAAGTTTTATTGCCACATCGACCTCCAAATACTTACCTAGTGGGTGGGTTGAAAATGATTTGATCAAATTCATTACTTATGATAATAATTCATTGTTAACATGAAAAAGACAAAAATACTTGGGACATTTATTCATTTTTTTTTAACCATAGAGAGCATATCACTCCACACAAAAATAAAATTGCTGCGATGATAGGGAATATCCTACCTGCAATATGCATGTGTTATTCACATAAATCTGGAGTAAATCCTACTCTAACGAGCACATACATGCAGCAAGCAAATTTCCTGCATGCAAATATTGCACTTTTAGGGAGCAACCTTGGATGCTAGTTTAGATTGCTGGCTTGCTGGCTGCCAGGAATCACACTCCAGGAATAGCCTGATAATGATGTACCGTACCTGTCTGTTGTGAAGCTGTCTGTCGACGTAAATCTGTCCCTCAGTGATGTACCCGGTCAGATCAGGGATTGGATGGGTGATGTCTAAAAGTGGGGGGGGGGGGCAGAAAAAAAACAACAACAACCACACATCATAACATGGTGATCTCACATTGGGGTAAAAGTGTTGTGGTCCAGTGGTAAAAACATTAGTTGACTCCAAGATCACAATGTTGTGGTGTGGGTTCAAAGCCAAGCTGACACGATATTGATATTTCATTATTTGTATAAACCCTCTTGCGGCCACTATCTAAAAACTTCTGTTTTTGGGTCCTTCAAACAACTAATCTAAGAATAATGTAGATCTTGGCTTAAACTAGGATATACTTCACTAGATTCACTCAGTGTAAGATTAAAGTAACAGACGGAAACAATGTGCTTCTTGGGGAGCAAAGGAGGAAAGACAGGTATCTGCTTATTGTGCCTCTGGAGGCATTATTAGCTGCTCATAGGTTTTCATAAAGGGGATGCTGTATTGGGTTTTACACAAGAGTTAAGGGTGCAAGTTGAGCCCTGATAAAACCTGTTTTGTTGCAATGACATAAAAGGGAGCCATAGAGAGTGGCTGGAAAAAGATCTGATACTTTCATTACTTTCATTTTCTGAGGAAGGATTGAGTGCTTGCACAATGTACATTGCAGCTGGGCAATGAAGAGCCCAAAGAAAACTCAATGTAATATCTCCATAATGACTTGTTCTCCGTGGTAAAATTGCTCTGCATCTTTCTGCGAGTCAACACTCTCTTTTGCCCGACACAGAGATCCTATACCCTTTAATGCTGACATCCTGATAAAGCAGTTTTGGCAGATAGTAGCCTCAAGAAGCAAATCTCGTGACTGAGGTACTCATTACCTAGGAGAAAAATGCCATTTGGGCAGGGTGTCTCACATCCTTTGCGTGGTCAGACATACTACAGTAATTCACGAACATCGCAAGGATGGCGGGCCCGAACTCACCATCGTTAGGCATAGTGAGGATGGGGATCTGGGTGATAGACCCGTTGCGCCCTTCCACACGCCCTGCCCGCTCATAGATGGTGGCCAAATCGGTGTACATGTATCCAGGGAAACCACGGCGACCTGGAACCTCCTCACGGGCAGCTGAGACCTGGGCAATACAATTACGAACGTTGAAAACATCAGTTGAATGAATCTCTGCCATAATTTTGTAAGCACCACACGGTATGTGTTTAAAAGAATAAATGCTATCAACAATAAACTCTATCACAATGTTAAAAACCTTCTGTTTTGATTTTGTGGTAATTATTGCATCTTGCCACCCCTCATTTTATCCCTATCAGGCTCAAGACCATAAACATGACAACTGTCTTGCCCATGACTCACTACTACCTGTGAAATTCCAGTTGGTATGATGCACTTGTTCTTCTAATCTACAAACTTAAAAGCAAATCTTACATGTGTCACGAAATGTTTCCTGTGTCTGTATGCATGTCTGTCTGTATGCATGCATGTCTGTCTGTATGTCTGTCTATCTATCTATCTGTCTGTATGTCTGTCTATCTGTACATTTATCTCAGCCTACAGTACCTCTCTCAAGGCTTCAGCATAGGAGCTCATGTCGGTCAAGATGACCAGGACGTGCTTCTCGCACTGGTAGGCCAGAAATTCGGCCGTGGTCAAGGCCAAACGGGGAGTGATGATACGCTCGATCCTGAAACAAAATACAGCAAAACAATCAAAAACCTTCAACATGAAGGGAGTGATTCGGCAGTGATTTAATTTCTTGGACAGCGCACGTACATGTAGTTGTCTGATGGAAAACCCCAACATTCTGAGGCATATTTAACCTGGTCAGGTTTAAAGACATTGCACATTACAAGAAGCTTCAGTACTTCCCAGTATCTCATGGCAACATACCATACATACATGTACCTTGGTATTTCTGTGCCCACCAAAATATACACACCGCACAGCTAATACACCAACAAAAACTCAAATTTATAAGCAAATAATCAACGTTGGTGAAGGCGATGGGAAAAACTATCACTTCCGAGGCGATCTGGATGTAGCTATCTTTCGGAAGCGCAGCTGAGGAAAGATAGCGTACACATTCAGATCGCCGAGGAAGTGATAGTTTGTCTCATTGCCTGAAACTAAAAGTTGATTATTTGCTTTATATTCCACATCTAGGGTCCTAGAAATTCCCATTTTATTCCACATCTGAAACTGTTTTAGCTGTCTTTAGGTATCCTTAGGGCTTAGGCTACGTGTACGCGTAGATGACAAAACAATGAATTTGCTGCCCGCACCGCGCGGCACTGAAGTGAAAGTGCATTGCACTGTGTACTATCAAGTGACCTACTTAAATGATAGTCCACAGTGCAACGCACTTTTATTTCGCGCGTACTCATCTCGTGTTAAGACTGTATGGACTGCCAGAGATCAGCAAAACAAACAGCTGTCTTTACAAATGACAAAACAATGAATTTGCTGCGCGCACCACGCGACCCTGAAGGGAAAGTGCGTTGCACTGTACTCGTGTACTATCAAGTGACCTAGTTCTTCTCAGGTGTTGTGATGGGCAAAACTACGCTTTATCACGTGATCAGCTCTTGACCAATCCTATAGCAAGATTCTTAGTATGTGGAATGTAATGATGGATATCTTTCATCTGAGAAACTGGAAACAAGCAATTCCAGCCATCTCTTCATAGCCAATGCATTGCCATACTTGTCATCAAGTTCACATGCATACTAGTTGTTGCTTTGTCTGGTGCAGGACAGTGGGGCAAGGGGCAAGGGGCAAGGGGCAAGCTTTCTGCTTCTGATGCACACCTTCTGTTATAAAAGGCATGCGTGGAATTTGAATATGCTATTTACTGATCTATTGACTCTGCCACATTTAAAAGTCTGCGCTTATGCCCCCCCCCCAAAAAAAAACAACAACAACAACAAACAAACAAACAAACAAGAGAAAATTCAAAGAAATGCATCAACTTCTATCAAGATGTATTTCACAGAGGTGGGAGCACTTTATGGTCTTACGTTGGGTCATTGGCCAAGTTGAGGAAGAGACACACGTTGTCCATGGAACCATTCTCCTCAAAATCTTGCTTGAAGAATCTAGCCGCCTCCATGTTCACCTGTTGGGGAAGGTCAGTGAGGAAGGAAAAGAGAGATGCATATTAATCACAGACAAAGGAATGGAAAGGTGAGGATAAAGAGCACATGAGAAAAATCATAATCACACATTCATCATGTTTTCAGCACTCGCATCACTCATTTCAGCGATTCATATGTGACCCGCTACAACATAGGGATCTGAAAGTCGGGGGAGGACAATTGTCTAAAAATGACATGATATTATTCCCTTACTCCTCCACTTTAATTTCATATATAATACGACTCATAAAAGTACTCGATTGCGGAGATATCGATTATTTTATCAGCGCATGTTGAGTGGTTTAAGAAATCAGTATTTCGAGAAAACTGTCTGCAAAGTTTTCCTTCCGACACTATCATGATCAAGGGGAAGCGGGACAGTTTTCACCTCTTGACAATAGAAGGTATGCTCCTAGCAACCTCCGCGATGTTCATTCAAGCTTAGCGCCAGCGGTCTATGCACGACCAATCAAGGACCAGGATGCCATGCACTGGCCAATGAGATCACTCCCTCGTTGCTAGGGGCGGACTCTATTTACGGTGCTAAATCCAAAACTTCGGACACGTTTCTGTTCCGTTGAAAGTCGGAAAATCATACATTATCCTTTCTAAAGTTCAGAGTTGAAAGTGAAGAGTATGTATAGGGTTTTTAAGAAATGAAAAGACACATCTAATCACACTATCCTACAAAAACAGTGTTCAAGAAAAAAACTGCTAAAAATACAATTTCCTTTTCATTTTATGATCCAAAACTTCAGCAAAATGTAGAAGACTTGCTCTTTCAGGAAATATGAAAAACTCAAGTTTGACTAGGTTGACCCGTTTCATCCATTTTCAGTCCTCACACCAAGTCAGTATGTGAGACTTTTTGTTGGTTTTGTAATGCACGGTCACATATGGACATAAAAGATCCCTCTTCCCTTTCTCACACAGAGAATGAGGTGTCATCAAGGCAGTGTGGGCTGCGCCCCCCCCCCCCCTCATACCCACACCCACAACATAGAACAGGTGAACAATATACCGAACCCTCTCATAGTTCGCCCGAGGCAACGAGCAAGAGTCAGCTAATGGTATCGATCACGCACATAATGCCTCTTAATAGGGAAGTATGAAGGTTACGGTTTATCCACTGTTTTTGTCGTTGATGCAAATATCTACTCCCATGCACGCACGACTATACATGAATTGATGTCCCCATCAAAGCCTAGCCTTCATGCTACACATGCTTGAAAGAAATTCACAAAATCAGTCTCTGCTCATTGAGGTGATATGTGTGGAGAAGATGCACAGAAGAGCATGCCTTGTAGCTGGGAAGAACACCGACTGTGCACCCTCAATTTTGTCCTTACTCTCTCCTGTAAACCTTGACTACTAAAACCCCACATGGCACTTACACCCATGGCAGCGAAAATGATGGCAAAGTTGTCCGAGTGTCCATCCAGTACGTCCTTGTCTGGGAGCTTGACCAGGCCGGCTTGACGGCAGATTTGGGCCGCAATCTGTGCGAGGTAAGTCAAACACAATAACAAACAAGTATTATATTACAGTGACAGAGCACAAACTACACATGTACATACAAATAATGAGAGAAAATAATCATAGACTACAAACAAATTAATTCTTCACCTCATCAAGGTCATTATTATTGCAGAAATGTTCGTGCTGTTGTTTGCAATGGTATGGCACAATAAACAGTTTTTGGAGTACCACCTACAACTACTCTGTAATAATTACTATACCTAGAGTAAAGTACTGAGATATAATGTATAATGTACTGACTTCATTGTGAGGTAGACCAGCGGCGGAGAAAATAGGGATCTTCTGGCCTCTGGCGATACTGTTCATCACGTCGATGGCTGAGATACCTGTCTGGATCATCTCCTCGGGGTAGATACGGGACTGTGGGTTGATGGGTTGCCCTGGAAACAGGATAAGGTGCAGCATGGGAGATGATGATGATGATGATGATGAAGAGACAGGAACTTGAACATCCAACAAAAATCTCGTATCCTAAAATATTCACACACCCAGTAAAGTCTGTGTGTTCAGGTCAGTTATGATACAGAGTATACATATCATATTTGTCAGAAGTAAATTTTTGCAAATTTGAAAATTTAAGAAAACAGAAGAGGAACTAAAGAATCAGTTATGAATTCAGCAACCTGAAGGCTTTTGATCATTCTGCAACCTACAATGTATGTAAGCCATTGGCCAATTGTTTGTCAGCCTTACCTTGAATATCCAAGAAGTCTTCAGCTAAGACTGGTGGTCCTTTGTCGATGGCTTTGCCAGACCCATTGAATACCCTACCTGTTGTGGGAGAGTGACAAACAATTATCCATTGAATAGAGACAAGTCCTTTTTTCTTTTTAATCTATATGATTATGTGTACAGGGAAATGAGGGGAATTCATGGAATTTTCAAACACAAACTGCACGATACGGAGCAAGCAGAATGATTGACTCAGGTGAACAACTTTCACTCATCTCACATAACAATAAACATGTACACAGTATAATGCTGAGGGGAATAAAACATTGACAAAACAAATTATCAGAGATAGCGAGAGACAGAACTAAACCAACACTTATGAATGCACTTTTCTTTTTTCTTCACAGCACATCACACTACTACAATAATTAAAGTTCTTTTAGGGGCCTTGTTGCAAACAAGATTATATATCATCACATAGGGAGCACCTGTGGAAGTTGATATCAAGGTGATTGTTGATGCAATGAGGCATAGATACACAAGATGTTAATGTACATGTAATTCTTATCAATTTAACAAAAGATGCTCAGCACACGCATATATAACTTGTACAGAACCTTGGCTGAGCATAGTATGCATAATACAATGTGTATATCTTGAACAGGTATGACATCATATTAAATTGGACAAGATGTAATTCATTCTCTCCTAAATTTATTTTGCCTTTCACATAAAATCATTTCACACACACATGAAAGATTATGATGTTTAATAGCAATGTTCCTTTCATATACTTTCTTTTTTACCCACCTAACATGTCTTCTGACACAGGAATCCGGAGAATGTCGCCTGTGAATTCACATGTTGTGTTCTTTGCGTCAATTCCTGATGTACCTTCAAAGACCTAGGAAAGAACAGGGTTTAACAGAGAAAATCATTTTTGATGGGTGAGCAAAGATCTCAATATATCAATGTTTGGAAACTCTGACTGTCATCTTGGTAGTTACACAGTGACTGTTCTGTTTTTCTTTCCTTCATATTTTTATTTGGACAAAGCAATCTTTCTTAAGCAAAGGTCACATAGCCTTCCCGATGTGTTCCCACAGTTTGTATGAGCTCTAAAAATCCTCAAAGATCATGTGTCCATGTATGTTGCACGACTCTTTTGAGCCATGTATAATGATTTTTGGAAACCATGGCGTGTGTGATGGTTATAATGCTGAGTAATAATTTGTTTTTCTTAAATGAAATTGCAGTATTGCCCAAATAGGGAGCATCCTAAACCTCCCGACAAGCAACGGGCAGTGCATGCACATATTTCTAGACTGTAGAGGCTGGTATTGTGACTCACACCTGCTGCTTCTGAGGCTCAGTCCAGAATCCAATAGTGGCATGATGCTTGTAAGATCATCCTGCATTTTTGTTTTGATTGAAGACTGTGATTTTCAAACTCGGACTCACACATACAGTATATTGTACTTCACCCCTTGAAGACTAGTCCCCAGTACTCTCGGACTGGGGTAAATGGGAAATGTGTGTTGTAGGAAAATCGGTCCGTCTTCAACAGGTTAATCAATGTGAAATTGGTAGAGTATATATGACACGCGATGTTGCAGTATCCAATGATTTATCGTAGCCAAAAACTGTCATACATACCCTTCCTTATCCTTAGTGACCTTGGAGATGTTCTTTCATCAAACATCACACTGCTACATCAGGAGCATAATCAAAAAATGACCTAAAAGTCATGAGTGTCTGCAAGGCGTTTTGAAAATAAACTGTATCACAACAGTTATTTGTCACAGACCATGCTTGAAAGACAATTTGATGAAAAAGTTTCCTGCGCAAATATGCCTGTAAGCATATCAATGGGTACAAACAAATTGACGACAGAAAGAACAGCGCTGCCCTTCCCTGAACGCCTTCATCTGTTCTATTCAGTCATTGCACTACCGGTGGACAAACTGCACAAAATCAAATGCAGAGGACAAGCTGCAACATGATGTTGGGGTGTCCATTATATCATCACCCTTTCACAATGGTCAACCCCTTTTACAATGATCATCCTGTATTATCTCCAGATTATCAAAAGTGGAAGAAAAGCTTCAACACGACAGTGGGATGTCCATCTTATTATTCTCCTTTCACAGTGTTCATCCCTCTTTACAACATGGTCATCCTGAATGTCTGTGCATTATGAAAAGCAGAGGACAAGCTTCAACAAGACTGTGAGATGTCCATTCTACAGTGTATTATCCCCTTTTACAATGATCGTGTCCCTTTCACAATGGTCATCCCATATTATCTTGACAATTCCAAAAGTGGAGGACAAGCTTTGACATATAGTGGGTACACTGTGTGTCCATTCTATCATGCCCATTTCACAATGGTCATCCCCCTTTTACAAGGGTCATCCTGTATCATCTCAACATTATCAAAAGCGAAGGTTAAGCTTCAACGTGATAGTGGGATGTCCTTTCTATCATTCCCCTTTCACGATGGTCATCCCATATGCTGCACATACATGTATATCCACCTCATCAAAAGTGGAGGAAAAGCTTCAACAAACTAATAGGATGTCCATTCTATCATCAACTTTAACAATGGTCCATCATGCCTCTTTCACAATGGTCATCCCATATTATCTTAACCTGCATGTCAATATATTTACCAGCATTAAAAAAAGAAGAAAAGGAAGAAAAAGAAAAAGAGAAAGAGAGAATGACCGACGTTGCTCACCTGTACAACGGCCTTTGACCCGCTGACCTCTAGGACTGATCCGCTCCTCTTGGTGCCATCGTTCAGGGTCAGGGAGACAATTTCTGCATACTTTGGAAACTATGTAGGGAGGCAAGGTACAGGACACATTCACACTTATGTGTCTCACACTTACAAGCTTGCTGTCCCTATGATGAGAACTGAGGTTCTGTATGCAGTGATTTTGATCTTCTGGGAGGTCAAGGATGAGATTCATTTACATATCAACCAACTCTAGACCAAACTCTGCCACAAGTTGTCGCCATAATACAAGATAAAATTTGCATACATTAGTATTATTTTTTTTTTTAATACAGCACAATTTGGCCAGTTGGGTGCAACGTAAGGACATTTTGGATGTGGTCAAGAATATAAAATTGTGATAAGTTAACTACATGTACCTCTGAATTCTACTGTAAAAGAATGTTTAGAAGTATAATGCTGTTAAGGTTTTCATGAAGCATGCTGTGGTGTTTAAATCAACCCATTGTGTCTGTATGCTCAATTTCCTACAAGCTCAATTGCACTTTAAACTTCAAAATCGATCTCCTAGAAAAATGTGCCAAACATCTGGTGGGTGGCTTTCTTACCATTTCCAAGGTACTGTATAAAAGTGGGACAAATCATAAAACATTGCAACGTCTCTCACTCCCAGCATTATTTTCTTCCTGAACTAGATATCAACCATTTTTTTGGAATATCAAGCTAAAATCTTTGATTTACACTTCCTCATCAGTACATTTGTGTACACTTCAGAACAAGAAATGAAACTGCTCCCAGAAATGTCAAGGTTCTTTCTTTTCCAACCCTCTTGAGCAATGATGGCACTGTACCAAAGTAGCCTGAACAGGATAGAAGCAATCAATTCTCATCCAAAGGCAAATGTTAGGGCAATTTAAAAACAATGTCCAAGTTGTTATAGCCTGTTATCAAGAGAATCAAATTTCCAGAGTAAACTCTTAATATGATGGAGGGTATTGCAACAAAACCTGCCTCCCTGATGAAGCTATTCATTTGTAACAAATGAAAACTTGCAAAAGAATGACATGGGCAGGGTACACACAAGTACAAAGCTCTCATTTCTATTAATTCTGGGGGACTTCTCATGCTGTGATTATTTTCACATTTATGCATTTATGCCTTTATGAGAAAAAAGCATTGATTGCTGTACCTTTACATTGTCCAAGATGACCAGTGGACCATTCACACCACACACTGTCTTGTATGCTGTTAGATTGAGAAGAAAACACACAAATACTAAATTCAAACCTGTAATGCTTACACTGTATGCTACAAAAAAAAAAAATAAAGCACATTGAGGAAATATACACCTTGTATGGTTCTAAAGTGAAGTTAACTTGTCTTGCTGTCCATAAAATCTATTTCATATAGTAGACTGCTTTGGGTGAATTTCCAGTAGAGTACTACAGTTGTTGCCCATTTTGGTGCAAAATGTAACAAACAACATTACATTAAAGTTAAACTAGGAACTGGTACATCGAGTATGAGCTTTACATCAATAACATATTTTTGTATGTGCCCAGGCATTTTACAATACACATTAATGGTAGCTTTATCTGCCAAGCTTTTTCATCAGCAGTCAGTAATCCTTCCAAACTTAACCTACAATGCAGAAGTGGAATGGCAAACCCACTCAGGTGTAACAATAGGGACTTTTCGATTTGCACGTTGAGCCAGGCGTCACCCTGTTATGACGTAGTTTTTACGTACTGCGCATGCGCGAGTGTCGACCCTCGGCTCATCGCACAAATTTCGAACGCGTTAACCCCGGTTATCACCGTCCACCCAAATCGGTTGCGCCGCGCTCAACCCACCTTGCTATGACGTCACACTCCTCTCAGGTATCGTGCGAAAGAGCACGATGACTCTCGGGAAATCCGTGCTCAGTTCACCTGTTTTCCTTTTTCTTTCGAGAGAATATTTATATTCTAATTACATGAAAGCTTATGATCTTGATACGTCACAGCAGGAGCGCTGACATACAAACTACAGCCTCTGGTACCTACTTTATTTGCCCGTTTTCACTGTTTCGCACTTTGCAACTGCCTACCGTAGTCCCACACATGCATTTACACGTAATGCTGTACGCAAACAGATCTTGGTGCTTTTGGCCTAGCTAGTGCAGCAGTGCATTTGCCTAGTAGTCTTACCATGCATCATGTTTTAAAATCCACATAATTCCTCCCAGGATACGCATCTAGTCAAAGACAAAATAAATATTACAAGTACAGAAACGAGTCACAAATTCCGCATATATGCACGCAAGGCACAGGTTGCCTCCTGCACACGCCACGAGACGTGACGCCGGCGCCCGAAATCGAAATGTGTTTTAGCGGCGGGTCAACGTACAGACGTGACGCCTTGACGTACGGTTGCGCTCGGCGGCACGTCCTTCTCGTTCACCCAATCGAAAACTCCCTAATGGCTTGCATTTACGGTTGTATACAGGAAGGCCATGGTTACACAATAGGAAATAGGGGGATTGAAATAATACCTATTCATTAACAATCAGTAATTCAATTGAACAATTAATCTGATATATATTGAAAATGGCAAAACCTTTTGATTTGTGTAAACAGAGATGGGAGAGAAAGAGACAGAGAACAGAAACAGAGAGAGAGAGAGAGAAAGCAAGAGGTACAGCAACGTGTACTCTAGTGTACACATCTATAGACTGCAGGAAAAGTACATTTTGCAGCATGTGACATCCTGGATACTGTGGACAGAATTCATCTCTAGAGTTGAGACAGGAAGTGGAGGATGTTACTCCATGCTCCTGATTTGACTACACTATACTGTCCTCATTTCCTCTACTGGTGGCAGAGATTGCTCACAAAGCCACACCACGACACCGGCTTCTTCTACACCTACACTGTAGGCAAGTTTTATGGAAACATACACTGCATCGCATGAAAAGTGCCAAAATAAGATCAGACACATGTACATGTATGAATTTGGGCTGCTGACTTGTAAAGGTACAGTACACATACATATGTACAATGTAAGATACTGATGCTTTGTATTAAAAAACTAGATATATCGCTACGGCTACTGATATGCCTCCGCCATAATGCATGGTTCTCCTAATAGGTCTATAGTACAATGTCTTGACAATGTGTGATGACAGTTTCACATAATTGGCAAAATATTAAAATGACAGGTTTGACACAAATGTGCTGAATGTTCACTTTCCTAGAACTAGGTTCAATTGGATGAATGATTAAAATGTCAGAGTGCAGATTTTTGGGGAACTGATGATTTTTACTTGACTATTGACCCTTTTATAAGTTTATGCATTGAGTAATTTTCAAGGTATTGAGAAAAAGTATAATTTCAGTATCAAATGGGAAAATAGCATTATCTAAACCTGGCCTTTGACCTTTGACCTCACAGTTCCAAAGAGAATCACTGTTAGGTTAAACATGCATAAATATGTAAGTTTCATGATGATACCTTGAGTTACTTTCGAGATATGGAGGAAAAAGTGCAATTTAGCACTTTCACTTGACCTTTTACCTTTTGACCTTTGACCTTTTGGCAAGAAACTTCCCCCAAAATATATATTGGGTAATACATGCCATACATCAAGTTAAAAAAAAAACAAAAAACCTTCAGGCATATTGCATTTTAAGGAAAGTAGTGATATTTTGAGGAGTTGACCTTGACCTTTGACCCCTGACCTTTGACCCATGACCCCCAACTTCCCTAGATAATCACTGCCCATCGGTACAAGCATATATACTAAGTTCCATGAGAATACCTTGAACCATTTGCAAGATATGGAGAAAAACATGAAATTTCAATGTTTTTTTTTCACCTTTGACCCTGTGACCCTAAAATCCACACAAAGTATTATCCCCCAAGGATATACCCTCATACCAAATTTGATGTAAAACCACCACACGGTTCTTGAGATATCGACAAAAACAAAACGGGACGGACGGACGACCCGAAAACATAATGCCTCCGGCCACTTCGTTGCGGAGGCATAAAAAAGGAAATGAATAAAACACATTGAAAGCAAGTACTATGTACTTTGATTTCTCATTGAGTATGCTAATCAACTTTCAGAAGAAAACAACATACTATTCATTTTAAAAAGCCTACTCATGTATCTTCTCAAGGTTCTCATTTCTGATTCAGAAAAACCACAACATATCACACCAATTAGCAGCTCTGAAGCATGCAGTTTGCATGGAGGATGAACTTACTATCAATACCCTACATGCTGCACAGTGGCAGATCCAGAGGGGGGCGCACCGGGCGCAAGTCCCCTCTTATTTCTTGTTTAAAAACAAAAGAAATAAAAAGAAAAAATGGGGGGGGGGTATGCACCACCCTTTAATTTTGTAAAGGTGCCTCCCCTTTACGGAATTCCTGGATCCGCCCCTGCTGCATGTACACATGTACATACATATCATGTAGGCCCCTACTATATAAACAGAGCATGAGGTCAGCTACAGGTGTGTATGCATTATATACAAAGATACATACTGAATTTAAAACCCTTAAGACTTACCAGTATAAAATACCATCTGTCTATGACATAAGTACCTGTACACCTGTAGATAATACTGTGAATGTAACATGAATTTGAGAATAGGCCTACACTGGATGAACAAAGATGAACTCAAAGTACTTGAGGACATTGCATCGAACTAATTTTTTACACTGCAAACTCCACTCAGCATCAAAATTCATTATCAGGATACAAGATGTACAGATGATGTACTATCAAGTGTACACTGCAGCATGTGATACACATATTCAGTGGACATTAATAATTGGTACAGTATTATTGTTAGGGTGTATTATTTACATTTTGTAGATGTCTGTAGTAAATGATACAATCTCTGGCTTGCTATCATCAGAGGTTCCAACTCTCCCACTTTGAGGCAATTTTTGTAAAATCTCCCAGTCTCCCCCTTGAGTTTTATTTTTCCCCCTCTACAAGTAGCTGTGACACTCCTGCTGATATTTTCTCCTCATCTTCTCCAGCCAAACACTTGTTTTGTTAAACAGCACGTTAAAAAATAAGGCTAATTTAGCACTAGAGAGCATAGCTGTTCGTTATTCTGAAGGTTTTTTATTCCGAAGATTTGTTATTCCGAAGGTTCATTAATTTATCCGAAAATGAAAAAGGGTTTGTTATTCCGAAGGTTCATTTATCCGAAAATGAAATAAAGTACATTATTCCGAAGGTTCATTAATCAGAAAATGAAATAAGGTTCGTTATTCCAAAGGTTTGTTATTCCGAAAACGAAACAAGGTTCGTTAATCCAAAAATGTAATAGAGTTCGTAATTCCAAAGGTTCGTTTTTAATACGAAAATGAAATAAGGCTCATTATTCCGAAGGTTCGTTAATCCAAAAATAAAATAAGGTTCGTTATTTCAAATTTTGTTAATCCGAAAATGAAATAAGGTTCCCAGATCCGAAAATAAAATAAGGCTCATAATTCCGAAAATAAAATAAAATTCTTGTAGTAACAAGATATGGTGTTGTCATTAATATACTGTCTTATATGCGTGCATTGATACGTGTGCGCATATTATGTGTGTGAGTGTGTGTGTGGAGGTCAAGTGCATAGAACCCATGGAATTATTAAAAATGCCCATCTTATCCGCCCTCACCCCCATTATTTGCACCTTATACAATGTACATAGCCTCGTTTATCAGTAGTCTAGAATTCACCATCATCATAAAAATTCAGGAGAGGCATCTTCACTTTGAAAAGGGGATGCCTACGTGCTCATACCAGTACTCTCTTTGGACACATAAACATATATGTTTGATTACTTTCATTTTGTTGCCTACTCCTGGTACACCTTTTCCGGGCTCACTGTTTGCTCAGCCCCCCCCCCCCCCCCCTTGCTGTTGCTATTTCACTCTTTTCCTTTCTTTATCCCTCTGTTGTTCCTTATCTTCTTTGATGTTGCCTCCCTATTCATCCTTTTCCTCCAATGGTTGCCCCCATGGTCCTCAGGATCATCACTGACCCTCCTCTGCCTTTTGTCTGTCCGCCCTCCTGCTCTAATCCCCCTCCCTTTACCTGCTGGTGGGCTCCTTGCCCATGACCTCCCACCCCCTCCTTTGTTTTCTTTGTTCTGTGTACCCAGACTGTCCCTGACTGTTCTGTTGTGTGAAGTCCTTATATGTGATTGCTTTCCCTGCCTGTTTGTCATTTTGCCTCTGACTAAGATTTTGCTGGGATCGAAAGCTCAGCTCAGGCCCCTTTTGACTCCATTTTACTCCATTGGCTCGCCACTATTGGATAAGCAGTTTTCAGCAGCTTTTTTTTTGTTGCTACACTGAGGAAAAAGGTGAATTAGGAATGTCTTTTGAGAACGATGAAAATCCATCACCCCAGCTGATCTCCGATCGCGGAGCGCGTTACATGCGATGTGAATGTCTGGCGACTTTAGGGTAGTGGCAACTTAATGGTAATCAACATTGGTATATTAGAACTAGTTTAGAATGATCATGAATGAATTCCAGACTCCTCACACAATAAAGATTAAAATGGAATACCAGAATCACTCTTCTCTCCTGCCTGTTGCTCAATATAGTGAATTTATGCATGTGGATGGTGCATAGATCATGTGACGTAGATGGTCTAAATTTACACTGTGTGTAGATACAGTAATTGAAATGCTTTTGTTGCTCTATGGTAATCAATGTGAAAATTTCTGCAAAGGCAGTTTTTCACTGCCATTAGCTTTTAACAGCAACCTGTTCATCATTTACAACTTAAAGAAATGTCATGACTCATCTCTCCCTGTCTCTCCCTCTCTCTACCTTTCTCTTTCTCAGAGTTTTATTCAAAATATTATGCTACAGACTAGAGTAGAAAAGAACAACCAGCCAGAGCAACCATGCTCAATTAAATGGAAGAAAGGAAAATGAAAAATGAAAAGAAAACAAAGGAAAAGAAATAAAACACCTACAACTTGGGTGTTATCCGCCTTTTTAAAAAGGCAGTGTAAGACACATGCGTGTGACTGTATAAATTACACTGCCTTTGCCTGTTGCTGGGGTTTAGGGATCATGCGACCTCCCTGTATGCCCTACGGCTATGAGGCTATGTCCATATAGGGTTGGGGGTACCACGTATCGTCACCCTAAGGATCTGTAGCTTGTTTATTCTAAAAATATAACACAACTCCGCCTAATTCTTACCTCAAATATGCCATAGATACTGCAGTTTTGAATGTCGTGACCGTCTCGTTGATTATGAATCTCCGTTTTAAAATAGCGCAATTTTAGTGCGTGCGTTCCGTTTTCTTCGCGCAGCTAAAAAGGGAACCTTACGATCGGCACCCCCTCCCCTCCATAGGTATACACGTGAATTTCACAGCATAGGTAATACACGTGAATTTCACAGGCCATAGGTAATACACGTGAATTTCACAGCCATGCGTCGTTACTGAGCGGATGTGTAATTTTTAGCTTGGTTTGTTTGAGTTTGATTTTCGTTTCTTCGTTTTTGTTTTTATAGCTAATGACACTTAATCCCACGCGTACTTTTTCGTTCTATACGCAAACAGCCATGATACGCAGGGTGCCGATGGGAAGGTGCCCTGCCGATAGGTGGTACCCCAACCATACTAACTATACACAGCCCAGTCGCTGTAAAAGTGTATTCGCACAGCGTATGGTAGGTGTTCAACACACCGACCGGGTCCATATCAACCGACCGCGCACTATAATGGCATTGCGCGTACAGAAAGAAAATGTACGCATGGGACTACGCGCAACGGTGTTCGATTCTTCACTGGGCTACGCTACCGAGTAAAATGAGGCGAAAACAAATAAGTATTCCCTCTAAATTAACGAAATTTAGCAAAATCGAATAAGATTTATCGTGTATCTACATATAACTAGGCCTACCTTTGCTGACTCGTTGTCAGATGTAGAGTATCCTTCCGTAATAAATTTGACGATTTTGACCGCAAAATTGTCACCGCCGCTTGTACGATCGTGCACACACGTTGGTCGTTGACACATACACATGTATGACATAATTATTTTGTCGCCCGCTACGACCGTACGAGTTGAAGCAGAAACGAGAAATGAATGTGAAAAAACAAACCGACTCATCTAATTTATTTCAATTACGATGAAAAGTTTCCTAATGAAAATCAATTCAAATTCATCAAACAGTCCTTCAAAAGTAATATCGAAGGATTCAAAATATATTCAAATATTATTGGGGAAAAAATGACGGCTAGAAAAAAACAGCGGCCTGTCGAAAAAACGCATTTAAGTGCCCTTTATACGTATTGTCAGGGTGGTCGGTTGAAATGAACAGGGCAACTGAGTGCGGAAAAAATGACACCCCACGCGTTCGAAGCCGCCATCTAGAGCGCGTACCTCAGATCGCATTTTCAGTGCGCGCTTGTGAATCCGGAGTATTTTCTCCACACGTGAGTAAAATTTCAGGCAAATTGTGAGATTTTTCACGTTTCTATTGATAGAAAAACATTAGGTGGCCGGTATTATGAACACCCAACCATACTAACACTACAGCGTCTGGTCGGGCTATGTAGTAATTACCATGTACAATACCCCTGCCCTGTTTGGTGGTAGGCCGACATACATGATGTACAGATTGGTCACAAGACACAAAACTCGCTCGTGACTAGGCCTACTGTCGACTACAAAAATGGAAATATCTAATGTAATGAGCATGATGAGTGTGGTCCTGCAGTGCAGTGGACCCTATCTACCGACTACCCTTATCACAATTCGTTTTATACACGACCATGCACTGCTACAGAAGTAGAAGATGCAATTCACTAAGTAATTTTACAGATTAATTTCTACTCACTTAACCTGGGTTGAGAAATGTAATTTCTCGTCACTGCTAAAGTGTGTTCTTTAGCAGCTTCGAGCCTGGTTCTCGTCTGCTCGTACGACATTGTTGGCGGGTGGATTGCACAGTTTTAGAGATCGAGGGCCCTTGCAGAACTGACCAAAGTAGAGAATTATCTGGCATTGACTGGCTAGCTGGGTGTGATATTCTTCCTCTCAACCCTCGAGCTGTGGGCGATCTGAGCTAGCTGGGTAGGAGTACTGTAGGCAGCGATACCCGATGTGTGTAAGTACGAGTGAGCTGATGGTCATGTGACGAAAGACTCACTGACGAACTGCTGAGCATAATAGCTTTTCTAAATGCATGCTGTATAACTTCATTCAGTGGTTATGGGATTCTGCAGAGTATCATACAGACAAAGTGAACTGAATATAGACACTATACAAAAAGCAGCAAACGTATGGTATCCGTAACAAGCAAGCACTTTATGGCCTCTATGCTTCGTACAATAAATTGTACCGTGAACATGCCGTCATTTAATGTTGCACATCATGATGATGATAATTGTAAATTTAAAAGAAAATTGTTTCAGGCTATTCTAAGATGCGTTCTTTTGCAAATGCAATATTTCTGTACAAGTCCCGATTGAGAGCGTACAAAGCTATTAAGACAAACGATTCTAGTGTGCAGTAAAGAATACTCGATGTAAAACGCCATCTCACGTTTGCAGCTCCAACTACGTTTTTGCCATTTCTTACTTTCTTTGCCGGGAAAATGATTTGATAATATAGTTGTCCCTTTATTTATTTGTCTCACCTTTCATTTCCTTGTCTATTCACCTCCCTGTTTCTCTATAGGCCTACAGTATGTTTGTCTATAGGCCCTATATATCATATAAGATAATCATAAATAACGGTAGGTATATACGCATACTTATATGGGCGTTTATATAGGCCCTACTCTCATTTCGTTTCACTTTTTTTTTTTTTTTTTTTTTGCGTGGTCGTCCACGAAAACTAATCTTTAACAACCTTGCCTGTGCATTCTTGTCTTCTTCTCTCTTAAATTTCTTTAAAGCTGGGAAACATTTTAGCCAGTTTGCAGTTTTCAAGTCTTTGGTTGTTCTCCCCTGGGCAGAATGCATTGAGCCTGAACTTGTTGAACACGGTGAGACGGTGGTCGGTCAAGCAGTTGGCACCACACATGATGGGACTTGACGTCCGTCCCTCTTTCCATCAGATGATGACGACGAAATCTAAAAGATGACAGACAGCTGAGTGCCTTAAGCGTGGGCGCGAACGTAGCGTCTTCTTGCGAGAGGGTATTCGATAGACGGAACGGGTGATGGTAGTTTTCAGAAGGTATACGTTATTTTGAAACACGCAAATTCTCTATACATGTACCTATACACAGACCGGAAGTCACTTATTCCGAAAATGAAATAGAGTTTGTTATTCCGAACAATGCCGAAGGTTCGTTCATCGGGGAAGGGTCGTTATTCTAAAGGTCGTTAATCCGAAATCGAAATTTAACGTTCGTTATTCTTAAAATTTGAATGATCTCCGACGAAGAGTGCCTCATCCTGGTGATGACGTAGAAGAGGAGGAAGGATGGCATCCTTACGGAGACCCGGAGAAGGAGAATATTATTATTTTTTTTTTCATCAGTGTAACAATTAATATGATTACAAGTACGATTGTGTTCGTACAAGTATAAAAAGTACGCATATTGCGTGTGTGTGAGTGTTATATATAGGCCCAACATGTCTGTGCAATAAGTATCATGTGTGTGTGTGTGTGTGTGTGTGTGTGTGTGGATGGGTGGGTGGGTGTGGGTGTAGGTGATTTCATTCCATTTCATTGCTTAATATCCTACCCGTTTGTTCTTTATAACTAAGACCGTTTACTAAATAAAGTTTATTTCCGGATTAACGAACCCGATTTCATTAAGTTCGGGTCAACGAGCCTTCGGTATAACAAACGTTAAGTCATTTTTTTTTTTTTTTTTGACAACGAACCTTCAGAATATGAATTTTATTTATTTTCATTTTCAGAATTACTAAAATTCGGAATGAGGAACCTTAGGCATAACGAACTGTAACCGACGGAACTGCCATATACAAACACACCACTGTGTGCAACAGGCCGATGGCCGATGACCGATGTGACCTGCCTGCATTAGGCAACATAAGGACTTCTGAGACGTTGTCTACGATGATACTCCTGTTCAACATGTCACCTTAATAATATCAACCCGTAGAACACTATAGGACTGGTTTGATGTGAATGATGACGCTATAACACAAACATTGTTAACAAAGTGAAACATTTAGCTCATAACGAGTGCATAGATCAAACGATCCCATATGTACAAAGCCAAGAAATATGCTCTTGTCAGGCCTGTGCAAGAATAGAACGCTGCAAAATGAGTTTCAGAACATCTGGTCTTGCAAAGAAGCAGATGACATTTAGACAAAATGTGCCAACAGTTACGACAAGAGGCTGTATACGGACGGACCCTATTAGTCCACTTCCTGGACTGTATTCGTAGTGTGCCCGCGTGTGTACGGACGTACGTTGATGGTGTCTGTATGTACACTGGTATTACACAATTCACCCCTCCTGAGTACCAATTGGTGGAGTGTCGCAATCAGCGGTTGGGCGCATTGGGTGGGTGCCGAGTGTGTGGGGACTGCGGATGATAAAAATCGTCCAGTATCTGGACTAGACAGTCCTCCGCCTCCACCTCTCCTGAACCCAGCAAGAGATTACTTCAAAGTTCATGGGGAGCAGCGACATCAATTTAGGCTCGGGACCGTCCGGAGTGGTGCTGCAAGGTCAAGGGCAAGGTGAGATGAAAACTCGCCTTATTTGTCAAAGCCCTCTCGCTGTATGGTGAAGAGAGCCCAGCTGAGTGGAGTTGCTTCGATCGCCCATTACAGCGAGAGGGTCTTGACAAAAGGCTAGATGAAAACAGGCACATGACCTTGTCGAAACAAAAGTGCACTATGCGCGAGGTTCGTGCTTCATCCACTGCCACAGACAGCACTCTCCTTGTGTCAAGCACGCGGTGGGAAATCTTGAGGCCGCCAGTAAACCCAAAACCACCAATCATCGACCATAATGTTTGAAACTAGTGTCATCCTTAGAAATCCCGAAGGGCGAACAACATACAGAATTTTGTATGTAGAAGTACTGTACTTTGTATCGGTATCTTGCCTTCTTGGTGACCAGGTCCTGTTAGTATACGTCGCCCCTTCCCATCAGGAGGGCGCACAAGGAATTTCGTGACGAAACTGGAAACAAAAGTTTGCTTTTATCATCATCGGCAAAATAAATCTCGTAAAATGTCACTGCGAAGCCCTGACGTGCACTGAGTGAAAAATCTTGTTACATTCCTATACAACTATTTCATAGTTTACTAGATAGGAAGCCAGTAGAGGAGTGAGTAAGGTTTGAATGAATGATAAGAAAAATGAAAGAAGGAGACAACGGAGACAGAGATAAAAGAGGTGAACGAGGGAGAGAAAGAGATAAAAACAAGGGAGGGTGTGGAAACAGTAGAAAGAAGGACCTGAAATGTAGATAGAGTAGAAGAGAGGGGAAGAAAAGAGAAATGTCAGATAAAATTAATGTTAAGTTTAACTGGAAACCGAGGCATTGTTTGGGGAATATCAGTCACATTTAAAAAAAAAAAAAAAAAAAAATGTTTATTCAGGTAAATTCGAATTGTTAGTTTTTTGTTGATTTTTTTTTTCTTGTAATGGTCAATGAACAACTAATGGGTATATGTTCAATAAAGCAACGTAGATGAAAATGTCGCATGTACTATGTGTCTTGTATCTCCTACACTCTTGACATCATGAAGAAAGTTGGAAATTTTTTAATGTATGAATGTATTATGATAACATAAATCATATGATCGCTGGTAAAATTTCAGGAAGTCAGATTTATCGAGCCTCATGGTCAGGATTGAGGAATATGCATTGATAAAGGGATACATCCAGCATTAACATTGTTCTTTTATCATTTATCTCCTTACGCTACTCCCTCAACCCCTCAAAAAAGGACAACATCCATTAAGTTCAATGGTTGCTCTGTAACAGTTATACTAAAATAGAAGAATGAAAAAAGCCTAATCGGTTTGTATGTCATCAAAATACACCAAATGTACATTTCATTTACTCATGTATTTGTACATAATTTGATTATGATTGATTATCATTGATTCAGTGATATTCAAAATGTTGATTGTCATTCGTCCGCATTCAGGTTTTGAATTTATTGACCTTAGTGTTGTGTTGTGTTGTGTTGTGTTGTGCTGTGGTGTGGTGTGTTGTGTAGTGTTGTGTGGTGTGGTGTGGTGTGGTGTGGTGTGGTGTTGTGTTGTGTTGTGTTGTGTTGTGTTGTGTTGTGTTGTGTTGTGTTGTGTTGTGTTGTGTTGTGTTGTGTTGCTAGCACTTGAAGATCTTTGCGAGAGGGGCGACTATGGGTGGATGTACATGTAATATGCGTGTGTTTTTTTTCCCTGTCATTGTATTCTCTTTGAACGAATACTATTTTCTACATTGTTGCGTAATGTCCATCTTTGAATAATGTTCAACATTTTCGGCGCTTGAATAGTGATCCATTATGCGGCAGCCATTAGAGTGCATACATACCATATTTCATTATTGATTATGACTTATGTTGTCATTTAGCAACACGTAGGCTTATACAAGCACATCCACACTCTTTAAATTCACATCAATCACACACTCCTTTCCTAATAGCTTTTATTTTCTGTAACACTGTATTTCTTTTCAGGATCGTCAGCGCTGAGTAGTTATTTCTAATTAAGGATATCTCTCAATACACAAGAAGAAAATAAAGGCAAATATGTACATTGTTTATTTGGCGGATATTTCTGACATTTTATTGACGACATCAAGTCAGTGGAGGATTTCAGTGATTTCTGTTTCCCCTTTTTCCAAGGGGTCAAATTGAAAACGATTGATTAGGCAGACGTATCTTGCAGCAGTTTTCTTCTTCTTTTTTTTTTCATATTTCTGTTTGGTTTGATTCGTATTGAACCACCTATTCGGTGTAGAGCATGAGGTTGGGTGAAAGGAATCCCCTGCCGGTAACCAGACCCCTGGTGGCGCTGTTGAGGATCGCAGAGTAGACGGAAGAGGGCGACATATTTGGAGAAGAGGCGAGGGTCAGGGCAGCAACACCTGTCATAAGACAAGAGGGTGAAGTTATCAATGTCGAAGTGGTCATGGGGAGAAACACTGCAAATCATTAGGACGCTTAGCCATTTTAGCACAGGACGAGAATCCATAATACAATTATTTCCTAAATCAAATGAACATTTCCCATCCTGAAACGTTAGCCTTCCCCAATTCAAAAGAAAGTATCTTTCAATCTTTCAATATTTCTTTCAATTTGGACAATGTTTCATGTTTAATATGCCAATAATCGCGAATCTAGATTAGTATAATAATGTCATCTAAAGATAATAAGAGACAATACGTAAAAGTCAGCCAGTTATCGGTTGAACAACAACAACATATACAGGAAAAAATGAGACAGCCCGAAAGATAAAAGTAGGTTAAGAGGAATGGAAACAAATGGGGTCTATGTCATACCGGAGACATGGGGGCAAGCCATGGAGGTACCGCTGATGGTGCTGGTGGCGCTGTCGGATCCCTTCCAGGCGGAGGTGATGTCGACACCAGGAGCGAAGATGTTCAGGCAGGAGCCGTAGTTGGAGAAGTAGGCGCGGGCGTCGGTGTTGTCGGTGGCTCCAACGGTCAGGGCCTGTTTACAGACAAACAAGCAATCACATTAACACTCATCTTCAAACGCACAAATTAATTATAATAACATAATCACACACACACACACGCACACATACACACACACACACACACATACATACATGAATAAGCGGAAAAAAAAATTATTGTCGACGACAAATTTCTGGTGCCTACGTCATTCGTCTTGTACTACAAGAATTCAATATAGTGTCATGCCACACTCAAGATTTGAGGTCAATAGCCATCAGTGATTTAAGCTTCAGGGGTGCATGTGCATAAATTTAAACTTAACATTCTGCCCATTGCATGATTTACACCATCTCTAATTCAAAATGCATGAGTGTACTTACCGTTCAGAGCAACACATGCTTTATAATCAAAACATACATCATAGACTTCCTCGTAATATTGATTTAAAGAGTTTGATCGGACGAACGACTAAGCGCCATTTTCAAACCTTTTAAAGTATAAGTCCATCATCAGATAATAGCACTAGCACTTACGTATCCAGACCTAGCGGGGGAGGTACCGCAGGCATCCTCGTCGCTGTTGCCAGCGGCAACGGAGACAGTGAATCCGGCGTCGTACATGCGCTTGACGGCAGCGTCGGTGGTAGAGGAGGCTCCTCCGCCAAGAGACATGGACACAACTCCGGGCTTCTGGCCGTTGGACACAACCCAGTCCATACCTTTCATTGAAGCAAGGAATGCAATTCTAGCCTAATTATTGTCACCTGTCGTAATAAAACCTAAAAGAAATCTAAGTTAGTGAAGACTAATCTATGTAATCGTAAGTTATAGTTTTATTGCTACAATTGTATAATTTGTCGAAATTTGTGACAACCTCAGTAACGGCAAGGGAAAAATCCAACCTTCTCATAAAGTTTGTTTTGAAGTTTAGATGCATCTTAAGTAGTTAAGAAACTTGTCATCAAAACGCATTAAATACAAGATCTTGGGTAGAAAAAAAACACACCATAATATAAATGTATGGTGTATTGTAATGCAGTGTAATGTATGGTGAAATTCACTGAGATGGATCTTATTGTGAACATTCCTTTGAATTCATCAAAATTACATCTTGTTTGCAATAACTGTAATACACTTTAAATCGAGACAAGACAGGTTCAATGTCATCACAGTACATTTTAGTCATGTTGGTAAGCAGCACTGTTAACGCTGTAGCTGAATGTTGGTAAACTCACCGTCAACGATTCCAGAAGTAGAGCCAGAGCCAAGACAGCCGAGAACGCGGATGCCGTAGATGTTGGCGTATTTAGCGACACCATAATTGGTTCCGGCGACGGTTCCAGCGCAGTGAGTACCGTGTCCGTTGCAATCGATTCCCTGTATGGGAGGCACGAGAGAACAAATTGATTGATTGATTGACTGATTGATTGATTGATTGATTGATTGATTGATTGATTGATTGATTGATTGATTGATTGATTGATTTTATTGTTTGACACAGAGTCTATTGAACAAGGTGATTGTGTAGAATATAACAGGTGTAACAGGCAAGTGATTTTAAAGACTACGACATTTTCCATGATAATACAAGATGAAGACGAGCAGGTGTTATTTTATGCATATGCAAACTTAAGGATCATGAACCTGCCGTTCAAAGGACAAACAACTCAAAATACAATGTCTGATTTAATACAGGATACCATCATCATATGCAAACTCTAGACGAGGATCAAAGTGGCCTAAGAAATAGTTTTCTACAACAAATAATGAGATACTCTAGTCACCACTCACTGAATGGAGAAAGAAAATGGAGAGAAAAAAAGCGCAGTGGTGCATTGTGAAAAAAAATGTGAAGAATTCGTGTGAAGATGAGCTTTGTGTACGTGATACATGTATTCGTGGTTATTGTGTTCATGTTTGTTGTGTAGGTGAATTAATTGTTCATTATGGACAGAGGGAATACATATTTGATAGATTAAAAACTAATTTGAATTTAACTTTGCTCTGCCTGCAACTAACGTAATTGCAAAGCGATACTCACGTTGTTGTTACCAACAGCGTCGTAGGCGGCGACAGCACGCCCGCCGAAGTCGTTATGGGTGGGCCAGACACCGGTGTCGATCACGTACACGTTGACGCCATAACCATTGTCTGAAAAGAATGTGAGAAACTTACGTAAATGTTTTGCTGATTAGGATTGCGTTCATTACTTCAGTCATACTGGAACGATTGCATTTTACATCTGTATCAAATACGTTTAAAAGGCATATTCTTTGTTGATTAGCCGGAAAGCAAGAACATTGCTACATTTTTGGCGTATAAGAGTATAAGCTCCATATGAAACTGCGATGAAAGAATGATGTCAGGCACTTCCGTCTGAATTTTTAAAGTTTTCAATACGTTTTCAAAGGATTGTTTTCAATACGTTTTCAAAGGATTGTTAAAATGTATATAAAGTACATTGAATTAGGTAGCTATTTATTACTGTTTCACGTTTGCACCTTTAAAGGTGGGAACACCTTCACGGGTGCAACTTCGCACCTTTGAGGGTGCTCCCATTGTTGCAATGAACTGAAAGGTTCAAATTGCACAGATAAAGGTACTCCCAGTGTGACATTGGTACAGGTCC
Source organism: Diadema setosum (assembly GCF_964275005.1). Taxonomy (NCBI): domain Eukaryota; kingdom Metazoa; phylum Echinodermata; class Echinoidea; order Diadematoida; family Diadematidae; genus Diadema; species Diadema setosum. The sequence continues at coordinate 17,491,697 of NC_092702.1, forward strand.
AAAGTTGAGCCTATTTTTCTTGAAGTGTATGGAATTCAGGTAGAACAGGAACCAGAGGGAGGAGGATTCTTACTGGATGGGGAGTAGGTGTTGTCGAGGGGAAGGTACCTCTGGTCGATACGGTCAAGGCCCCACGAGGCAACAGCCTGGGTGCGGACTACACCGTCTTCTTCCACGTGGACGACGCCCTCGAAGCGACGCAGCTTATGAAATCATGACAATGAAACATGCCTGTATTCTATATCGATAAATATGTCGTTTTTATTCTATCAATCATTTTTAAGTCTTGTGCAACTAACTTTAAAGGTAGGGAATCCCATTTGCATGCCTTAAATGAAGAGTTGTATAAATACAGTGGTATGTTGAAGAGAGTATCATTTTAGAAACTCCCATAAAGTATTGAAAGTGGAAGGTAACATTTAGTACATTTTTATTGACCGTTAGATTTTGAATTGAATTTTTTTCGGGGCTCACCGTAAATTCCAGTACATTACTAGGCTACCTTTGCAGACCCATGCACTGCATGTGTGTCCATCATGTATATTTTGTGAAAAAAGTTCATCAAAACTTACAAAAATTTCTATATACATTCTTGCCACACACTCTATATGTTATTACATCAGCTCTTATACTTTTAGATTTGTGTTTATAGATTTAAAAAAAAATACAGAAGACTGCAACAAAAAGGCTTAAGTGTGGCTGACAGACAGAACTACTGAGCAGTTGAGTTTTGTGCATTATTCAAATTGTAGATAACTGTTGACTTCCAAATTTCTCAGCAGTGGCCTAAACAAGTCCCCTGAGGTTCATATTTAATGTTTTGCTGCATTTTGGGAGGTCTGTAAAAGGTATCCCCTACCTTTAAAGGGTACAAGATTGTCGAGAAATTTGTTGATATCGTAACCACTTCGTTATACTCAGTGTATTTATTATACGGGAGGTATCATTTCACCAGAAATATTCAACGATATTCTTTCTAGTGCCATTTTTGTTGTTTATCGAGGTATTTCTCTTACTTTGCTTTTCGGAGAGACAACTATGACACTTTTATTTCTTAAAACATCCCTGTTTTCCTAAATTGAGAAACCACATAGATTGAGCACGGCGTTTCTTAAAGGGAAAGAAAAGATTCGTAGTTTAAATCGTTATGGATTTTATTATTACAATTATTTTTTATTGCTTCATAAGGCATCGCGAGGAACTTACGAACTCGACGGCTTCATCGCTGAGCTCAACTGAGAGGGTCTTCATGTTCTTGAAAGACTTGAGGATCTTGGCGAGCTTGAAGCGACGGCTGGCGAAGGCGGTGGACAAACGACGACCGAAGTCGCTGACGTCGAGACTCTCCTAAAATCAAATGATTTTTTATTCGATAGACAAGATAGAGATCATGCCTTGCAACTGTCGAATGACAGTAAACGAGGGTCATTTTCATAGTCACAAGTGGCCATTGTCTGACCAGTAGACTTGTTCACTGAAATTTTTATTTGGACTGTCAAGCACAATTTTTTTTTCTCTTTTTTTTTTTATAGGTTGAAAGCTCAATCAAAATTCCAGACCCATAAGGAATACCATGTCGGAGGTACATGAAATCGAAGAAAGCTTACTATTTCGCATTTGCCTTACATGACATCCTTAGTGTAACCAAAAGAACACACAGAAAAAAAAAAATGGCACTGAATGAGAAATACCCCCCCCCAAAAAAAAAAAAAAAAAGAAAAAAGAAAAAAAAAGAGGAAAAACGTGGACAATAATGCTCTGACGAGTCCAAGCCGATATTGGATGTGATAAACAGCAAATCATTGTGACATTAATTATTACTAAACCCATAAATCTCAAGACCAACATTATTTTAGATATAACCTTACACGTACCGCATTTGTACACTCTTCCTAAACAACTTTTACTGAACACTACCGAAGGTGCGACATTTAACAAGAATTCCAGAAAACTACGTATTACTGCTATTCTTTAAAGTTATTTCGAATGAATCATCGAACGGGAAAAGGCGGGGCGTTCTCACATCGATGACGACGAGGTACTTGTTTTGGATCTTCTCCGCGACGCGCTGGAGAGGAGCGATGCCGTAAGCGGCGGCCACGAGGGCGGCGAAGAGGCAGAGAGTAAGACCACGCATTTTCTGGATTTAAGAGTCGAGAAAAAGATTTTTCTTTATCAATATAAAGAAAGAAGATATTCCACTGTTATATGGGTTCGAATAATGTCTAAATAGCAAAACTCACCTGAGCAAAATAATGATTGGAAGGTCAGTCATGAATGTAATAAAACATAATGTTGTATACATTAATGATTATTATTGAACGAGCCTGAATGACCTTTACTCGGTTATGGAATTTTGACTATGATCTGCACTGATAATGTTAGGCGAGTTTATTTTTACCATACTAAATAAATGCATATGCTTCAGACGATCTATTGTCGAGGAAATAATGCCATTAGTTACTCCAAAGATCCAAAAACACATTGGGATAAGTTTGAAACAACTGGTCGGAAACTCCGATTCTTAAGGCGGATCGCTGTAACCCCTCTAACACAAAGGTGTCGATACAGGAATCGAATATACTGATAATACAGAATACTGAAATTCTAGTGATCACTTACCAGTGTCTTCTTGATGATGGCTTGGAACCAATGGTATAATCGTCTCCTCTTCCAGCTTTTATAGAGGACGAAAAGTAAGTCACCTGGTGATTTCACATGTCTCTATAAGAGGATTAATGATAAATGACAATCCATCGTTCCGGTTACGTCACTTTGATACTCTGACACGTACTCGCATATACCGCAATGACGTCAAAGACTATCATCACGTGTCTTTTTGAAAAAGAAAATTGACATAAAACAAAGACGTTCCTGCAAAAGCTTGGATTTGTTTCAGTTGAATGTATTGACTACCCTGAATGTAGTGACTTAACTTTTGTCAAAAATGATTGTAACCATAAATGCAGTTACTTTAACCATGGACATCACAATTTCTTCAAACATGTTGTTGCTGTTATCATTCTCTTCTTTTTTTTTTTAGACGCGTGCATTCAGTTTTGAATATCTAGTAATAATGTAATACATACTAAAAAATTTATATACTGGTATCTTGTTTTCATTTAAAGAAAACGAAATCTAATCAATAAGGGAGGGATTTTTTTTTTTTTCATTATTGCCGCCATTTTGGAGATTCTGGACAGACTGTCGTCACCCGTCATGGACCGTTTTTTTACGTATGGGTCATGCGGTCACACGAATGGATCATGTGATAGTTTAAGACGTCTTTTTATTTTATCTCTTTATCTATTTTAATAATGTAACTTATTTATACCTTCGCCAAACCAAACAAAGTTTAAAGGGGTGTATGGAAATCATTGTGATCGGTGGGTAGGTTAGTAGGTCTGACGTGAAACTAAACTACTGCCGTGGTGTGTGAGCGTTTACGCGTTTAAAGTGATATCTCTTACATAGGTTGGCCTTCATGTGTAGCTTTTTAAGACACATTTTTCGAGGGCTGTAAAAGTTGCTTTGTCATAATAATTATACGCTTGTTTATGTAAACGTATCAAGATAAGACTACAAAAACGTCTTTAGTGTTGTAGAGCAAATTTGCGCAGACGTTGGTTTTGCGGTATTGATGCGGAACAATTAGACTGAATTTCTAAAGTAGTATAGCAAAACGTGTTAACAGCATTAGAATAAGAGAAAACACAGCAAAATAATACCGCAATATTAGATAGGGCCTAATACAATAAAAAATCGTGATAGTGATTGAGGTGCTAAAAATAAACCCACATACTGTTCTTGAGGTGCTGATGTGCAAGATCAAGCGGAAATGGCAGTGCTCTAATAGGATGAAGACATCATAACTAAAAAGTAAAATGTGGAAGTTACTAATGGATTTGTACGTTATTGAAATTCACTTTTGTCAGATACGTTGGCCCTAAGATTGTGATTTATGAGACCAGTTTTTGAAGAGTAGCGGAAATGTATTACCAAAGTAACGGCATATTATATGATAAAACTAAAAATCAGAAAGACTCATGTTTACCGTGTCAAATAGATGTTGACTTGTCTTAATATGGTGATTATTTATGACACAAAACCGTATATACCACGACAATGATTTTAGCTGTGTGTGCTATGATTACCATCTTATCTTACTACTGTTCGTTTAGAACTTATGTCGATTGACAAGCTGAACAAAAGTTTCTTCCCCTAATCATCCTCCAAGAGCAGTATTGAACTCTTCCTCTCTCTTTCCTGTCCTCCTCTTTCTGTCCCTTTCTGACCTTTGACCTCCTGTTTATTCTTTCCATGCGTATGTAAAAGAGCTGCTTTGTTTCTGTCTGTGTGTGCGTTTGTGTGCGTACTTGTTTTATGCTTTGCTTCCCGAGGAATGTGTCTAATTGTCTCTTTTCATTATTACAATTTTACTACTCACGAGGGAACTGTATTCTACAAGCCTGGCTTTTTATCAGTCCCCTCCATTTCCGACTTTTTCTTTGTTATGTTTCAGTCATATTTTGTCCATGTATTTCTTCATCTAAAGTATGTTTATTATTTCATTGTAAACAAATGACGTGCATTCAAATCTCATTTGGATAACGGCATGCAAAAGTTACATTGTACTTTACTTTGTTTATATGCAATTGTCATATTATATACTTTGGCCAGAAATGAAATAAAATGAAATGAAAATGAAATGAACGTTGACCCGTACGTCGACAATCCGACTTAAAATTCTAAATCAACGTATTCACTCTTTTTCAGCTTAAATAAATAACACTCTACAATCGTTCGAGAGCAAAATGACTTCAGCAGTCATCGAATAATCAATCCATCTCTCTCTCTCTCACACACACACACACACACACACACAGACGCACAAATATTTTTCATTCATTTCCGTTGTAGTCGTCTCACAATTGGACCCTCTAAATATATGAATGTTGTTGTTGGGAGATTTTTGTCTGTCTTTTTCAATTATTTAATTCTTACGGATTTTTTTTTTTTACTGCAATTTATTGACAAATTGCCCAACATCGACATAAATAATTACTAATAATTCAGTGTTTCAGTGGAAGCCGTTACAAAAAAAAAAAAAATAAATGAAAAAGTCATTTCGTCATGGCTACTTTTGAAACACTAAAAAATCGGTGCTAATATTCAAAGATAACAGTAACAATTAACAATCTTAAACCATTTATCATTCTGCTGTACGGAGCCTAATGGTTTTCAGAATTAGAGTAGTGCAAAATTCACTTTAGTATAATACTTTCATTTTTTATAGTTTTTTTTTCTGATTCAGTTCATCTACCATAATACAGGGCTCCGCAATAGCGGCAGCCCGGTGGCCCGGGTCCACTAAAAATTGAGGCCGGGCCACCAAAGATTTAAAATGGATTGTTACTTTTGCTTTTATTTCGGGCCACTACATATCTTTCTCGGGCCACCAAAATTTTAGATTAAAGGTTTTAGTGGCCCGATAATATATAATTGTGGAACTCTTTTCATTCCACATAGCTTTACTTACCTTACTGTTTTCAAAGTTAGTGATGTCTAAATGTTTTCGTCGAAAATGAAATCAAAAATTGAAATCGAAATTAAAATATATCTATACGGACAGAAGAGAGATATGCTTTCGGCAGACGCAGTGGGAGGATATTCAAATCGGTTTATTATTAATCCGCGAAAACATCTAAAAACAAAACAAAACGATGCAATTAAAGCTAGAGTTTAAAGCTAATATACTTGATATTTCATTGACGATTAATGCTGAAATGAGAAAGGACTACTTTGTACTTCATACTATGTAGTCGTAAAATTAGCAAGATGATTAATTGTTAGTGGGATTTAGTTTGCAAAATAAGCACACAACCGTTTCATGAGCACTGTAATCCGTTTTATTTAATCGTCTGTTATCTATGGAATGATAATGGTGGTGACGTTAGAGTTAAGTAGGGCCTATATGGTGCCGTTTGAAGGAACAGAAACACCTGGTGTCTTTTTTTTTTTTTTTTTTTTTTTAGAGCAACTGACATTTTCTTTCACTTTAAGCAAGGGTTTTGGTCTTGGACGTTACCACAAAAGCAGTGCAAGACGAGAATTTACTGCATTGAAATTCTGAATCTCTTTGTTCTTTATGACTGGATCTTTAGCATGAATAAATCGGACCTAGTTTAGGAAGTAAGGTGCTTGTTCATGTACCTGATTGGCAGGATAATGACTTGGGACTCTTCAAGACCACTTCAAATTCGTGGGAGCAATATGCCCTTATGATTATGTATTCCCCTCCTTCTCTTACCTTACAATATTTATGACAAAAGTCACTTCATTATATTTGTACAACATTTCGTGTATAGTGTATAGGTCTTTGGAGATTGAGAAATATTTTCAGTTGTAGCTATCAGTTTATAATGTTTAAGTAGATATTACTCGCAGTTATTTCAGTCGGCATGGTTGAAATACTTTGAAATGCAAATCAAGAGCCATGTAGTCACATTGCTATCAGATAATAATTTGTGGATTTCACCTCTGTATACTGATCTGGATCAAGTTTATCCCATAACATTCTAAGAATTTTGCACATTTTGTCACACATGGGAGCACCTTTACCAGTGTCCAGTGGCGTACCGTGGGTCAAGACATTGGGGGGGCACCTCATGGCAGCAACATCAGAATTGCATAACGTAATAATTAAATGCGAGCGAGCGGAGCGAGCGAGCTTGAAAATTTTGACATTTTACAGTCCCCAAACTGCCGTTTGTAGCTATATATAATAATATATGTATGTATATATATACATATATAATATATATATATATATTTGCTTTGGAAATTAAGGGGGTTGCACCGGGCGCAACTGCTGGCAGTTGCTGGCAGTAACATCACGAGAATGGCATAACGATTAAATGCGAGCGAGCGAAGCGAGCGAGCTTGAAAATTTTGACATTTTACAGTCCCCAAACTGCCGTTTGTAGCTATATTTTTCCGCTTTGGAAATTCAGGGGGGAGGGGGTGCACCGGGTGCAATTGCTGGCAATTACTGGCAGTAATATCAGGAGAATGGCATATAACGGTTAAATGCGAGCGAGCGAAGCGAGCGAGCTTGAAAATTTTGAAATTTTATGTTCCCAAAACTGCCGTTTTTAGGTATATTTTTTCGCTTTGGAAATTAAGGGGAGGGGACGTACCGGGCGCGACTGCTGGCAATTACTGACAGCAGCATCAGAAGAATTGCATAACGATTAAATGTGAGCGAGCGAAGCGAGCGAGCTTGAAAATTTTGACATTTTACAGTCCAAATTGTAGCTACATATATATTTTTTTTTCGCTTTGGAGGGAGGGGGCGCCCGGTGCACCCCCTGGATCCGCCACTGGTAGTCAAGGGTGTCGGTTTATGTTTATAATTGGGGGAGGTATGACCAGCGAGGGAGCGTCGAAGTGACCAAGCGGGAGAAGGATGTCCAAAATCTGCACTTTATATAGAGCATCTGGTGTTTGTGAGTGTGTGTGTTTCATATAGATGGAAAAGTTAGGAAATAGCCAAGGTCAAGTCTTATTATTGGCAATGCAAGGCAGTTTAATATAGACTAGTATGTAAAGCAACACTGCAAAATCAATGATCAAGCTTAATGTGTACAACCTATGAAACATCATTGCGCAACATTGCAGCGACTCTTTTTACCATTCCGATGTTCTGAGTACACTGCGCACATCCATGCTTGTATTCAAAATGCCAACCAGGAATCACACTGAATCACAATCTTTTGTCGTCTCCGGGTTTTTTGAACAATGTTCCACTACAATACCTCTTTAATTATATGGTTAAAAGAAATCTTAGAAAAATATCTTTTTTCTTGATCATCCTTTCATGTCGATTTCAAAAGCAGTTTACTTAACCCTTGAATTGCCATTTTGGTAGGGTTTTTTTTTCTTTTTTCCTTCTTTTTTTTTCTTTTCTTTTTTTTTTACCAGCGGATTGGGGGGGCACGTGCCCCCCCATGCCCCCCCCCCCCGTAGTTACGCCACTGCCAGTGTCACACTGTGAGCACATTTTTGGGTGCAATTTTGCACCTTTCAGACCAGAAAGTTTCAACTGTAAAGACGCTCACAGTGTGACACTGGTAAAGGTGGAATGTTGAACCAGTCCTATTCTTCTTAGTTTATTGCAATGTGCGAAGCATCAGTATTTGTATTCTATACTTGATTGATCAAGTTCATCGGATATAGTTGCTTGTTTTTTTTTTCTCTGTATTGTTTTGTCTTTATGTAGCAGTTTCTCGGATTTCTATTCCGGATTCTAAGCTGCAGGGCAATTTATTACTATGAAAAACAGCTAGAATACCAAGTACCTTTGAGCAAATGAGAATGTGTGAATCATAGGCTACGTACTACAGATTAATTACACTGCCTGTAACTGTTTGTGCACTGTTGAATATAAGAGTAATCCCCTCCATGTCCACGTTGATTTCGGTATAAAGAATACAATCAAACATATGGAACGACGGAAGTTTCTTTAATATAAAAGCGGTTCAACAAGTTCTTGCAGGGATACCAGCTGGCTATCATAGGCCTACATTATGAAATACTAAAGGTCAAGATGCCATTCCCTCACATACTGCAACAGCGCAAGTAAACATTAGAGTAAATAAAGTCTTAATGTCATGTTACATGCATCATGGTTCCCAGTCCATTATTTATACCTTCCCCATCCATTGTCGCAAAATCAGACGTGCTTTGTGCTCACAAGATTGTGTGATGAGTAACTAAACTCCTCAAAATAAGTTCTGCAATCAAAGTTTGATATAATCATATTTCTCTTATACCCACATTATCTTCATTAGATATGACATCATAAGAAAGCCTGATTAATTATCTTTAAAATGACACCTCACTTGCTACGATTGGGTATTCTTGGAAAGTGCAAAACAGCTGAGTATGGGGACAGATCAAATTAAAGTAAAGTGAAAAGTCGCAACAATTCTACTATTGATAATGTACAGTTTTGATGAAAAAATGCCACTGGAATATGCAATTATTTTGAAATGACAGCACTTTCAAAAACTCCCATTTCTTAGACATTGACTGTTTGGTCAACCTTTATGTTTAATTTTAATCTGCAGATACTGCTGCAGTTTTTCATTCATGGATGAAGCCTGGAATCTAATGATAATCTCACAATACATTCTTTTCAAGCACATTCCTTCCCTGAAACGACAAAGCAAATGGGAATTATACTGTTTGACATAACACGATAGCTCTATTTTGCAACATTCCACATTTCTTTCCTCATACTCAGTCATACTGTGCATTCCAGGAATACCCAATCATAGCAAGTGAGGTGTCATTTTAAAGATAATTAATCAGGCTTTCTTATGATGTCATATTTGATTAAGATAATGCGGGTATAAGAGAAATATGATATATCAAACTTTAATCGCAGAACTTATATTGAGGAGTTTATGTAAGCCAGACGCAGTCGCCGAATTTATTTCCCTCCCCCGCCAGTCGGTAAATATGTTAAGCTTTGCAATCATTTTAATCTCACTTCATATCTGAAGCGAGATGTCAGAATGTCCATATAACGTGCTTCCGTAAAACCGAAAACATTCGAATTTCTAAATATTCTTGAACTTTAACAGGTTTCTAAGATCTCAGACCTTTGTTGTTAGTTTCTTAGATTTTTACCAAATCAAATCCCTTTTTTAAGAATCTGTGATATACGTGCTTACGTGGAGACGAACCAAGTTTTTTTGTTCTCTTATAAAGTCAAAGTATGTACCTTTCATTGTTTCTTTCTGTTTCTCTTTGCATGTTCAAAACATTTATTGGAAAAAGTATAACTATCTTCTGTGAGTATTCTTTCTTATTACCTTTGTAAAGAGTATTCATGAAATACTAATGTTTTGCCTGAGTGATAAAATAAGCTTGATAATGTGATTTGTTCGTTTGTTTATCTATTTCCTTGTTTGTCTTTTGCTTGCTTTTTTTTTCTGTCAACATGACACTTGTGAGACCTTCCGATGGCAGAATGCAATGTTGTGCGTCAGCATCTCTGCCATGGACTCTGGGAAATTTGTTTCTCTCCCTCTCTTTCTCCCTCTTTCTCTCTCTCTGTATAGTTATACATATATCATGTGCACACACACACACACACACACAAACATATATATATATATATATATACATATATATATATATATATATATATCATAATTCCATTCGCTCACATCTCATCCATTTACTCCTTCATAAATACTATAAGTGGGCATACATACAAATGAATGTAAGTCATGCATGCATGAATACCGTAAGCGTAAAGGCATCTCTTTCCGTATCGCTTCCGTCACTCTTTCAATCTAAAATACAATCAAGACTCAAGACGAATTGCTTTCCATTTCATATTTCTTCAGTTTATTGAGACATCCCGATTCTGTCATCCTTAATTCATCTTCACAAGTCACATGGGCATAATTTGAGCAATGATTATGATAAATTCATTTGATTTGATTTGATAGCATGGCAGTCAAGAGGCTTAATCCATTTTTGTTTGTTTTTTCCCGCTTTAGTTGGTGTAAAGCATGAGGTTGGGTGAGAGGAATCCCCTGCCGGTAACCAGGCCACTGGTGGCGCTGTTCAGGATGGATGAGTAGACGGAAGAGGGCGACGCGTTCGGGCTGGCGGCGAGGATAAGGGCGGCGACACCTATGTATATTTTGTTGAAGTGAAATGAAAGCGAAGAGAGACATTGGTCACTGCATTCCTTACAATCAGCATTGCTAAAATTGTTCTTGTTATTTTTATAAAACTTACTTTTCTTACCTTGCTTAATATCCAGCTAAGACTTGGGAGGGTTTACTACGGATTTATACAATCTACTCTCGTCGCAAGACCAGAAAAGCTGATTATGAATTTTAATGCAGCAGTAAAGAACTTTTATCACAAGCTACTTTTGAAAGAGCAGTATAGCGCTTTATGGAGCCCAGAATAATTTGATCGCAGGTCGTAACTTGAACGGACAAATCTTTCAGCAATCTCTGCAAACCCGCTCAGTATTCGTATCGGGAGACGAAAGAAAACGTAGGAGATACTATACGACGTCGGGGATAAGAAGAACGAAGAAGGAAGGTGGTGTGTGTCTTACCGGAGACATGGGGGCAGGCCATGGAGGTACCGCTGATGGTGCTGGTGGCGCTGTCGGATCCCTTCCAGGCGGAGGTGATGTCGACACCAGGAGCGAAGATGTTCAGGCAGGAGCCGTAGTTGGAGAAGTAGGCGCGGGCGTCGGTGTTGTCAGTGGCTCCAACGGTCAGGGCCTGTTCACATGAGAAAGGGGAGGGTGTATTACTGTGAGGAAATTGCTACGCGATCAACAAAGATTCCTTTACGTAACTATTTATTTGACAAAAGTCTTCCGCGAAAAAAACACACCCCAACACACTAGATACAATTTTCGAATTTATAAAGGCAATATTAGTTTTGGTGTTGATTACATGCAGTCATCTTGCCACATTGAGAATCATCTGACCTTCTTGTGTTCTTACAGCATTGAGCAGTAATGCGTTAAAATCCCCTGAAGTACAGCCGTGGCGAACAACATCTGGCTCGAAATTATAAGGAAGACAATATCCTCTAGTGTATTTGCAGTTTATGATGTAAGTAAATAGAAGTATCAATAGCACTTACGTATCCAGACCTAGCGGGGGAGGTACCGCAGGCATCCTCGTCGCTGTTGCCAGCGGCAACGGAGACAGTGAATCCGGCGTCGTACATGCGCTTGACGGCAGCGTCAGTGGTAGAGGAGGCTCCTCCGCCTAGAGACATGGACACAACTCCGGGCTTCTGGCCGTTGGACACAACCCAGTCCATACCTGTCAGATTTAACATTTGGGGAAAGTTCGATGTGACTTGAACAATTGAAAACATGAAAAAATGGCCATTGTACATTACAAGAAGAAAACTGACATTTGCACCATCGATGCTGTTTCAATCTGTAAATCAAACCTTTGAGGCAAGAGAGAAGTTGATACGTGTTGCAGGTTCGTCTACCAGCTACATTACTTTTATTTCATGTTTATGTGAGGCCACTGGTAGACGACACAGTCTATTGGTAATAGATTATAGATTATGTGTATCATGAATTCCATAATCCAGTCTATTGAATATGTCAAAATCTATCGGAATTCATTTCCAATGTAGCTCATATCAAATCTTTGTTGTAAAGTATGAATTAACAAGTAAACAAATCTATTCAAATTCATGAAATTCTTCCGTCGGGAGGCTTTTATGCAACTGATTGATGAAATGCCCTACGTCGATTTGTCAATCAGTTGCATAAACAAATCTAATGTAACATTATCAATTATCCCCTTGCATTGTGTGAAATATCCGTGTAATTTTCATATCTCTGGGCAAGGGGTTCATTCATCGAGATATAGACTTAAACTACGAGATGATTTTACCATCGATGATTCCAGAGTTGCTGCCGGATCCGAGGCAACCGAGAACGCGGATGCCGTAGATGTTTGCGCTCTTAGCGACACCATAGTTGGTTCCAGCGACAGTTCCAGCGCAGTGGGTTCCGTGTCCGTTGCAGTCGATTCCCTGAATGCGTAAAAAGGACAAAAACATATAGGGTGAACATACAGGCAGGATAACGTAATTGGAAGCACTGACGTTTGACGATAGGTTTGCTATTATAAGATGATTTGCCGTATCTATCTCTTCTGTTTACATTCCACGTTCGCACGCCGTCCTCAGGGAGAAATTCATATTGCAGTTGTAACTGGATTAAGCGAAATTTCCTGTTTACAATTCTATTTCTACTCATTTTTAAGTATTACAACGAACAACTATATTACCAGATAAAATCTACAAACGCGTCCATTTCATTTTATTTTCTTGATTTGACTCTTATCAATCAATGGAAGCCTAACCAATAATCGAGATCTACAATGGAACATACATGCGCAGAATTTTAACTGTACAGAGATGTGTGAAAAAAAAAAACCACTCACGTTGTTGTTGCCGACGGCGTCGTAGGCGGCAACGGCGCGGTTGCCGAAGTCGTCATGGGTGGGCCAGACACCGGTGTCGATCACGTACACGTTGACACCACGTCCGCTGTCTGACAGGGGGAAAATAGTGAATGACAGACATGTGAATTATAACAACAACAACGTAATCTCGCCGAGCCTGCCACATAATAGTGGGGGAAAGGTCTCCGTGTTTACGATAAATCTTGCAATGTTTGGCATGCATAGATCGTAATTATCACTAATCTAGTCAAGCAAAGCTCATCTCCCTTTTTCGCTTGTTTGTTTGGAATGACATAATCACATTAAAACTTGTGAAACGAATCCAATTGATCTTGATGAAATGAAACGTCTTTATCTAAAATGAAATAGCATTTGGTTTAATGTTTTCATCATATTTATTGCTCTTACTTGAAGGGGAGTAGCTGTTGTCGAGGGGAAGGTACCTCTGGTCGATACGGTCAAGACCCCACGAGGCAACAGCCTGGGTGCGGACCACACCGTCTTCCTCCACGTGGATGACGCCCTCGAAGCGACGCAGCTAATGAAATCACGATAATGAAATATTGTTCATAATAAAAAATTATTCTTCACAACCACCACCAACACACACACACACACACACACACACACACACACACACCACAATAACAAAACAAAAAACAAAAAAGGGGGGAAATTGGGAAGAATCGAAGCACAAGGGCGTTGTTATATTTTCAATCTTGTATTGTCTGATAGTTCATCGATTTGCTATAAACGCACTTTGATTTCATGAGATTAATTGTGGTACCCAATGAAAAGAATCGAAGGGATAGTCAGAAGAGTAATTGTGAGATCGAGTTGGGATGCTTAAATGAGAAAGCATGTCACTTTCTCCATTCACTTTCCTGACATGGTGCATTGCAGCTGGACACTACGAAACAAATTCCTTTACCCTTTTCCCATTTTCACAAAGATAACAGTGTTGGATACCATGTTTTGTAACCACCGATATTCTGGCTACTGATTACGTGTTGCCCATCTTTTAATCCTTGGAAACTATCTATGATTCGTCATTCTCTGACTTCGATGCGTATTCCACAACAAAATAATACAATGTATGATAATATTTCACGCTATGAACAACTTTTGATGCCATTAAATCTTTGTTTTTCTACAAATTTGGTTTGAAGATGACGAAATGGTTCCCGACGTGCACTTACGAACTCGACGGCGTCATCGCTGAGCTCGACGGAGAGGGTCTTCATGTTCTTGAAAGACTTGAGGATCTTGGCGAGCTTGAAGCGACGGCTTGCGAAGGCGGCAGTCAGACGATCACCAAACTCACCGACGTCGAGACTCTCCTGGTGTGCAATCGAACAAAGAAAACATTCATTGATGAACAAGTAACTACAGCTCAACAGTCATTGCAAACAAATTAGTTTGTTAACCATATCAGCGACAGACATAACAGAGGAACTTGAAAAGAAAAATATTCCAAATATATTCCTTAAAAAAAAAGGCAGGCAACTGCACAAACATTCCTTTAAGAATACATTGCCCTTCTCTACCTTAGGTTAATATTGCCCTTAGACAGTATTACATGCCTAATTGTATGCCGGAATGAAATGCTTCTTCTCCCCTTCATTTGATCATATTCTTCAGTTGATTAGATCAAACGTCGGGGATAGGGATTTGAATACTACAATGTCTAAGTCTATAATAGTCTTATAAAAGTCTTATAATCGCGTGAGCATGAGCGACTGACTGACTCGTCTGAATAATAATGTAAAAACTATTCAAGGAACGAGGGTCATTTCAAATAATGAGACATTGTGTTCATAACCTATCCAAGGAAGGTATAGAATTCTATTTTCTTTGAAATGAATTTGATCAAGCACGTCAAGAGCGATTTATATTCGTGAACCTTGGTGCAAAAGGATAAGGTCATTCTTTTTTTTTTTAATTAAAAAAGTGTGGAATCTTACATCGATGACGACGAGGTACTTGTTTTGGATCTTCTCCGCGACGCGCTGGAGAGGAGCGATGCCGTAGGCGGCGGCCACGAGGGCGGCGAAGAGGCAGAGAGTAAGGCCACGCATGGTCTAAAATGGAATAAAAAGAATAAGCATGAATAGTGTACGAAGAAAAAAAGATGGCAATGATCTTGATGCAAATGATGGTACGTGTCTCACTACAGCGTATTCAATGTTTTCCAGTCCCACTGCGTGCCGAATCGGTATAAGAATCGAAAACGTTACACCAACCGCTTACTTCTACAGTTGGTATCCAACCTCTCCTACCACCCAGTGAGCTACCAGTAAAGATACTTGCCTGTCCTATATCTATTGACCTTATTATCGATGTTTCAGATATTTTAACAGGAGCCCTTTAATGCACCCATGCTGTAATTGATTTTTCCACCGAATCATCATCATGATCATTAGTGTGTTTGCTTCTTCTTCTTCTTGTTCTTCTTCTGTATTTTTTTAAAGATGCTCCCGATTATTCAATGTCTTGGTCTTCGAAGCAAAGCATGCCGTGAAGGTCCGAAGTCATTTTGTGTTTAGTGAAGCATATGAGGTGTAGAACATGAAAAAAAAAATCCCCAAACAACCCAACCGTAACAAGATATATCCTTATATCATTACTGTCACCCTCCCCATATGTAACACAACGCCTTGACATGGTAGTTTATTTTGGAAGACAACGTAAACTTTAGTCTGAGTAATTATAATGGCAGGGAATCCCAGAGTGAAGTAAAATTGGAACCTATTTCAAAAGGATGGGATGATGACTTCCTTTCTTTTAAAACACTGCTTACTATATTAATATTTATCTTGATATATCTCAAGGGAAGAAAACAGCGCTAATGTTAACCCGTTGAGGACGAGTTCCGAGTATACTCGGGCAGGAGTCTAGGGGAAATGTGTGTTGTAGCAAAATCAAACCGTCCTCAACGGGGAGTTTGTAAAAAAAAAAAGGCATGAAAAAAAAACAACAACTGAGAAAGCAATTGAAGATGTGAACTCACTGTCGTTGTTCTGTTGCTTGCTGGGTTGAGAGTCGAAGCTGGAACCGATGAGGAAAGTCCTCCAGGACTCCTCCTTTTATAGCCCATCCTCAGCTAGACCATCCATACATCTCGCTCACTGTTTGCAGAAAATGTCGTCACAATCGGCTTTGATTGATAAGTAGTGACCTTCCAGTAATCATAATGGGTAGACTACGGGGATCATGACAATCAGAATTTGTCTTTCATGATTCAAGTTACTGTATTCTATGTAGATAGAAAAGGAGGTAATCAAAGGGATCTCGGTGTATCTTTGTCTTTTCAGTTTAATCATGTCCTTGATATATTTGAAGAAGAAAATTAATGAACTTTTAATATTTTATTTTTTTTTTATATCATAATGATAAGAAAATGGTACCTTCATCATGTTACGGAAAAACCATGTGAAGTTTGAAGCAACATCCGCTCATTATGTAATCGCTGTGTGCACTTTTTGAGGGCATGATACGGATTGTAATACAAAAAAAAAAAGGAATAGATTTAGCCAGGTGTATTCATGCTTATTGGTCAGCGTCTGCGTAGCAATTTGGACAGGATTACTTTTGTCCCTGGTTAAAAGATACTTAAAGGCGTGATCCGCCTCGAAATAAATTCAACATATGATGAAATTCAGCCGATAAAACGATGTTACAACATAACCAAACATTGGATATACTTTTGAATGGACCTCAGGCGAGTTGAAAATATGGCGTTTTTATTTTTACGGAATTTTTAGGGTTTTTTTTCTTTTATTTAGTCCAAGAATATCTACGCTTTGAAAACAAGTTAAATGCTGGGAAACACACCAGCGCTCATGAACTTTTTTTCCTTCTTCTTCTTTTTAATTTGCTATCGGTCCAGTGTGAAAATGTCATGACAGTACCATAGCAAAGCGAAAGAGATCTGAAGATGAATTATTCTATGATTTAATGATTTATGCTTTTTCATGATCAGTACTACTGATCATCCATATTTCAACTTCTAGAGACCAGCCTCTTCAATCTTCAAAAGTCTTGTTGTCTTTATTCACGTACATGTGGAGGAACAGATAAAATGAACAAAATATAATATATTTTGCTAGTATAATTGGACAACGCACTGGATTATGAAGGAAAATAATAATCATTCTCAGTTCCATTTCTGCCAGGTGCATGCGTCTGTTGCCAATAATGTCCTCTTCAAAATGAGTATCTGAGGTATGTGAAGCTTTTTCGCATCCAGACAATGTTGTGTATCGTAATTCATTATCAATCTGTTGGGTTTTTTCTATATAAAAACAAAAACACTTGAGTTGGAGTCTTGAGTAATATAGTGGATGTAAGGTGGTAGAGAGGAAATAAGTGGCACAATATCTTTAAAATAGCTCTACGTGCGGCGACACGATTAGATGTTATTATCTCTGATGTATTGTATGATAAGACGTTCAGTATTAGCTTTATCCCAAACACTGTGTGAGAAGTCGACAACTGGCTATCAGCTCGTATATAGAATTCAAAGTACTCTACAAGGACTTTTAGGGTCCATTGTCTATGGGACTGACATGACAGTCAGTTAGTTATATGTAAATTTTCTCAAAATTCTGCACGCTTTCTACTTGAAAAAAAAAAAAAGGAAGACAGAATAGCGTTTCGTTTTACGTGGATGTATAGGTAGCCATCGGGTGTATTTCAGCTGGTCTTGCAATGTTTTGAGTTGAATGACAGAGAATTTTTGTATTCATTTTACCTATTTATCCAGTATACTACCCAGGGTAGCCCCATCAGTGGTTTATACACTGTTATTCTTAAAATACAACATTTTATGCAACGTGCACAAAGTAACAAATCAAGGACATCCCGTTATACATCACAATATCAAAAAATATCAACGCTGTATATAAAATGCAAATTGATAAATCTTTGATGATACTAGTACACAAATTCACGTTATATGAAATAGGATGATACCCTTACACAATATAAGGATATCAAAATGACGGAATTCTACCCCAAGTGAGATGTGTACCCTAATATACGAACGTTTGAAGGGAAGTGGCGTTTCGGACTTCAGAGGGGAGCTGATTTCAAAGACATGATGCATAGTGTTAAAACGATTTTTTTTTCCTGCTTCAGTTTCAACTTGTGGGATTATGAAACCATTATTACTTGTGTTTCGTGTTCTATATGAATGTGTTTTACCAAGGGGTGTAATGAGTTCTCGTACATACTCTGTTCGTTATTCCGAAGGTTCGATATTCCGAAGGTTCGTTATTCCGAAGGTTCGTTAATCCGAAACACGCAAATTCCCTACACCTAGAGGTTCATTTATCCGAAAATGGAAAAGGGTTCGTTAATCCGAACATTATTTTGTGGCGTTATTCCGAAGGTTCGTTATTCCGAAGATTTTGTTCATCCGAAAATGAAATTCGGAAAAACGAACTTCGGAATAACGAATCTTCGGACTGAAGAGCTTTCGGAATAAAGAACCTTCGGAATAACGAGCTGTAACCCAAACGCCACCTCTCTTCAAGCGTCGTCCAACGTAGGCTTCCAACCACCTGGCTGTTTGGCACTGCGATCCACTCACCCTACAACTCTTGCCATTTTCTTGTGCTGTTTGATAAGCACATCTTTAAGGCTTTGTGAGCAATTTGACCATGCACAAGAGCAACAATCAAAATACCGTAGGATTAATGAGTTTGCCAAGATTTTTTAGCACTGTTTTCGGTTAGATACTTCCGCAGGCGTCTCAACAATGCCAGTCATGCAGCAATTTTATTTTTCTACAGCATTCTTCAACTTATTTTTGCTCTCTCATAGATACATCAATCCAAACTCCTAAATACCTATATTCCGTTACCCTATCCAATCAATTACCATCAATTTCAATTTTGTTTTGTATTGCTTTTTTGTGTAGTTACATATTCATTTTTTTTAAAATAATGGTTTATTTTTTTTTGTTCATTTGAAGTATCCATTTATCTATTTTCATTTTTATTTTGCCGGGATGTCAACGTGGGATTGAAGCTAGTATACTGGCTGTCTGCATGATGGCTATGTGCAATTCTATTTTCAGCATGCTTTATGTTGTAACGACACTCTGTTGTTTATCGCGCACCACTGAAGATGTTAACAGCGGGTGTTCAATTGGCGGAGATACACTTCTATACCAAACATCATGACAACTCATATTCCAGGGTTGGCTAATATATTCTTATCAAAATTGATTAATGATTTTTTTTTCACCTCATTCAGATAGTTCAAAGCGATGAATGCAACTATTAGCCTTTAATAATCAAATTTTATTGCATTGAATTTATAAAGTATAATTAGTATGAAATTATCATAAAAACCTTGAAACGTAATGGCCTTAATTGTATCCACATTAAACGAAAATTAGAAGTATACTTTCTTTCTTTCTGCGGTTTGGTACATTAATAAAATTTGTTTTCACTTGTTGCTGTGCGTGAGGGGACGAGCCTTTCCGTGGTCCGTATAGCCACAATCCGTAGCCCGTACACGTTGCTTTAAAGGGCAAGTAGAGTTTGCGTTGATTACCCGTTTAACAGTTTGTGTGTTGAAGAGAGGAATGTAATGAAAACATCGTTTCGCTTTAACTTTGACTCATTTTGAAATTATCAATCTCTTATGTTCACCGCCACATGTCCATATAGATATACATATCACCGTATGGCGTCAGAAAATAAAATCGATCAGCAATTGATGGTATCGATGATATTTTTACACTGTGTTTTACTCTGTTGGCATTGTTGGGCTAGAAAAACTGTCGTTTTTTTAAGTACTGAAACTAATGCACACGGCTCATTTTTTTTTTTTTTTAGTCGTTTATTCATTTCGTGAATACACGTGTTAAAATATAGATTAAAAAAAAATTGCCTTTCAACCATGACTGAGATATCACCAGCACGATCGGCACTTTAACCACCACTATGAATGGGGTGAAGTTTATTGGAGGGCCTTTAATCTCTGTTCTCATGTCAATATGAATTTGAAGTAAATGAACGAACACATTTCAGTAAATGGTCCCGTGAGTCAATAATGTTGCGGCATTTTTATTTGAACAGAGCCCTCACCGACGAAGGGCGTATCACACCACCGTCCACGAGTACTCTGTGGCGTGCATCGTGGCAAGCCTGACGCATTGAGGTGGAAGGAAGCTGTCTTTGCAACCTTCAGATGTTCGAATTGATGTCCGCTTAGTGAAGTGATGCGACAAATTGTCACAGAGAAGCCAAGTCCATAATAGCTACAAGACCATCATTAACTATTTCGGAGCCGCCAACAATATCATCATCATCATCATCATCATCATCATCATTCATCATCATCAACTAGCATCAACCAAAAAAAAAAAAACATTGCAAAAGAATAAAGAACAAAAACAAATCATCGCGCTCATATTTTTTTTTATAATCACACTGATAAAAATCATTAAAAGTAGAGATTGTAGCGTGAGAAATTTACCTGCCATTACACAATTTTAATCATAGGTGTTAGAGCTGATGATTGAAGGAGGAAAAGAAGGAAAACAAAAGAGAAAGAAGAGTGCGAAAAGAAGAGGTGGTATTTCCATCTAAAACATAAAAGAACGTCTCCTAACCTGATCATAACCGGATATCGTGATATTCCTTTACTTTTTAGGAGGTACATTTAGTGGAAAAAAAAACCACCAAACAAACATAATGTATACTTGCACTGGAAAATCTTTCCTACAGATGTTTCTCCTTCTTCAACTAGTTCTCAAACTCATTGTTTCCTCTTCCAAACTTTATGCTTATCATACCTGCTTAATGGTGAAATAAAAGAGAGGGAAAAGAAATAGAAATAGGAAGTAGAGGTTATCCTCATTGCTATAAGGACACATGCAAGGAGGTTATTTACTTCTTAATGTATAGCTATCAAGGTAACTGTGAACACAGATAAGGACAGTTATGAAAATTATCCATACCCCAGATGTTGAGAATATAATCATCTTCTCCTCCTCATCTCTCCCCATCTCCATCCTCTCTACTTGCATCGAGTGGGATGCCCCCGGCTGGAGTACACCATCTGCGCTCAGACATCCGTTCAGAAAAGCAATCATCTGCAAGGCTGATCAGCCCTAGGTGTGAAACTAGATCGGACTGAACGTAACATACCCCCCCCCCCCCAAAAAAAAAAAAAAAAAAAAAAAAAAAAACCTAAATCATGGAAATATTTCCGGCCTCATAATATACTAATGTCATGGCTTCGTGGCATAAACCCATAACCGCGTCCTTGCCAATCGTGAGAGAGAGAGAGCGAACGGATGTTGTCAGTACTTCAGGTTGCAGGATTTAACAAAATAAAGAAGTAGAACCCATCTCAAAATGAGGCCATTATTTTTATTACCTACTCGTATTTCTTATTCTTGTCCATTCATAATAACCCTCTAATCAGGTAATGATTGTCAAGTTTCCTTATAAAACGCATCATCGTTTATACGGTCTTTGATACATGCTTCGCAAGCGCACTTGTTTGATCGTGAGTGTGTGCGTGTGTGTGTGTGTGTGTGTGTGTGCCTGTGTCTATGTCTGTGTGCGTGAGTATGTATAGGACGGAATGGAGGATGGTGTAACTTTGATCATGCAAGTTCAAGTTCAAGTTCGAGTTTATTCGTTTTTTCCACAATAAAGTAATATAAACATAAAGCTCACTTTCTTGAGTGACAGAAACAATGCATGTGAATTTATACAGAGAAAACAACAATAATAGGAAAAACTAACAGTATCGATACATTGCAATAGTTGCTGAGGTAACGAAAGTGAAAGAATTGTCAATATGCACTGTGAGAAAAAAACAGAGGGACCCACTAAAAAGACAATGCTTGTAGTGTGTGGGCCCCACTCTTGTATTAAAAACTCGATGCAAAATTTGTAATCCATATTAGCCAATAAACACTATACACGTGCACATACACACAAGCTACATTCATACGCAAATTAGATTATACAACGACAAACAAAATAACAGAGCTTCATTCATAGCTGGAATGGGCTCATTGATTTTAATATGTGATGCACGTGTAGACGTATGGTAGTTATAGTCTTATACTCTAGTGATGTATCATACTATAGGAGAGGCACTTCCGCCGCTCATAGTGCATTCTGGGATCTTTGCAGGTTTCCCGGCGGCCACTGGACTTTGCCGCCATCTTGCCTGATTGCGAATTTTTAACGAGCAGCCTTGTCATGGGCTTTTCTCGCCCTAGAGAATAAAGCTCAAGCGACAGGTGACAGTTTGAGACTTTCTCGCTAATTCATCTAATGCACTTTGCTCCCCATTGGCCATCATGTGCAGATGGTCCTACTTCCCAAGTCATTTCGGACGCTGCGCTTGCATACCGCAGCTCTCATCCCACTTGTTTTCGTCTGCTATGTTATTGGTGCTGCACATGTGCAGTGCACCTTTGGCCATTCAGTTGTGTTTTACAGAATAATTATTCAGCTTTTTTTTTATTGAAACATCGATTATCATTTGTATGCATTACATTATAATAGATGCGGATAATCTAAAGAGACACGAGGAAGTTTTAGACAGTTTTAGTAACAGAAACTCTCAGAATTACACAATCTCAGAGTTGTCAATTATTGACGCTGAGGGAATCTGACATAAAAGATACCAAGGGGAAAAGCACATGTAGAACAAAAATGAATTTATTCAATAATCAGATGAGCTGACAATATCCACAAAATGCACACACTTTTGCTCAATCTTGCTATTAGAATGACAAATACACCCAAGATATTTTCAGGCTGTGTGATAACAGCATAAATCACATGGCATAAAATCCAGTTGAAATTCGCTGCTCTCTCTTTTTCTTTTGGTTCCGTTTTCGCAGACTGACACGCGTGCAGATCAATTTTGTGGGGAGATACGAATGGAATGCAGCAAGCATTTCCGCTATGGCAAGTGGGAGGCGGAAAGAATCAAACCAGCAATCCCATAATTCACTCGTCATATATTTTAACCTTAGTTTATTATGATGCGAATGATGCTAGGGCGACATGGATGAGAGCTGGGGAGAGTTTGCTCGCTATAACTATAAGGTGACGTCTCTCTATTTCTAACAGATTGAATCCCAGAAACCAGATCTCTGTGTTTTGAGGCATACTGCATCTTTTTTATAATCATAATAGTGCATTCATTCATCTTCATGAGGCATTCATTCGCGCCAGCAAAAATGAATAAATGGATGAATGAATGAACATGAAATGAATGACTTACTTACTTACTTACTTACTTAGACTTAGTTCCTCCTGTTCCTTGTGGAGCATTGGGCGGTAACAGTGGTCCTCCATTCTGCCCGGTTTGTTGCAATATCCTTTGCTTCGTCCCAGCTTAAGGCTCGGTCACAAATGCCTTTACGAACTGCTACGAACGCCGTACGAACGATTTTTAGACAATTTCGTAAGATCTTCTTAAGAAGGCCGTACGAAACCAGCGTTCGTAGACCGTTCGTAGACCGTTCGTAAGTTCGTAGCCTGGTCGATGGTCTTGTCCAAGATCTTTTTGAACTTCGTACGAAACCCTCTCTTTGCAAGGCGGATGTACAACGTCGTGCGAACATCGTAAGAACTAAGCAAGATTTTGCAGGGTCGAGAGACAATTCTAGAAGCCTTAAATTCTTACGATGATTGTAAGAACGCCTTACGTCGTTCATAGAGGGCTGTTACGTCTTTCGTAAGAATGCCTTACGAACGGAGATTCGTACGGCGTTCTTACGAACAACTCTTCGAGTTTGTAAGGCGTTCGTAAGGGACTCGTAAGGCGTAGGTACACAATATTTGTGTAACTGGTGAGTTTTAAGGGTATGAAGCCAAACGTGCGAAGTTCAAATCCTCACTTTGTTCTAGATGTTAGACCAGAAAGCATTTCTGCTTATTATGGGACCAAAAGGGAGGCAATAAAATGGAAAAGAGGGAAGGGGAAGAAAAGAAAAGAGGGAGATGAGGAGGAAGGAGCGAGAGGGTGAGAGTTGGAGCAACAACCTCCTCCTCCTCTACTTGTAGTTGCAGCTGCAGTTGTAGTCTCCTCTTGGCACTACTGCCATCTTGAAGTATAAAACTTTCAACTGTTACAGAATTTTCGACAGGACACGGCAGCGTCTTTTTAACAACCTGACAAAATATACAAAAAATCTTCTTACGAATGACTTGAGAGTTCCGTGATTTGTACGTACGACCATCTTACGACAAAAAGAAATCGTAAGATGGCCGTAAGTGTGACGAAAGAATAACTCAAGGCATTCTTACAAAAAACGTACGAATTCTTGGGCCATAAATCATTTCGTTTCTCTAAGAGGTCTTAAGTTGTTCTTGCGAATTAAACAGCGTCCGTACGAAATTCGTAAGAAGGCCGTTTAAGAATCTGTGCCCCATCTACGAATCTCTACGAACTCCAGAATTCGTACGAACAGTGACATTCGTACGAACCTTTGTGACCGTAGCTTTACTCCCATTGTTTGTAAATCCTTAAGTACTGTTCTTTTCCAGGTGTTTGTTGGCCTTCCCCTTCTCCTTTTTCCGCATGCAGGCGTCCATTCTAATGAGGTTTTGGCGTGTCTTTCGTCCTTCATTCTCAGGGTGTGTCCTAGCATCTTCAGTCTTTTTTCCCTTATAATAATGCTGAGATCTTTTTGATTATATCTCCATAATACTTCTTCATTTGTGATTTTGTCCTTCCAGGTGATGTTCAGAATTTTTCTGAGACATCTTTGATGGAATACATCTAATTTCTTTGCTTGTCTTGCTGTTATTTTCCATGTTTCACTTGCATAGACTGCCACTGGGATGACGAGGGAGCTATATAGTGTGATTTTACTGTCCAATGTAATATGTTTTGATCCCCACACCTTCCTGAGTCTCTGGAAAACAGATCTTGCTTTGCCCAGCCTACATGTGATGTCCAATTCTGTATCCCCATCCTTGGATATGATTCTGCCTAGGTAGGTGAAGTTGGAAACCTCTTCTGCGGTTTGGCCGTTCACCTGCAGATTCATAGGACGTTCATCATGGATTGACATGACCTTGGTTTTTTTCTGAGCTAATTCTGAGGCCCACCTTGGCTGCTGTCTCTGTAAGGCTATCTGTCATCTCTTGTAGGGATTGGGCTGTATTTCCCAGAAGAGTCAAGTCATCTGCGAAGTCCAAGTCTGTTAGGCGGTTATCATTCCACTTGACTCTAAAGGTTGCGTTGCTCATGGCTTTCCGCATCACGAAGTCGATAGTGAGGAATGAATGCATACATAAATCGATAAATAAACAAGCAAATAAACAAATAAATACATACATACATACATACATACATATATAAAGGTATAAAAACCTACATCAAGAGCAAAAAGAGAGCAACTCAATAACATGCCAAAAGTTATGTAACTTTACCCGATATAGGATGCCGTGAATGAATCAAAATAATTCATGCTACCTGCTGTGACCGTCTCTGATAATGCACACGGTGTCCAGGGCTGCGAGACCTGGACCCTTGTCGTGTGTTCCAACCCTACCAGTGCCTATCAAGAGATGACGTGACAGATGACGTCCTTAAACCCACTGGGTGACAGGCGAGACGTGTACCTCCTTGCTCAACCAAGATTATACCCCGTGCATCTCTGGGATTGGATCCCCCTGCCAAGAGGTGCAACAATCTCTGCCATTGTCTGCATATAGAAGAAAGAATGAAGAGGTACGCTGATGATGATAACAGTCTATTTTATACGGTTAACAAGTAACCACCTTTGCGCTTGTCATCGTGAAACAACTTCTCAAAGATTCCATCCCATTAAACCTCTCCAAAGTCCCGAGCACCCTCCAAAGCAACGGACTTGGACAATGATCCAAGAGTGACGATGCCTTGATTGCGCGCACATGAAGCGTGACACGGAACAAGAGCCACCAGTTGATCTCTACACAGATCAGCTCGCGGGACCAACCTGAAGACACCCCTGGAGACTGCGATGATCACAGAAAGTTGATCAGATCTTGCAATGTAGTATAACGCCTTCGCAGCTCCTAGAAGGGTCTGACTCTGATCACCGAGAGGAGATCTCGACATGGATCTGAGTCTCTATGGTCTAGAAGTGGAACCTTCTATAAAGTGACATCTTAAACACCAAGAGCTCTGGCTTTGTCATTCACCAGCTTGCGTGCCACACCAGATCGATGGTTGAATGCATATCTTCAAGAACTCACATTTTCGAAGGTTTAAAACAGAGATTTGAAATAATTTGAAGACTGAAGAATGAATAGATGTATTGTTCTGTCAAATGTCTACTTAGGTGGTTTCTGGAGCTGTTCAAGATGAAGGAAGAAAGTATTACTCGAGTATCCTTTAGAATGGATACTAAAAAGGACTGATATCCAAATGATACATGTATGTCGAGTGAGTAAATGCAGTAAATATTAGTATAAAAATATCAGTGTAGTTTGAGGAAAATTTTAGGGCGATACCGCTATCACTGGATAGAAAAGACTTCAACAATTTGTGATGTCACAGCCGGACAACAATGTGGACTAAAATGTAAAGAGAATTCCACAGCATTTCATGTTTTATGAAAAGTACACATTCCTTCCGCTGCCATTAATATGATTATGTTGAGGGTTATATCGTCCCCCCACCGCCTTCTGAAAGAGGTAAGCCAAGTTCTTTCGCACTGTGCTAGAAAGAGTAGGAGGATTATGTTGAATTCACTTTATTATTTATTTTTGTTTGTATCGTTGTCCACGGGTGACATAACGATTTGCTGTCTTCCTATATCCAGCGATGGCTATCCCGAAACTGTGTAAAAAAAAAAAATGGTAGCTTTTCAAGGGTCAATTGTGGGATTTAGGGCTGATGAATTTTCCTCACTTCACTTCAACTTCACTGATGTGTGTTCTACTAATATTTCTGAATTCACGTAATCCACATTTTGGATTTCATTCGCCTTGAATGTTTAACTCCCTCCCTATGGAGAAAAAAAAAAAGAGTGTTGTGTCTACTGCATTGTCTAGAGAGGGAAGTACTCTGTTCCGGCAGTTAGAGTCCCTATACTTCGGGACTCTACTGGTAGTAAGGGGTTAATAGGACATGGAGGCAATATGAGGTTAAAGACGGGGGGAGGGGGAGGTCATTCTTGTCATCAGCAGCAAGGCCATTTTCACACAAAATATGGTATAACTAATTGACTGGTTCACGGGCTACAATATACTGACAAATTATATCTCTGACAATGGAAATTACCGGTTCGTTCATGACCCAAACGAAAGTAGGATGTTTTCTATCTTGAAAAGAATGCAAACATGTCAGTTGATGTCCGCGATAATAATAATGGCTGTCATCATTTGCATGAAAGTAGAGGGGTATAACGGGGTCATTTATCTTGTCAGGGCAATGATGGTAATGGACAAATAGGCATAAAATGATTACCCCTGGCGAATTTAGTGTGAGCTCATCACCATCAGTTGCACATGTGATATAACTGTAATTTCTTTGCAGTACAATGTAATATTCAGGACAGTACTGTTTTTGTTTTTGTTTTTTTTACCTCAATGACAAAAATAGGTCACTGGACATGGGAAGCACATGCTAACAACAATGCTAGAACTTCAAGATATAATCTCTTTACACAACAATGTGGTTTTGTTGTTGTGTTTTTTCTTTCATTATAATTTGTTAAACATGTTTTCCTTTCTTTAGTAGTT
The DNA here is from genome assembly GCF_964275005.1 of Diadema setosum. Taxonomy (NCBI): domain Eukaryota; kingdom Metazoa; phylum Echinodermata; class Echinoidea; order Diadematoida; family Diadematidae; genus Diadema; species Diadema setosum. Next base: position 17,519,472 of record NC_092702.1, read on the forward strand.
CGGACGTGCTGGAAGGAGTGTGCTATGACAGAGTAGTGAGTATCAATTTTCCTGATTAAAAAAAAACATGACATTAACATTTAAGTGTTTCGAATTTCAGTGTATATGCATTTTGCAATACGAAGTAAACGCGACACAATAAATGTTTCCTCATCTGTCACAATGCATGTCCTCTAATTATTACACAACCAAGCAGTCACTGAATCCACGGTCTTTAGTGTAATATCATGCATCTTCCCCTCCCCTCAACCCTCAGAAAAAACAAGAAATAATCATTTCTGATCACCAAAGTATAACTACACTCATCTCGTGGTCACCCGCTGGATTTGCTACATAATTATTTAAATTTGATAGGGTTCATTCAAACTCACCGCACTGCGAGTTTGTGTGACATCACAAGAAACCCTCGCAATTTCCTTTCGGACTTATCAAGAAATAAGACGACATTGATGAACAAAATAATTATAAAACAATGCATGACGTGTCATCCCCATGGAAATGTTGGGACTACTCCCGTTTTTATCCCACCAACCAAGTCAGTCCTATATTTAGACACATGAAAACGACGCAAATACATTGGAGCCTTCATCATGCATTACTTTAGTCGTTTTCAATTAAACGATGGTTAGGGAATTCAATATTGGGGTTGTAACAGCAATCTGCGTGTTACGTAACTCCGGTCACATTATCAGGCGCCTTCATTTGAAGGAAGTCCGTGTAAAACCTTCAGTCTATCATGCCTTACAGATTCCACAATATACCATTGCCAAGGCTGTCTCATTCTCTTGCTTGCTAAATATTGAAATTTTATACTCACTTATTTTGATTTTATACTCAAGTTGATGCATTTAAAAACCATAAGTAGTGGATTTGATTGACGATCCTAACATGATGATGGTGACATGATAATGGTAACGTGACAATGGTCCTTGCTCTATGGCAGTCTATTAAATGATCTACTGAGCCTCATGTAGGAAGATTCTAATTAACATCTTTTGTCGACTTGGGCAAGACATTAGTGGGTCGGTCTCACCTACTTGCGAATTGTTCTTTGAATTGTTATTGGTTCTACATCCAGTGCCTATACCTGCCAACGGAAGACAGAATATAGATTGGAGAAATATAGGAGAGATGGATAAACAGATACATGAAGGGGAAAGACATGGGTAGGGGGAAAGAGAGAGATGGGGGGGGGGTCATGAGATGGCCCTTCGTGGGGACAAATAAACACCTGGTGGCAGGACTGTTTCTTCTCCTTCCTTTTCTTCTTCTTTTTTTTCAAAACAGTATAAAACATTCTTCTTTTTTCTGACGGTAAAGAAGCAAACGGATAGACCCTCACAATCTTCAAGATACAGAATGGATCTGATGCCGAAGCAAGCGGGGTAAATAGATCAATCGGATGCGAGGGAATTGAATAACCAAGAGCACACAGTATACGCGTAATGTAAAGCAAACCGCGAACGAGGTAAGGCTCATGTGAAGGGGGAAAAGTATATAAAAACCACAATGTACTTCATACTGCTATAGGAAACGTCTTCGCTAAACAGTGTTGACAAACGGAAATAAAATCCATCTGCCCTCAATTTGCGAGGGATGAGCTATCTGATGGCAAGGAATAGGTGTTACTGGGCAAAAGAGGTTTACACTTTATGTGTCTTTTTCTCTGAAGGTGAACGTGTGGAAACATAGCACACATACACACGATGTACCCAATTCCCATACGAGTCAGCACGTTTACATGATTCATAGCACCATGACATAATTATTTAAAAAAAATCAATGTTATTCAAAATTCGTACAGTGCATTTCTTGAGATTACATCGTACAAATGAAACTAAATTAGTATGGGAGTATTCACGGTGGAACTTTGTATCTTCAGAACTGTCCGGCAGGAATTGATGGACTACAGTTTTGTTAGGGACACAGGATTATTACTCTATTCATTTGAGGTCCGATCTCTTCCTCAATTTCACTTTCGGACAATATTGAATTGCAGGTTAATTGGGGGAGGATCTACTATTTCTGTCGGGCTTGTTTGGTCTGTTGTATACAGTTAAACAATCAGATAACTAGCATGCATGTACACATGAATATTGATTTTCCCTATAGCATATAGGGATAGATACATCTTACTTGTTTGTACTTTTTTTATTTCCTAGCAATGAAACTACTAAGATTGTTTTGTTTTTTATTGTTCCATATTCCACATTTCAAGAAATACATAAAACATAAACATCACAATACAAAAGCCTGGATGAATTGTCAAGTACAGCTTATAAGACAATAATGTGAAATATGAGGAATCTACATAGAAGCATTGCTTGTAGGGTATAGATTCCCAGATGCGGAAGTGAGATTATTTCTTAATTGGTATATGTAATTAAAGGAATGACAATTTGTGAATTGGAGAAATATAAACGCCAAAAAGTAAAAAGAAAAAGAAAAAACAAAGAAAACAATGTCCGCGGCACAAGACTTCTTGAGAGTTCCGTGATCACCCGAGCGAGGTACAAGTCAGATGCAGTGTACAATAGCAGAGATACCAGATGTGTACAAAGGAAGTTCAGGAGATAATACATAAATCAGGAGCGAGGCACATGTTACATAATCGATAATGTCAGTAATGTGAAGTATGATCAGAGAATGTCGAGGAGGATTGAAGAATAGCTATAGATATGAATTCAGAAAAACTAGTTTAAGTTTATGCTTAAATGAATAGAGAGACTGGGATTGGATTATTTCTCTATCCAACTCATTCCAAAATTTAGGTCCTGTAGTGGTTATTGTTTTTAAAGCAGATACGGTCCGTACAGGAGAAAGATGAAAAGAATCTTTTTGTCTAGTAGGGTAAGAATGAACTTCAGTATTTTTGACAAACATCGAAGAAAACACATCAGGGAGACCACCCGAGTTTAACTGATACATAAATGACCCGATATTGAAATGATATAAATCCTGGATCTTAAGTGTTCTACTGGAAAAGAATAAGACATTAGTGTGTTCCAAAAATGTGGCGAAGTTAATTATCCGTATAGCTCTTTTCTGTATCAGTAATAAAGAATTGAGTCTAGTTGTACAGCAGTTTCCCCATGCCAGGATTCCATAACCTATATAAGGCAAAAATAGAGTAGAACACAATGAATGGAGAACGTGTTTAGGAAAATACTGTTTTAACTTTTAACACCTACATTTTTGACAGTAATTTACGCAAAGAATCAACATGAACTTTCCATGTCAACTTACAATCAATATAAAGACCAAGGAATTTTATATATTCCACCTGGTTCAATTCCACGTCGTTAACAACCAACTTACCCGATACTATGATAATCTGTAGCGATAGACAATATTATAGAATGGATATCTATACAACGATTGACATTCTGTCAGTTGAATCTCATGACGATACTTGGATTTGAATTTCAATTTTCGCGGCCATCTTAAACATCTAAAAACCGTCAAGGATGCAAGAGTCGTCTCATTTAGATTCAGATTCAGATTCAGCACCCCCGAAATAGGTTAAAGGGATGGTATTGTATTGGTGGAGGTGAGGATTTGACTTTAAACTTTTTGCGAGATACCAAGAAACCACTAATGAAATTATACAGAGCATACCATTCCAGAAGGAATTCTATGTTTATTCGATGAAAATACATGTAGGATTTGGAATGGCTGAGACATCCCCCCCCCCCCCAAAAAAAAAATAATAATAATAAACCAAAAGCGATCATGATAAAAGGTGGGCCCCACCTTAGGATCGCTCTGTTTTGGATATCTCAGCCATCTGAAGACCAATTTTTATAAAATAAACGTTGAATTCCTCTTGGAATTACATGTTCTTTCATATTTCATAACAGGTTTCTCAATCTCACTAGAAAATGTTAGAAACCTGATGGTAGGTCTCACCCAAAACTATGCGATCCCTTTAAAACCAACAAAATGCGATGAGTGGATGGTGAAACAAGGTTCTGTACCCAGGCTACCATATCATGTGTGCACGTTCACAACTGAATGTTGCGCAGAGGGGGGGGGGGGGGGGAGAACAAATGAAGAATACGAACTTATGGCGCCAATGAGGAATGGAATGATTAATGTATGAGGGGGAAACGCAATTTGGATGATTTTTATTGCCTGAAATGACGTGACTGGCATCTAAATGACCACACATCCAAACTCGTTGATCTTGGCTCAGAAAAATTACATTGTATTGGCGCAAAATGTTGACTATAGGAAGTCGTTGCCACTGTAGCAAGGATGTATCTACGTAATCTTCCAATGATAAGTATCAAAATGATTGCAACCAGACTTATCCATTATGAACTGAAATTTGAATTTGTATCAGACGAGGTTTTCCCTGACATTGCCTGAATCGTTTGAAAATTGAGCTTGACATAGATGTCTGGCTATTCTTATACTGCCAAGTCCTAGTATGGAAGTTTGAGGCTTTGCACAAAATATGTTTCGAGGTGAGTTTTAAGGACTTCATTGTTGGATAAAGTGTAGATAATGACTAAACTAATGCACGATCAAGGCATCCTGACTAGGTTTTGTTATAAATTAGTTTTACTCACAAACACAAAACCGAAGAATAGTCTGGTTTCATGGTTGACGCTAGTTCTAATTTTGACCTCTAAATCAGACATACCTGGTGTAATGACCTTGTTCCCATCACTTCCATCCCAGTTTATACTTTTCATGAATAAGATTTCCCTTTGCCTTTGCGCAACTTTAATGCGTGCCTTTCTCAGGGCATGTATTATACCTCTTACGCAACTTGTTCACAGCTCCAGTTCAAATAACGAAATTTTAAAATAAACAAACAAACAAACTAGAGTTTCAATGGACTTTGGACAACTGACAAAACGTCATCAATTAATCATTTCAGTGGTTATAGACACAATATGATGAAATTGGTTGTGTTGCTTTTTCCATGGGTATGTGCATTTCATTGAGCGCCAAATGCCATTAATATTCACAGCAAATCAATAGAAAGGTTTGTGCCGCTCGATAGCCCCAAACGAGATGCATCACCCATCAGGTCGTACGTACAGGTGTTTATAAGTGATGAGGAGTTGGTCCCTTGATTGACTCCTCACAGCATGGGCAGTGGTATCCAACCCGGAATTTCATTAGCTGAGTATTGTACTGGGGGCGTGTTGCTGGGATGGCGTCAGCTAAAACGGTATAAGATTTAAAGTGTGGCGTCAGGACGGACGACGAGTCGTGGCGCCACGTGCTGTTCGTTATTCTGAAGGTTCGTTAGTCCAAAAATGAAACAAGTTTCGTTATTTTTAAGATTCGTTAGTCCAAAAATGAAATAGGGTTCGTTATAGGTTCGTTATTTTGAAAGTTCGTGACTCCGAAAATGAAATACTAATTAAGGTTCGTCATTCCGAATTTTCGTTAATTAAAAGAAAAAGAAAAAAAAAAGGTGCGAATAACGAACCTTATTTAATTTTTTCGGAATTCCGAACCTTTGGACTAACAAACCTTTATTTCTTCGGAATAATGAACTGCAGCCCTACCACTAGCTCTCAATGTCAATTGCACACCATGTCCTGATTTGAAAAAAAAAAAAGAGTGAGTAAAATTTGATGAGCAGAATAATAAGGCGTTCCTAGAAAAGACGCTAATGAAATTTCGAAGGTCCACATGTTGTTCCCAAATATCGATCAGTCGATATTGCCCTATAAACCAAACATTTAAACGAGGGAAAGCGATAATGTCATCAATCACAACTCTCATATCACTTTGTGCGTGCAAATTTGATAATGACACCTGTTTTTCACTCGACAGTCAAACATGATAGTGAATATGACAGTCGATACTTTTCTTCTTTCTTTTTTTTTCTAAATTCGGCATTCTGAAACAGCGACAGTTTTCATTGTGCTTTACAGTAAGAATGAAGAGACGAATATGATAATATTTCATGGACGAACAACAAACTTTAAGTTTTCTAAAAACTCTCAAACTGTCAGTTGGCTTTCAAGGGGCGATGGCAATGGATGGATTCATATACACACCTACTATCAACGCCATGCAGGGGATTTGAGCGCGTATTTTTTTACCTTCACTGCAAACTTGTTCTCCTAGGAAAAGCATTTTCTTCAACATGGTAACTAATGGCAATAACAGTACTACCATTCACGTTTCACATTTTAGTTTTAGGAATTGTTATCTGAAAAAAAATACCATACGATATTGAGTTTTATGATTATGAAAAGGGATAAAAATGTGCTTTCAACAGTATCAGTCACGTCTTATTTTTCTTCTTTTTTTTCGTGCTGAAAGTGGATTTCTCCGTATAACTAAAAATTATGGGTTTGAAGATAATAAGAAATGTTTGAAATTCATACAGAAGCTTTCTATCAGTCAGCAGCAGCAGATTTAATGCTTTGAAGTGGTGATGAATAAAACGTGCGGTGGTTCAGGAGTCTGAAAATTGCCAGGTTCATCAAAATCCCTTGAAGGCGACTGCCACGGAAGTTTTATACAACATATACAAGGAGTCTTTTTATCACATCACATTAAATTAGTTACGAAAAAAAAATGCATGATTCCTATCTAATATGCCAATGCTGTCAAGCAGTTTTGCCCGGTTGAGATTTGAGAAATGATCGTTGTTATGTTATCCTTGTCAAGGCTTGGACAGTACCTTTACAGATATTAATGTCCGAGGTGTTGTATAAAGCAAATGATGAATGGTCTCTATTCGTTTTGTGGAAAAGGACTTTGTATTCCACGAAAGACGACGCGCTTTTTCAAACAGGCTGCGCCTCATTGAAAAGAGCATGTCATCTTTCACCGCGTGCGAAATCTTGCACCATTGCACTCGTGACCATCCATCTTGTCTGTTTAATCTCCGTGGTATTTTACACGCAATAAAAAATTAAACAATGCCTTTCAATGAGCTCTTGCCTTACAAGATCTTGTTCTTACAGAGTAACGTTCTTTCATTTTCTATCACACAATAATTTAAAAGGTACGGGACATCTAACTCTGATCAGTAATCCATCGTTTCCAAAGCTCTGACTCTCTACTTTGTCTAAGTTTGCTATGAGTTTGCTATGAGGCAACTCATGTGACTTGCTGGATAAGTGCTATTAAGTTACATTTGTACCTTCACAAGCAGTGTTCAGCACAATGCACCAAGTACATCGCAAATATGACGTGGTTTTCCTATAATCATGTAACTTTTCTTCCAATTCTTCAAGAATGGATCGGTCATCATATCATATAATTATGATTATTATAATCACGGATTCATACAATAATACGTAGTTATTTGATCAGGATATTAATATCGTCTCTTTAAAAAATTAATTGACATAATGGAATCTATGTCGGATTATCATTATACTTTTCTACTAGTACTGTAACAGCTGTCCTCAAGATGTAATTCCACGTATGTCTAATGATTCATATGACTCATATTATTCTCTTATCATCAGCAATGGAATTATATAGGCAACGATGATCATATTTGGATGGCTATAGATCTGATCTTGATTAGATATCCAAGGTTCTGTATATATGAGCATTTTATTGTATACCTAATTACTTGTTTTGTTGGAAATAAATAAATGAAGGTTGTTCAAGACGTAAATTAGGAATCTTAATGACTAACTGAGCCAACTAGGACAAGGGGAGAAATTGTCACGTGAAATATTACGACACGTGTTGGTATGACGCCATTTGGCAGCTGCATGCGAGATATGGTAGGAATAAAAATGTAGGAATATGCGAATCTTCTGCGGCGTGGTACAACCGGGATCCTCTCTGCATTCTATCAGCATGTGTGTGTGCGTGTGTGCGTGTGTGTGTGCGTGTGTGTGTGTGTGTGTGTGTGTGGGTCATACGGTATGTATGTATGTATCATTAAAAAAAAAATGTGTGAGTGCTTGTATACATGTGTGTGCATGCCTGCGTACGTGCCCAAGTTCTAAAACATTTCACACAGCATAATTCATCATTGAAATGCAACGTTCCCTGTCGCATACGTCATAACATAGGTCTCTTTAATTGGAATATGAAGGATTAACAAGCTAACTTTCTTTCAAACCTAGTTTCTCTAAACACAAGAATACATGTTGGAATTCCCTCGCTTTTTCACAGGGGACAAAGGAAAATAAGCGACCATTGACAAAATAAATTGAAATACTTTCTGAGTCACATCATGTGCTGCTATCTCCCTCCCCCTCCACCCCCCCCCCCCCCCTCCACGCAATCTTACCGAGCATTCTCAGAAGAATGCCGACCATCAAAGGTCAGATTTCAGGCAGCAAACGATTTTGGCGCCAATATTTTCCTTCTTTTCTATGCACTATACACTCGGATTAAACGAACATTTATTCCTACGCACAGTTTTCGTTAAGTCTTTCTGCCTCTGTCGCGCTCTTCTTTGGCCGTGTGTTGGTTTGTACTGATGACAACTTCGATCCAATTTCAATTTCAAATTCAATTCAACATGGGTTCCATTTTTCAGCGGAGCATGTAGAAGGCAAAGCTAAAACGTATCATTATCTACAACACGATGTAAGCCATGTTGATTAATTTTAGGACGATTCTTCATTTCATTCTAGGAAAACTACATACGATATGTTCAAAATAGATATGCCAGATTCAAATAGGTACATCTTTTTAGAACCTCAAGTGTCAAAAGAACGTTCTATGAAATTGATTGCACTAAATGCAATGCTGTATCCTTTTTTTTTTATAACCTATTACTCCGCAGTCATAACTATGTGTTTCTTGGTCTGTTTTTGTTTAGCAAAAACTCATCTACTTTTTTATTCTTAATAAAAAAAAAAAACCCGTTGCCAGGCACTGAGTTCTTGTCATATCTATAAAGGCACCACATGATAGTTATTCGATAAACACCAAAATTGTTAAAAGAATAAGGACAGAGGCCAAAACAATATCACTTTTATGATCGAAACCACAAAGAAATAGAGAGTTGGTAAAGGGAGAGAGAGGAATAAATAAAGATATAAATATTATATACATTGGACAATTCATAATGCACGGCATATGAAGGAACATTCGTACAGAATATAATACATACACGTTCCACTTAGTAAGAATGCAGCCCTGGATAGAAATACTAGTATGTTGCATATGCTGCCACGTAAGGAAATACGTCTCTGACGCATAAAGTATGATACCCTTTAATGGTAAGGAGCCATAAACGGGGATGCCGAACGCATCCAGCCAATTGCCTTTTCGGCAGACGACATGTGCCCGGTACGAACAGCAAGAGCAGGTTGTGTGCGCACCATGCTGCTGTTGAAAACGTGTTCCGGGAGAAAAATATGGAGTTGCGACACCACATGGACGAGTGCTCCTGGACTGCGTTAGTGAGGGAGAGAGATAGATAGATAGATAGAGGGGAAAATATACATACAGCGAGAGAGAGAGGAAGAGAAAAAGTGTACGTCCGAGGACGCCTATAGTTTAGGGGACCACGCTCTTGTCTACACATGCGCTTTCACATCTGCGGCGATGTATGCAGAATGTTAAGCTACGAAGTAAGTTGCCTACATGCGTGGACATCACTTTGATTTTACCGTTATTGTTGTTGTTGTTTTAACATTTCCCCCCCCCTTCCTTTGTAGAAGGAGTGAAATGAACGTATTAGCGTGTCAAACTTTTGCGGAAGTAAATGCCTTCTCCTAGCGAGGAAAGTACAGGACGACAGGACTTTCGCGCTCCACTGATTTTTGGAAGGAACAGTATAGAAAAAATGGTGACGTCATTTCAAAAAGGTAAACAGTAGACATCTTTTGATAAGGGCCTGTCAGACAATGGCAAAACTTTTGCACCTGAACAATGGAGCAGAGCGGCATTCATGTTGATCTTTCTCATACCAAATGGTCACGGTGATTCTGTAACGGACAGGAGGCCCGTAAGTCTAAACGAGGTATTGGCGACCCAACTTACTCCTCGCTGGAGAGGACTAAACGCTGATCGGTTCGCAAATATACACGAATGTAAAGAGGGTTAGCTACAGAAGAGATGTCGGAATATGGATTGCGATCGATGTAAAGTTGTGCTGAATCAGAAAAAGAGGGAGGTAGAGCAGCTGTAGTGCTTGGTGTTGCTGACTGCCTTGAAGCATATCTAAGATTCAAAGATCAACATAGGCAGTAGGACTATACTTCTTGCTTCATTTCATTTGTTGTTGTTTTTTCCCCTTGTGCTTTCCGTTCTTACAGTATTTGTATCTTGATTTTCAAGACACATCACGGAGAAGCTATGGAACTCTGTGGATGATACTCTTTGATTGAAAGGATTCGCCCTGATTTACGGATCCTCGGTACTCCTTGATGGTATCTGGAGTACGATATTAATGACATCATCACCACCACCGCCACCACCACCATCCTCATCGTCGTCATCAACATCACCAGGAGGAATGCAGACTACACTGGCATGGGCCAGTTTGCAAGCCGCCATTCGTCGAGCGAAGTCTCACACCAGCTTTCATGCCATCTCGGATATACTGGAATTCGATTTCCCCGCCATTTTCTGATACTCCTCTCAGTCTAGTCTACTCAACATCTTCTTTTTTCCCCCTGCTGCTCTCATACTTCCCTGTTTCCACCCCCTATTCTTCCGTAAAAGAGTGTAGCGCAAGGATTCTATACATTTTGGATTATACGGACGTTCCCATCTTGATGGTGCAGGAGAGCAGTTGTTTGGCGTTGTGTGAGGAGAAGAGGAGAAAGGGAAAGATGCTGGGGGTCACAATACTCAAGTCGGCCGTCCTGCTACAGGTGCTTATCGTCCTCATTCATAGCTCTGGTAAGTCCCAAATCTATGACTTTGTACTCCTCATGTCTACAGCTCAGAAGTATATGTTTGCGTAAGTAAAAAAAAAAAAAAAAAAAAAAATGGCCGTGTATTGAGAAGTGATTCATTAACAGCTAAAAGCTAAAGCTTTTGAAACATATCCTCGTTTTGATGTATGAAGAGCAATATTTTTGGAGTTTGGGGAGTCGAATTAACGTACACTCGATTCTACTTGTGTGAATACACTCACACCTTCATAGACATATGATTTACACTGATTGTTGATGCATTATATGCATGTAGATTTAAGTATCCTTACATACCCACTAAAATGATCATCGATACTTATAATAAAATGTTCGTACATGCATGATATGCTTATACACCTACATGACATATTGTACGTTCATAAAGTCGTACGTTCATAAAGTAAACATCAGTCAGAATGATACCTCAGTATCCCTAATCGGCAACATGCACACATAACTGCAATATATTGATGCAGATATTATAACTGGCCCCTTAAACCATTTTTTGCAATGATTACTATTATGCTTGCCTCGCTGTGTTTATAGCCGAGGGACTGGTATGATGATATGAATGGGTTTGGCAGTGCACGTGCATGTCAACCCGTAATTCAACTGTGGTCGAAATCATCATTTGAACTGCAGGGCATGTAACTATACTATGGAATCCCTCTGCATGGAATCGATCGCGTATTGCTGAGGTGGAAGAAGTTGACACTTATTACTGACACTGTATTGTTGTAGGCAGCGTCGCCCACGCATTGTTTTGCTTATATGTCTTGGTACTTTTTTTTTTGGCCATAACTGTGTGCGGAGTATACGTAACAATAAGTACGTGTCAGCTGATGGTCATCCAATGAGTCACTCGAAAGGCACGATCAATGCCATCTTGCAACATTTGTTTCATTACATACAGGAAGGGTCAAGTTTGATAGGCCAGTAATCTCCTCTGTAAATCTTGCTCAGGAGCTATACGCGACATAATTATGATTTTATCTGCTCTCGTAGATTGTTTGTAACTTTCATTTGAAACATTAGGTGACACGATCATTTGATTAATTATGATGACGGCGATCTTTTACGATCAAACCTCATCAACATTATGTCCTGATAAAAGTGTATTCAAATATTATGGTAGTAATTTCTTTTTTTAAATCAAACGGGATACTTTAAAGCAAAACACCATATCCGATAGTCGTGCTTACATTTACAGCTCATTATGTACAAGTATTGATTTGATATTAACCCAAGTCCAAGGAAGGTATTTCTTCTAAGATCATCTGTTATCATGATCGAATTGGTTGCTCTAGATTTCTTGATATTTTACAGTGGAGACAGATTAGAGCATGATCCGGGTTGGGATGGGGGGGGGGGGAGGAGATTGGGTTTTGGGCCAATGAGTAGGGGAGGGGGTAAAGGGTTCATGTACAAGTTACAATGTACCCCAATGTCTATATGAAAAATAAACATTTCCCTGATTTGTTACGGGCATAGTTATGCCTTCTGAAAGAGGTAAGTCAAGTGCTGTTTCATATTGCCTGAAAAATGAAAATGAAAAACCTCAAGTGGCGTTCTTGTGTTACATTAAAATTGCAAACAATATGCTTTCCGTCATATCGTTTTACTCGAATTCCGTTTTTATTGAACAGCTGCTGTTTATATTTTTGTGGGGGGAAATGAAAATGCGGTATAACAGAAACAGGACCAGAAATAAGCATACTTCGACCTATGAGAAGAAAAAAAAAACCCGATAATTGTAATAAAGCGTGGATGCAGTAAGCCTTTTCGTGGTTACCAGATGTCTCTAGCAACCGCAGACGACTGCTATTCAATCATGGATGAACGAATCTTATTGAGCTGCAATGACGATGCTCTAGGGAAAGGGTTTCTTTGTTGTTATTTTGTGTTTTTGGCAGTACTTTCCTAAATCGGAAATAGAAGAGAGTTCTTCGTCGTGCCATAGAATACTAAACTAAACGCAAAAACTAACGTCAACAAAGTAACCAAGAAACACAAACACGACAAACATACAGACATAAACATACACATACACACACGCAAATATAAAATCCATGAGAGTGGGCGATGCAGCTGATTGTTGATCTGTTTGTCTGTTTGTTTTGCACCAGTTACGATCTCTCCCTCCGCCTCGCCTTTTCTTCCCCTTCTTATTCTATGAACTTCCTGAACATTATTATTCACAATGTCATTCAAACAATTCAGGGATGTGGAGACTTTCTCTGTAATTTTTGGTTATTCATTAGTGACATTTTACACATTACAGAGTACATTGCAATCAGAGTGCAACATTGGCTATTCGGTGGTTCTGATTAAACATCCTGTTGTGAGTTTTCAACCTGTTCATGGAATATACTCTCTACTCGTTTTGGTGAAATTCCTCTCCATTCTGAAGTTGAGTGTGATTACACGATAAGCAGAAGAACCTCAAGAAGAAAGTTTTATGCAAATCGGACACGAAATAAAAAAAAAGTTACAGAGTCTTAACCATTGGGAGCAATGATCACAACAAAATTGTATTTTATACAGATAAAGAAAAAAATGACTTGACTAAAAGTTTTTGATATAAGCACATCTCAAACGCATTAGCCAAAGCAAGCCATTATTACATACTTTGAAGCAGTAGTCATGTAACTGTATACGTCAATCGTCGATAGTCTTGCTTGAATTGTTACTGAAATATTGGGTATCTATAGTTACGAAACCCGTTTTAGTGTACACATCACTGAACATGAGGCGATCATACGTAACATTATAGCCATGTACGTATGATGGTACCACGTGTTGCAGTTATTATCAACGTTTAGGCGATTTCTTTCTTTCTTTTTTTTTCTCTCAATGAATTCTGACGGAATATTGGGCAAATCTCCTCTCAAATCAAGGTGTTGGCTTTGTCTATTCGTTCCCTTTGTCTTTGTGATTCACTTTTCTTCTCTCTGGCATTCTCATTTCTCTATCTCTTTCGTCACCTGGTTGATTATTTCGTTCATATAGTCCAGACAGCGCGAGAAACTGAGAATCTGACTCCATCCTGAATTGAGGTGAGAAGGGCGAGAGGGGGGCGAATTTGCACCCTTTGTCTCATGACATCTGTACTTTGATATTCCGCAAAGAGAGAAGAAAATGTATTCACTTTGAAATTACCAAATACATCAACAACAACCACCCAGAATATGTTATAACACCTCATTTTTCTCTCCCAAAGTAACTGTCTGATGGATGGATGTATTGCATTACACAAGATCAATGTTATATGTAATCCTTCGAGGAACTTACATCTTGCATAATAACTTTATGTAAGATGTTGAGGGAAGAACGTTTGGGAGAAGAAGATCGGAATCCGTAACATAGATTTGATAGACCCGCCAGTTTCAAATTCTTGCATAACTGTAAAACAGCCATGTTGTGCAAAGCTTTACCCACACATCTGTCTTTTTCATCGCCAAGTTCACGAGCATTGTTGTCGTTGTTGTCCCCTTTTCTGTCCTCTGCTTGCCGGTCATTGTAAAAATGGATGACGTATGAGGCATGGAAAGCTACTGTGTATTGGACTCCGTTGTTATTGAAAAGGATTGCGAGTGTGTGCATGATTGATCAACGCCGATGGAAGACCTTCTTGAGTTATTGATTTTAATCACCATGAATCTAACTCGGGAGGAAATTCCTCATGCCATGATTTCACAGTCCCCTTGATAGCCAGGCTCATCTCTAAACCTCCGAATGTGGTAGGCGGAGCAAGTATGATAAAAGGAGGTGGGTTTAAAGGTAAACCGGAAGGTTGGGTGGAGTCACTTTAACTCACCACAACCAAAGTCGTGGTTTTTGTGTACCCCTCCCCCTCTTTTTCCCCCTTTGTATATTGTTTCTAATGTTCGTCCTCGTACCGGCAATCGGGTCAAGATATTGATTGCACAATGTCAGAATGCCACGTAGCGGATATTAGCCCCATTTCTTGTTTTCGCAGCAATGAAATTCGGTTGTTTTATAACAAGCATTATGATGAAGTTGCCTTGCTACTTGTAACTTTCATTCGGAAAAGAAAAGAAAACAAGTGGTAAGTCTATATACCGGAGCCGTGATGAGCAAAAATTTGAAATGGGGGAAAAAGTACAAAAAACTAAAGTTAGCTGAATGTTGGCGTGCTCTGTAACATACTGTTTTGAACACTATAATTCTATGTTCGTTCATTTAGGTTCATTTATGTTTGTTCATTTAGGACGATTCCCTAAAATTTTGATGTTGAATTGCCAAATTCACAGTGCGTTGTAATACATATAACTCTAAAAATTACTCGTATATGTAATGACACAGGCTTGCATTGATCGCTAATGTGTACCACTATAAGAATTTACACAACAGATTGTGCGTGTTTCTCTAAAATGGTGGTCATTTGGCAAAGATGATAATACATGATACATACCTTTTTTTCTTACCACATTACCGTCAGTTACGCTGAAATGCAAGCATAGAACCTTCATTGTCTGACGCGGAAAGTTGTTAGCCGGTTTCGGTTGTTTTTAGGAGCCAGTTGAAGCAAGCATACTATAGACAGAACCACTTAATGTTGTATAGGTGTGCCTTTATTTCGCTTACTGTTTTTTTTTTTCAACGGAAGCAGTAGACCGTACTTTTTCTTTCCTTCTTCGTAACCTTCTATCGATAAACTCAACAAAATTCATGCATGATTACTGTGCTGCTAGCCCTCCATGATATACTTCCTTATCTATATACTTTTACGAATATAGGGCTGCAAGAACATGAAGCCATGCCGAATGTGGTAGGCGTCTTGTATATCTAACGTCTGTCGCAAAAGTTTTCATTTGTGCCACACTTTTTTTTTTCGCATGCTAACGGATTGTTTGACTTGCTAGGACTTGTGCTAACACTTGCACTTGGAAAGACAAGACAATTGTACATTGATAAATGTAAACGTAATTCAGCTCTAATTATATCAAACATTTGCATGTCTTCTGTTATAATGTTAACGATTAGAGACGGTTAGCAGACGCCATCTTTTCTCTATCAAACACTCTGAGTTATCAATTTCTTAACAGCCACATTCGGATACGATAGGACATGTCAAAAGGCAAAGTTGACGATCCCTTGTACGCAGTACACGTAATGAATCAGAGTCAGCTGCGCTCCTAAGAGCTAGATTTGGGCTCATACCTCATGGATCGAAATGGAATGACACGTATTTCAAGATAAAACTTTCTTTCCATCTAATAACTGACGCACTTCCGAAACAGCACAGGCATTAATCATGCTTCACATGCACACACGAACCATTTTGTTATAAATTAATATAATGTATGATCACGTGATGTATAATAATTATGTGACCCTACATCACAAAACCAACAGAAAGTCGCCAGACATGGATCTTTAGTTGAGAGCAGATTCTGAAACAGCAGTCTTTTAGCTTTAAAATGATGTATAACTCAATTCAAATGGATTGTCCTAACCTACACTAATATTGGAAAGAATGTACACACTCCGGAAAAGTATGAACTGAGGAAAGAGGCTCTGAAGTATAGGGTCTATTCAGGATGTAAACCGCCGGAGCAACAACAATGAAGGGATTATTAGATTAAACTGAAATTGAGCATGCTTTATCAGCACGTTCTGCCTATGATTACTGCCAATTTTCAAAGCAGTGGCACCATCCTTTCTTGAGTTATTAGAGTTGAAAATGAAGAGTATGTGCAAGGTTTATAAGAAATGAAAAGGAGACTCCTCCATAAGACACACCTAATCACACTATTCTACAGAAAAGTGTTCGAGAAAAACTGCTAAAACGCAAATTCCTCTCTGTTTTATGTTCCCAAACTTTAGCATAAGGTAGAAGAAGACTTGCTCTTTCAGAAAATATGAAAAACTCCAGATTGGCTAGGTTGACCCATTTCACCTATTCTCAGTCCTTACACAAAATCAGTGCGTGCAACTTTTTGTTGGTTTTGTGGTGCATGGTCACATAATGCAAAATATGTTAAAACAGTAACTATCTCTCTTGTGACCTCATGGTGAAAAGGCTGTTTTGTAATAATTCCATGGCAAAATGTGATATATCCATTTGTCCATGTGTGTTTATGTTTACTTTTCGGGTCACATTGTTACTTGGAATGTATTAGGTATTTCATACACAGAAGGTTCTGCCTTCAATAGGGAGCAACCGCTTTAGATGCGCACGCCTTTGAAGATTCAAGTGTAAAATGGGTACATCACTATACTGGGGTATGAATAGGGATGAGAAGCCCCTGTTACGACCAAAATCACTCTGAGAATGATCGCACAAAAGAAACAATCAACTAATGTTCAGGCGGTTTATTATTTATTAATCCAGGATATACGTCCACAGCGAAACATGCAGAATCCACAGGAAACGGGCAGAATCCAAATGTTATGACGACCACGTCCAGTTGATGCGTTGAATGATGATTCACTTTATAATGTCCAGCAAGGAATCCAGCCCGTCACAGCTTTGCCGTAATAATGTCCGTTGACACTAAAATATGGAGTCTCTCTCCAATGTAGGCAAATTAATTCTCTGCAGGCAAAATGTCTCCCAGGCCTTATCTCCACAAACACAGTTTGTACAGCAGGTCAGCAGGTAACACAGGACTGACTATAACAAGTCGCTTCAGAGCCTGAAGTGACGTAACTCTCAGAGCAGAGGTGTTGGGTACTCTGCCTACCTCAGAATTTCTCCTGCTTATATACTATCCATTCACCCCTTTCTAGTACATTCTGTAATTTTCTCGAACCTGGGGCCACATACCTGAACATACTAGCAAGTCCAAGTTCCAGGAATCCTGGATGACTCACTGCCTAACTATGTGCATAACATCATTGCCCAAATTAACTACCAATCACATTGGGCTACAAGGGCAGTGCCTCACTCAGCCAGCACTTCCTAGAATATTCTGGAATGGGCAAAATCATTCTAGATTAAGTGAGCTATAATGTATTTCCTGTCGCATGCATACATGTACTGTAGCTACATTATATACCACATAGAAATTCTCCACTGATCTGGTCAGCCTGTATGTACTATATCTATATCATATAGAATGTTCTCCATTATTCTGGTCCACCTGTGTACATACACATTAAAACAACCATGCATACAGCCTTGATACATGTACATAACTACTTGTGTGTACATTTGTGACACCATCCCCCATGGGAAAAAGAAAGCCTTGCCGTAGCAAGGGTTTCTTTTACCTTCATAATTTCTCATCATCATTTATAACGAATGTGAGGTAAAATCCAAGTCAAGCAACAATAATCACATACTATCACATGCCTCTTAAATGGCTGCATTAATTCCATGTTCTCTGTTCATGGATACCATTTACATTGATATTGCTTGGATTCTCGAAGCTTATACAATCATGTCAAACTGTTTTGCATACATTACTGGGTATGCTAAACACATACACTGGAAGGGATATGCGGTGAAAACTTTTCACCTTTGATACTCTACTGTGCTATCCACTACCTATGTCACACCAACTGACTTTCGGTCATAGCACTCTTTCAACATATTGACATGGCACATTCTCTGATCTGTGCTCCTTTCTGGTGTACTGATCAAAAAGTTCACATCATTGAGTTTCTTTTTGACACAGTATGGGCCACTGAACTTGGCTTTCAGTGGTTCACCTTGTATGGACAGCAGTACAAGAACTTTGTCACCTGGTTTGAAGGTTCGGGCTTTGGCATTTTTGTCTGCCTTTCTCTTCATAGAGTCTTGTGACACTTTCAAGTGTTCCCTAGCTACCTCACAAGCCTTTGAAAGCCTTTCACAAAACTTTGACACATAGTCAAGTAGGTGGACCTCATCATCCTCAGTCATGAATTTCTCTTTGATGAGCTTCAGTGGGCCCCTAACTTCATGACCGCACACCAACTCAAATGGGCTGAAACCCGTCGACTCATTTGGGGAGTCCCTCGTTGCAAACAGCAGGAAAGGGATGCCCTTATCCCAATCCTCGGGATACTCCTCACAGAATGCCCTAATCATTGTCTTTAGGGTCTGGTGGTAGCGCTCCAACGCACCTTGGGATTGGGGATGATAAGCCTACGACTTCAGCTGCTTCACACCCAAATGATACATCACCTCTTGAAATATGCCTGACATGAAATTTGACCCTTGGTCAGACTGCACTTCCTTGGGCAACCCATACCAAGTGAAAAACTGCACTAGCGCATCTACCGCAGTCTTGGCAGTGATATTTCTCAATGGGATAGCCTCTGGAAACCGTGTAGACATATCCATGATTGTCAAGAGGTACGTATGACCCGACCTAGTCCTAGGCAAAGGTCCAACACAGTCGACTAAAACCCGACTGAAGGGTTCTTCAAACGCAGGTATCGGAATCAATGGCGCCGGCTTCACTGAATGCTGTGGTTTACCAGCCACCTGACATGTGTGACAAGTCTTGCAAAACTCAGCCACATCCACATTCAACCCTGGCCAATAAAAATGCCTCATGATCCGATCCTTTGTCTTTCTGACGCCTAAATGGCCGCCAAGAGGTAACTCGAGAGCAATCCTCAAGATCTCACAGCGGTAACTGGGAGGGACAACAACTTGACGGACCACCGTCCAATCCTCATCAGCTGGCCTATGGGGAGGTCTCCACTTCCTCATCAAAATGCCATCTTTGACATAATAGCACTCAGGGACCTTTTCAGCCTCAGCCTCAGAACACGCCGTCTGAGACAAGCTTTTCAACTCAGAGTCTGCCTGCTGTGCTTCAACCAAGGAAGACTTGCTAAACAGCCCATCACTGTTAGCCTTCGAGCCTAATACAGCAACCCCATCATTCAAATCCTTGAAAAAGGTTTCTGCCAACCAAACACCGGAATTCTCCTCCACATCAACAGAATCCGCATCATCTTGAACAGCTCTGCGAGCCTGAGACCTAGTCACAACACAATCTGGGAAAATCCCAGGAAACTCCTCCTGCAACTGCTCAGTTTCAGCAACCACCACTGGTTTATCCGAAACAACTGGAGACGCAACCACCTTGTCCCCAGCCAAGTCATTCCCCAACAGGAAGTCAATGCCTGCCATGGGCAACTCAGGAACAACTCCAACAGTGACAGGACCAGAAACTAGGTCACACTTCAAATCCACTCTATACAGTGGTACTGACATATAACTGCCATCAACAGTTTGAATCAAGACTTTTGCATTCACTGCACTATCTGGTGGAAAAGTCATATTACCATCCACCATCAACGACTGAGAGGCCCCCGTATCCCGCAGGATGACTACTGGTTTACCTGCCTCACCAGAAGTACATGGGGTCACCTCACCATCAAACAAAAAGCTACGATAGCTCTCATCCACCTGCTTCAGCCTATCTTTGAATTTCGGAGATCGACTTTCAATGGCTTGTGTTTCACTGAAAGGGACACTGTTTTCGGGTAGGACACTTTTTGACATGACAAATCCCATGTCCTTCTTTGTTTTGTTTTGCAACTGCCAACACTGTGACTTTACGTGCCCTGTCTTGTTACAGTGAAAACATTTGATGACATTTGCACTTGTACTGGACCCTTTGTCAGATTGAGGCTTTGGTGCCGATGAAGTTTCAGAACTCGTGCCTTTTTCAGAACCAGCATTCTTTGGATTGCTCGACTGATTTTTGTCTCTCTTATTTCCAGAGAAATTCCTGAAAGGTGGTCTGTTGTCATTTCTGTGGGTCAGCTCATACTCATCAGCCATCAAGGCTGCTTTATGCAAACTTGTCACTTTGTGATCATCCAAATGCGACCTCACACTGAAAGCAACACTCTTTTTGAATTCTTCCAAGAGAACAACCTCACGTAGGTTATCAAAATCCTGATCCACTTTCAGGGATCTGTACAACCTATCAAACATCATTTCTTTTTCACGAGCAAACTCAACATGTGTTTGGCCTTGTTTGCGGTACGAATTTCTGAACTTATGTCTGTATGCCTCTGGCACCAACTCATAAGCATTCAACACTGCCTTCTTGACTGTAGCATAGTCACGTGATTGCTCTTCAGAGAGAGATGAGTACACATCAGCTGCTTTGCCGACAAACACACTTTGAAGGAGCATGGGCCAAAATTCCTGTGGCCATTTCAAACTGTCAGCCACCTTCTCAAATGACACAAAATATGCATCAACTCTGTTTTCTTCAAACTTTGGAACCAATCGAATGTTCTTGGCCAAATCAAATTCAGGGGGAGCCCTTTCACGATTTCCAACAGCCTGTGCATGAGCCATTTCCATCTCACGCAATTTCACTTGTTGCTCCACTTCGAATTTCTTAATTTCCAGTTCCTTTTCTCTCAATTCCATTTCTCTAGCCCTTTGATCTCTTTCTATTTCTAATCTCATCTTCTCTTTCTCCATTTCCATTTCTTTCTCCTTCATTTGCAATTTAGCAAGCTCAAGCCGTGTTTGATCTGAAATTTGAGCTTGATCTGAAGTGTCAATTTCTTCTTTGAGCTCCATGTGACTAGCTACTAAGTCAAGAATTTCTGCCTTTCTTACACCTTGTGGAACATCAAGATTTAAATGCTGTGCAATAGCGGTCAAATCACATTTGCGTAACCTTTGCAAATCTTTGAGGGACAAATCTGTCCTCTGAACAAATGCCTGAACATCCATTGTACTGATTGACATTGTCACAATGTATTACACACAATGTACAATTGAACAATCAACTCAACTGGTATTTTGTCTGTACCAATATTCTGGATTCCGGAACGTTCCAAATTCTAAATTTGGCTTTAAATTCACTTCCCGGACACAAGCCCCCAATTTTGTTACGACCAAAATCACTCTGAGAATGATCGCACAAAAGAAACAATCAACTAATGTTCAGGCGGTTTATTAACAGTGATATTGTGGATACAGACTCGTAATCAGTTTTCACATCAGTACAATAATGATAAATAGAAAGAGTTATAAATCGGTAGTGGAATCACTTACACGTAGTACAGCCAAATTTGAAAGCAAGTAATCCTTTGACAGTGTCCAGATACGATGTTCGATGCACAGATGAATGATCCGCGATGCACCGATGAATGATACCTCAAACGTAAATCCAAAGGCGCAGGTTGTGATAATCATCGGTATCAATCCGGGGTAAAAATCCAGGATATACGTCCACAGCGAAACATGCAGAATCCACAGGAAACGGGCAGAATCCAAATGTTATGACGACCACGTCCAGTTGATGCGTTGAATGATGATTTACTTTATAATGTCCAGCAAGGAATCCAGCCCGTCACAGCTTTGCCGTAATAATGTCCGTTGACACTAAAATATGGAGTCTCTCTCCAATGTAGGCAAATTAATTCTCTGCAGGCAAAATGTCTCCCAGGCCTTATCTCCACAAACACAGTTTGTATAGCAGGTCAGCAGGTAACACAGGACTGACTATAACAAGTCGCTTCAGAGCCTGAAGTGACGTAACTCTCAGAGCAGAGGTTTTGGGTACTCTGCCTACCTCAGAATTTCTCCTGCTTATATACTATCCATTCACCCCTTTCTAGTACATTCTGTAATTTTCTCCAACCTGGGGACACATACCTGAACATACTAGCAAGTCCAAGTTCCAGGAATCCTGGATGACTCACTGCCTAACTATGTGCATAACATCATTGCCCAAATTAACTACCAATCACATTGGGCTACAAGGGCAGTGCCTCACTCAGCCAGCACTTCCTAGAATATTCTGGAATGGGCAAAATCATTCTAGATTAAGTGAGCTATAATGTATTTCCTGTCGCATGCATACATGTACTGTAGCTACATTATATACCACATAGAAATTCTCCACTGATCTGGTCAGCCTGTATGTACTATATCTATATCATATAGAATGTTCTCCATTATTCTGGTCCACCTGTGTACATACACATTAAAACAACCATGCATACAGCCTTGATACATGTACATAACTACTTGTGTGTACATTTGTGACACCCCCTTAAAAAAAAGAAAAAAAAGCTGTGCAAATACTGAAGTGGCTTCCGTGTGTTGATGATGATATATATATATATATATATGCCATTTTTCTGCTTTCATTTGCTGGTAAATTATCATGACCTGGTAAAATGTGTGAACTATAGATAGTTGGGAAGGCGATTGGGAATTGTGATAGATTGTTGTTGATGTTCAAACTTAATAGAATTGTGATGGGACTATACGACGTACCCGACACTTTGCCATTTCACCACCAACACCTGACTGAGGCCAGGGGGAAAAATGAAAGAGTAACATACATCACCGTGATCCACCGGCGGGTTATTGATTCACGATCAGGTCACATTCCCCGGTCCTGCCTTTTCTTTTCCATTCTCGGGTTGCCTCCGCGAATTTTCTGTGCCCCTGTCCCGCTTTCTATAATAAACCAGTGCTAACGTATTATGTAGAGTCATACGCGCCTGCATGAATGTGCCCGTGTGTACGTTTGCGTGTGCACTCCTCTCTTCACTTTCTATTGAATATTACATGAAAGTAGATGAGACCATAACTTGCATAAGATTAGAGTGGATTGCATTGACATCAGGTTTCAAACGAGGATAGATATCAACCGTGGACGTCCTCGGTTGCTTTTGATATTGCTACGGCGCGTTAGCAGAAACAGTACGGAGGTCCGCGCTGCATATGACAATGCTCGAGAAGGGATTGATAGTTATACACTCATCATGTTAGGGTAACACATGTTTTAAAGTAAGGGCTATATACATACAGCGATAGAAAATCCTATGATTTCATGAAGAAATATAGAAGTGCGCACGTCGTGATGTGTGCGTGCGTGTTTGTGTGCGCGCGCATGTGTTTGTGTTTGTTTGATTATGCATTAGATTAGATTAGATTAGATTTCATTGACTCTTCCGACCCCATTCCGGGGTATGACAGTACAACACATAAATACAAGATATGGTCATTACAATAACAAAGAATACATGTTTGTGATATATTACAATGATGTATATAAAATAGTCTATATCTACTAAACATATATACAGTGATATACAAATTGGCAAGCAAGGTTAACTAATCTTATGAACCATACGACCAAACAATCGTAACATACAACTACTACAGATCGAGTATCACTGGATGCTTAATTTGTCTACCACTACGAGTTACAATATTTTCTTTCTTGACTAAAGTACACTCAACTTGTTCAGGCTTCTGCAAATTTGCAAAATATGACATGATCAGCGTCACAAATAATACTAAACTTTTAAACTGTCCTAAATGTGAACATGAAAAATAATCTGGACATAATAATGATATGTGTGCGAGTGCATGTGTGCTACTCAGTGTTTGCAAAGTGAAAATGCTAATGATCTTTATCATTCCTAGTTATCTACATTTTCCAGCACATCACCATTTCTTTGACACCTTTCCTACAACGTTTTTTTTTTTTTTCTATCACATAAATGGAGAGAAAATAATGGCAGGAAGACAACAGATGGGATTTCCTTCTCTGAGGTAAAATGGAAGGGGAATGAAAAGAGAGAGAGAGAAAAAAAAAGTGACAAAAACATTCATCGAGGCAAAGATATCTGCTAAAAGGCGAAGAGATGATTTCTAAATCCTGCGGGGGAGCAGAAAAGTCCTGCAGAGCTCCCATTCAATAAGATGTTATGTACCCCTAGGATAACCCTGAAAGAACAGGATGGAGTTTTTGCGCGGCAGCGCAGACTTTAATATTTTGTGAAATGGGAAGCCACTCAAGCAAATTTTTAGATAACATCCCTTCTAGAGTTTGCAATATTCGCAGAGACAGCTCAAATTTATGCCTGCCTGGGTTCTGTGGCAATTTGATGACATATTTGGTTTTTTTTTTCTTATCTTCTGAGTGAAGTGGCATAAATGCCAATGATCTTTAGGATAAACCTATTTGTTTCTCTTTTTGCCTTTAAAATATAGTTGCTCGTGTTCACGCTTTGCGGGTCTGGAAAAACAATATACAAACATGTTACTTCTCCTACTTCACTCTTGCTAATGTCAATGAACGATGATGTGCAAATATGTTTTCCTTCAACCGAACAGATGTAAATATGAGTAACGGGACTTTAATGGGAAATAGAGAGAAAGATTCGACTACTTCCATCTTTATATAATTCATAACAATACGAATAGTCGTCTATTTTCAAGTTACCAGCCAACAAAATGTAGCACGATGATATGAGTTGGATAATGTGGTAGGGAAAGCGGTTCTTAAGTTCTCTTGCTCGTCAGCTGCTTGTCAGCGGTAGTAGTCGATAAAGAGGGATATATTCTCTAGAACTTAAAGGAACTATAATGAACATGCATGTTAACTTTTGTCGATTCATGACACCCTCAACTTTTGTTGATTCATGACACCCTCAACATCACTTATTTTGGCAAATAAATGTCTTTCAGGTACGGGCCATATATCTTACAACAATTTTTCTACTATTCTTTTTTATAGATCACTTGGATAAACTCACACCCACACCCACACCCACACCCACACCTACACACACACACACACACACACACACACACACAACTTCTAAATTACGATTCTGCCAGTGATATCACTTGTCAATAATATTGCTAAAATACAAATATGATTAATAAAGATTTATCAGATTAAACACGAGACATTAGAATGCACCTTCTCATTACCTTTTTGTTAAAGGCACTGAGCATAACTTGCATGTTTCCACGTTACTATCAATGTACTATCAATATGATTAACAAAGGGCATTGCAGGGAAGCATGCAAGTTATGCTTGGTATATAGAGGAAGGTTCACTCATTACATTCAAGTGGTGACATTAGTAATGTAGCAGTGACTGACAGACAATGTCAATGGCAGAATCTTCGTTAGGATTTTGTTTTATGGGCGTATCCAAGAAATCAAGAAAAATAGAAGAAATGATAATTATTATACAATATCATGGCACATATTCAGATACTTTTTGGCCACATGAACGATGATGCGGGTACTATGAATCAACGCAAGTCAACATGCATTTACATTATATATTTCTTTTAACTCACTATAAGCTTTGAGACTCACGCGAAAAAAACATGAATTCATAATTTCATACATACCTAAAGGACACACACACATGCATAAGATCTACCTCCTATATAAGGAACACACTGTGATTTAAAATACACGAACTCATCATTTTCCTTTCGTATGATCAAATACTTATTATATCACATTCCGAAGACTTTATACTGTTAAACGCATACTATTCGACAGCTGATAAAGCCTAAAAGAGAGCGTATTGATAGGTCTACAGTGTAGAAAAATGCCACCCTAGCACCTATAAGAATTAACTACCTAATGGACGCTATAGTGCCCTTAAGAGCAAGGAGTGATCTCGTTGCACATTCTGTTGATTGTCCTGCCGGCTATCGATGGGGCCCTATTTCAGTTAGTCAGGATTGTGTTATCGGATGGTTCTTTAGAGATTGAGATCGTATTTTTATGTTGATACAGGACAACAAAAAAGAACAACAAAGAAATTAGAAACCCAACACCCACGAAACAAAAACCCAAGCAGACTGAAGTAATGAGAATACATCTATTCTAGCTTCCATATTTTGATTATCAATATTTATCATGTAAACGTGCATGCATTACAATTCAATCATCACCATAATCACATCAAATTGTTACCCAGCTCTGTTGTTGCTTTGAATTAGTCAATGGGAGGATTGGGTTTATAAAAGAAATTGAAGTGAATTGAAATTGATATGATTATAGAGGACAATGATGATATATTGCTGGAGAATAGTTAGCATTGTGCCTGTGAAAGATACGTTTTCGTGAAAAAGGCTTTCCATTATCTCACGCGACATCTCTCTTTGTCTTTAGCCTCAAGTATTTACGGCAAATTACTGCCGTTGCAGTTGTCATGGCAACAATGGTATACCCTGGAAGCCGAATGACTGCCCCTGCATAATTACTTGATGTTGTTCAATTCATCATTGTTGTCTTTTGTGATGGGTCTTGATCAAAAAGTAAGATAAGAACATCTATTTTTTTTTTCTTGTTTGCAGCATTGGAAGGATTACTTAAACCCTACGGAAGAATCATTTCTGTTATTAGCGTAGTAGCTTTATTGGTTCAATAGGAGAGGCAGTCACGGCATGAAAATGTGGATAATGGTATGTTTCTCTTACATTTTACTCTGAGTGATTTATTTTTGCTCCCCTGTATGATGCGAAATTACATCTGCATGACATTTACAGCGCAATTTCAATGCACAATCAATCATAAATTGGAATAAAACTGAAAATGCGAACTTGCGAGGACCGTTGATAATGACCATGACTGTATTTCTGATAAAATTCATCATTACATCTTATTCAATGCAATAATTGCTACAATAATTCCCTGGAGAACATTTATGTTTTTGATGAATTGAATACGCCTTGATGACATTCATATTGAGAGCTGTTATCTTTGAAACCTCATGAAGTATAAGTTTTAGTAATCGCTAAGTGGAGAAAGCTTCCGCTCGAACAATTTCGTTTGTCACGAACGGTTGGGTAATTCCATTTAAACACGAACGTCTTTATTATCCAGGATCCGGGAAATGATTCCTCTATAATAGGCGAACCTAATCGATACACCATCACTTCTAATACAGTTCGCCCACGTTAATCTTGATCTAATGTGTCTAAATGTCTCGCGTAGGCAATCAAAATTATCTTAATTCATTTCCGATCGACTACATTAAGCCTCATTACGATACATCACCTCGGGAATAGCGTGTCTCCATGTGCAGTTGGGCGAAATATCCCGAAGAAAATTAATGTCAGTGCCTTTGCCTTACGAAGAGGTGACGTTTTGCTGGTGTTTTATTTTAAGTAGATATTGTTAGGCCATAGAGCTACTATGGTGAGACATACGCCGACAACTTCTCGAAATCTACTTGTGAAGTCAGGTACACAAGTAAAGCCTTCTGTCTACGTCGTAACTACTATGTTTGTAGCTACTATGTTACTATGTTTTCATGCACTATAATTGCTGTGCTTTTCATGCCAATTAACAAGATTGTTTCATCGACACTGAGTGTCAAGTTGAGCGTCTGTGTAAAGTTGTGCTGATTGTTGATGACTTAATTCCATTAGCCAGGTGTTCATGTTGACTCGTTTGACATTATTTTGAGGCCAGTTGCGGCCCTGTAATGCCATACAGGGCACTATATCAATGGATTTTGCAGAAAGGTCCCATAATGCACTCGGATTTTAATACCATTTCTACAACATTACTATCGTTGCCAGCACGTCACTTTCCTTTGCTAGCTTATTCAAAGCAGGTGCAATAAGAATTCCTTTTCTCTCTCTCTCTCTCGTCTTTGCCATAACGTCGAATAAAAAAAAAAAAATCTTTAAGTTGATTCGCAACCGCATGTCTGACCTACGAAAGGCATAGAACATGATGATTATGTCTCATTCCTCTTCATTTTTGTTTTGTTTACACTAACACACATCTTTAAACAGATAGCTTCTGGGACTCTGCATCTTACAAGCAATTCTTTTATAGACAGATTCCACATTATTTCGCACATATTAATTTTCTTATTTGTTGCAATTCGACAATTTCACACATTCAGTTTCTTGATATGTTTATATACTAACCCCTTGTCAAATATGGAATGTGGAACAATATTAACAAACATACAAGAACAAACATGTGTGACCAAGTTGTTCTGATAAAGTCGCACACACTTTCGTCAAGAAAATTGTTTAGCATAAAGTGACTCGACTGAAAATTTGCATGTCTGAGCTCAAAATCTGAAAGTGGTCCAGCAATGAAAGACTGTCAGAATTTCAAAGTCTAGCAAATGTCTAGTGTAATTTTTGAAATTCGAAACTTCTCGATTTTCAGCATGTTTTCAAGGTCTTGTAAGAGCCCATTTTATCTTTAATAATGCCTAATCTTCTATCCGTTTATCTGCATTATAAACGTCCATGCCAATTTTTTTATTTTTGAATATTTATTCTGTTTTTGCATTGTTGCCGGCGTTTTTCTTCTGACTGCGGCAGGTTTTGGCAAAAAGGGGGAGAGGGAAAATATAGATTTTGTAGTGACGTTTGTCTAATATTCTCAATTTTATCATTTGACGTTCATGTTGCTGCACTTTACTGGCATAAATGTGGGTTTGTTGTGTAAAATCGCTAGACAAAATGACTGCAGTTTCATGTTGCCCAGATTCGATTTTGTCAGATGAAGGAGACCCCGTAAAGCTAATGTGTCTAAAGTAAAAAACGGGGAATCGGGGCGTTGCTGTTTAATACATCTCATTTCTAATCCTCATGCTCCCGCTGTGAAGATCCGTTAGAACTATAGCGTACTCATATTCCCCCCTGCCCACCCCTCCCTGGTCCTCCTCGATCCCCACCCTCCGATAAACGGCAAGGAAGATTTGTGTCTTGAAATCTGATGAAGGCGTAGAGTTGTTTTTACAGAAATATTTTTAATGTGTACGCCCCTACACCCTACTTGCAATGAAATTAAGTCCTAAAATCATTAGCGGTCCTCTGAAAAATACATTAGAAATTCAAAACCTCTCGAAGTCTTGCACCCAGCGAGCTGGAATTGGGTTGGCTGTGTAGATGTTGTCAACACCAAACGAGAACGTGCGTGGAAAAACGGTTATCGAACGAAAAGTCTTGACCTGTTAGGGGTCATGTAAAAGTACTTATCACTGAGAGACGTTCGTCGGATGATGTGATTTTAACTCAATTTACTGTAATCATAAACTTAAAAAAAAAATAACAACCATAAGTATCTGTTATGGTCTTTAATGTTTCAACTGTTATTCTTTAAAATTTCTTGCGTACCAGGATATCAAAATACAATTTGTTCTACTTCCATCCAGGAACATGGTTTTATATCATATTCATAGGCCATAATTTCCGTTTTCAATACCACTATCCTTTTGTCTATTCTATACGGAAAGATGGAGATCATAATCAAATGATAAGTTCAAGTAATGAAATTCATGGTCCATTGGAAACACGTACACGTCCAATCGTTTCATTTAGAGTTGGCTTAAACCATTCCGTGTTAGGCTGTGCTATTGTAGAGTCAATTCTTTCTGATAATAGAGTAGGGCTGCACACATAGTAATGCTATACGTGATGTGTATGATAACATATTACGAAGTAGTTTGTGCCTTGAAAAATCACCAAGTTGATTATTTTTCTCGTTGTTTGTTTCAATATCAGAATGTCTGTTGATAAAGGATTGACGTTCTGTTAAAGTTTCAGGTTTCCGATCTTAGTTACATCTTAGGTAGATATTGAAGTATTACTTTTCTCGGCCTCGTAGAAGATGAATGTGAAAGGAAATGGACTGCAACCAAGTCGTGTTTTTTTTTTTCATCGCAAACAACAGCAACAACAAAATGTGATTTTTTTTCCCTAAATGACAGGCTTGTTTATTGGTTAATAATGTATATAATTTGAATAATTTATATGAATACATAATTGTACATGTATATGTATGTGTGTATGCATGTGTGTGTGTGTGTGTGTGTGCGCGCGCAGAAAGTTTAAACTAACGTTAAGGAAAACATTAAGTGTACTGAATATGATAAACTCTAACAAGAATATTAATAGGAGAAAAAGCATCGTATGACAACCGCTACACTGCCGATGTTTCAACAGGAGATAGGTATACTGATTGATACTATTACAGCTTTGGAAAGGTCGCCCATCAAGGGAAGAAGGAAAACATCTGTTGTTCTTTGTTATTAGTTTTTTCTTTCTATGAACTGATTTAGCTACAGCAATGGTGAAGTCTTTAAAACGAAAAGAAAGAAATAACGAGTGTATGTGTTCGCTGTCATCGAAGCCCACGCTCACGTAACACCAGGGCAACATCACTTGACGTGTCGAGAGAAGTACCGCCCTGAACTCGGTATGGGTGGTGGTGATGATGGCTTTGTTTAAGGGGGCAATGTATGGTGTCAAGCTTTTGGTAGAGGGGTGCGGAGGATTAAGTATAATTTAGGAAAATATGCGTAGGTAGTGTTGCTAGCATAATAAGGTATAGGATTTTTTTGTATGTATTATGTGTAAGGGCTGCAAGTAAACTAAGGCATGCTTAAGCTGCAGCCCTTTTGTGTTATATATATTGTACCTTATAACATACACTTTGTTATATTACATTGTAAACAATGCATGTATGTCTGTGTATAACTATCAACAATGTGTACATGTACAATGATAATGCGGAACCCAATTAATCAAATCATATCATATCAAATTCGAAGTAGGGCAAATTATGGCATTAACAATACGGTGTACGTTGAATAGTGTATACCATGGAACCTCTACAAAATCAATGATTCACCTTGCGACATTTTTATTCAATGAAACAGGATTATAAGCACGCAAGACATAGCTACTTGGATCGGTTGCATGGAAGCGAGATATTGAATACGTTCACATAAATCATTGCCTATCACTGAAACGATTACCCTTTGCGTTTAAATGTAAAGCAAGCAGAGGAAGAGTGATGTAGAAGAGTAGATTATTTGGGGATGTTGGAGGAGCGCCTACAGAGATGAATCTTGGACTATGGTAGATGGTTATCTACAGGTCAGGGTAGAGCTAGAGACGCAGATTTCTCGGTCATAACAGGATTAGGTTTTTTTCTTATTAAAGTGAAAGCAGCGAGCAACCAGAAGATATGATGAGACGGCGTAAAATTGGCTTTTCTGGACACGCGCAGACAGATTGGATCTATTCGTTGACATTAATGGGTGAATCTTCATCCTGCTCTCACTTATGGCCAGATGTCAGAGTTCTAACTA
This sequence comes from Diadema setosum, assembly GCF_964275005.1. Lineage (NCBI taxonomy): Eukaryota > Metazoa > Echinodermata > Echinoidea > Diadematoida > Diadematidae > Diadema > Diadema setosum. The sequence continues at coordinate 17,551,138 of NC_092702.1, forward strand.
TTTAATCTCTATCATCTTTACTCATGTCTTGGTAAGAGGATTACAGACACGAGAGATGCTAAATCCGACTGCTTTTGTTTGTTGTGTCTTCATTTTTTTTTAAGGAGGAAAGTGGCATGATGAACGACGAATTGGACTTTATATTCAAAGAGACAATATTACGAATGACTTTCTCAGAGGGTTGTCATTTCCACTAAAACGGAAAATGGGCAGAGAAATAAAGAGAGAGAAAGAGAGAGAGATGGTGGGGGATGAGAGAGAATTAACAAAATGAGCAGGGAGAAAGTTATTTTCAAAAAAGAAATCGGCGTTATATTCCGAACGATTAGGTAGATCGCTGGGAGATTTTGGAGCAATGGGATGTTAATCAAAGAGCAATATGCTCGCATATTAAAAGACGATCGCCTTACCAATAATCTGAATGCGATGCATGCGTGTAAGATCTTTATTTCACATGAGCAACACGCTTCGCATTCTATGCTAATCTGTGTTTTTTTTAATATTTGTGTATACTTTGCCGCATCATGCTTTTGTCTCTACACACGCGTGATGCATTTGGTATTACATTGCTCTCTCTGTCACATCCACACACACACAGACACACACACAGACACACACACACACACACTTCTGTCTTCTGTTTGTTCTTTTCTTCATCTGTCAATTTCTTCTATTCTAGAGGTCTACAATTACTACAAAGTCAATAGTTTTTATCGCAGTTAAAACTAGGTGTCTTCCGCTAAATTCTGCCCTGTTCTGCTGTACGGTTCTTCACTCTGTCACGTGTATACGCGATTTTTCTGAGATTCTCTTCAAATACCTTCCCCCCCCTTTCCCATCCCCCTTCATCCCTGATACAGTAGCCCCGTCATCTTGATGATGTCTTAACCATGCACAGCTAGAGAAGATGTCAACCCGCCCGGAGACTGGGCCTGGGTGCGATTTCTCTGCCCCCTCCTTTGCTCCTCTGAAGATGACAAAACGTGTGGAAGAGATCAGCCAAAGATGTAGATACTGCCACGTCGATCGGAGAACATCAGAGTTGTGTTCAATCAATCTCATCCTGTGTTTTTTTTTTCCTCTCCCTCCGATCCGACGAGCTATCATCCCTTCGTCTGCCGCAAGACGTTGGAGGAGGGTAATCTTAATTCCATCCCCTCATCATTTGGTGATCTCCATGTCACATTTCGTCTTTGGCTGATGGTAGAAGTAAATGGAGCTGACCGTCCGAATGGCTGTTCAAGTACGATTTGTATATAATCTCTTCTCGAAAAACCAACCAAAAAGCAGATGAAGATACAGACAATGACGAACTGGATGATTAACTTGATTTGATGTCTTTTAGATGTTTCAATGATACTTTACTTTTTTTGAGAGAAAGATTTACAGATAAAGTTAAATGAATAATTTGAAAGGAAAATTTAAAAATAGAGAGAGTGATAAGATCATAATATGTTAACGATGATCGTCTTATTCAATTTAACTATCTTTTTTTCTGACTTAAGAAGGTAGATAATTTTCCTGCCTTTGCATGGCAACACACTTTGAAAATTCACTGCGGAGGAACACTTACGAAAATAAATGTTTGAGAGTGGGTTTCTTCAGACTCATATATTTGTTCCTGGCTTACTTTTGACACCAGTAGAATGATGGCAGCTTTAGAAGAGAAAAGTATCGAAATATGACAATGCTGAAATAAGTTTTGTGACGAATTGCCCACTAACATTGTTTTTGTAGTGATATATGTAATCTTAGAAAAAAAAGTAGACATACTTCTGTAAGAGTTTTTAGTTTATTTGTTTTTATGGGGAGATGTTAAAGTAATATGTCATTTCCTGGCAACCGTTTATCGTTTAGAGCATCATGACGTTATTTCATACAATTCCTGAATAATATGATACACGAAAATGCAAATACAATTAAATAGTATCCATGTATCGTTTATTATGTGTTAAAAGACAATTAACAATTAAGTTTAATCGGTCAAGTAGTATTCGGATTAACAAAATATGATAAGGAATTCTCATAAAGTATTGTAATCTCACAAACTGGCGCCATTGAGAAGCCGTAAAATAAGCCAAGCTGAATCATTCTAGATTTAAAAAAAAAAAAATGCTTCTGGCGGCGCTGTTGTATGGAAGCATCTTCACTTCCAGGGGCATCCTTCTGAAAGTGACTAGACTCCGAACAGATCGAAGAGGTCACATCAATCACCACCAATTAGCACTGGAATGCTGTGTCAACGACCAATCTTGCATCCCGCTCCCGACATCCCCGATCTCCAACATCCCCCCCCCTCCTTCCTGCATCCCTTTATTCCAAAACCCTTTCGACTCGTAAGTCATCATGTCAAATCGTCATGTAGAACTAATCTTGCTCTTCCCCAGGCATTCCGTTACGCTGACTACGTCAACGCCCGTTCCATTGGACTTTGCTATCGCTCACGCGTATTGTGCGAGAATCATAACTGACACATTTATGGATATATTGATAGATGGGCTGGATATGGGGGGGGGGGGGGGCGGCTGAAAGAAGAGGGAAGGAGGAGGAAGAGGTAGAGTAGGAGGGAGCTTGAAGAAGAAGCTGCCCTTTATGTCGGAATGATAGCAGTTGTGGCAGGTGCAGTCCTACGTTTTAGAGTCCAAGGCCCCATTTCATTTAAAAAAAAGTTGATATGATAGCAACTCTTGCCGCAATGGCAGTTGTCATGGTAACGACAAGAATCCAGCTTCCTGATTGGCTGTTGCTCTGGGAAATTGCCACTCCAGGAAAAGTTACTATTCTAACATCTTTTATGAAATGGGGCCCAGATGCTCAGGTTCGAAGCTCCACGGAATCATAACATACAAACAAACACATGCGCACACATACACACACACCCACATTTACCCACCCACCCATCCACACACACACACAAAAAAAGATAGAAGTAGTCGTGGCTTTAGTGAATAAGACCACAGACTCTCAGTCATGCAAAGTCGTTGGTTCGAGCCCGCTAGCAGGAAAAGATACTTTTAATATCCTTGTCCTTTCTATAAGACTATACACGTAGTCGGTCCAATGGTATAGCAAGCTCATAAGCGTTTTAAAGCTTCCACGATTTCCACGTAAAATACCACCGTTTTCCTCGAAAACAACATCAACAACAAAAATATCCAAAGAAATACACATGCATAATCGCACACATGTCCATAATCAGTATGAAGAGAATAAGATGGAAAGAGATAACAAACGCTAGAGTCAGGCGCGGGCAGACCAAGACAGACAGACATATTTTTAGGGCGTACAATTGATTTCAAGAACGGTAAGGTCTACCATTATTTTCTCCAGTTCACATGTTTATACCCTAAGCTCATTTTTTACCCCTTTTAATGGTGAACGAAAAAGAGATCCTCATTCATGATGACCATGATATTCTCAACCGCAAAGTTCTAAAGGAAGGAAATCATAACCCAACCACGTATTAAAATGTGCTCGTTAGTTTGTGAGCGTTGATTATACATTCTATACCTACTTTATGAATAGATCTGTGATTTCGCTATTAAAAGACCGAAGACTCTCTGCTGAGTTGTCTCAATGTAAAGGGGATATGAAAATAGACATTGGTAATACAAATTAAGCAGATATTGCATAGGGCAACTTAAAGAGTGTCCCGCTCTCTTTTTCTTTTCACTCTTTTTTATTGATGATGTGAGGCCACTGACTCATCTTGTTCAGAAAAGGCAAGAATTTCCGAAATTAGATATCTTGCATAGCAAACGACACTCTCCTTAAGCATTCATTCATGGATTTGGATAAACAGCATTTGAATTTCGAGTGCCGAGATTTGGGTGTAGGTTTCGCGGTAACAGGTAACAGATACACAACATGAGCGTGAAGAACGTATCAATAGTTGGCCAAGTCAGCATCCCTTACATTCTCTGACGCGTGAAATCACCCGAGATGGAATATCATCCTTGCTTTAGGAATTATCATAAATATTCACCACCTATGATCCATTCCTCCAACGACTAAGTCGTGGTTGTGTGAGGGCTCTTAAAGAGAGATTCCGCGCCGTTGTCATAACAACAATGCAGATACAATGGAGGACGACGACGTTTGTGAGAAGTACACCATCGATTAGTCTTCCGTAGCTACTTCAGGGTGTCGTCAAGGGATTTTCCCCGAACTCGGTAAAAAAAAAAAAAAAAAAAAAAAAAAAAATCGTCTTTACGCGGTCGCTCTCGTGAAAATTGTATTCTGCTCTGATCTTGTTTCTATGCTTCTTCCTGACAAGATTTCTTAGTCTCAAGTACCAAGCTTTGAAAAACTTGATACAACTAATAATGATATTGTAACGTTATCATTCTTTCCCTGAGTTATACCTACAATGCAAGTTATTTGTACCAAGATGTTCTTAGACACGTTTACGCATGCTCTAGACAAATTAAAATCATGCAACGCAAACGTTCCGTGAACTCCCGCACAATCTAACCCAAAGCGCGATGAAACGCACAAGCAATCACATTCATGCTATTCTTTGCAAGTATTGTATGTATACCTACTCTTCACGTGGTCCTTCCAGTCTTAAAGGTGTGATAGAGTTAGGGGAAAAAATATGTGGATTCGCATAATGAATATTCTTAATGAATGGTTGTATATTTACCAAAGTATGATTGCAGATGATTTTGATGCTCGTAAAACCCTGGCACTTGCGCATCATATTCACACGTGGTGTGGCGCTTGCAAGCGAATGTCCCTCCCATGGGGGCAATGGAAACCTAAACAAGTGGCTCATATTACGGCACACACACTTTGCTATAATATGACCGCTCTGTTGTTATGGATGGACGCACGGGGCATGAATGTAAATCGCACGTGTTTTAACGCCCACGCCAAACCATCACCCTCCCATTCCTCCCCCTATAACCTGATGTCTTTGTCGGTCATACTAAGCGTCCCAATATGATAATAGTGCACATTACCTTCTCAGCTGGTGCAGACTTCAGCGTGCACAACACAATTTCAGACTGATGCCTCGTTGAATGGGAACAAACAGCTGCCACAATTGATATTTTCGAGTTTACAAAACGGGGGAAGTGATGTAGCGAAACCCTGTTTTGGCGTGAAAAAATTTCGAATCAAAAAAGGTTGAAGTCAGTGTTTGGTTTATCATCTCATGATTTGCACTCACTTCAATAAGACTACCTAAAAGATTACGTCATTAAATTGTGATGCGTGTCTGTCCAGCTCACAGTAGTCGCGTTGAGAGCAATGCCCCATTGACTGATTGAGTCGGTTGCACTATTATAATTGTCATGAAAAGCGCAAAATTCACCCCACCCACGCTGTTAAAAGAGGCACGCTTGAATCCCGTTGTTAGCTTTTGTTTTCTGGGAACATAATGTATCAAATTAATTTGTCGACTACCATTTCACACACATTTTGACAGGCTTTCAAAATGAAGGACTAGCATTTTAAAAGATATACGGCACAAAAGTTATCCTTTGCCGCTTAAGTTGAACTCTGGCTTTATTACTTTTACTCAGATTTTAGGCATTTTAGCCATATTACTTTTCCTGGTAAAAATAATGTGAAAAACATTACTTTAACCAAGGAGGTGAGACGAAAACTTTTCATCTTACCTCCCTGCTTGATAAAGGAAAAAATTATATACTTTTCACTACCAATTCATAGGTTGCTTTTTTTTTAGAGTCATGACGTTCGAGTAATATTTTACAAATATGGCATTTTTAGACTAGTGATATAAATTACAACGCTGAACATCCCCGGAGAATTGTATCCCCCCCCCCCCCAAGAATTAAATTCTATTCGGAAGCGCGCAGCGCTTAGGGAATTAAACTGCCTCGAGGGTAAAACATAACTCTCAAGGGACTGTTACGTATATTTTTTTTTTTTTGGCAGCAGGGATTACAATAACAATTGTAGTTAAGAAGCGATTATGCAGAGGGAAGCCATTGTAAGCATTGCTTGAAAAAAATGGCCGGCCCGAGGAAAAGGTAGGGACGTACTAGATTCGTAACAATACAAATTCTGCTGCGAAGATAGCAGGGGAAAATAAACTCTGACGTGTGATGGTGGTGAATGTGCGTGCAAGTGTTTGAAAGTGCACAAGGGCAGATAGGCTGGAATGTAGAATAATAGAATTGGTTTGCTGGAAAAGGGAACGATATGCGATGTGGCTATCCGGAGACCAACATTAGTCATGTAAATTATTTGCTTTTAGTTCGTATTTAAAGTATACTGTAATAAAATGTGCTTCTTTGAGTTTGCTTTGAATGAAAACAAGGAGGCACATTGTTTCAACTCCTCAGGAAGAGTGTTCCATGTATCCGGACCGTGATGTCTAATCGACTTTTGAGCAAGTAAAAGCTTTGGATTACTTAAATGAAAATCATAAGAACGAAAATCATGGGAACGAAAATCACGGTTAGGAAATTCATGGGAACTTCATTACAGCGATAGACTGGGCAGTATAATGTGTCATACTACACTGTATATGGTTCCTATGAATACACACTTGTTTATTCGTGCCCAGTCGGCAGGGAGTCAGATTCTTTAACATATCATCTGACGTGGCGTCACTTTTCGCAATATAACGATTTCGATCCTTGCTGCCCTAGTCACGTGATCGCATTATGCCCAATCACCGAACAGTATTCATGGAACCATGTATTATTTTGTTATATGTATATCTTGTCATACTACAACTTAGATATGCATCATTTTATTCTAGCCCAACGGCAGCCAATCAAAATAAATGCTTGAATTATAATGACCTGACGTGATGTCACTTCTCGCAATGTTAGATGTTAGTCTGACGTGATGACGTTGTTCCAAATTTTCATATAACAAGTTCGATCCTAGCTGCACTAGATAAATGACTGCATCATAACCAGTCACCGGATATAGTATCTATGCGGGCAATCTATGCTTTACATTTACCCATTCTATTGGTAAGAAACTGCAAATGCAGCGGTCAAAGCACACACTGGAGCAAGCATTCATGTGCCTTTCCTTCTCCGCTGCTCAATATGAAGCAAGGTATACGACACGCTATACAAGTATACCTTCCTTACTATGTGGGTCGCTACTGCTACAGGTCGATCGATTCCCTCCGAGAGCACGGTGAGGTCAGTCCCTGGAAGAATGGGGGAGAGCCTTGATTGATGACGTATTGCAGCAGCTGATGTAGACAATCAAACTTCCCACCAAATTAACTTGATAAATTGATCATAACAGCATTAATATCGAGCTTAAAGTTGCTCATTGCTACTGTAACTATACCTTTCCCGACATGAGCTTTTTGATATATAGAATGTATGGGTATGTGCAAATAACGCCTAAACTGAACACACACGCACACACACACGCACACACACACACACACGCACATATATATAGATACATACATATACTTGAGTAAATAAAAGAGGGAGTAAAATATGTAAATCTATATTTTATGTGTGTGTTTGTGTGTGTGTGTGTGTGTGCGTGTGTATGTGTGTGTGTGTGTGTTTAGTGGTGTGAAATTCTAACATCTTACGGTAACAGATACTTTATTGTTTTGGATTCTTGAAGCACAAGTCTTTAACGTACATCTTACAACATGAAAACAAGTCAAGGGTTGACTTTATGAGTGCATATCAATATGTACCTTTAGATATCATTTCATTTGATTTCAATCATTTATTTTAACAACTTCAGTAAAGAGAATAACAATACAAAACAGCATGAAAGTCATCCGCTCCACAAAGGATGGAGGAAGCAGCATAGACCATATACCTGTCAAGACCTCTCCCATAAGAAAAGATAACGGTTACTATTATGAAATTATTAGTATTATACTGATATCAATGAACTGATTCTATATTAGACTTTCAAATGTGTTTGAGAAAGCGGGTAACAGAGAAATATGTCCGAAATTTGTTAATAATGCCCTTATTCCCTCCTTAGTGAATAGGAATAAGTTTTGCTATTTTTAAAGAATACTGAAACACATAATCTTTTATTGATGAACGACACAAATTGCACGAGGGATATATTAATGAATTTATACTATTTTGTGAAACGATACTGTGGCGGTTTCAAGGGTGGGGTGTAACACCATATCCTCCACTAGGTAGAGAGATTCGAATCCACAAGTAAAAACACAAACAAAAGAAAGCAAAACAAAACTGGTGTATTCAAAAGAAAATTGTTCAATCAGAGAACTGCATTGTTGCTTGCGCATTGGTAAATGTGTATGGAAAATCTAGTAAATATGTTCCAAAACAAGGTAGATATAATGTTCACTTATACGAAAAAAAAAAGGACGCATGTATACTTACAGGTTGAAAAGCACTTTTGTATTTACAGCACGTATAATGTGACACTGAATATAGACCGTAGACATGCTGGTATTTTTTTAACCTTCACGGGATTTTACCTTGGAATATTAATCTGTCACAGAATGTTTCATAAAGGTTAATCGTTTTCCTGTGTCTTCACTTGTTCATAAGAGGGGTTATAAGTAGATTTCTCCCCGTCCACTCAGGTTTCGCCCCGTTTAACAGATCAATGCTCCCAAAGAATGGTGGGAGAGTATACAAATGATGCACAGGACAGAGTGGATCGGTGAGCAATTGGATGCGCGAGTTTAACTTTGGAACTGTTTAAACCCACGAGCGTAGCGAGTGGGTTTTAGTCTGTTCCGAAGTTAAACGAGAGCATCCAATTCTCACTTATCCACGAAATAGGCCTGTGCATCATTTGTATTATAAAATGGGCCCGTAAATGCATGAAATACAACCATTTTCCCCACCATGCGTCCGGTACACCTACTACACTATACAAGACTTGAGCCATGCGTTCGGATTTTACCGGACACTTTGGCTCAGTGTGGATCAGTAAAAATCAATGCATGACAATCGACCAATCAGATTGCAGAGATTCTAAAGCCCATTTTATAATATACAACAAGCAGAGTTCCAATGCGATCCACCCGTCCGAGCCATGTTGTTAAATATACTCCTTTCAATGAGGGAAATACCTTCAACACCACTGAGTTGATGTCAAAAAATTGTCAGATCGTTGAACGGTCCATTTAGTGGGCAGCGAGTGATTCCCAAGACCTTCCAGGATTTCTCAATGACCTTTCGAAGAAGGCTATGGTTTCCATCAGACTTTGAACTGGTTCCAAACAGTCTTTCAGAAGGAAGCAAGCTTTAACCTTATGTGTGCCACACTTATTACCTGTCCTTAGGTTTGTGTGTAAAGTTTGTGTACATTTGACCCATGGGCACATGAAGGATTAATGAATGCTCGACGATCTCATAACGATTGCTCTATGGTGTCTTTACGATCTGCCAACTAACGCAACATTATCATTATCTTTGTGCGGGTGTGTTTGTGTGTGTGCGTGTGTGTGCGTGTGTGTGTGTGAATCATCAGCACCAATAGCAGAGATGGTTTATCATCGAGAGACCGTTGAAAAACCAACAACGATCACTGACATACTATGAGATTGCCAAATGGCTAATTTGTGTTCGACGACAATATCAATTTGTTCTTTTGATGAGTTCTAAAATGATCTCCTCAGCGTTGTCATGGAGATATCTTTTGGACGCCTTTAAAACTGGGAAGATATCTTACCAGTCATCCAATTGCCTTCATCCTGTGGAAAGAGGCCTTAAGTGTAATAATCACTTTCTTTTCGACCTCCCGACATGCCATGTCTGTATATATCCACATAGAGCCGATCTCTGCTGCCTTTTCTTTCTTCCTGCTCTTGGACCTTGGCGTATTGTCTGTGAATCCCAATGATAGAAAGTATTCATTTTGCACATATCATATTCATATTCGTAAATTCCCTTCTTATAATCACACACACACACACACACACACACACACACACACACACACACACACCCACACCCACACCCACACACACGCACACACACACACACACACACACACACACACGCACACACACACACCCACACACACATGCACACACATACTATACTACTCCTCCGTACTGTAAGCAGAAGTTGTGTGCATTCGCAGAGCTCATAATGAGTGAATTGAGCTATTCAATCAGGGAAGATATAAGAATTCGCCTTTGCTCGGATTACGCGCACACCTCACGTCTACATACATTTGAGGATATGTCGGACGACATGTCTATGCTGTCATCACGTTTAATCGAGCACGCATGCTGTCACTAGTCCCATGTAATCAATATCGTGTGTGACGCTAAGATTTACGTTTCCGCGTCAACTGGGGCATGTCGATTGCAGATTACGAGACACCTCGAGCAAATGAAGCCTTTCCTTGCAAGATTCTGAAATCTTTATAAACTCAGTTGTACATGACCCATCCGATTCCAACAGGCAGTGCGTCCATGTCTTTGACATAATTTTGGACTCTGAGGAGTCATCAAAACTGTTTCCCTTTGTGTATGCATGACTGGTTTTCCATTATCAGGCAGACATAGGCTTGAAATAAATGTCTATCTAACAAAGATGTGAAATGAGTCGGAACGTTGAATTACTTGCGTAGAATACTTCTATATCGGTAATCTATGGGGAAATGAAACATTATATTTTGTACTGCTACATGTAGCTCTCTCTCTTTTATCTATCTATCTATCTATCTATCTATCTATCTATCTATCTATCTACCTACCTATCTATCTGTCTATCTATCTATCTATCTATCTATCTATCTATCTATCTAATGTATCTATTTATCCATCTATCTACATATCTATGTCTCCCTCAAAAAAGCCAACATCGGCAGTACGTTAGAATATAAAATGATGCACAGTTGATTAACATATTCAAATCAAGGAAGGCAAGCAGGTGGTCTTAAATACCAGTTAATATCCAACGGTGATGCTTCCTCTTGATATTTTCATGAATCTAAAAATTCAAGCATACTCTCGAAGTGTGAATAAGAATATTACGGCTGGAGTTGGGCACGTGCATGAACCTGTAAGCCAAAAAGTAAAAGATAAACAAAATCACCGAAAGAAATGTCATCTATGCGGGACATGTACAGTCTGTCCGTCCTTGCAGGCTCAGGTGCTGGCAAAATAAAGCATAGTCCCCGTTTTGCTCCTATATGTCCATAGTATTCTCCCCCTTTCCCCATTTTAGGCATTGGTAAATTTTCTACTTGAATGTAAACACGCAGGGAACAAACAAAATAACAAAAAGTCTAACAATCATATACTCTCACGTCATGGAATAAACAAACGTGAATGATTTTTTTTTTGTTTTGTTTAAATAACTGCGAATCCTCTCCCCCTCCCAAACATAATACTACTCAGCAACTTTTTGAATTATTTAACTATCATAGGGATTAATATATGATTTCATTGATAATGATTAACAGGTGAAAGAAGTATTAAATTGAATAAATTGAATGATATAAGAATTAATATCATAAAACAAACAAGAATATTTTCCTCCAAAGATATTCTGAATTCCACTCTTTACCTATTAAAACACTCCTGCCTAACCCTCCTTCACTATCACCTCCTACCCCTACCCAATTTTACCCTCCTGCTTTTACTGATCTAATGCTAATCTACCCTCGAAAACATGTTCCCGTCCGAACATGGCCTCATACATGTCACAAAAAAACGACCACAACACACGATACTCGCAACACGCACATAATCAAATAGCTACCACTGTCGTTGTCATTATCTAAATAAGTAAAGAAGCCCCCCCCCAAAAAAAAAATAATAATAATAAATAAATAAATAAATAAATAAAATAAAATAAATAAAATAAAAAATAAAAAAAATAAGAAAAATAATAATAATTGCGTATGGTAACGAATTTGCAGTATTGTTCAGATTCGCACACACAAACACACACACACACACATACACACTCCATGTACAACATTGCATCGAAATTGCAATTGGCAGATTAAATAGATTAGATAAACTTTCATAAAGAGACGGAAATGCTTTTGCTGTTATTTCTGTTCAAAGCAGTCCAACATTTTAATTGACAGATTTAAATTGTTTTGATTTTGATTTCATAAAACAATCATTATTTTAGCAATTGATCATTTTTACTTCAACAATAACAAAAAATGTGATCAAGACCGTGGTCAATATCTCATGAGGAAAATCTGCGATTACCTATTTCACGTCTTACGGTAATGAAGCATGTTAATTTGTTATAGTTAGATTTTCTCTATTTATATATGAGATTCAACATTTGAGATGGCGACACGTTTCACTTCAAAATACTTGCTTACACCTACCTCAGCCTAATCCTACCCCACAACCATTCTTTATTGAACGAAAATTTGTTGACTTTTAAAGTGTCAGACTTTTGACAGACGAAAATGATTATGTAAAACTTTTTAGCATCTACAGTTGCAACATAATGTTTTGGATGCCAAGGGATTTTCAGTTTAGATTCAGTTTATTGTTTAAAAATATGCAAAGGGTCATTTAAGGGTTTTAAGCACATTGGCGATATGTGACACTTGGAGAGCGATTATGAATGTATCCCGTCAAAGGGCACGTTGTTAAGGCTTCTGACAAGCAGATACAATACCTTCATGACCAATCAATGAATGTGTCATTAATCAAGTGATTTTGTGGAGCAAGTTGCATAACAGATGGCGCCGGAGAAGAAAACAAACACTACGATAATAAGGCAAGAATGGAGAAATTCTGATCTGTTTGAGAAAATAGGTTTGTAGGAAACAGGCCTCTGGAAACACAATTAAGGAACAAATGGTTGATTGATTAAAGAGTCCATGGAATGTAACACATGCCCCAGTCACTAAATTGCCAACCAATACACTTTCCCCTTCGTTACCTCGCCTCCTAAAGTGGCCCCCATGATAGACATTGCTTGGTTATCATGTGCAATTAGCCGGCATTCGCACAAATGTCTCCTAAATTGCGTCCATAAGTGAATTAAAAAATCTAATTACCACACATCGTGACGGTTATTCAGGGTGCAGACTGTTGAAGTCTTCACGCAGAGCCGTTTGGCAAATGAGTATTTGATTGGAAGAAGGGACATGGGGAGACAGTAATGTTTACACGCAAGCCGTTTGGCCTGTCCTGCACACAACACCTGCTTCGTCTAATCGAAGTTGTGTCGAGGTAAGTGAATGTCACTTTCGCCCCGCCCGTCTATTTATCCAATCATTCCGCTCTCGTCATTTCTCTCCCTCTCCCTCTCTCTCCCTCTCTCTCTCTATCTCACACACACACACACGCACACACACACACACACACACACACACAAACACAGACACATACACATATAGATAATTGTATGTAAAGCTGTACAAACAATATGTTGTAATTAGCACTGTATATATGTGCCTTCCCAACAAACATTGTAAAATACACTGTACTGCCTGCACCACGCATCCCACCAGTACATTGATACACCATAAGGTGGCCTGTACTTTATTGAAAGAAGGAGAATAATATGTTTACCATAGGCAAACACTTAATAAAAAAAAAGCATAGTAATAAATAAAGAGAGAGAGAGAGAGAGTGGGAGAGAAAAGATGTGTTTCAGCGGCGTAATGATTTCAAGAAGTAATTGGAACTAACAACACATGAGCAAAATGAAAAAAAAAACATTAAAAGGGAGCAGTTTGTTAATCAGTGGATTTCTCTGAACGAGAGATTTTGTTTTCTTAATAATCTTAACAGACGTGGACTCATGTATGTCATATTTTTGCCTGTGCGTGAACACAATTTCTTGTCAGATAATGAAGCATTAAAGACATCATGAACAATCCAGAGAGAAAAATTACCCGTCGATCGAGAGGGGAGACAGTGAGACAAATAAAGAAGAATTTTGCTTATCGTTGCAGCATATCTATTAAAGTCTACATGGTAATGACACTTTCACCGTTCTCAGAATGCACAGTCCATTAAATATATATATATATATATATATATATATATATATATATATATATATATATATATATTGCTCTCATCATACAGTATTATATGTGCCTTTTGTTCCCCTCCCCCTCACCTAATTTGTTTTATACCTAGCGTTAAGTGGTACAATGAGCGATGTTGCCGAGAGCTGAAATACTTTGCCATTCTACATTTTGAAACAAACATGCGTCTATATCCTACGGACATAAGTGTTTGTGTTTTTCGATCGTCGACAATTCTCTCAGCAGAAATAGAAACGAAAACTGAAAGTACGGACAGAACAATGAAATGAAAAAGGGAAAAAAGAGAGACTGATGTCGAGCATTAACAACTGTAGTTATTTGCTTTGTGCATATCAATACTGTATGTTGAAACGTTAAGATATGGCAACCATTTGGTAACAGAAGAATAAAAAAGAAATACACCTCGCTGAACATAAGCAAATCATTTGCTTTCATTTACTTTTCTTTCCTTAATGTTCTCTTCTTGTTTATGTCGGGGTGGGGGAGGGGGTACCGAGAGATTTTGATGATTTATATGTGTGACTTTGTCGCAGTGAGATGGGGCTTTTCGGAGTGGTGCAGACCAAGCATTTGAGTACCACTTGTATACAGAGTACAATTCAATATGGCTTCAGACAAGTGTATTGGGAAATTCCCTGAGACTGGAGGGCGGAAAGGTTCCATTCAGGAGTAGAGTCGATTTCAGAATTCATTCAAGAATACCGATATTGGTTAGTTGTCTCACTTCCAAAAGAAAAAGAACGTGAACTTCGCCAAAATCTCCACACGCAACCCCACCCCCACCCCCCACAAAAAGACCACACACACACACACACACACACACACACACACACACACACACACAAACACACACAAACACACACCTACACAATTCTGTATAGAAAAGTTTTAAAAAATGTCAGTAATCGAAATACAATTTTATGTAATGACTACGAGTTTCTTGTGTGCAATATACAGTGATTTCAATCGAGAGTCGTGTCGCGATTGCATTGACATTGGCATTGCACCGTAGCCTACACTCGGTACGTTCTACATGTTCTGTGTAAATTGACACCCAGTGTCAATTATCTTTTCACCGTCATCATCTCATCTTGAGGAAAGATATAATAGAGTGATGATAATGTAAATTAAAGCATTTGTTCCAGATGGTAAAGACAAAATGATGACAGAAGATTTTGCGTCTTGTTCAGTCCCTCAGAGAGGCAGCTAAGCGGGAAGGGTGAAGTGGAATTTGGGGGCTCTCTATTGCTTTGGGGATGTTGGCAATGGTTGTGGAGGAGGGGGAGGAGGAGGAAGAATCCGGGATTCATTTCCTTCCCGTGATGTCTCGTCAACTCATAAAGAGAGATCGATTAGGGAGAGGAATGCTGATGATTTTTTACTTCAGTTCAGAATCTCCTGAAGTAAGTGACTTCGTTTCTGTGTGTGAAAAAAGAACACCCCCCCCCCCAATGAAATAAAAATGAGCTAAAGAAAAGCACGAAGACAAGACGGAGGGAAGAGATAAACAAGTAAAAGACAGAAACCAAAGAAAAAGAAAGGGAATGAGGGATAAATAAGGATAGCTAGTGTTGGAGGGAGAGAGAAAGAAAGAAAAAGTAAGTAAGAGGAAAAGGAGATATATGAGAGGGAGAAAGAACGCGAGAGGGAGAGGGAGAGTATACGTCCACCGGGTAAATTGGAACGCCACATTGGTCATTCAATTCTATAGATTCCTGTGCGGGATGCTATGTGACCTGGGGATGGCGGTGAAGACCGTGTTCCTCCGACATGTTGATTGATACATGGGGACCCTTGCCTGAATCATTCAAGAACCAGAATGACATTTTGGTCGCTTTTCTTGCTAGGCCTGAAGGTAAACAGAGGAAGTGAATAATAAGGAGAAGACTGAAGAAAAAAAAAATCTTATCTGAATGTAACGCGCAACCCCTTGGAGGCATGGTAATCAAGCCCCCGCTGGATTGCAATGTGTGCTACACGTGAATGCGTTGAGAATTCATTACTGTACCAGATACGGGAAGAAGTATACACATTTGTACAACGTGATGATTCAGCCTTGTATTGATTCTTTTTTGTTTGTTTTGGAAAGATAGTGTAGCAATAACACGAGTTGAATATTATCGTTTGGCATGGTTAAAGTGGATGGCTGGTAACTGATCAGTGGGAATCGGTGGGAATGCTGGGGGATGATTGTTCCAATCGTTGTGGGATTCATTTCAGAGTACATTATATATCTATTGTTGAGTGAAAATTATTTGCTTCAGAATGGTCTCATATTCAAGTAATGTGCAGTTTAATGTTTGTAGGTTAGCATGCCTGTACAGTGACGGGGCATTAAACTGCACATTACTTGAATATGAGACCATTCTGAAGCAAATAATTTTCATACAACAATAGATATATAATGTACTCTTAAACAATGTGAATCCCACAAGAATTGGAACAATCATCCCCCAGCATTCCCATTGATTCCCACTGATCAGTTACTAGCCATCTCCTTTATAGAAGCAGTAAAACAGCTTGTTTTGTAGCTTCCTTATGATGATGTTGATGAGGAGAGCATGATCATACATGTCAAGCGAGTTAATTTTTCGTGTTTGCACGCCACGATCGATTTTGATGTCGAGAGTTAGTTTGTTCAGTGAAGTCAAAAGCTGTTATGACTGTGTCACCTTCGCGCTTAACATCTGTTTTAAGCTTAGGTTTATCGTACATGTGGACACGATAATAAGCGTACACTAAGACTGATACATAATCACTCGATCATAATCATAGATATCTTACACGCATGTATATAGTAACGTGTCCGATATGTGTGTGTCTGTGCGAGTGTTACGTTTTAACGAGGTACTGTGTATAGATAGAGCCCCCTCTATAGTCTAAACATGCGACGCATGACGTTCTTGAAGGGCTATGAATTTTGATTGTGTGCGCATGTGTATTTATTTTCATTCGTCACGCTACATCTCTGACAGTAGTTTATGCGACAAGCTTTGATAAATGACCTGACGCAGTTCGGAGATCGAATTAGCGTTGGCTGCAAATCCAGCCAGCTAACCAAAGTCAAAGTCGGAAAGAGTATTTTTTTTCGTCTGCCAGCAGCGGTCCACAGGCAAGATATAAAGAGAACACTTTTAACAAGCAATATACTTTTAGTTGTGAAATGCGGGGGGAAATATCATGCAGCGTATTCCTCATCTATTTCTATGTTACTAGAACATCAGAAAGTTCGTCTTTTGCTGGGTGAACATGATAATCTTTCTTGCTCTGATCTAGATTCATTTCCGTCATAATTTCTTAACTATGCTCTGAAACTTCGTCGACTCTTTTTCCTGGATACAGCTTAGATGCCCGTTTTCATTTCTTTCGCCGGAAGTCAGCTACTAGTGGTGTTTATCAGTGGGTGCTCGCTCGAAGGAAAAAAACCTTTACATATCGTCTTACCGACAGATATTGTGGCATATTTAGGGGAGATGTTTTCAACACTCGTGGCATATCTGTGTCGCGGGATGGCTCGGCCAACGGCGCTGATGTGTGAGACCTCACTCAGTCGTACGATTAGGGCTTCTGGCTGCACTTGAGACCCCTCCAGCTTGTTATATTTGGTTAGGTTCTTATGTCGTCTATCTAAACATATATTATGGAACCGTCTTCATCCAAAAGCTGTTTTCAGCAGGGCCGCGCTACACAATCAGTATCTGTAATCATGCCACGGAGTGGACGGTTATATTCTAACTCGCAATCCTGCTCCGTATAGTAGAGCAGATAAGCCCTCAAAATCACGTGAATTGTGCAAAATTTGACTAAAGCATGAAACTTTCACCAGTGTTAGTACATACCATAAGATTTATTTTAAGATCGGGAGGTAAGTCTGATTTGACCTCTGATGACCTCCAGAGGTCAATGTACTTTAGATATCAGAAAATCGATGTTTTTAGACATTTGCAAATGATATATGTGGTTATGTTGCACTAAACATGCATTTATACTACAGAGAAATCATTTCCAGATTCAACAGAGCACTGACAGGTTTTTACCTTTGACCTCTGATGACCTCCAGAGGTCAATGAACTTTAAATATCAAAATATTGATGTTTTTAGACATTTGTGAATGATATATGTGGTTATGATTCACTAAACAGGCATCTATACTTCAGGGAAACCATTTTCTGATTCCACAGAGTATTGACAGGTTTTAACCTTTGACCTCTGATGACCTTTGGAGGTCAATGACCTCAAAATATTATATTGATCTGTGATGTCATTGGTTAATGGTAACCATTGTTAAGATGTACAAAACAAGCATATCTGTCTTACAATGAAATTGTCTTCATATTCTAAAGAGCAGACAGGTTTCTACCTTTGACCTCTGATGACCTTGAGAGGTCAAAGACCTCAGAATATCAGAATATTGAAGTATGACATCATTGGTGAAAGGTCAAACATGGTAAAGATGTACAAAACAAGCATATCTGTGTACAATGACATCGTCTTCATATTCCAAGGCACACAGACGAGTTTCTGCCTTTGACCTCTGATGATCTCGAGAGGTCAATGACCTCAAATTATCAGAATAGTTTGGCATCATCAATGGTAAACATGATGATGTTTTAGAGAGCACTCGTAGGCCATGTTTATTAACGAGCCATTACCGTTCACCTATGAAAATCACACAAGGTCAAATACCTCGAATGAAATGTGAGGATGTTAATATTGATATTGCGATAGTTAATAGTTAATAATTGTTTATAATGTAGGGCTTACAAACCATGCATTTCTGTTACCAACAAAGTGGCTACTCATTCCGCAGAACTTTTCAGGTAATTATCTAAGTCGGGTATGTGCACAGAGCAAGGGGTGTCGAGCTGTTTTCACGTGGGGGGGGGGAACTTGGAAAATATTAAAGCATAAGTTCATGGTGCAAAGGAATGAAGCGGAGGGGGAGGATGTGGGTGGGGGATAGGAATTTTTGCAGGTTTAGACCTGAAATCAGTGATTCAGTGTAGCTCTTGTTTAATGTGTGCGTCATCACTTATACGGAAGTTGATGGGGTGTGGGCGCATCTCACCTACCCTCCTCCCAAAGACGAAGTTTTTTTTTTTGTTTTAAGAATCTGATGCATACGTTTTGGGGAATATTTGGAAAATTATGGATCACCAAGGTGTACCAAGTCTATATGGATGGGAACCCAGCAAGCGCAGCGTCGGCGAGGGTAGGGTATTCCACTCCCATTCGACAGAGCTCTTGTATTTTGAGTAATGAGATTCAACGACCTGGCACACAGGCACTTTTGAAGGAATACCTCGAAATTGTATCAAAAAGGTGTAGTAAGTCAGCCATCTATGGAGGAAGACCAATCGACAGAAGGATGTGGGTGGAGGTATCCCCCTCCCACATTATGAGCTTTGCATTCTTTTGTTTGCAATTCAATGATCTCGTGCCACTCTTGGTTGAACTACCATTTTGAAAAAAAAAAAGTCCATACCCAAATGTGTAGCCATAATCAATGCATGGAGGAGAGGTTGATACAGCGAGAGGAGGGTATGAAAGGGCTGTCCCCCAATCCTTCCCATGCGAGGGAGCCTTTGCAGTAAGAATAGAAATGTAAAAAAAAAAAAATCTAGTATACACATTTATGATGGAATATTTGGGAAATTCAGTAAAAGGAGTGTACCAAATCTAAGGGTAGAAACCGAGGAGGGATTGTTAATTGAAAGATACACTACCCCCTCCAACAAGAGGGATTTTCTTTAATATGTCGGAACTGAAATTAAAGATCTAGTACATACTTTGTGATGATATAGAACAAAAAATGGGACAAAAGCACTGAGCGTATATGGAAGGGGACATAACGAAAGATAGTGTGGGGAAGGGGGTATGCAAAGGAGATTCTGCCTTTTAATCTGGTGCATACCATAGCTGAAATGTTCAGTGACAATTCATTTTCTGTCAAAAAAGTGAAGAAAAAAAATCTCAATCTCAGGAAATACTTGGAGGCAAAGTTTTATGTCCCCACCATTCCCCCTCCCATATTTTCTCGGGAGGCGGGGCAAATGCCTCTTGCCCTCCAAAATGAACAATCGTGCATATACAATAGGAAAGCCTTTTCATCTTTGGAATTCAAATAAAAATATCTCTTAAAAACATTTTTCATAGAATAAGGGAAATAATCATTCCCCAAAGTATGTTATATCTGTGGAAGGAACCAAGCAGGGGGAAGGAGTCTATCGAAAGGAGATATCCCCTCTCACAGAAGGGAGATTTTGCATTTCAGAATTAAATTTTAACAATCCGATGCACACTTAAAGTGAAAAACTGGGCAGTTTTCTGTCTAAAAAGCAAAAAACAAAAAACAACAAAAACTAACAATAACAAAACATAGTCCACATCTAAGAATTTAATGGGGTGGGGGTCAACTATCCTTGCCACCACCCCACCCCTCCTCCAAACTGATGCCCCGGTATGTGCATGTGTTTTATTCCACTTGTTGAAAAGAAGAGAGAGTTTTAAGAAACAATATTGTTCAGTGGTCGCTATCCCAGTCAAGTTAATTGTTTATCAATAAGGTGATTTCCTTCACCTGTATACCTTAAGATGATGTAGGCCTGGTATTTGCCTTGCACGTTATTACATCCATTTCTTTTTTAGTATTCTCGTTTATACTTTGATGTGAATGTTGTTTACTTTGCCACGATTTCATTTGTACATAGAAAAAATAATCCAAGACTGAAAATGAAACTGATACAATATTTAATGATTGACATGATGCACATATTGTGTATTTCTATAGCAATAAAAGTGAGCAATTCAAAAGGCGTGTACTCATTTCACTTACATGAACATTAGCGATGATCCTCTGACCCCTGGAGGATATTGAAAGATATGCATCAAAATGTAAGAATATTGATGTCTGGTCTCATTGGTTTGTAATGGCCAGCTGTTATGAAATAATAATTATATTCCAAAAAAATGCATTTTGTGTGTGTGTGTGTGTGTGTCCAAAATTGTATGCAGAGTATTCCACACACAGTTCAATTTTGACTTCCATCTAGGACAATGAGCGGTTACTTTTTTCTCAACTTCACTGTAATATCAAAATCTATTGAAAAAACACGATGGCGGCTGGGTCTAACACATTATCATTCCTTTTCGTTGGAGATCCATGCGGGATGGTCAAAACAAACATAAAAAATAGATATCTCAGACCTAATTGTTATAACAAAGCATCATATCCTCATATACCCAACCCAACCCTCTATGCCCAGACAATGTAAACCACCCCATGGACTTACTTGGAGCTTTAGAATATCCTTTGTCAACAGAGAGAGACATCCAAACCTTTGCAGTGCCGACTAAGATCTGCCATGGAACTGATTGGTATTGGCTCTGCATCATTGACAGCAGATCTCATTTCCTATTCTCCTTCTTCTTCTTCTTCTTCATTATACTGTGTAATCTTGTAATATTCTGCCATGGAGCCTTTTCTTAATTGGTTAAAGAAGGTATCCAAAGAGCTATATGAAGCAAAAAACAACAAACAAATGCAAAAACAAAAAGAGAGACATATGTATCTTTAATAACAGAGCTGAATATTGAGTATCTCTCTCCTGAAGTGTTTTAAAGAGATACAAGAGACAGTGGCCGAGAGTAGCCGCCACCTTTTTTGGGAGTAGGCCTACTTTGTGTTCTTGCAAATGATGCCTGACATTTTTGGTCATTTGCCCTTTTTGAAGAATGCAGCAATAGAGCCACAACTTCCTGCGGAGTGAATATTGTGGGGTTCTTGATGCAGAACATCATCGCTGAATTTGCCTGAGCTGTACTTTCTTACAGGGATTGCCATTGTAGTTTTGTTTTGTTTTGCTTTGTTTTGTTTTTCAAGTGTGGCTGTAACACTGCTTGTTTTGCATATGATGGTCATTGCAGTTAAAGAGTGCATATCTTCTCTGGATCATTCCAAACTTCATGATGTTTCACCTGGGTGAATGGATCCCAGATGATGCATGCATATTCCAGGACAGTCCTGAGCGGCATGGAGTAGCAAAACACCTGAACTTTATGATACTCGTATCTTCGTCTGGAGAGAGTCTTTGGTTGAAGTATAACCTTTTTAAACTGCTGTGGCGATTTGATTCCAGCTGAGCCTCCTATTGGAACTCCAAAATATTTTGCACAATCCGCTTTCTCCATGGTTTGCCATGAATGCTTATCTATTCCCTGGGTAGGTCTCGGATGGCAATAGCTAGTTGCAATACACAGGATTGCTTCATGTGGAATGCATGTTGGGCCTCACAGTATGTCGAAGTTTTCAAGATGGTCCATGATGTCGCAGCTGTGGACTGTATACTCCAGGACCATGAGTCATTCATCGCAGTCATACTGTAACAACCCACCAGCTTTACACTGGCCAATACAGGCCCACCAGCTGGAAACTATGCAAATATTACCCATGAGCTTGACACTTAGGCAAACCAGTCCCATAATGAGTCCGACAAATGGGGGAAAAGATCTATGAGACTTACACTGAATAGATTAAACACTCTGTATATCAGTCTCGTGGGCCTTGTTTTCCTCGAGTGTCGAGATAATGGCCATATTTGCCTATATTTGCTAGTCTACATAACTAACCCAAACATAACAGTTGTATTTGAGGTCACTGCCATCACTCAAGAAACTTAAGCTTATTTCTGAAGTAATTGACCTCTCACATTTCAGAGACCTGTTACTATAAACCAATGCTCTGTGGAATACGCATACATACTTTGATCAAAACATCAGTGCGTGATTTGTACATGATTAAGCATTTACGATTACACCAATGAAGCCAAACATCAATACAGGTAAGCCTACACATGTGACCTCAGTGACCTCTCATTGTCCTGAGAGGTCAAAGTTGGATATAATGCACAGGCTAACGACCAATGTTCCATGGAATGACAAGATTCTTCTATAATAGCATAAATGATTGTACATCGGGTATTACAAAGTTGACCATTGACTATACATAGAATATCAATATTCTGATATTTTGAGGTCATTGACCTGTCACCTTCCTCAGAGGTCAAAGGTAGAGACACGTGAGTAATTTCTCTTGCTCTGTGGAATAGGAAAACAATTCAATTGTAATACAAATGAATATAACATCTGAATCATGTTTGTCATCAACCAATTGCACCAAATATCATGTTCTGACATTTTGAGGTCATTGGCCTCATCATAGGTCATCTGAGGTCATCAGAGGTCAAAGGTAGAAATCTGACTCGAAAGGCTCAGTGGAACATTGAGGCAATTCCTCTTACAAGAATTAGTTTTTAGTACATAATTATCGTGTTTCAGTTATGAGTGACACATTAAAATATCAATTTTCTGACATTTTGAGGTCATTGACCTCTGAAGGTCATCAGAGGTCAAAGATAGAAACCTGTCAGGGCTCTGTGGAATATAAAGACAATTTCACTGTGACAAAAATTAAGTTTTAGTACATCATTACTGTGTTTTATCATTAACCAATGATGCAAAATATCAATTTTCTGACATTTTGAGGTCATTGACCTCTGGAGGTCATCAGAGGTCAAAGGTAGAAACCTGTCAGGGCTCTGTGGAACATAAAGACAATTTCACTGTGACAAATATTAAGTTTTAGTACATCATTACTGTGTTTATCATTAACCAATGACGCAAAATATCAATTTTCTTAGATTTTGAGGTCATTGACCTCTAGAGGTCATCAGAGGTCAATTCAGACTTACATCCCGATCTTAAAATTAATCTTATAGCATGTACTAACAATGGTGAAAGTTTCATGCTTTAGTCAAATTTTGCACAATTCTTCGGCTTATCTGCTCTACTAGTATAGTATATTCGCAGGCAGTACTCTCAAAAAACAAGTCATGACTAGATAGTATTAACTATGTAACTAATTGATGTTTTTGTCTCTCTCAGTTCAACTATTGTGGTTACTGATAATGTTATATGAATATATATATATATATATATATATATATATATATATAGTAACTCATAGCAACTAAATCTATATAATAAGTGCGCGCTTTACGTATTCAGTTTGACTCCTGAAGAAGGCGTAGGAGGTCGAAAATTTGAGTCGTATAAACTCATGCTTTATTGGCCAAAAGTTTGTTTCTTCATTATGTATATGTATATATATATTTATATATATATATATATATACATATATATTACCAGTTTGTTTCTTCATTATGTATATATATATATATATATATATATATATATATATATATATATATATATAATTATGATATAACAACTCACATAGCAACTAAGTCTGTCTTTAAGTGCGCGCTTTAGGTGTTCAGTTTTTGTTTTACTTTGTTTTAATACACTGTACCGTCATTGTCAAGACTCCTTATCTGTGTTCCATAAAGCGTATGTTGTGCGTTTGTAACTTTGCTTGCTTTTAAAAGTGTCACACATGCTTGGCTTTAAATCCGTCAGTCTGCAGATCGATACCTCTTGTCACGCTGATTGGTTTCTCTTTCGCGATGCCTTTTCACATTATAGCACACTAATCATTTTCAAGTCCTCTCCTATCAGTTTTCTTTCCCTTTACTATAGTCTTCATTATATTTAACGTGCACGTGATGCTCGATTTCTTCATAAAATTTCAGTCCTCACCGTGAACAACGAGCCTTGGAGAACATTGAAGGAAAATTCAAAGTATCAATTCTGTTATGATCCTTCATGGTGCTGGGGAAATGTGATATCTTTAATCGGTGTTGTGATCATTATGTGAAATTTTCATTTCAATTTTGATATATTTGTGCAACTTTTTTTCCCCCAAGAATGCAACGTACAAACGAAAATACAAGAACGTAGGTTTCGGCTTACTAACATTTCCTGAGGACGATCAAGTGTTCAAACAAAATTAATAAATCATTTAGAAACAAAAACTGTAAATTGTTGCATTTTCACTTTCATGGCATGCTTCACGAAAACTATTCTACACGGATTCATTCGCAAAATGGGGGGGGGGGGGGAGATGGGGGAGAAAGGTCCAGTGCAGGGGGTCATGAATGGCCAGCCTTGATTTCACTTTATTTAAAAGATGATATGCTTAAAGAGATCATAATTGATTGAGATTTCATTGAAACATGGATTGGACGCTGAAATATCAACCATAATTGTTTTGCATGTTGGCACTTTAAATGCAAACTGCAAGTCTCTTCACCTTGGCTTAATGTCTGAGATCAGAATATCGACCAACGAATTCCACCACCCCACCAGCCCAACGACTCTGCGCTTCGCACTTAGGCACGTTCAATTTACTTTAGTGGTGGTCTGTCGTTTAAACTGAATGGACAGCTGAACTATTGCCGGCATGTCTTTCAAACGATCCCAAGGCATTGATTTGGGAAAAACAAATGTCAAGAAAATCTGTCGTCACACATGTTTGATCAAGTCAAATGTAGTGGTATTAGCCGTCTCTAAATACCATCACGTGTTCTTTTCTTTTTTAAATCAAATGTTGTTCTTCTCTTTGTGTGGTCGTTTATCACAAGACATTAGTATTGTAGATTCTAATCCGTTGCTTATGGGAAGAACCCAGACCAGTCTCGTACAAAGTCAGTGTACCCGAGAAAATATTGCGGAAGGGATTCAGTCCGGTTGAGAGGAAGTATGCCAGTGATATTAATGTCAATTAAAGTTTTCGTCACGATTTCCACACCAACGACCCAAGAGTAGAAATAGCTTTACCGAGAATTCATTCTGTGTGAAAACGATATATTGCTGCATCCGGGTAAATCAGGTCATTATGCGTATTTAAGATAAACAAAAGTGAGTTTTCTACTCTGTGGAGATCAATTCTTCTAAATCATAAATTATATGAAAATTGTCCATTACTGGTAAGGACCAATTCGTTCGCCTTCAGGATAGAACTAAAAGAGGTTTCCCGCAAGTTAATACCCGATCACTGTTTGTCACGTTATAGGTGGATTAGTTAGTACCACATTATAGCCCGGTACTCTTGCTGACCCTTTTAATACCTAGATTCGGATGAGAGCCAGGCTTAACTACATTAAATGAAATGTTTAATCTTTGCTATGATAGGCAAAGTGAGTAGTGAAGAAACCTGAAATTTGAACACGGCACTTGCTGCCTTACCGGACAGCGGCAGAATAAACTGATTTAAAGCCAGCCCTCGCAGGGCAGTGGCACAAAGACCCAAATTGTCTCACCACTTTTTGTGGACACGAGGCATGAATGATGAGTATATTTAACCAACACAAGTGTCTTTAATTGCACTCTCTGTCCGAAGAAAAGCTAAAACCCAAAAGGAAAGTTTCGTTATGCATGCAGTGTAAAGCAAATGTCGCCATATTGTTTTAACCATCGTCTACCGCGCGCCTATCGCGCGCATGCAGAATGAGACAATCAAATTTCCTCAAACCTCAAATTATCTGCCACTTTGCCAAAGAGAGGGAGAAAAGAAAGAGAGAGAATATGTCTTTGTGTTCTTTAAGCAATATTCCTCTCTCTGTTTTTACTCCTCCACTTTGGCGATGTTATTCATTATTATATTTCATGACAGGAATTCTCTTGCTCCAACCTCTTATCCTAGTCATAACCATAATCAATTCTGTTCGTCATTCTCCTTTAGCGTATGCCAAGGACAATGTTACAAGCCGATATGTTCTGTCTAGCTATTATGGAATTTAAAAAAAAATATATATATTATTGAAACGCCATGCACGTGTCATCTGAGGTTTTTCTCTGCTTATTAATCAGACGGCACTGTACTGTGGCCGTTCGAGGACGTAACCGAAGAGCCCCGCCGCCACTTTGGCCGAGTTGTGAGTGACGCCAGCAGGTCCCGCACACACTCCGGCGCTCGGGTCGAACGAGCCGTGGTCGCACAACCCGCAGTGTAGGATTCTATGTCAAATGTTCGAAACTGCTAGGAAAGAAAAAGAAAGGCGGGGGGGGGGGAGGGTAAAGAAAGAATGAGGGCTAGGAGAGGGAGCGAATGAAGGAGAAAAGTGGCGAAACATGCATGGAGTATGAGTGTTCATGGTAGTCAGGAGACAGAGAGCCTCTGAAGGTTACCTTCCTACCTGACATTTGGAGAACAGGGTCAACTTCCTCCTTCTTATACACAGTCATGTCATCCTGAGATACTGACTGACTTTGGTTCTCAAGGGGTGCCGAAATGCGCTCATAACTCCTCATCTAATGTGACTCTAAAAAGGCTGACGGCACTTCAGTAGCCTCAGTATCGAGGGTATCGTACAAAGAGGCATCTAAAAGAGGACAGCCCATATGTGACCGTGCATCACAAAACGAACAAAAAGTCGCACCCTTTAATTTCGTGCGAGGACTCACAAAAAGGTGAAATAGGTAAACCGAGTCAATCTTGAGTTTTTCATATTTTCTGAAAGAGCTATCCTTCTTCTACATTATTCTTTACTTTGGGATCGTAACATGAATGGGAAAGTGTGTTTCCAGCACTTTTTCTACAACCCATTTTTTGGGGAGAATAGGATGATCAGTTATGTCTTCGCGTCCCCTTTTCATTTCTTTAAATCATTTACACACTCTTCACTTTTAATTCTAATAACTTTTGAATGGATAACTCCACTGCTTTGAAAGTTGGCATTAATCATGGTTATATTGTGTTGATAGAACATGCTAAATTTCAGCTTAATCTAATAATCTATTCATTGTTGTTGCTCCGGTTGTTTCACTCTTTGTTTTGTTCCTTTCATTGCACATCTAGTATGGATCGGTAAACATTAAGCACTTGAATAGACGCTGTATTTCAGAATATCTTTTCTCAGTTCGTACTTTCCCAGAGTGTACACTTTCTTTCTAGTATTTAGATAGGTCAGGGGAGTCCACTTAATGCAAGTTACACATCATTTTAAAGCTTAGAGTCTGCTCTTTAAGAATCTGTCCTCAACTAGAAACCCATGTCTGGCGACTTTTTGTTTGTTTTGTGGTGCAGGGTCACATATAACCATTTTTAACGTTATCTCAACATTAAGGGCACATGTAGACTTGAATCTTAATGATCCAATCGCTTTAACTCAAGGTATTTCAAATAACATTGATAAAAATAACCCTAGACATCAAAAACTCATTAAAACTCATCAAAACATCGTTTATCTTTGCATTCTAAAGAAAGGTGAGGAGGACAATACAAATTCTACTTTTGATACTCTTCTTTTGTCAAATGACATCATCATGTGAGTTCAATGTAGTGTGAGTGATAACTTATCTCTTTAGTACAGAATAGTGTGAGGTTGGGATCCGTTGAGCCGCTTTTTGTTTCCGATCCAATCAAAATCCACCGTTGATAACGATGCGGTTGTAAATCTCCCCTGTGCTTACCCAAATAATCTGACAAGGCAAGGAGTCAGCTCCCTCTGGTGACGGGGAATAAACCCATCTCCTTGATTGAATTCGTGTCCACCAGGGGAACCTATTCACACTCACCAAATGAGAGGGAACGTGAGTGTAAAGTTGTCATTCAAGAGTGTCTCCCCTCCCCCTGCATTTTCTTTTTTTTTTTCTCATGACGTAAAAGGTTTTCATGGAATCGCTCCGCCTCTTAGCTTTAATTCGAGGGGTCAGGAAATAGCCACGCTTTGATTTCAATGTCTTACTTCTCGAGATATGAGAGCTCGAACAACAGTCGAAAAACCAGAAGTCAATATGAATTTCTTTAGCAACAAGCCCACCACGCCATAACGAGAAGATAGACAAGACATCGGCAATAACGAATGATGACTGTCTGTATTATTGATTGATTGATTGATTGATTGATTGATTGATTGATTGATTGATTGATTGATTGATTGATTGATTGATTGATCATCGATTGATTATATCCATTCATTGATTGATTGCGTATACGATCACAATGACGTTTGCGGGCACACAGCCGCCGTGTTCTGTTCTGCATTCGTAGGACTTCATTACGCAGTAGTGGATTCTCTTTGTCGTGTGGAAGGGGTTCA
Organism: Diadema setosum; assembly: GCF_964275005.1. Taxonomy (NCBI): domain Eukaryota; kingdom Metazoa; phylum Echinodermata; class Echinoidea; order Diadematoida; family Diadematidae; genus Diadema; species Diadema setosum. The sequence continues at coordinate 17,580,090 of NC_092702.1, forward strand.
ACGTGACCACTAGTGCTAGAGGCGTTGACATCGAAACCATCGTTGACATCGACGCACGGACAGACCAAAAAGTCATGCATTATTAGTTCAGGTTGATTAATTTTTCAAATCTACAAGGTCAGTGGTGTCCTCGAAACACAAATTATACATATCACATTGAACACACACACACACACACACACACACGTTTGCGGGCACACAGCCGCCGTGTTCTGTTCTGCATTCGTAGGACTTCATTACGCAGTAGTGGATTCTCTTTGTCGTGTGGAAGGGGTTCAACGTGACCACTAGTGCTAGAGGCGTTGACATCGAAACCATCGTTGACATCGACGCACGGACAGACCAAAAAGTCATGCATTATTAGTTCAGGTTGATTAATTTTTCAAATCTACAAGGTCAGTGGTGTCCTCGAAACACAAATTATACATATCACATTGAACACACACACACACACACACACACACTTGCACGCACACCATATCTAACTAACGCAAACACACACACACACACAGTCCATATCTCAAGCGCACGCACACAAACATACGCACTACACACACACCATATCTAACTCACACAAACACACACACGCAGTCCATAATTATCTCACGCGCACGCACACAAACATACACACGCACATACACACACACACACACACGCACACATACACAAACATATAAATCCTATCAGATTGTGATTATCAGGACCCTCTTCCTGCATTTCCCACTGTCTCGTCGAATCCTTCTGTCTTCATTTTATTTTAAACTTTGCAAAACACTAATTTTTTCCATTGTTTTCTTTCTACACTATTGTATAGAGCTCCAAAATCAGGTTTGATGAATTGATTTGATTTGACTTTCTTTTATTTCATTTGATTCTAATTCTCTTTCATGGAGAAGTGGAGTGAGTCTTCTTGAGTGAGTAGGTCTACTTATGCTATTCATCATTCCATAAATTCTTATCTGAAACAAGATTTCACCATGATCGATGCACTAAGGCATTAATTAAAAAAAAAATGAGATAAAAAGTATTACGCTTGAAATGTTCACCATGTTCAGTCGAAAATTTTAAGTTTGCCATTGCAAATTTGACTACCAGATATTGATTTATTCATAATCAAGATTATGTAGTTCATGAGGTTCATGGCAATGAATAATAAAAAAAAAAATATGTTCACAAAAATTTGCATGGCGTACGTGATAGATGGTGACCAAAAACTCTAAACTATCAACACGTAACGAGAAAAGCACGCATTTCCATGTCACGGATGTTCCCAGCGGCGTTCTACAATGAAGTTGCCAACGGCCGCATAATCCACGGTATTTAAAGATCTTCTCGAATTCCAACCGTGATGTCTATTGCAAATTTTTGTTTGTTGACAGCGAGGGCGGATGAAGATGCGCACAATTTCTTCAGACGCCGCTTTCCCCTATTGTACCTGAGAGCAGTTGTTTCTGTAGATAGAGTTGTATTTACCCAGAAACTTTAGTCAAATTGAGTCTCAACGCGGCGCGGGATTCGCACGCAGCAAACAGCACCACGCGGACTTATGTCGGCAATTACGGGCGCTTAACTGGGATCTGCGCGGCTACCCTTTCAATTGACTACAGCCTGGGACATAGATGAGAATCTTGCTGGAAAAAAAAAAGGATAGAGAAAAAGAATGCCGTGTTAATATGTTAGCAAGAGGTTATCCTATAGATATCTTATTTGATTAGTTTAGAAGGGACTTCGATGACAAACAATCCAAGGAAAAAGGAATTGCGTTTGCACCCACAGCCTAACACGATTTAGTTTGTCAAAGGACATTATTTTTTGTCCGTTTGTATCTGAATAGTCTCTTAAATGACACACTTTATTTTTCACGCAGCCTCAAAGAATAGACCCCAAGGTCTACAGTGAGGCTCGACTAACCTTGTTCAGTTAAATCTAAATTCAAACTGTTACAAAAAGGGGTTTTTATTGTCAGGAAATTGAGAAAATTGGTCCGGAAGCATGCCATAATTTACGCATGAATCTCGGGACAGCTTTCCGCGTTACCTTCCCAAGCTTAATCCAGTTATTATGCTGAGAAGTAAGAAGTAACGTTGAACATATTGTTGTGCCAGCAACCTCATATGACAAAGAGATAATCTTCTATACCGCCATTGACTCATTGTTGATGTGTCACTATACGCCTTTAAAAATGCAATTGCACTTCATATTCAACACTCTCGTGGATTGGAATTGCAGAAATCACTGGAAGTAACATCATACTTAGATATGGAAAGAAAAAAACATATAATGTAATATTACAGTTTTACGTGGAATTTATTTTGGTCGCAACTGCATGAGTAGTTAAACGGATTTTATAATATATACCATCACCTCACAACTCCATGATAGATATGCACACAAGTATCATCATGTCGCACAAAATTTATTTTCTGGTAGATGATTATAAAGAGTACAACCTCTGTCTCCTAAAAGTAATTTGATACAGAGGATGCATGCTCTTCTTGCTGATCTCATGTCAAGCTAAGAATTTAATGAAAATTTGTATGCAAACTCGGCTTGCGACGTCATCTCCTTACCTTATTTGCATAATAAGGTTGGACTGACACCACTGTTTAGTGAAGGTTTTAAAGGAAACACTTGAGTTCATTAACGTCCTCGTTTTAAAGTCCCCTCCTGATGGAATCCATTATTCTGTGTTTGATGTTACTCTAATTATCAAAGGAAACACAGAGTAGAATCGCACTGTCATATACAAGTACACACACACATATGCACATCAGGAGCAATCATTTCGAACTCACTGTTGTTTAACCTGTAAATATGGGGGCATCCCACGAGACCGACACCCACGAGTCATACGGTCCACGAGACCGACATCAATAATAGGTCCATGAGTCATACAGCCCACGAGTTATACGGCTCAGGAGTCATACAGCCCATGAGTTCGACACTACGCACAAAGGGCTCATGAGACCGACACTAAGCAAACATAGCCCACGAGACCGACACTAAGCAATAAAGGCTCATGAAACCGACACTAAGTAAAAAAAGCCCACGAGACCGACAGTAGGCAAAAAAGGCCCACGAGACCGACAATAAGCTAAAAAGGCTCACGAGACCGACACTAAGCAAAGGAAGCCCACGAGACCGACAGTAGGCAAAGAAGGCCCACGAGACCGACAGGATAAACAGCGCCATCTACATGTCAATCACCTGTGCAGGGTGTTCCATGAACGGAAAAATAACATACTGGCGGGTGTAATTTCGTAACGCTATCAATTGAAAGATGGTGACCATCTACATAATTATGAACGTCATCAAATATGTATTTCTACATACTTCTAGGGGGGGGGCAAGTGTGTCAGGAAGCGACATTGTTATCAAGTAGAAAAATTGAATTGTATTCTTCATGCCACCGCTCCCTCCCCTTCCCCCCCCCCCCAAAAAAAAAAAGAAGAAGAAGAATTAGTATTCTTCATCCCCCCAAAAAAGAGACAAAAACACAAATGAATTTAACAGAGGACAACGATGTATGAATTAGTTTTAGAGTATTGATAATGCCATCATGCTATTTTTAATAGGCTTTCCCAGTTTTTAGCTTGAAAATGGACAAGATATAAATTTTAACTCTTCTCTTTCCCTGTTCACTAGTTACTTATTCTATTTTAGATATTCTACCCTCCTGCTTTGACGTTTTGCAGTAAGATCTATTTGTAATCTTCTCTGTAACTATAATGTAATTCTACTGATTAAAACGTTTTATGTCGCAGGGATTCACCTCAATTTTGTGGCTTGTGTTATTCTCCTCGGAACAGTACATTTTATCGTGAAATACAATAGCTGTTTTCATGGATGCATCTGTTTTTTTTTTCCGAATCCCTAACGCTACCTTAAGAGATGATTACGTTATTTTTCATTTTTGATTGATACTAAATCAACACCCTCGCAGGTTTATTGTAGAAAGATCTGTTACACACTTTTACTGAACTTTGTTCATTTTTTTTTCACAAACACACACCCATGCAAACACAATTAAAGATCCTGATCATTTCGGGGGGGGGGGGGGGGGCAACTGATGGGGTAACACCCTGCCGGAGATGGCAACTCTTCTTTTCCACCTCTCATATCTTCCTACATATGTTATTATCAGGACACCTTATACAATTTATTGGTCTATAGGTGGCGCTTTTCATCCTGTCGGTCTCGTGGGCCTTCTTTGCTTAGTGTCGGTCTCGTGAACCTCTTTTGCGTAATGTCGGTCTCGTGAGCCTTGTATGCGTAGCGTCGGTCTCGTGGACCTTTTAAGCGAAGTGTCAGTCTCGTGGACTTTGTTTGCTTACTGTCGGTCTCATGAGCCTTTTGTGCGTAGTGTCGGTCTCGTGAGCCGTATAACTCCTGGGCTTATTTTACTTGATGTCGAACTCGTGGGCTTTATTCACTCAGTGTCGAACTCGTGGGCTGTATAACTGGTGGGCTGTATGACTTGTGAGCTGTATGACTGGTGGGCTGTATGACTTGTGAGCTGTATAACTTGTGGGCTGTATGACTCGTGGGTGTCGGTCTCGTGACGTGCACCCGTAAATATGGTTAGGAATCGATGAGCAGTCTCTTATAAATGGATGGTATAGTATTGGTTGAAGTGCGGATTCAGCTTTTACTTTTTGCAAGAAACTTAGAGACCACTCCATGAAATGTCTAAGAGCAAACAAGTCTAAAAGGAATTCAAAGTTTATTTGATGAAAATCGGTTTTAAAACGGCAGAGATATCCAAAACCGAAGTAAAACAAAGCTATCCTATATTAAAAGGTGCGTCCCACCTTTTGTTAGGATCGTTTTGTTTTGGATATTTCTGCAATTTCAAAACCAATTTTCATCAAATGAACTATGAATTCCTGTAGCCTCTTAGAATTACATGCTCTTTCATATTTCATAAGAGGTTTTTCACTACTAGTATCCTACAAAAATGATCGTAAAAAACCGTTGGTAACTTGAAGCCCCATCTCAACCGAAACTGTCCTATCCATTAAATGGAAGGAAGGAAATTGTTTTTTTAAAAAAGTAAATCTCCCTTCAGTCACTTTACTCTATATTGACGGCATTGACCACCAAGCGTGCCTTATAATGCTTCAAACTCTCTTGAGAGTCGTTGCCGTACATGTGAACCTATGTAAATGATAAATCGTATAATTACATACATATAATTGTGTACGTATGTGTGTCTGTATGTGCGTGAATGTACGTATGTGTATGTATATATATATATATATATATATATATATATATATATATATATATATATATATATGATACACTGCATGAGGTAACAAAAAGGAGATGAAGAAAGAAAGAAACAAAGAGACAGAGAAAAAGACAGAGAGAGAGAGATTTAAGAATGGAAAGAGAAAGGAGACTGGCAATGTGAGCTTTATACAATTATAACAACGGGTGGGCGTCTGCTAATATTTCGTTTGTTTTCTTTTATAGCATATCATACGTAATACATTGCAACTGATTGACAAACTGCCCTGCGTCGACGTAAGTAAGCACTGAATTGATCAGTGTTTTAGTAGTAGCCATGATCAAAAAATCATGGGCGTACAAACTCGAGCGGGATTCGAACCCACGACCTCCTGATCCGGTGATCAGGAGGCCAAATGCGCGGCCGATTTTGTTACCGCATTTGGCCTTTTGAGCGTTTACAGTGAAATGAAGGCCGGGCTCGGCCACGGCCGAGCCCGGCCTTTTCACTCACTGTAAACGGGGTCTAAAGTTGTATGTATCTCAAGTCACGCACCATTGTTGTTGTTTTTTTAATCAAATATTGCTGAGTATATTGTGTTTATACATTCAAGACAAATGCTTTTGTTAAGTGAAATCAAATAAAGATTACTGAAAAACAAAAACAATTGTGTGTGTGTGTGTGTTTGTGTATGTGTGTGTTACCTACCCGACAATGATATTTGGAGGTCCGTTGTCGTTTCATACAGTGTAAGATATTGAAGTAGGAAAATAAACTATGATAATCAGGAAAACTTCGATAGGTAGGATCAAACGCATCAAATACCACGTATTTGAGGAAGAATTGAAAAAACGAAAAACCACGAAAAGTAAACTAATTTCGTATGTCGTTAAAACAATTATAAACTGAGATGATTATGTAAAGTGTATCAGGGTAATTACCCCCGAGGGCAATTACCCTGATTACCCCAGAGGGCAATTATCCCTGGCTAAATACTGGTTAGTGATAAGGATAGAGTAAAGATAATGATTAGGGTTAGGTTTAAGGATAGAGTTTGGGTTTTTAGGGTTAGGATTAGTTCAGGATTAGAAGTTAAGGTTAGTAGGTTAGGGTCAGGGGAAGGGTTTGGGGTAACTGCCCAGGGGTTAAGTATGATAAAGGGCATCAAGTACCACATACTGTGACAATGTTCACTATGAAATGCAATATACTTAATACTGAACTGACGCATAAACATAATTTTCCATGATACCACATTTATGAAATGATTATATCTGTCGGGATATCGGGATATATACCTAGTTTTGATATTTGATAAATGAAATTCGGCCATAAAATTTGGTCCTGAGAAAAAATATGTTTCGCCTAGAAACCAGTGCATACATGATAATAGATGACGTTGGACTTTACAAAGGTAATTCGGAGCGATACACAGAGAGAGAGAAAGAGAGAGAGAGAGAGAGAGACAGACAGACAGACAGACAGACAGACAAAAGAGCACAGATGTGTGCAAAGAAAATTAATGTAAGTACAGCTGTATTTAGCCAATCAATGAGAGGCATTGGGAATCATGGGATACATAATTACTACCAAACTTTCCATCCTCTAGCGACAGTTGAGAGTCAAACGAATTGCTCATCAATACGGTCTCCTCCATGCACCTGTACACTTTAAGATATACAATGAATTATGTTTAGGTATTAGTCACATAATTGATGATATATTTCTAATTAGTACTCTTGTTCAGATTTTCATGTGAATATCTTTCATTTTGTCATACGGATTTCTTTAGAGAAATAGTAGAGAAATAAAACTTATGGAAACTGAAACGAAGGTATAGCATCGGTAATGTACAATGTATACATACATGTCATGTGCATATTATGTGATTTCTAACAGAGGGTGTCTGCAAATAGCAAGCAAGTATCAAGCGACCTGCTTAACATTCTCCGCTCGTTAGATGCGTTTCATTTGCTTACCCGGCATGATGGGCTCAAGGGTAAATTTTCTCGAGTTCGAGGCTTTAAGGGAGCCTGGAATCTCTCGAGTAATCACTAAAGTGTCCATCGCGTGAAAAAGAGAATGAGATCCGCCATCAAATTTATCACAACGACTAAGGGCTGAAAGTTGTGCCTCTCGGGGAGTTGGCTCCTATTCATCCACATTCAAGTTTTTCATATTATATCTGGGTTATCGTTTTGATGCCTATTGCCCAATGGGGGACTATCAGAAGGGAACGGAATTTCGGCGAAACACGCTGTGCAACACAGCCAGACAGCAATGACGTTTTCACGTCAGGTCAGCGAATTTAAGAGCAATGTCTTCCCGCCTTTACACTGCTCACTAGCGTCTGCTTTTTTGTACCGCCATAAGGTCGGATGTTACAGTAAAGACACTCTAAACTTATAAAGCTATAGGTTTTTATACACATAAGGCCCGCAGGTCCTTTTCATTGCAAATAGAGATATGAAGAATTATTCCCAATGCACTCGAGTTGAATAAGGTAGTCTATAGTATTGATTGAAATACTACCTTAATCTGTCATAATATGACAGATTGCTTATTATACTTAAATCAATATTATAATGTGCAATGTTTCAATTTACCTTCTATCATTTCACTGATGATCTCGCTAAAACCATGTAAATGATGGCTTTAAAATTGTAATAAATGTCTTCTCTTTAAAAGCCATCAATACAGGTGTCGGTTTTTTTTTTCATTTAAGATAGCCGTCGTAAAATTACGTATATCATTATATTATGTTGTCATTTTGTTCCTTTAAAAAAATGTCCTACGAGGATCAACAAAAACCTGGATCAGCACGGTCATCAGTAATGATGATAGCATTCATATGGTGTGCATAAAATTATTTCTGTCATGAAAAGTGACATTCTAACTTGTCGAAGGTGTATGTATGACTATGTCAGTGCTGTTTGACCAGACATTCATTTTTTTTTTATCACCTTGGATCGAAAGGTATGTCATACCTTGGTCTAGAATTACTCTAGCACGTGCTTTCACGAAAATTGCCGACATTAAAGAGACCATATCTGTAACAAGAGCCGGTGTATCCCATAACATCAGGAGCGAAACATGAACCACCTACCTCAATTCAAATAATTGCATGCTCGTTTGATTCCTTTCTTTGTTTCACTCTCTTTCTCATCTCACACCTCCTCGCCTTCCTCCTCTCCCTCTCTTTGTGTTCATTTATTGCTTTCTTATTTGCTATCTGAAACTATTTTTTTTATATGTTTTCTGATGTCTCACTGGAAACTTCCAAGTTGTGTCACTAGATGCCCCCCACCCCCGCCCTCACCATGAAAGTCAAGACCGCCTATGCTACCAAGACCAGCAACATTATCATCATTTTCATCATCGTTAAAGTCACTGTTAATCATTTGTAGATAGAAACGAAAAAAAAATATATATATATATACATATAAGTCCATTGAAATTTCCTTCTTTCTTGTTTATGTGCCTCTACCTGCTGTGTTGGTTGTTGTTATTCAAATCAGCTAAGCCTCTCTGTTTGCGCTCTTAAATTCCTTCACACCAGTACCCCTTTTTGATACCCTAAGACTTCGGAACGCGTGAACAGCTGGCTTGTTGTATTCCCCTTAGTGCTATACTGGCTGGTAATTCTAATTCTAATTTATTCCAAATTTTCTTTGAATGTTAGTACTTGTATGTTCACTTTTTAGGTTTCCCGTATCTCCTCCGAGGACTCGCATGTCGAGTTGTTTTCTCTTCACCGTTATTCAAATCATACTACTACACTATTGTCAACATTGTTAAATCAACTGTTCTTACATCTGCAGAATGTGGTTGTCTGTATATCACTATTAATGTATTGAGAAGATTCTGTTAGTACACCAGGTATTTTTGCCTTTCATTTTTGTTTCTCTTTATTGTGGTCCTACGTTGCATCCGTGCTCCTCATCTTTACACTCTGTTCAGAATTTGGGACCTACGCTTAACAAGCTCGCTTTTAAGTAGGTTCCGTCATATTTCTTTAGCGTTATACATAGAACCAAACGTACGATGATTGACCACTATGTTTTATATTCTTACATTAATTTACTGTACATCCAAGCCGGATATTATGATTCACTATGTTTTTATTATATTTGCTGTACATTCCTTCATTGAGAAGTATGAAAAATAAAATTGAAATTGAAATTGAAATTGAAATATGTATATATATATATATATATATATATATATATATATATATACATATATATATATATATATATATATATATATATATATATATATATATATATATATATATATTACATTATGCCTTTGTCTTCGCACTCCCTAAAGATCTTGTCTCTTATACACACATACGAGCTCCCAAGTGTATATCTCTTCATTTTGTGCAGTATTTTACGTCACCATAAATGCGGGAAATTTTTGGAAGATTTGTGTGTTGTTTTCATCGCTTGCTGAACAATTTGGGTCAAAAATGCAATCCTGCGGATTACTACTAACATTGCAAACCACTACCATCGCTCTACTAACCACTACCCATCATCACATCACTTTCATCATCGTCGCTATCATCATCATCATCACCATCATCATCATCATCATCATCATCATCATCAATGTAATCGGTGTCATCATCTTCATGGTCAATGCGTTCATCATCGCCATCATTCTCAACACCATTACATAAGTACATCATAATCATTCTAATCTTTAACACCACATAATTATCACTACTAACACTAATAAAAGCAGTTGCTAATAAACATGATAAACAAAGATGTGATACGCAGGCACAGTAATTTTCAGTCGCTTTCTCCCCTTATAAACGTCGGTTGAGCATGAGAAGGGTGTGTAGATGCCTCGAACACTATGGCTTTTAGTGACAACTCAGCGCCCTTATCATTCTCACCCGACGCCCCGGGAAGTAATCCTTTGCTTATTAAAAAAAAAGTCTTTTCTTGCCATGTACGACCGTTAAAGAATACCATACAGAGACTAATCTGTTAAAGGTTATTAGCACATGTCAATGTCTTAGGTACTATAATAAGATAGTACTTATCATATTCCTCACTAATGAAATCCTGTTCAGCAATTTTATTGGTCTACATAGCGTCATATGAATAAACAAAACATCGTTAAGATGTTGATAATGCTGAAAACGAAACAAAAGCGCCATTGCGTGACGACATTTATGGTATAGTGCACTATTCCATGAATTTCGTCATACGCAAGCGAACGATCATTGTATTAGCGTTTGTCACGGTGCTACAAAGACCACTGTGTAGATAGTGTCCACCGCTGTATACACTGATAGTCTGCGCTGAAATCCGTGAACACTTTTTTTAAAAAACAATTTCATTTTTATGAGTCATTGGAGAGACATAAAACAAATATGTCATGCACTATTTTGAGCCATCAAATCATGGATTCCTCCTGGACAGAAATATTTCTGCCCCCCTCGTAATCCATAATTTCAACTAGAGCCTCTTATTGCATACGTTGTTTACTCTGCCATGAATAATCGAAACCTATCCGAACGATAAGGGGGATCTTGAATAATTGCAACAAACCCAATAATAGTCTGGCTGGGAGGTTTTAAAATAAACCCCAAACTACTACTGCTTTTGTCGCTTTGCCTTCTTCTGTCTCAAAGGTAACGGTAATGAAATGGCACTTATGACGTCACCACCGGAATGTTCGCCGTGCAATGATAGCTAGCATTACAAAGTATTTCATAACCAAGCCAAATGCAATATATTCAGGATTGCTAAAACAGGACGATGTATTGCTCTTTTTTTTCGGTTCCATTTTGAATGTATCTTTCCTAGACTGCACGGTCATATGCCCTTACAATAATTACCACTCATGCTAGGTAATAAAACCCTTGCATTGTGGACGCTAAGCACGCTCTTTGCCTTGTTTCGTGCCGATGCATTATGCAATAACTATGCAAAGTGGTTTGTACGGGATTCTTTTACTTTTTGATGGGGGCGACAAAGGAGAGTCAAACATCGGGAAAAAACCGCAACAACTGCACATTATGTTCACACAAACACACACACAAACACACACACACGCACTCATGCTCAATAGAGACTTAAACAGATTCCAATCATTCTTCTCTCCCATCACGTCTTCTAAGCATTTGGGTTATCGCGCAAACACGATCGTTTTGCGCCGAAAGTGCAGCCTAGAGGTAATGGAGGATTCTTGAGAAGGGCCGAAACAAGGTCGATTGGTCGTTCAATTTCTTCGATTCGGGCCCAAACGAGTGCTTGCAACAAGAAACAACTTTGAACTCTGTGAGCATTGGTGACCACAAAAGCTGTGCTTGAAATACCAAAATGCATGACAGTTCTCATGAGGGACAACGTCGAAATCCCCGAATGTATTCGGAGAGGCATAAACATCCCTCAACGCCGTCACGCTTAACAGGTTTAATGAGAACTTTGTTTCCAAATTAGGCATTGCATGAGAGACGTTTGACGATTTCGAAGACGAAAAAGAAAAGTGTTGGTAGCCTTCTTGCACCCTGGGATACCTCCATCCCCTTATTTGTAAAATGAGTGATTGTCAGAATACGTGTTGGAATTTCACGGAACTTTGAAAGTATTTGTAACCTAGCAGAGTAGACATTTGTAACTGTTTTGTTCATGTACAAAGCCTATTTGGACACACTCAATAATTCGTTTTATATCTCCTTTTTTTATAGAAATATGTGATGTTATACTAGGACTGGAAAAAAAAAAAAGCTTTCAAAAAATCATAAACAGGTAGGAGGAAGAGAACATATTGATCGATCACAGTGCGCGTACAATCAAAGATTCTAATAGCGACAAGCAGAAAGTAATGTGTAACTAACGAGCCACTGTCAAGTAGGTGTAGTGCCTAGGCTTGTATAAAACATCTTTTCACCCCCAACACACACACACACAATGAGTCGATATTTGCCTGCTGTGCCACTTGTAGCTCATCAGATCATGTAGTCAAAAAAAAAAAAAAAAAAGATGGTCAGTGATGGCATCTCCTGGCCCTAAGCTCTTCAGAGAATGTTATCGTTAAAGTTTGAGGGCGCAGATACCAAAAAAGCGCCGCCAACGGTATGGGAAGGATATCCGGGAAAGATGTTAAAAAAGTGAATTACCAAAGAGGAGAAAGGGTATCATTTAGGGGAAAGAGTCAGGGAATTAGGAAGAGGATGAAAAAGACTACGATCCTCAGGGATAAACAGATACAAAAATAAGTCTTTTGAATGAAGTTACTGAAAACTTAAGAGCGATTGGATGGCACGTGCAAGCCTTCTTTTGATTGTCTTTGACGAGATTTTTATAATAATTATGATTTGTGTCTTTTGAGATGTGGTACATATTCGGCTGGAGATAAAATGAGGAGTTTATGTCGGACGTGCCAAGAATATGACACGGTTGTTGCGGTTGATGAACAGTCTCCTTCATATAGAGACATGCATCACTAGTGACGTGCCCGACACAGATGATTTAGGAGCGTGATAGATGTTGGCTTAGCCTCTCCGGGGCTGAAAACATCAAATGAAATATTCATCGAGCGATGGCTTGCCCCGCTGTAGGATTTCCCTTTTAACAAAGCGAAAGTTGCCTAAGTTCGGAATTTCATTTTCACCCCCAGATGACGATCTGAACGTGAAACGGAGTGACAGATTTTTGGTTAACCTCAGCGTCCCGGTACCAATTATTCATAGCGAAAACCACACCAGGAACAAAAATTCCTATGGCTTGGTGAACAAACTGATAGATTTTTCTCATCTCATCAGAATCATTCCTACCTTCTTTTTTTTTTCTTGTTTAAGTGTTCTTTTTCAGGCAGTATCGTCGAGCTTTACAGCCTTATTATTGTCTACGAGAATAGTTTTGAAGGAGAACCATGATCTTTAATCGTATAAAACCATGTCGCTATGTAGAAGATACATGAACTGGTATGACTGGTCATGTTAATGATTATGACAGTTTGCCTTACAATTCGCTCTTTTTTTTTTAAATCATTGGCAATGATTTTTTTAAAACAAAAAAAAGAGCGAATGATCATTATTGTCTAAACGATTACCTATGAAGATGAGTATGAAGGTAAGGTTTAAATTCCATATTTTGATCGGCCGGTCTTATTATCTATGAATATGGTGTGGAATGATAAGTAATCACTGTCACACCCTTGGTCCAATATGTTTGGTTTAGTTTGATTTTGCGTTATCTCTAACAATACTGTTTTTTTTCCTCCATGTGCAACAACAAATGGAAACAATGCAATGCAAGGAAAGAAAAGAAAAGAAAAAATCAATAGAGGAATTGTAAATTTTGTAACAACACTATCCCTAATAACATTACAATTTGGAAAGTAGCGCTATCTCATGCCAAACTCATAATGACGCATCATGTAAAGACGATACCCGGGAACATAGGAAAGTAGTGATATTATCACAATTACTGGCCCATTTTGTGAACATATCGAGGTCGAACACAAAATGTTCATTGATGCAATATTTAACGAAAAAAAAAAAACTGCCTGGAAGTTTGGGTGCCAGAGGTTGAACTTTGTTTTACAGTTCGCCCAATTTTTGGGGTGTTTTTACCCTATTTCGAGATTCGGATAAAAAATAAAACAAAACAAAACAAAACAAAACATCGGGCGGATGGTAAAACAAGGTTAGGCCCAGTATCTGACTTTGGCACGCAGACCAACAGTGATAACTGGAAAAGTTCTCTATCTTCACTTTGGGAATGATTAACCAGCATTCTTTTTGATAGCATTGTTCTAAGATTGAAAATGCATTCTTGATGTAGAGGTGATAAACTCAGTTACAATTTAGAGAATAACTAATAATTCTAAAAGGTAAGGATAAACCATTTCGCTCAATTCAGATGAAACCGGGAAACTACCCAAACAATGCCAGTGGATATACATTAAATGCATTACGGATACTAGTAGCTGTTCAATCATTTATGAACTCTTACATTTCAGAGAACACAGATTATTTTACATGTTTTGTCTTCAATACGAGGTGGGGATTGAAGTTTCAATTTACATGATCCTATTGGAGCTTTAACGACTAGATACGACTTAACAAACGTAAACTTAACCAGAAAATCACTAAGAATATGTCATACATGCAAATTTTGCACTGGAAACTCCAAGCCCTGACAAAATCGCATATGGCTCCTTCTTAAACCTTCCATTTTTCTTCTTTAAGGTTTTAGTTGTTGTCCATGTTCCTTGTTGTCGATGCTTCTGCACTCTCGCTCTTCAATTCTTCACATGGTTTCAGGGCTCTACTGACGGTTGGAAAACCTCGACATCCCTCCCCGAGACCCTCGTAAAAATGGACAAATGGATCGCTTTATCGAGTGAATGTTCTCCCTGCGAGGGTGCCTGGGCATATCTTCGATAGTGTCGATTCCGGGGAAGCGTATACGTCAGTACGAGTATATCCCACTGATTCTGTTCCTTTCGTCCCAGAAATCGAGTGGATTTCGAAATCTCGTCTCATGCGAGTGAACCGTTTTGAAATTGAGGGCATTCTGGAGAGCGTGATGAGTGGGGTGAATGTCGTTTGATATTTTGACGAGCTCCTCAAGTTTTCTTTTTCTTTTTTTTTAACATTCCTCGTTCATTCGTTTCACATTTCCTGGAATGCAAACAAAATAAGGAAATGAGACTGATACGTTTCAGAGTGGCTACTCTTCATAAAACATAAATGAACTTCCCACACCATGCGCAAAGGTACTGGAAGGACAAACACATTCACATTATTTTTACGATGACTGCTTCCTTTGCTCAAATTCTGTTGCATACATAGCACAATTCTTCTGTTATATTTTCTTGTTGCTTCTAGGTTGATTATGAAATAAAGCGGATTATGAAAAAGCTTCGTATTGACAGATGAAATGAAAACAAGTACTACTTTGTGGTCAAATAATCATTCCACATTATTCGACCCTTATGGGTGGGAACAGCATATTGATCATACGATAGCACAACATGCTGCTTCAACTCGGCGCATTATAGATAAGAGGACAAAACAAAAAGGAAAGAAAAGAGGTCAGGCTATATCGGCTGTATCTCTCTCCTTTCTTGGAAACGACATTACGACTTTTCTGCCTGAGTTTCAGAAGCAAGCACTTTGGTTTGCTCACTCACAGTACGATACTGCACTTATCGTCACTTTTCTTCGTTCAGTTACTTATACATTGATATGTGCAGATTCCAGTCATAAATGCTGTCCTATCATCTGTGTCTTTCTGTCTCCATTAGTTGAATATTGTATTACTTTTATGTAAGTTTCTTTGTTCTTTGAGTCTCTATTCAGTTTTAAAAACAAAGCAGAAGAAACAAAAAACTCAAAGCATTAATTTGCAAAAATGGGTTGCAAATTTTTCATCGTATGTAATTCCAACTGGAGGGAAGCACGACCCGAGGCGGACATTGAAACATTTTTCCCTCCCTTTCTTCGAGCGCCCTCACATCTGGGTATCGATTACGATGCAATCCAATCGGACACACCCGCCGGCGAGACGTCGTGAAGAAAACTGAATCCGGGTGTGGGTTCGCTGCAAACAATTTTGATGTCAAAATATTATATCGATCCTTCACTCGCAAGGAAATCGAGAAGATGGACTAGACCCCCTTAATGGAAGCCATAACGACTCTCACCAATGGAGCGTGATTATGGAGAAATAATGGGAACTGCTCTTGAAGGAATGTCGAGGAGAACGTAGGAGAAAACATAATTATAAAAAAAAAAGAGAAGAAAACGGCGCTGAGAGAGGGATGAAAGAATGAGGTACGAAACGAGGAAATGAAAGAGGGGAGGGAGGGGGAGAAGGAGAAGATGACGGAGAATAGTATGTCTTACGACAGGTTGTGTCAAGAATAGAAACCATGTATCAGGTGTTGGAATATGTAAGGTTTAATGCCGGGAATGTATTCCTCACGAACTGTTCTTACACGAAGTAAAAGTAGGAAGGGATACACATTGCATAGGAATCGTGTACTGCAGGTGGGGAAAGCGTTGGGAAGTTCACAACATTGGGGTAAGGGGAACATTGTGTGTAATAGATACAGGGCACGCCATCTTAACCTTATTAAATTCACTTCACTAATCCCTTGCTACGTCATGTACGTTAATGTTGCCCATCGATTTTGTTTACTTGAATTATTTTAAGGACCAAGAGCTGCAAGCATATCAAGTTCATTCTTGTTTATACTGCAGCTCATCTGCGCGTTCTCGCTTTTGCACATCTGCCTTACAGCAAGTCTGAGTTGTCGAAGTAAATTGTGGAGAACTGCTGATTGAAAACAGGATCAAATATCAACTTCATCTTCGACGCCAAGAGGGATGGTGGATAGCGACAAAACGAGGTAATAGTTGTTAGATAATACTAGTAGTCATTATAACACTTGCTTCACTGTGTCCTTTTATCTATATAGAATGACAGAATGACAGTGCACACGAAAACAACTCAACCGCTAAATAAAACACGTTTTATCATTACCCCATGAAATAATGAATCCAAATGTGTTACTGTGAAGAGTACAGCAGAGGTTCAAAAAGCTCTTATTACAATTATTCTCAAAACACCATGGACTGAGTTGTGTCGATATTTATAAAGATGGGTATTTTGTATGTCCTTGTTTGCTATGTCGTTGAAGATGTGACGTAAACGAGATTCCTGCAGCCAAATGGAGCATACATGAGAGAGAATAGTTGACTATACATGTCTAGTATGAAGAATATTCATGTTCATCGTATTGAGGTTTCCTAAAGCGGCAACTGCTGACATCTCCGAACAGGTGGTGATGAACACTCGAATCGCCCAGCCCTAGTTAGTCACAGATTCGTGTAAAGCATGGGTGGATCGAGTTCCCCTTCCCCCAGTGTCGCCACGACCGGGGATATCGGTGATGCTGAAAAAAAGAGAAGGTAGTGTCGTGCCGGTGCGCGCATAAAATGCATTTCGCCTCATCGATGAGCGAAGCTGACACCGGTATTGATCATCCTGTCACGGTGCTCTGATCTCCGCAGCAAAAGTTTGGCGCCCAGATGAGAGCGGGGTTGCTCGACGGAGCATTCTTTAGGAGAGCATCAGAGGCTACCGGGCCATCTATCAGGCGGTTCAGTGGCTCAAGTCCGACAAAGTTCGCGGGAATCCCTGGAAAAAAACCACCTCGCTGAGTGATGCGCTCGCGCTCATGGGACGGAGAATGTGTGTGTGGCTTGAAACATACCCAGTAGATCACAGTCAAGTCCCTGCACGCACTGGATCAAATGAATCGGAGTACATTGTAGTAGAATGGTGCTCAAGAGTCGGAGTGGTTGAATGCCGTCGAGAAAAGGTCAAGAGAGTAACTCTAACTCGCCAAATTATCATCAGTCGATAGCCAAAAGGACATCAGCTCTACAGACTTTGGAAAGAGGAGGACACTCTTCTCACTCCTAACGGATGTTATGCTGGTTATACATTCCACGACGACATAGTGAAATTGAACCTAAAGAACAAAACACCAACAACAGAGGAACTTTTTATCCGCTGAGACAGTGCCGATCAGTCCTGTTAACATTGCAGGGACACAGGTCCAGTGGGGTGGAGAAGGAGATGCGTTACACTCAAGTCGGGTGGTTGTATTACCCTCTGATTTTTCCCTTTGACGGCAGCATGGCAACGACCTGAGATTGTCGTAGGGCACCATGTTCCCATCAACATCAGACAAACAGGACTTTGTATGACCCCAGCTGCGTCGAATTTAGTATGTACTCTCCCTTTACAACGTTCTCTCCCGCCGGCAAGACTGGTAAAGGCTCCCAGCCAGTGCTGTTGTCACAAGATGCTTAAGTATACGGACATGTGGAAGGAATCGCTATAAACTCCGAGTAGATGTAACTTTATGGTAGGTCGGCGCGCATCTGATGAGATGCAGAGAAATTACTGAGTTATCACGGCGCAAGCTTTATTCGTTATAGACCTCATGGAGTATCATCCCTGGTTATTCATTATGTCGCGTTCTATCGTGCAATGCCGGTATTGAACGGGAACTATAATGATATCAATTCTTATTGGGCTTTCAGATATTTTTTTTTTCTCACTAGCTAGCAATTCATGACAATCACAATCAGAGAATGAGTGCAGTGCTCTGAAGTGTATTCGCATCAACGAATACATTTTACTCCATTGGGTATTATGAAAAGGGATACGACGAAAATGCTGGCATAGCAGTGCAAGTATGCAAAAACATTCTATCCCTTTTCTCATTAGTTACAGAAACGCTGGAGGTACTTGATGAAATTGATTTCATTACATGACACAGTATCTGCTACAATATTCAATACCCGCGCAGACTTGTTCTGGATAGCTTTTAGCTTGTAAATTAAGAACAATAGCCTTATAGTGTTTTTCTCTTTTTCCCCTGACGAGATTTAATTTTTGTCTGTGGCATTCCCAAAATTAGTATGAGTGTGTCTATGGTGTCACCTTCATTTCAAGCACAAATAGGTCGTATTAGAAGATGAACGTTGTAATTGAAATATGAAATCTATAGCCATTATGGTTTATACAATTACTTGCATGTTGATTTAACAGGTTGGTTTATTCTCTTCTGGTTTTGTAACACTATACCTTACACCGAGTCGGTTCAACAAGTATAGCTAACGAGTGGTTTCCTTATCCCAAAAATACATATTATTAGTTGCAAAATATATCTTATGGCAATTTAAATGAATGTGCATCAAAGAAAGAAAGAAAGAAGGGTTGAAAAAGCTGTTGCGTAAGCATGTCGAAAGAAAAGTGTCCTTTAAGATAACTGTTCTTCGTTCCCCCTTGTTTGACCGACAAATATGATGACTGAAATAAATGTGTCGAATTAACAAAGTTACAACAATAGAACTCAAATACCAAATATATGATAACTACCGTGAATGCGACACCACTTGGAAAAAAAACATAAAGGAAAGCAGTACTCAACTTTTTATTTGAGGTGATATAAAGAAGGAACAGGCAATATATTTCTAGAGCACATAGCAAGACTTTGTGATGGATTTCCGTTAATGTACCCCTGACTATGCCAAGCAGAACTACTTTTCAAACGGACTGCGCACATTCTTCTTTGATGATAGTTGGTATGAGAGAAAAAAAAAAACACAGTCAGAGGAAATCCATAAAGTGCGTCCATTCGTCAATGACATCATTACTTGACTGCTGTCTAGATTGATTACGTGGAGCAAGAAAAAAGATGAAGGACTAGGAAGAAGTTGAGATAGCGAGAAGCGAAAAGAGAGAGTGAAAGAGGAGTAGGAAAAGGAGGAGATGAAAGAGAAAAAGGAGAGAGAAAGCAGTAGAGAGAGAGAGAGAGAGAGAGAGAGAGAGAGGATGGAATGATAAAAGCAATCAAAGAAGGAGAGAGAGAGAGAGAGAGAGGAGTGAAAAATCAGAAAGAAGGGAGAGAGGGGAGCCGCAGAGAGCGATATGAACTGAGGGAAAGATGGGATCACGTTCCTTGTCTACCAGCCCCCCCTCCCCCTCCCCCCTCCCCTACCCCCCCCCCCAATCTTTCCGAAAAGGTAAGGACGCATTCTTCCTTATCACCTGCCGATTGTGACGTCACTAGGATGATCTCCTTTGGCATTCTGTGGTATCCTTTTAAATAATTTCAACTCACGTTGTCTCCCCCTCGAGCGGGACCGCCGACTGACAATCCTTCGAGAAATCCTAATGTCTTTTTTTTTCCCTGTAACATCTCTACATACTAGGGCAGCATTAAATAAATGTCCCTGGGGACTTATTATTCGTATGCTTCTCTGTCAGCCCTTCGCTCCCAATATCCTTTATTTCTCCACCTGCTGTCGTATATAAAATACAGACACTCATTACGATGCAAATATTATGCCTACGCATTATTTCAACATAACTGTTGAAGTGAAATGTCAAAAGTTAATGTCGCGATAACATCAGGTACATTACGCATTTATTATAACTTTGTGCATGATAGCAGGGAAAAAATGGTGAGGAGAATCTGCTGTGGAATATTATTATGAAATAAAGAAGTAACTGCGGCATATTTAGATTATCTCGCGGTAACAGTATTTAAAGTCCACTTTCATTGTCGTTACCATCAAGTATCACGTTTATGTCGCAACGTTCATCCGCTTTTGGTGTGCGTTCTTGTGTGTAAACGCGAGCGCCTTAAGCTATACATCACAGTAGAAGCATTCATTTTGTCTCTCTTTGTTCATGGGAGTATTTTCTGTATAAGATTTAAGTTATAGTCCCCAACATCAATATCAAGATAGTTTTCATCATGTAAAACTGAAATCCGATGGATCCCATGAATTATGGACTGATGTGGCTTTACATCATAGACCAAATCCGCATTCCTATCATTCGAAGATAACCGGTCGGGGGAAACACTGACCTCAGTTCTTTTTCCTTTCAACGTCATTTCGAAATGATAAATCTTTCTCGCTTTCGTTTCTCTTCCCCCTCCCTCTCTCTCTCTCTCTCTCTCTCTCCGTATACAGTATTCATATACCTATATATATATATATATATATATATATATATATATACTCCTAGATGGGTCATTTGGAAGACATTTCCTTTTGTTTTATATGCAAATTTATTATTACATGTTCAATGGCAGTTTACGCCCAGTTGTCTCCCTAATGAAGACACTTCCCCCCAATATGTCTCCCTAAGGTGCCAACTAGGGATATATATATATATATATATATATATATATATATATATATCTTTATATATATCTTTCTCTCTCAAAAGTTGCATTTTTTTAGGGGGGAGTGGGGGGTTTGAGAAATAAATTACTTGCGTCACGGCAGACATCCGTCATTGAATGCAGTCCATCATCCAACAGACAGCATATTTAGCTGCAAAAGATATAATATCAAGTAGATAATGATCATCGGGGGACAATGGTGTGATTTAAAGCAAAATTCGCGGCAATTAAACTCGAACCCTAATTAGATTTTGTGACCGAGAAATAAAAGGCGAATGATATCATCTAAAGTGACAGGTCAGAAATTGTGTATATGAAGTGACAGATCAACAAATTACCTGGTTCAGAAT
Organism: Diadema setosum; assembly: GCF_964275005.1. Lineage (NCBI taxonomy): Eukaryota > Metazoa > Echinodermata > Echinoidea > Diadematoida > Diadematidae > Diadema > Diadema setosum. The sequence continues at coordinate 17,601,426 of NC_092702.1, forward strand.
ATACTTTTTTCCCCAGGTATTTAAGTTAGTATTCTAAAGGATTTCAAATCAAACAAAACAAAGCAATAGAAAACAGAAGTGAAAATATCCACCCGTGAAAGCTGGGAAAAATACTCTTTTAGAGTTCACAAGTATATTCATAGTTAAGCCTTATTTGCTAATTTCTATCATATCACAATAAATCATCTTTTATACAAAGCGTTTGTTTTGACATAATTGTAATGATGACAAAAAGACGGCACTGGTAACTCAAACTCTCTTGATAGAGACGTTATCTCCCTACATCCAAATTCTTTCTCGTAGGGTTAGAATTTGTGTGTTATATTGTGATCTTTTATTCCTTTGAGAGATATAGGGAGATATGCACTGCTCTCCATAAAGTATTGTTTCCTTTTTTTGGTAGTTCTTTTCAGTATTTTCCTCTTCTTTGTTTCCTTGGAGGTCAACAAACTCAAACTTTGTTCATCAAACCATAAGAAACAGAAAAAGAGGGCAATCACTGCAACATGCTTATTTTCTTGTTATTTTTTCCATTTTTTTTTTTTTTGGGGGGGGGGGGGGGTCCTAGAGAATCTAAGTTCCTTTAAAGCTGAAATTAACCGTACCGACGGAAAATGATTTTTTGATTCCTACAGAGGGCTACTTTAGTTAGTGAGACAGTAGGGAGATGGAAACATTTTTTTTTTTGAATTTTCATTGGAGGTACATATTGGGAGAACATCAGCTAGTCGGGAATATGTTGCTTTTCTTCTCTGACGTCATCTATACCAATAAAAGATAGCCTACTGTCTTCGCTTGGAGTAATTGGTTGTGGGCTACCGGAGAACATATCTTACGGCAGGCTGATGGCTGCAAAAGAACCCTGATGATTTGAAGTCCATATTTTAAATGTGAGCGCTCGTCAGTTAATTTAGGATGAACATTTGGGAGGACGAGGTAAAGCTGTGTTCGTGACGTCAACAATACCATTTAACAAGTTGCTTGTTGTCTACGCTTTATTGGCGGGAAAGGGGGTTGCTACTATGATTCATGTTTTAGGTATGTCTGATGAGTGCATTATTAACTCATATAATGAAATCATAATCTGTCCTCATTTATTCACCAGAGATCATTATCTTCTATGTGTGTGTGTGTGTGTGTGTGTGTGTGTGTGTGTTTATGTGCATCTTATTAAACCTTTATGACACCTATATGAAAAGGAGACAATGAACTTATCACCTCATTCAACAGACGATCGTTGCATCACGGCTAAATCTTCTGGGATCAATATCCAGGATATTTGGCCCTTCCGACCCTGTAAGCCTGTGACCCTGTAAAGGGGGGGGGGGGGACGGTACAGAGCGGACAACACCCTGCCTTATCCTAGGTCTCGTCCTAGCGTTATCACAGCTCAGCCGGCGGTGGCGTAAATTCTAAAGATAAATATTCTGTCACGCCCCGCGCATATCTCGCTACTCTGCGTTTTGTCGCAATGTTGTCTCAGTAAGCAGGCGAGACATTCCGACCCGTCAACAAGGACTCGGCACCTCTCTATTCCTGCTTGACTGATCACGTTCAAGCCATTATTTTACAAACAAGGTCCAGACATTATAAGCCCATCAGCCAGTTTGTATGTCTGTTTGTATTCCCGGGGACCATAGGAAGGGGGATTTGGAGGATTTGCGCTGAATGTCGCCAGGTTTGATCTGATATGAAACGTTCCATGCTATAGCTGGCTTGCTACTATACTCTTCGCTTGGATCGATGCATTATTTTTGGCTTAAATGTCAACAAAGCAGGCTTTCTTCGATGAAAGCCAAAGGGCAAAATACCAATAAATTGTGCTTGCAATAAACTGCATCTGATGAAATGATAACAGGATAATGCATATTCGCAGAACTGGCCGGTATCGTGTACGGACAATGGCAACACATGCAAGTGAATGTTTGTTGAATTATTGAATTGGCCCTTGAACTATCATTCCCTGACTAGACTATGTGGGTAAGGTTCAGCCATTGGTGATTAGATAGGAAATTGCTTTCATTCATCTCCAGGGAAACTTCTGTAATAGTTCAAAACTAATTGGAGCTGCCGTTTGAAATCATTAAGGGAAAAATAATCGCGGATAAACGGGCAGAACAAATAATGAGTGCACGATCCCAAATGCACTGAAGTATCTTACGATATCCGCGCAGGAAGCACATGAGTTGCAAACCTATATTTATCATTGCATAACATTGCCTCACTAGACCAACAGGAAGACGTTAAACGATAAATTTCAATTCGGATATGATTTGGAAGAGATTTTTGTTTGTTTTGTTTTGTTTTGTTTTTGATTTACAATCAAACTCATGTAAACTAAATTCACCCTGCCGAACATACACCACATGTGAGAAAATGGGTATTGGAGTTCTTAGTCTATAAAAGCTCACCGACTTTCTCTACACACACACATATACACACACGTACGCAATTTATAGTCACATTAAGAAGGGATTATCAGATTTCCCTTAGATTCGAACTCTCAATATTAAGGACATCCTGTTCCTGATTTATTCAAAGAAAAGGCAATATTGTTGACTGTTTCGGAAGTTAAGTTTAGAGTCGACCATTCAGAAAGATAACGTTTATAAGAATACAAACAAAATATAATACACACCAGCAACCCCCAGCTTTGTTTATCATCGGCTATCTGTGATTTTCATACGACGAATTAGAAGTATATGTATGTATAAATATATATATAGCTATCATATATATATATATATATATATATATATATATATATATATATATATAAAAATCTGCTGAGCCTCGTTCGTCTGAAAAAAAAAAAGGAACAAAGAAATTTTGATTTGACGAAGGTTTTTTCATGACGTCTGTTGCAGGAAAACAATAGGAACTTTGCCTTCCCTATATTCACATCTACTGCAGACGACGTTTAAGTTTTTGTTGTTGTTATTGTTCCCCCATGTACTCATTGTGTGTTACGCTTTCTGACTACGTTTTGCCGAACCCTTTCCCCTTAATATCAGCTTATGCAGTTCGGCTTTGAGTATCTCATTTGCTTCGTTCGAGTTGCCATCGTTCGAAATACCATGTCTCATATTTTTCATCGTTGCTTGCTCGTTCGTTTGTTTGTTTTTCTAATGTAACAGCAATCTGTTCCGATAGAGTTTTCATTGAAGCCTTTGCGCACGAATTCACCGTCTCAAAACCTACTGAAAGTATAGACGAGGGCGTCTCGTACAAGCTAGAACGTTTGGCGGTTTATCATCGAAATGACTGCGACAAAATGTTCAAATGCTAACTTGTAGAATCCTTTTCTGCACCCTTCAAATTTGTGGTGTCTTCCAACTTGTTTTGAAAAAAGAAGAGACTTTGGATAGCTTTTTAACCTTTGTCAAAATAATGTGCAGAAAACACTGAGAATAATAAATTAGAACATGTCATGAAAACAGGTATCAACTGTCGACTATGCTCTATGTTAAGGTCTTAACTACGCTGACGCCACATGCATGATTTCTGTTGTGAAAGTATTGGCTATCACTAACATAGCATGAAAAATACGCTGATTGCATGATTACGCAACGACCCAATATCTCTTGTAGGTACAGTGCACACCAATTTAACTTGCAAGTACATTAATTCGTAAGATCAGTGAATATGCTATATGCATTATAATTTTATATACATGCACCCGTATCGGGGCAATTACCCCCGGCTAAATACTAGTAAGTTATAAGGTTGCAGTTAAGATCAGGGTTAGGGTTAGGTTTAGGGTTAGACTTTTGGGTTAGGGTTAGGATTAGGTTCAAGTTTAGAATTACACATTGTAGGATTAGGGTCACGGGAAGGGTCCAGGGTAATTGCCCAGGAGGTAATTGCCCTAGACCCACATGCACCTAAAGATGTATACGTATTATGAACATTTTTATGCCTGACATACATAACTGCTCTTCACGTGCATTGTCAGGGGAGAGAGACAGGGAAAGACAAAGTACTGAGTCAAACTAGTATTTATGATATTTTGTCCTAAACGATGACTTTTTGTTCAACTCTAAGCCATAGACTGATGAGAAACTGGAAAACACATACCATTAAACGGCAAGGACGCGCAGGGTGTAACGACAATCGGTATATTATGTAGACGAAACACAACATAAACTGAAGACTGGGGTGGGGAAGTGATCAGGGAACTGCGTGGTCTATTACCCTTAAGTGGATATTCAACGAGACTCGTGACCAAGCATACTACAAGGTTGCTAATGTTGTGGCTCATCTAGGCATCGTTATGTTCCCTTTCTGCCCTTGGGGGGGGTGAGAAAGACTAGGATGCAAAGAATTCAGCACTTCGATATCATACCTTCAATATTGCTCCGGCGAGAGGCAGTTGTTGAGCGTTTCGAATATTCAACGACCTATTGAATGAAGTGAATAACTTTCTAACATGATTGATTTTCCAAATTCTCCGATTTTATTCTCATGTAGTGCTAAGCGACCCTATGATTAATGTTATGAGAGACATTACCTCTGAAAGATCAAGTCATGTTGAGGGCGAGAAAAGGGAAGAGAATTTAGAACAGAAAGCTGAACAACTTAAAGCGTTTGGAAAAACAAAGAAGAAAGATAGCCACAGATAGACCATATATCGAAAGGTCCGCCGCCCCACCCCCCCCCCCCAAAAAAAATCGTTATAATCTCATACTTTCACCTATCAACTTCAAGTGTGGGGATGTATGCATCCATTCATATCTACAATCTATATTCATATGGTGCAAAAGAAATGAGTATGTGCAATCTGCTTCAAATGACCTAGTAGGCATACTAGCCCCTTATTCGCAATTAGCAAATGATAGATATATTTATTAATTTCACAAATTTGGGCTTAGATCTGTAATGTATATGTCCAAATACATTACAATTTGCCCTTTGATGTACTTGATAATTGTTTTAAAGTTGAGAGTTGTTATGATAAGATATCAAAATAAAACTTGAATTACAAACCTGCGAAAATACAATCTGAAATTGGGAAACAATCCGTGTCATATGCAGGTAGTATAATTTGGAGGGGTTTCCCTAATGATCTAAAGATACAGATTCACGAGAGGCTTTTCGCAAATTATTACAAAAACATGTCTTGTGAAATAATTCTCACTGAGATTGGCTTTCCTCTTCCTAATAAAAGTTTAATTCATGTGATGCAAATCCTAACAAAAACAGAATAAGTTTGTAGTGCACACGCAAACTGCTGCTAAAACTTCTAGGTAAAATTTTCTCATCCCACACACATTTACACGTCATCATAAGCTGAACGGATATGCGGCGACCGCTCAAAACGCGGTAAATCCCCGTGATAACCTCCAACATATGACTATATAAATTATGGTGCCAAAATAAATAAACAGGGTTCGTCATTTCAATCCTCAAAGAATTATTCACATAGGAATCAATGCTGACCGACAAAGCATATTACCCACTTTTTTTTTTGAAAAAGCACAAAGGAGAATAGAATTTGAGGCCATCCAACTCGAGAGAGGGGTTGTGAATATTAATTCATTGCAAGGGGAAGCGAAGAATTTACCACCAATTAGGTGAAATCGGCGTAATAACCCCTCGCGGACGCGTTGAGCCTTCCAACATCCACTCTCGAGGCGCAGAGGACATTGAAAACTGAATCCACTTTAAATGTTGCCACGGCCTTCGGGCCGCCAATAATTTTGGCAGACAGATTGTCACATGGAGCAATCTCGCGCTGGTGGGCAGACGATAATTCGAACTTTGCGATCGACTTTCTGCATTTTTCGTTAGCATGCTCAATAACAATCTTTCTGATTTCAATGAATATTGTGTCAGACACCCCTCAAAGCAAGACAATACAATGACGGTACGTACAATCTTCAAAATCTGGACTTTAATTCTGGACTCTGGAAGTTAATCTCGTGAATGTAGCAAAAGTGAAATGCTTTTACCATGAATGTTGGATTTCTGGTTTTGAAGTTGGCGTACAAGATATTTAGGCAGTAAACAAGCGAAATTCATTGTCAAGTGATTAAATCCTAAGCCTCTGCTGTTTTCATTTTCCAGCGTCTATCAGTTAAAAACCCTTTTAACCATTTACGTTTGATAATGTCACCTGTATTCCACTTGTTTGGCTGTACTTATCATTGACTACGAGGGATAGTTCTCCTCTATGCGCCATGACACGCATCTAAAAGGTAGCTGCAAATGGAAGCAGCGAAAATGCAATATCATATATTATCTGCCCCCTTATCAATTTGTCTGCCCTCCTTCCGCCTTCCCCGCTTTCGCAAACGAGTACAGATTGCTTAGAGATGTACGGGAGGAGTTTAAGTAAAGTTGGACTGTGCATACTAACTGATTATATAATGGAAGCTCATGCGTCGAACAACGTCTATATGCGGAGAGAGCCAGAACAAATAATTATGCAACTGTAGCCCTGTATGAGCGACTATAGAGGAGAGCTCAACCAAGGCTTAAAGGAACTTGATTTTGAATATACGATCTAATAGATGGCTGTAAATTCCAGCCAAGAACGAAATAAGCCTTGTGTTGCGTTGTATTTCTTATTGTCTTGTCGAGGCATTTTCAAAATTCCTGTTAGCCTGCTTCAAGGTCTAACTTTACATTTCAAAAAAATATCATTAGGATAGCAATTACTTAGTACTGTTCACTCCTTGGGCGTCCCATTTTCAATTCAAGTCAGTTCAAGTCAATTCAATTCAATTCAAATCAATTAAATTATCATTTATTTTCATCCAAGTATCAAGAGTGAAACAAGATATAAAGCATCCATTACAAAAATTACATTTTGGGGTAAATTTGTAAGAAATATATTATGATGCAGTGTGGGGTTAAAAGTATATAACAATATGTAATAGTATGTATAATCAAGCAGAATAATCAAGGGCAGCAATGCATATTTTGCAAGGTTGACAGAAAAATAAGTATTAAAAAGAGTGGTCCTCTAAAAGCAAGGCTTGTTAAACGTGGATCACTCAGAATATATGTACCTAACTCTCATCCCAAATCTGTTCCTGTACTACTAAAGTATATTTTGGTCAATGTACAGCAGGGAACAAGGGCATCATCATAAACAGTAACTAGTTTAAAGAGCAAAAAATACAAATTTAGATTAAGCAAACAATGCTAATTAAAAAAAAAAATCCACAATGCATTTGGGGATGAAGTAGAATCCACAATGCATTTCAGGATGAAGTAGTTCGTCGGTCGTACGCCTGTTCAATTCTGTTTGTGGCTGGATATCGATATACAAAATAACTACGGAAAAGTCTACTGTTTTGAATATCATTTCTCTTTAGTCAATACTAGTTTCATTTACTCACACCCTGATTAAAGCTAAGTGCACATTATATCATCATGTGCTAGTGGAGCTACGTTCAGTTAACAGGAGAGCGATATATCACATTCTGCCGCCCTCACTTTCTTACACTGCATTCGACGATGGCACCTAACAGAAAAGCATTGCGAGTCACTCCGTAACAACTGCCGGAAGCGAAATATACAGTCAGCGGTATACTCTCAACGAGTGAAGACAAGTTTGAGTCGAGAGCAACATTAGTATACGGGCACGGATTTACGGATCCATCAGCCAAGAAGCTTTGAATTCATGATGATCCATGACAGACTCTCATTCTTTGCTATAGATGTCATTAATCAGGCCTTAAATAAAGTGACTTATGGTAACAAATAATACGCTCAGCCTTTCTTAGCGGGCGTCAAAATGTGAATTTTCCGTCGGGGGTGCCCTAAAAAGGTAGGCATTATGTTGGTTGCCGAGTCTCTTCACACGTCGCTGTTACAATTTTACATGAGCCTCCGGCAAAGGAGGAAACAAAATCCCATGCCTGGAAAAAAAAAAAAATCCGAAATCAAAGTAAAACGAAAGACGAGATTTCAGGCGAAATAGACGTACATCAAAATGTGTTTAATGAGGGCGCTCTCCCACCTCTCTCTCTCTCTCTCTCTTTCCCTATCTGTCCCTATCGCTCTCTGTATGTATGTGTGTGTGTGTCTGTGTGTGTGTGTGTGTGTTTGTGTGTGTGCATGTATGAGAGAGATAAAGAAAGGGAAAGGAACCAGTGTTCTTATTGATGGAGTAGGGTAAAAGATGATGGCAACTCAACACGTTACACGTATCATCACTGACACCGAACAGATCACCACCAGACTTTCGTTGAGCAACAGCAGCAGAACTTTATTCTTCCCCTCGAGCGCCGTGTCTTTTCGAAAAAACCTCGAAGCTTTCTGCCCCCACGTGAGCTGAACATGTTATACTTAATTTGCATAAGTGCATAATCATTCATGACAGTTCTTTATTCTGCAGCTTTGATGCCATTAATAAAAGCTGCATTTCCGAAAAAAAAAAAAAAATCAGGGGCATTCTCACTACTTAAGAAATCTTTGTATTTGTTTAGCTACTTGCTTTTTATTTTTTTTGATATTTCCGTATTTAAACAATCAGATATAAATGCATGGAGGACAAGATGTTTTACATTAAAAGAAATGACAAATTCACGCAGTTCATTGTTTCGTTATTATTTTCATTTTGTTTTCGATTGGACATTGTTCCAATACTAAATGATCAAGCTGGTATGGGGCGGGCCGTCAATTTGTAATCATTCTGACACGAGTCGATATTGAAATGGGTAATAATGCAGCCCTGTATAACTAGGATGAGAATGATCGCTCCAACAGTATTGTTTGTCCAAGGGTTAATGCCTATCCCTGCTCTTACCTCTCTTCGTCAATCCTTTATCTCCGCTGACACATTTTCTTTTGTACGTTTTACTCTTTAACCTCCCAGTCGTGTTTTTTTCTTACACCCCAGGTATAAAAGTAAGATGTAGTTTAAAAAAAACCCTCTCTATACTAGTATATCAGTTTCGTATTATCTTGCAGGTATTCTTGGGCATCGTCTATTTCATATATTTTGTTTACCGATTGTTACTTGTTCATAATGTTTGCAAGCTATTCCTCCCGGCAGACGGTTTGAAGCCCACAAGGGGTAAGTTTATGTGACCCATTTCAAGAAGATGGGTTTTACGTGACCTTTTTTGCTCGATCCTGTCTGGCCATTTGCCGCAAGCGAGTTTGGGGGGTCTCTCATGACGAGCGTGGGCCGGCGTTTTTCCTTGCACAAGGGAACTTTTATTTAATGTCTCATGCATTGAGCATGAACATGAACAAGTCTTAAAGCCAGCAAATTTGCTCGCCCCTCGGATATTCTCTCGAAGAGTAGTTTGCTAACACATCACTGGCCTACTTTATCACACGTTTCTCCACATACCCTCCCCCCCCCCCTCCCCCGCCCAACTCGCTGATCACAAGCCCACTCTCATGTAGGAAGAAGCAGAGCAGACGACCGAATTTCTCTAATCGCGTCCATGCGTTCATTTTTTTCTAGCCCATCCAGAAGAAAATAACACTGGCTAATGGACTCAAAGGCGAGCCTATTCTGCAAAGTTGTCGTTTCTTATTTTGGAAGAACCATCCGTCGCTAAGAGATTGTGTTTAATTCTTTCTGTCTAGAATTCAAAATTGGAATTGATTTGTCTCCCCCCCCCCCCCCAACCTAAAACGAACACTTTATTAGATCCCTCGAATTTAATTCCCAGGGCAAAGAATAGGAAATGGTTTCAATCAGGTTTCAATATTCTCTGGACAATAATTTATCACAGGAAACATTTCAGGCTGCGTTCATCCTTTCTCGAGGTATACATTAAAGCACCAAGTTTAATACAAAGACATTCTTGTGAGTATCTTTAGAAATAAAGTTGTATTCTTCGTGCCTGTAAAGAACCTATGTTGAATATCTAATAACGTATAAGCCATCATAGCGTCATGCATCTTGCAAAATGATGATGTTTTATTTCTGTCTGTTTTGTGTGGATAGAAGACGATATTGGAGCTGATTTCAAAGATTTCAAGATTTCAAAGTAATACTTGAAAATAATGCTTATTCTGTTGTTGCAACGATACCCCGGTCGATGTTTCCGACACAAAGTATTGAAAGTCCTTAAAGGTAGGGGATACCTTTTACAGAACTCCTAAAATGCAGCAAAACATTAAACATGAACCTCAGTGGACTTGTTTAGGCCACTGCTTAGAAATTTGGAAGTCAACAGTTATCTACAATTTGAATAATGCACAAAACTCAACTACTCAATAGTTCTTTGTGTCAGCCACACTTAAGCCTTTTTGTTGCAGTCTTCTGTATTTTTTATCTATAAACACAAATCTAAAAGTATACACAAGCTGATGTAATAACATATAGAGTGTGTAGCAAGAATGTATATAGAAATGTTTGTAAGTTTTGATGAACTTTATTCACAAAATATACATGATGGACACACATGCAGTGCATGGGTCTGCAAAGGTAGCCTAGTAATGTACTGGAATTTACGGTGAGCCCCGAAAAAAATTCAATTCAAAATCTAACGGTCAATAAAAATGTACTAAATGTTACCTTCCACTTTCAATACTTTATGGGAGTTTCTAAAATGATACTCTCTTCAACATACCACTGTGTTTATACAACTCTTCATTTAAGGCATGCAAATGGGATTCCCTACCTTAAACCCATCATGCCAATTTCCTGCTCCAAGAGAAATCTATAACTATTTTGAAATCTCGAAGGGAATCGGTGTAGTAACTCTTGAGATTATTATAACAAAGTAGACAAGTTAATCAATACGTGATTGGAAATGTAAGTTCCGTCATCAGTGTTTCATGCGCACTAGATTTGAAGTTAGAGGACAGACGATCTGTGCCATTCGTGAGTTAAAGTGAGCATGGATATCTATCTCGCGCAAGACGTGGGTTGAAATTAAATGACCACCACCTCTTGTATTAATATATACAATTATGTATTATGTAATAGACAAGATATACAGACGGTATAAAACTCATGATCCCTTCTTTACTTATCAATAGATGAATACATTCATTCACATCCGTCTGCCATATTTACACGACCAAACGACACATACTAGTATATACTAAACATAATTATATACGACATAATATGCGAAATATTTCTACGACACATGATAAAATCTACATATGAAGATGTAAATGCATGCATTAGTAATATACCCTCAGTCTGCTTATGATTAGAATACTCTATTGCGTATACTCACTACGGGACTAAAAGAAGTATTAGCTAAACTGATCCATTTATCTATGCCTTAATGAAAAATAAAAAAGAGAAAGAAAATGTAGATGGAAGAACCACATAATTATCGTAGGTGAAAATGAGAAGGCTCATAGTGCGTTATGTCATATGTCTCATAAATCCATCAAGTTAGATAATTCTTGTTGTATTTTCCCCCAGCCTTATGATTATTCAGAAGCCGAAATAGACCCTGCGGGTAGTCGGTTTGGCAAGGCCAGCGTCAGCATCAATCCGGCCGCGTCCCAGCAGTCTTCCGTTCGCTCGTGGGTAGGGGGGTCGTGGACGGGTGAATGTGTATACAGCTGCCCAAGGATGGTGAATATTAGAATAATGTGGTGGGAAATAATCCGAATGGGCATACTTGAAGAGTAAACGAAATGCCATGATAAAAAAACCCCAAACAAACAATGATTTGCAATAATAAAAAAAAAAAAAACACGCTTGTGCATAGGTGTCTAAAATAAAGTTATTATTTTTTTTCATTAGTGTTTTTTTTTCTGTTCTGCTTTTTTGCTTGTTTGTTAGTTTTTATTTGCTAAGGAGTGATTGAAGTTCAATCTGAACAGGGTATTAGCATAACATGAAATACCAGTTTGAACGTTTTTGTGCTTTGGGTGCCAATTGAAACAGAAAACCCCATGGCGAAGTACACACTGTCTAATATCCCTGGTACAGAAGGGATTAAGTGGTGTAGTTTTCAGGAGGAGGGCAGTGTAGCTATAAAGATCAACAGCTAGAAGTGGGCAGGAGTGGCCAGGATGTAGGATGGTAGGAGAGGTATATGGGATCAGAAAGATGCGGGGAATGATAAGGGAAAGAAAGCAGGGAGTGAGAAGATTTAAAAAAAGAAAGAAAGACAGAATGGCAGAAAGGAGATTAGGAAAGAAATGATAGGAGACGACCATGAGGGGAGGAAGAGAAAAGAAGAGAGAGAGAGAGAGAGAGAAGAGGATAAGATCACTACAACACGCACAATGACGCAAGAGTTTGATATAAAGAGAATGAATGAGGGCATGACGCGAGGCAGAAGACCACTTTCTATGATGAACATAGATGCGACGGTGAGCCCAGCTAAAGAAACGCCATCTCTATATGGGAGTACATCTACAGTAGATATAAATGTAGCTCGAATGTTCAGATTAGTGTCGTTCTTTTGGAGGACGTTTTGGGTGTCAGAGAGCAGGGTGTTTTTCATTTAGTTTAATTTTGTTCTTAAGCCATAATGCGCACGTGTGGAGGGAGCTTAACGAGGCGAACTCAAACCCACAGGTGGCGTCTCTTACTTTCGCACTCTACGCCTGGAGTAGAAAGAAGGTGGTCCCGCCACCTTCCTCGTTGCATCTTCACCTTCGTATTGCTCTATGCACTCTGTAAACCATCTCATGCCCCTATCTTTGGCCCACTCACATCCGTGCGACAAATTCGATTATCGGGCTTCAGGGACAAAGGGAATTCTCCAAGGTAAGTCAATTATGTCTTTCCCCCGTGCTGAGAGGAAATCGCTGCGCTCATCAGAACAAACTGCGATTCCTCATCACTGGATAAGGGGCTACAGCTAGATATTTCTTACAGTAATAAGTGCTCCGAAAACAACAACAACAACAGCAACAACAAGTACATATAGTTTACAATGTTTTAAGGTAGAAGTGTGGATTTGGAACAAAACACACTCCCACCCCCCCCCCACACACACACACACAACACACAAACACGCACACACGCTCACACGCATACACGTAGCACTACAGGATATGGTTTTCGTCACATATCAAGATGCATTTTGCAGGTTCTCATGATTCTACGTATCTTACGGTGTACATACAGGCAACATTGCAACTGAATACTTATGTTTTTTGTCATCATTTCAATGCTGCAAAACAAAAACAAAAAACAAAGAAAACCCATTGTAAATAATGGTGATCACTTCAGGCTCGGCCGAATGTAAGACGCACACTGACACATTGTGCTACTGGCACCATTGTATTACCATTGCCATGAGTAATCTTTCTTGATCAGATTTCTAAAATGGCGCCCTTCTTTGGATTACTATTAGAGCGTCATGGATACACACACATTCGCACGCACCCTCACACACAAACACACGCATGCAAACACACAAACACACACACATGCGCACACACACACACACACACACACACACATACTTATACTTATACAGGCATACAAATGATTGCAACGGCGGTCGCGGTTAGTTCAGTTTAGTTTAGTCAAGTTGGTGATAGTAGTGAGAAAGGAACCGATCGCTTGATATGACCCAGCTTCTTACCCTATCCATGCTGATCAGATCAATGACTGGCTGCTTGCCCAAAGTTCAACGCATTACTAACAACTCTCTGCATCATGCTAGTATTATAATGCCTAACAGAGAGGTAGTGGAACTCCCACATGGTATACAGTCTGAGGGGTTCAACCGGGGCTTTTCTCTCCTTAAAACTCAATGAGAGGAACAGAATGCCGTGGGGGGGGGGGAGCATTCCGCCCACATGTTGCGAAGATTAGGGAGAGGCGCCTTCTTGCAGCTGAACGGACTTTTTCCCCTCTACTCATTCTCATTCTTTAGTTTGAAATTGGACAATTTGTTAGGAGAGGTTGAAAAAAGTGCCCTGGAGACGCCTCCCACTTTCCCGATAAGCCTACATATCTCATTGTATATGGATTCTCCATGAAAAAAAAACAAAACATTTACTGTGAAATATGTTTTCCCTTGAATCACTGTACATAAAGGTTTTGCTTACCCCTCCCTGAGGAGTAAAGACACAGAATAAAGAACACGGACATGTCACTTACTCCTACAGTAATATTTAGGAGAAGCCTGGGACAAAGGTAGGGTAGGTAGAGGGCGCCATAAAGAGAACTGAGCTGGTGAATGGTAGCAAAAGTTGCGTCAGCTGGCTGCTCTTGCCTATAATGAAAACTAGGTTTCAATATCTTGTATCATTGGGACTAGCCCTCATTGATTGCATTCACATCAAATTATACTATTTACCTTTATGATAGCTAATCATGATACACAGTGAGTGTATCATTTCAAATTCTTTATTCATATTTTACGCTGTAGACACCCAATTGCTTGTCTGGAATTGATTTCTCTTTCGTTCTGGAGGACCTGCGATGCAATAATTAGTGTCTTTTCAGATATTGAATGTTACGACAATGTTATGAAGTGTAAGGTATGTGGCCGCGTTTTTGCGGATGTTTGCTTGTGTCAGTGAATGCGTGAGCTTGCGTGAAAGCCAGTCTTGTGGACGTGTTCGTTCGTTTGTGTGAGTAAACGTACACACTTGACACACCCGACGTCATAGGTTCCGCTCAATTGGCTGATTTGATTAAAGCTCCCGAAATGCCCCGTATCATGTGACTATGATGTCACAATCGCGGGATGGGGTCTGTCGTGAATTAGGTCACCTCCAGTGATTCGTGAAATCAGAAGTCCTTTGGCAAGATGGGACGGATGGTTTTCTGGCAAAACACGGTGTGAGATTGCAGCTGAATTACAGAAGACCAAAAATAAAAATCGTCGCAGCTTCTTAACCCTTCTCTTTCGGATTCGCTCACTCCAGAGCATCGCTCCGATCAAGTTGTCCTCTTTTATTTGTGTTTTTTTTTTTCTTCCTGCAGGCAGCCAAGGGCTGTAGAAAAAAAATTGTCCAATATTAAAGCATGGGGGGTGCAATGAATAAAGACGCATTGAAGAATTGCCCTATTTATCAATATCAAGCGAAACAGAAATGTATTTGCCAAACTAGACAAGTTTATTCTTTTTCATTTCATTTTGTTTTTCATTGTACTATGTCAACTGAACATAGTCCTCCTCTTTCCGTCGTATCACGGCACGGCATTACTCTTTCTTGTTGGTTTGTCAGTCGGGATTGAGCGTTATTAAGATAAATATGTCAGAGATAAATAATGGTTTATCCTACCTATTCTAGACAAAATGTTGACATTCCATGGTCATTTCGAACTTCACAATATTACGACTTTGTCCGAAATCTCCTATCCGGACGTGTTGGGACCGGCGCTAATCCGGATAAGGGATTTGGCCGGTTATGGGAGACTTGATGTTTATACACACGCAGCTGCCTACCCAATGGTAGCTATACTATGTACACTGCACATGTACATAATCACATCCTATTGCAGATAGCTTACACTGAAACTCTTTCTTTTCTATATCAGCGCACGATCACAAGCGTGTTTTATTTATTATTTTTTTTTTTTTTGGTTACCAAAATGAAGTCAGTTTGTTTGGAATGATATATTATCATTCATATGAGTTTGTGGAGGAAGTCTGTTTGAGTTTGAAATCACACTTTTCCCCGTAATTATAAGATTGAAAAAAAAAAATCACACCAAGATCGCATCCGGATAATAGAGATATCCGGATAAAGGGAGACCGGGTAGGAGAGGTCAGACTGTACCGTGATTTCACGTACAGACTGTGATACGCTTTAAAGCCGAAAATTACAGGATGCATTGCACCGATGTAAGAAGAAAGATGCGGCTGGATTATACCGATTTGTCTCATAGTAATGCAAAATGTCAGCCAGATGCCAAATTTAGTGACAACGAGTGGAGCTGTTTCCACGCAAGGGAATACGTTACGTCCCTACGGCTTCGTTACGTTTTGATGCACCCACCTTTATATAGGTATTCAGTTTTGATTTCTTCAGCTCCAACAGATATATCAAGCGCGATTCTGCTCTGCGCAGGTTGAGAGAATACAACGGGGGCTACTGGCGCACTGCAAATTAAATCGCTTCGCGGTGTAATGATGTCTCAGGAACAAAAGAGGCGGGGACACGAGGCGTGTGTCTGCCGACGGTGTCGGGTACCTCACCTGCCTAAATACCCCCAGGACCCCTGACATTTGAAATACTGCTCGCCTGCTGCAGGGCTAGAGGGGAGGACCATTGTTGAACGTAGAGCGCGAGGAAACCTATTAGATGAAGACGCGATTTTTCCTTTATCGTTTACACACCTCTGATGTTTTGATTCTATTACAGATGCTTCAAGTAGGGTTGCTTCAGTGCACCACGGACATGCCTGAAGCAACGATATCTGATTTCCGACAGTCGTATATAAGAAAAAACAAACAAATAAACAGACGGCTATAGCAGTAGAGTGTGTATTTTCACGTTGTTATCATATCGCATTATACTCTCCATGCTGTCAAATATATATATATATATATATATATATATATATATATATATATATATATATATATATATTTATAGTCTAGGTCCAAACACAAATCTTAATAATCAATTTACTCTTATTTTGTATTATTTTCTGTAGATGGATTCACACTGTCATCCTATTACTCAGTTGTATGAGTCAATCAATTTCACACTTGCATGTTCAAATCTGTTTAGCTTTCAGCGAGACACCACCAAACTGTGGCTTTTGTAATTGACGATTTCATCAGTTTCTTAACAGGAATTATTATACCAACTTCTTCCTACCGATGATTTTTGTATTTTAAGTCATGAAACAATTTGATTGTTGGAGCGCTCTTTAACCTAATTTTGTAACTTATGGTACGTTGATGAGTACATATGTCGATATCTTAACATGTGATAATACAAAGTAATTGAACACCATTGTTACGTAATAAACATGTCAATGTCCTCCTCCTTATGCGTGGGGTACCTTGACTACATTGCGTCTACATGGCAACATCATTGTAAAGGGTACGCACTCTCATAGCAACCAATTCTGTGTATATGGGTGCGCGCTCTTCATGTTCAATTTATGTTTTGGTATTGACATTCCGCGTCGAGACTCCTGAAGAAGGTGGAGGCCACCGAAAATTTGAGTTGTTCAATAAACTCATTCTTATTGGCGAAATAATGCATTACTAGTTTATTTCTTGATTCTTCGCTATATATATATATATATATATATATATATATTATGAAGAGTTTAGATGTAAAAACAGATACATCCTTTTTGCCAACTTTAGATAATAGAGATTTGATTTGCAGAAAAGAAACAAATAAAATGGTTAAGATATTTGTGATGATTTTAATATCTTCCAAATATTGATTATAATGTAACGAATAAAGTATCATTGAAAAGCTTCGAAAATGATGCTTATCTGTTTTTATATTCAAACTTTTCATATACGCATTTATGAACTCTTATAGATTTATAAAACAATTAAGAGATGAGTTGAATCTATACACTTGATTATTTCATAGTTTACATCGAGCTTTTGCCGTACTCACACCCCAGTTTCCCTCCCCATTTTACAAACACATACGCATGTAGAACACGTAAATGCCATCTTCATTCTATTCCATTAAATATCCTGACGAAGAGAGAAATATTCAATACTATTCCCTTCATGTTATTAAATGAAATTGGTAACCCCAGCCAGAGTAAGGTCGGGGACAGTCACTTATCCTTCATCTATCTTAGCTACATACATTTGAATTTCCTGTCATATTTTGGCAAGTATTGATGTAAGTTCTGATGTAATGATGCAATGATTTGATTGTGTACCTTTATCAAGCATTGAATGATATGGAAGGGAAATAGTATTAGTGGGGATGAAACTAATTCCAGACGTCAAACGCCCCACCCCGTCTACAAAAAGAACAAATAAATTGATATCAGGTGCAACGGGGGCAATCTTGTCGAAAGATGGCGCTCTTTATACAAAACATTTCGTGACACATTCACCTCTCCGAGCTCAAGGATTGAAATGATGTTGTCCCTCTGACCTATCCTGAATGATACAACAACCTTTGCGGTGTGGAGTGAGATTGGCGTAGCTATCAGACAATGAATCATGATACAGGTTCATGTACAGTTGGCTAGAAGATTTCACATGTTTATAACGTTTCCTCTCCATATCTTTTTCTTCTCTCGCTCACATACACACACACACACACACACACACACACACACACACACACACACACACACACACACACACATAAACCAGTTTTATCAACGGTTTTGTTTACCAGTGCCAGCAGAGATTTAAAAAATGTTCGAGTTATTAAATTTGATACATATTATGAGAAAGTTAGTTGTACCAATTATAGGGAGATATCACCATTTTTCTCAATAAACCATAGCTATAGTTTATTCTAGAAACAATTTTATTGCATCTTCTGTTCACATTGTTATACTTAACAATACATGTACTTAACATTGATTATAGTAATTAACATTATTTTTTACATTGATTGTTTCTTTCGGTATAAACTCATATTTCAGAACTATTTTGAAGCACTAAAGCTGGGTTTTTGATTCATCTGCAAATGGACAATGACTGTCTTTAGTCTACCTGTTTCTGAACACATGCAATTTCACTATATTTGCCAATCTCGCAGTTAACAAATCAAGGGTAAGGTCAATACCCCAGTCCTGTGCGCGAACCATTATTGCTTCTATACCATGTGGCCCCGTGGAAATGGTGATCAAAATCATACTTCGTTGAATTGTTCTGAAGTCATAATCATGTGTACTGACAATTCAACGAGGGAGTTCCCCTTCCTGATTCAACATTATGGAGGCCGTTGAATTTACGGGGAATATGAGCAGTAGAAAAAAATGTAGGTATTTTGATAATAAAAGTGATGGTAAACGTGTTTGAAAATATATATATATATATATATATATATATATATATATATATATAGTATATATATATATATATATATATATATATATATATATATATATATATATATATATGATCGCAACTGAAACTGCAACTGCAAATCATGGAGTATTGGTCACGATGACAATGATAACAACAACTGAAACCCTACATTAGGTCTTAACTACTCTTTATGTATATAGTTACATTATGTGTATATAACAGTTATGGAACTGAGTATGTTTTCTACTTTCCTCATAATAAGCAAAGAACGCGATTGTTTACCAACTACAGTAGTAAAAGTAATTACGAAAAAAAAAATACGTGAAACAACGAAACTGCAAAGACGCTGCCATGTCATTAGTGATATATTAACCAGTGAGTGATACATGCCATCTTCTTATCTTATACAATTGAAGACATCAAAGTTCAAGTTCAAGTTCAAGTTTTATTTAACCATTTCATTAAACGTTTGACATTTTACAAAAGGATACAGCATTAAGAATAATGAATGGTTTGGGACCCCAAAAGAAGCAGAGCTTGTAAAAAAGGCGTCTCGGATAAACATGTAAAACAAAACATACTAAAGTTTTAAACATATTAACAAGAAGTATAATAGTAACATATTTACATAGGACAGATGCAACACAAGCACACACACACACACACGCACACACACACACACATTCAATCACACAAACACGTGTCACAAAAACGCTCATGCACATACATGTAGTTCACATGAAATTGCAGAAAGAGAGAGAGATAGAGATGAAAGACAGACCAGACAGGGAGAAAGAGAGAGAGAATTAAAGGGAAACGCCTTCCCTCATCTTCCTCGAGTCTTTAAAGAGAAGGTCACCTGTAATTATTTGTCTTGCCTCTTACCTTGGCCCTAAACGCTCCCTCCGGGGGGCAATGGATGAGTTTACCACGCTGCGTAATATCACATGCCTGTATCTCTTTCTGACCTTCTCATAAATTGACGCGAATGGGTCTTTTCCTTCCTCCGTTCAGCACGCCACGGCGGGCGGGGGGGGGGGGGGGGTAGGGGGTCCTGATGCCTCAACGTCGCAACAAGAAAGAAGGAAATGAATCCACATCTCGTCAAACTACTCATGTTTGTCATTCCCAAATGTGTAGTACGTCACATCTTTGGAACATATCACAGTGTCTTCTCCTGTGTGCTGTTGCAGTTGTTGTGGTTATTTGTTTGTTTGTTGTTTTCTTGTTGCTGACGCTGTTTGAGCCTATAGTTGATTCACGGAGTTACTAAATAAAGTCGTTGTGGCTCTTTCTTCCACCGTCTCTCCACTTCCTCCGATTGTAATCATGGTAATTGCCTGTCTTCTGGCGCACTTATCATTAATTTTGTCAAGTCATCGATTCAACATGTGCATGAGACTCTGTTGTTGTTGTTGTTTTTTTATCTCCATTGCTTGAAACCTCGCATCTCGATTATAGAGACTGGCCAGAGAATGCACCATGCTTTTAGGGATTGACACATTACATGATATCATAATGTAGTCAACTTTAACGAGGACAGTAATGAAAGTGGACGGTAATTGTCTCTATTCGCCTCGAGCGAAAACAGTATAAATATCATCAAATAATGGTAGTTCTACTTTCGTTAATGGCACGGGGGTGGGTGACGGTTCTAAGAATGGAAATCTTGTCTCTTTAAAAACAACAACAACAACAACAACAACTAAGTGCTGAAAGTGTTTTGTCCTACTTGCAAAACATTGCACGCTATTTAGGATGGATAGTTTTTTGTTTTTGTTTTTAACTGAAAACGAAGAATATCTTACAAGTGAGTCTTCCCGAACATTTGCCGACTTTGCATATTAACCATGTGGATTGAATAAGAAATAAAAAGAAAACAAATATTTGTATTACTTTTCCAAAACACACACATGGCAATCCATACACAAAGGTACATACACCCACAACCACACATAATCAAATAATCTATTACGCTGGTGGATATTGTTCCTTGCGCCCCAAAGAAGTAGCCTGTGTCAGGAAACACATGCCATACCACAACCTGGCATACACATACATAGACACGCACAAACACACACACGCACACATACACGCACATATTAGTATACATATACAGTACTATGTGCACTACACTACATTACACCACACTACATTACACTATACTGCACTATACTGCATTACACTACACTGCGCTGGACTGCACTACATTACACCACCCACTACACCACACTACACTACACCACACTACACTACACTACACTACACTACACTACACTACACTACACACACTACACTGCACTACATTCACACATCAGCACACACACACACATAACTCACAGAGACGCACACAGAGGCAGACGGGCTTAGATAAGATACATCTTTCATAATTCTCCTTTGCCCGGGTAATCACGGATCAATCAAATAGTCTTGTCTGCAGAACGTTACTCTTGTTCCGCCATACCTCGAGGCCCCTAGCATTCAGAACAGCATCCATCACAACCCCGAATCATTTCCCCGAGATCTGTTGCAAAATGTTAACCGACACTCACTTCACTCAAGCTTCCTTTGAAGAAAAAAAAAAAAAAAACCTCACAAAAACAGCAAAAGACAAAACAGAATGAAGACTCGATTCTTCCTTGCCTGCAGACTTTCAATGAAAGGACGCACACCACTACGCACCAACTAGCAAATTAATGCATTTATCAGACATCGCTTTTTGGTATTCTCATCTGCAGTGAATTGCAATCAGTGATTACGCCGACATGATTACTCCTTTCGTCACTTCGAGAAAAAAAAAAGTATAATATGTGTATAAGACGTAATGACGAATATACATATTTCATTTCTACGAGTGTAATTTCACGCTCTATATCTACTATGTTTAGTATCAATGTTCATCTGGTTGGGAAGAAAGACCTGCTGATCATGATAATTCTATTTTTTTTTCCTTTCCCGCGAGACTGAGAGAATAATTCTTGTGGTATTGACTTCACGATCGCTTATGATGATACACTTTTGTCTTCACAATGACTTAATTATGTATTTTTAAGCTCAATGATTCCTGCCGAATAAATCAAAGTAGCAGCAGTAGGTAACAAAGATGATGAATAGACAAAAAAAAAAAGACTCGTTAAAAACCATAGCTACGTGAAATTCTATTTTTATGAAGATACGTATACGTTTGTGGACTAAATATCTATATTCTTAATTTCAAGTACATTTGGCACGTCTCCCTAACAAAAACAACAAAAAACCTTGTCTTGCATCATCTTATGTTTTTAAAATTTCTAAGAATGGGCGAGGCAATTGCCACGTGCAAATCCACCACATATTTGTTATTTTGAGATTAAAAGGATGGTATACTTTCGGTTGAGATGGAGCTTAAGGTTTCCAGCGTTTTCTTCTTTTTTTTTTTGGGGGGGGGCATAAAAAATGATGATGACTTTTTGTGATAATGAGAAACCTCTTATGAAATGTGAAAGAGCATGATAATTCTCAGAGGAATTCAAAGTTTAATGATTAGAATTGGTTTTAAAATGGCTGAGATATCCGAAACAAGGCGGTTCTATTAAAACGGTACTTACCTTTTATTAGGATTCCTTTGTTTTACTTGTTTTTTTTTTATATCTCAGGCATTTCAAAACCGATTTTCATCAAATAAACTTTAAATTCCTCTTAGATTTATATGCTTTTTTACAGTTTATAAAGAAGTTTCTAAGTATATATATCGTAAAAAGTAAAAAGCCGAATCCTCCCCTCAGCTAATACTATACTCTCCCTTTAAAATCTCTCTTCACCACACTGTTGTTTCTTCAAGCTCGTCGGCATAATTATATTGGACCGAAGATTATTGAATACCTTTATTGCAGTGACATCACTGGCAGTAGCAACCGCTGAGGTTAAATTTCACAAATCCTTTATCACGGGTCATACTTCTCACGTCATCGCAGTCATAGTGTTCAAACTGCGTGACGTTGGTTTCCCCTATATAAGGGGAAATGCCTTGTCTTTCTTGTACGAACAGGAGATTCGTAAAAGAAAATAAATCGAAATCACGATTGCCATTTAGCAACGATTCCGACCGGGGTTATTTTTGACACATCTTGCCTTACCTAAGGTGTGAAATAGTGACAACAGCTCAACCTAGTAAACGAGTAAAGTTTGTTTGTCACCTTGGTGACCCCTCTCATTGCACGCACAAGCCGGTTGTTTTCATTCCGGCACGAAGAATGGGTGTATTCTATACCCCGTCACAGTTGTTCGCCACTTCGTGACACCTCCACTGATCAGTGAGCATTGTTATTTACAATGGTCATCTACAAAACGGTACAGAGCAGAAACAGAACGGAATGTGACTATGCCCGTCAAGCCAACTACAAGCGACACATTAACAGAGGAGCATCAACATCATTATGTCATCATCATCATCATCATCATCATCAATTATCATCATCATCATGTTATCATTCTGTTATTAATAAAAAACGTTTTATTTTTGTGTCACTTTATTTCATATGCTGTAATTATTTGTCAGTTTATTCATTCTACTTTGTTTTACGTTACCTGAGTTTGTATGGTTTTCATTCTTTACCACGAATTTGGTATCCACTTCATGCTTCTTCTTCTTTTTTTTGCTGTATTTAATTAAATTCTACTTCGTCAAACTCTTTCTTTTTCCATTTGGTGTCATGTTACATCACGTGACATCATGTCTTTAAATCCATCGTTGTATCGCAGTAAACAGCAAGACTATTATGACAAAATTTAATCTGTGAAAGATGAACCTGAAAATGAGCACTGTGTGATGCAAGAAATTGATTTACATTGAGGCTTGTCAGGGATTGTGACTCACTGATCAAATCAACTTCCTATTTGATATGCATTTTGTAAAGACTTTCTTCTCGCCTGTGAAACAAATACATGTTTGTTTGTTTGTTTGTGTGTTTGTTTATTTGTTTGTTTGTTTGTTTGTTTGTTTGTTTGTTTGTTCATTTCCATCTGAGAAGATGGCTGGATAGCCCATATTCAGCTACGTTAAGCTGGTCTTCCATGTGGGGTCCAGTTGGATGTGAGGTGGGACCACTTCACCGGCTTAAACACCCTGCTATTTGCGATGAGTGGATGAAGCGGGATCTTTTACGTGCATGAGTTGTGACTCTCTCATACACGGGACCTCCATTTTATGTCCTATCCGAGGGACAGAGTGTTTTTGCCTCTTGCTAGAGGGGACGGCTGCCCGTTATAATTACACACAACATTGCTCAGTTCAGACTCGGGTTAGAACCCGGGCCCTTAGGATCGTGAGGCAGACGCGCTACCGACTGGGCCAACTCACCGCCTTATATGGTTTGCAGATGTCCAAATCCTCTCTTTTTTTTTTCTGCGAAAAAATAAATGGATATGGTCTTGAGAGAGAAATATAAAAGGGGAGGGGAGTAGAGATCGAGAATGTGACAGAACAGGTTGGCATGTAAATAGTATTTCCTAATGAATATGACGTAGGCGAAGACATTCTGAATCAATTAGATAACTCGTGCCGGGTTGTGTGGTGTCTTTAATACGATGTCACAGTTGGAGTGTTAAATGCCCCCCCCCCCCCCACATACGTCACGTTCAGACCAAACAAGACATGCGGATGGGCACCTGCTGAATTATTGTTCCAGCCTCGTCTTTTCCTAATAACATCGATTCTTTGGGGCCTGATGGTTTAACTAACGTCCGTGCTTCTTAGCAAGATATTTGCTCTCTTTTCAACATCAAATCCCCCACCCTTCCCCACCCCATAGCATATCTTCCCTGTCAAATACGGTATTGTCCCCCATTAAACGTCGACAGATATGGACTGGCATGTATGTCCACTCCACATTATTCAAGATATCCTTGACAATGTGGTGTCAAACAAACAAAATGGCTGAGGGTTTATTGAAATAACACAAAGAAGAAAAAAAAAATAGAGAAAAAAGATTCACGCTAAACCGTAAAAGAGGCTAGTACCGCATTTCCAAAGTTACTTCGATGATACAAACACCTCAACACTTCCCCCATCGGCTTGTTCACAACGAGAAAAAATACTACAAAAACCATATCTCTGTTGATATTGCATGAATTGATAAAACAATTACAGCCCTTTCCTCCTCGTAACTCGCCATGTTAGGTTAACATAATGAAAGTTTAACATAATGAAAGGTTAACAGTGTATTATTATGTTCCAATATATGTAATCATGTCAAAGTGTATTACCTGTGTTTGATTGGAAATGAACATAAAAAAACATGCATGTGAACATGCATGTGTAAAATGAAATGAAAAGTTTGATCCGAAAGATACATTTTCTTTTTAATGCCCAAAAGGAAATAGATACATATTTGTGCTGGTCAGTGGGAGATTTGACATCGTCACCTGATCTCAATGTCCACGTATCACTATTTCGTGAAAACATGTTTAGTTCTGATTTTCTATGAAATTTCCATCATTCTGTCTAATTTGACTGTTTTTGTTAGAGCAAAGCTTCATCATAAAACGGAATGACACCCTAGTCCCGCTGTATTCCTCTTGTATTCCCTCCCTCCCTCTACTGTATCATTGCTCTTGGGCAAGAATCGTCACATTTTTTTTTTTGTTTCTCACCTGCGTCACTTTCCACTTCCAGACAAGTAGGATACAAGTCAGTCTCCATAACACAAAAATGTCACAACTGGACTTTTGCACAAATTCGGAGAGGTTCGCATTCCGATCAATAATAATAATCATCATCATCATAATGATAATAATAATAATAATGATAATGATAATAACAATAACAATAATAATAATAATAATAATAATAATAATAATAATAATAATAATAATAATAATAATAATAATAATAATAATAATATAGGTTTTCCCGGCCAATTTCGCACTTTTTTCAGTCCAATTCCTAATTGCTGCATTCAATTTAGCACAATTTAGCCTAGACGGCATGTTCGGTATTTCAATTTTATAATCTTTTCATTCAAATTAATTTTGGAGCATTCAAATTACCTTTTACATCATTCGAATCAGCGCTTTTTCGGTTCAAATTCGTAAGACAAGCACCATTTCGCAAATCGTTCATTCAATTTAGCACGATGTAGTCACGTGATCACGTAAACGCTGCGCTCGTTCATTCGAATTCATTCTTGGGCATCCAATTTCGCATTTACTGCAGTCAATTTAGCAGACACGTTTATGCTTTTATTCTGATATCACCTTTGCATCAGTACTTTCAAAATAAATGTATGTGTTTATAATGTTCGATAGCATTATTTCATTCACAGATACATTGATCTTAAGTTTGTTTTGTCAATAATTGAGAGAAGGAGGTTTCAATTTACATGATTATTTCTTACATCTGCATGTTTCATTATTTTCATTTGGTGGGTGCTAGATTGCGTTAATTATCATTAGGAATAAATAAAAGTTCTTGGATCAGCTCTAGCCATCAATTTGTCAAGGTTATTACCCTCAAATGCTTCTATGATTCTTTCCATGTTTTCTTGAGAGATACGCCTGTATCTAACTCGTGCTGCCATGACTGGACATAAGAAAGTGAAGTGAATCTGTGGTACTGGTGCAAGCATGGCATGTATAGTTCTGATAACATGTATGGAAGAAGAGGGGCGTTACAGAACAACAAATTTGAGTTATTTAGGGTCAAAGATACCTTCACTATATACTTAACAGTGTGTGGATGAAACTAAAATTCACATTTAAATACGCATAAATCACGGTTCTCACCTTTTCAAAATAGAAATAACATTACGCCAATTTGAATGAACATATTTGGAATTTGACTGCCCATACGCGAAACTGAATGACTGAAATACCATTTTCCGCCAGTGCTGGCGAATTTGAATGACTGAAGAGCACGTGCCAATTTGAATGCCCGTTTTACGAATTCGAAAGGCACATGTGCGAATTTCATTGACCGAAATGCTAAATTGAACGAACAAGTTGCAATTTTGAATGACAGAATGTGCAGTGATGAGGATTTTCGCTAAATTGAATGAACCTTTTATCAAATCTACTGACAAAAGTGTGAAATTGGCCGGGAAAACCTATAATAAAATGAAAAGATTATCTATTGAAAATTGGATAAATAAAGAGTTGGCGCGTAAATGCGTACAGTGCATTTATATAGGTTTTTTTTTTTTTTTTCATCGGGCTGTGATATGCTTTCATCGCCTCGACACTAGGTCTTGATGTTGCCCGTCAATTGATTTTTATGAGATTCGAAGTTGCAAAAAGCATAGTATTACTACTGATAATTATAACATAATAATAATGTGTCAATATTCAAAGAGTATATAGAACATATTCTTCAGCACGAACCCCTAATTAGCATAAAATAATGCGAACAATCATATAAAAAGATGTGTTTGAATAATGCTACAGTTAGGGATTTCCTGATTTCTAATAATGGCTTATTTCATAGTTTTGGGTCTGCACAAGTGTATGCTCCGTCTCCTACTTCTATTCTTGCTTTACATATTGGGATTTGGAGAAGAAGAGTGTCTTGAAAACTGTGCAGGTTATGAGTGTGTTTGCGAGATTTAAGTAATAATAGTTGTGTAATGATGAACTAGGGACTTGAGAAATAAGTGCCTTGTTTCTAACGTTTTCACGTGATATTTGTTGGCCAATCATTTCTTTCTCTTCTTGGGTTGGGGCCAGGGAGGAGGGAGGAGATGAGGAAATTGATTCACAATCTTTTATTTTTTTAGGGGGAGACGGTTCAGGAGTATTAGTCTGTAGGAGAAATGGCAGGTAATTTGTTAGTTGCCGGTATGCGGGGAAAATTGTAGATAATAATCATAGTTTGCGACTGCCCTAAATCTAACGGGATGAAAAGGTAGAAGTTGGTGAAACCTGACTTCCAAATGAAAGGTCCGATTTGATTAGGCAATTTATAATCACAGCAGCCGCTGGAAGTGATTATTACGGTCGCTGACTGCCAATTTGTATGCAAATGCTCATAAAGAACATTCGCCTCTTATTAGACATAGCCGACTGTTTGCTTCTTTTTTTTATATAATGTTTCCCTGGCCTTATTATGGACTTTAGTGGTCAGAAATAATTCACATTTGTTATTGTGTATCAATATTAGACTTTTGAAACTGTCGGTAATACGACTGTTGTTCTATATTTACCGACACTATGTTGTCACTATGATAATGTACAAATTCTATGTCTATGATGCGTATAACATGAGAATATGATGTATACAGAGTGAGAACTCATCTTTCACACAGAGAATAGAATAGAATATAATAGAATAGAATAGAATAGAATAGAATAGAATAGAATAGAATAGAATAGAGTGGCATTGAAATGAATTGAATTTGCATATTTTCAACAATTGTGATTGATGAATAAGTACGGACAAGTTGAGACCATGTCATCGTTTTTTTTTTATTTGTCACACCCAGAATTAAATGTGTAAAGTATATACATATAACACAAACACACAGACATACAGCATGTGTATGCAAAGATGTGCTTTACATCATAATTTTTTATGATAATAGTTAATGGTTTCATATTTCAAAACATATGTAAAATCAAAAGAGAAAACGAAGATACTTTCAATCAGGATGCCGATTTGGAAAGCAGTGATTTTTTTTTCTCAATGAGTTAAACAAACAACGGCTAAAGGTCGGCCACCCAAGATAGTGACCGCCTGCGATGGAATGGTCCGCCATGTTCGGTGGAATTTGAGTCGATAATATTCCGCGGAGGGCTAAGTGATTACAATGTTAATTAGAGGCAAGTCGGCCTGGCCCCAAACTTGAGCTGTGTGAGCATGCTGCAGACGAAAAGCAGCATGGGGCCGACAGGCGAATGTCATGATGGAGAGGAGGGAAAATGATGAAGAAGAAGAAGAAGAAGAAGAAGAAGAAGACGTCCGGGAAAAGGGATGGAAGAAAACTGTGGGGTAGGGGTAGTATAAGGGAGAGAGAGTATCCAGAACGTACACGTACTAGTATTACGGACGACAGCTCATTTTAGCAGAGCTCTGGCTGAGCAGTCGCTACATTCACTGCGGTGTAATCTGAATTTATCTGCCGTGACAACAGAGGCTTGTTTTGATTAGTTTCCACGCTAATTACATGTTCTTACGTCACGTGACACCTCTGAGGTGTGTGTACGGATCTGCTGAAGAAATTGTGGACAAGCATTCGTGACGCAAGCTGGACGGCTTACTGCCTAAAGGAGTACTTTTCCAAAGTATTCTTCACTGTTTGGCGTCTCGTTCAATCCCTTCAGAATTCTGAGATCAGACCAACGACTTTTCCTTCAGTTTTTATTTGTAATCTTGGCTGTTACGAACCTGTGCTGGAATTGCTCCTTTTTTGTAACTTTTTTTTTTGTTTGTCTCAAATCACTTAACATGGCGTCGCCATTCAGTTATACTGTGGGCTTCATGTCCTGAAACACAGTCTGTAAATTTTGCTCAGTGCCTAGAAAGAAAGGGCCGAGTCGAATATTGACACGTTCACTCCCCGTTTATGAACTGATTATGACACAGAGTAAGGCAACACAATTTTCACGCATCCCGAAGTGCCCACTGGCTGAACTGAGCGAGAGCGGGTACAATAAGAAGAACTATTAAAACAGAAAAAAAAAAAAACGAAAGAAAGGGGACAAATTTTTTGTCCACGTGACCTTAAGAGGTGCCGCGAAAGCGTGAAGTGTATATCGCACACAAAGGACCTGGCACGCCACTGATCATAAGTGTGTGCCTCTTGTTTCGCGAAGCGAAGGTTTAGATCTGCAGTGGACGGACAGTTAAAATCACTACATGCGGAGATGCATCATGGACTACGCATATAGCGGCATATGTCGATGGTGGAAAAGAACGCGAGGGAACTTCGTTCTCATGAAATCCGATTTAATCGCCGGTTGGACTGCTTTTTAGTGATTCCGAAAGAAACGTTTGCTTTTTTTTTCACGCTGAACATGCAGGCATTGCAAGTCGGCTAGCATGTTGTCACCTTTGGTAAAGCAACTGAAGATGTCACAAGAGTGGGATATTATAACATCGGATATGTTCACAAGAAGGTGGATCCTCTAACCAGCCAAAGAGGAGGTGCGAGCACGCGTTGGATTTCGCGATAGCAAATATCCCGCCGAGACTCTTTAGAAACAAATACAGTGTACCATCTCATCTTCTTCCTCCGCAACTCAGGGACGGGCTCTTTAAAGAAGTATACCTAGCTGCTATCTCTAAGAACTTTTGCCCAACTCATTTTGCGCTCGATACAATGGCAGCTTTAAGAAATGTCGCCGTCGCAATCGTGTCTTACTTCGTGTTTGTAACACTAGCTCGAGGGAGCGACGAGTCCTCGCAGAATTGTACAAGTGACACCGTTGAGATACGAGGTATTTGATTTTCATGGCTTTTTACTGGTTTTGTTGTTGTTGCAATTTTTAGGTGTTTTTTTTTTTATTATTATTTCCTTTTTCTATATTGCCGAACTAGACAAGATATGTATTATGTTTATTGTTCCCCTCCTCCCTCTTTCTCTGACGTACAGTATCTGGTTGGTATGTCATGACACTTTCTTTTAACACACATGTTGTGCAAAGTTCGTGAGTTTTACGATATCGACATGATGAAAAAAAAAGTTATGTCCTCAGTTGTGTCACAATCGAGCCAACAACAAACGATACAATTTAAATGCAGAATTAACATGTATAGATGATACTTATACTTATGCAACGCATTATTATTTTGCAGCAGATGGACTGAACAAGTATCCGAGTCATATAATTTACCAGAACCAAATCCAAATGATACGCTGTTGGCGTATCACCCAACAATGTTATTTATTTTGGCCACTGAGTATTATAGAAGAGTATTACCTTAACCCGCCTCCCCCTCTCCTCATACCCATCCCCCCCCCCAAAAAAAAAAAGGGGGAGGAAATGATGTGTGTGCTTTCATAAGCTGTTGCGTCAAGAAATTGAAACTGTTTGTTTTAGCCAAAGCTCTGACGGAAAGTGCCCGCAGCGGCTCCTGAAGAATGAGGGAAGAAGCTGTGTGCATCTTTTATTGGTACTGACAGCCAAAGTCACACAGATATTTTTTTCTATATTCTTGCATGAGGCCTTCTCGGAGGAATGACGAGAAATGTTACATTTTTTTTTTTGTTTCAGATCATTTGTATTCCTACATCTATCGTACGCACAATATATTCTGTGCCGAGTGTTTGAAAAGCAACAACGACGTGTTTTCTTGTTTTTTCACGAATGGATGCATGTTATACGGATAGGCATAATAATGTTTAAAGTGGTTACTCTAATTTGTAACAAGTCTTGCTCTCTTGTCTCTATAATATACATTTTTTGTCTTGGTTTATAGGAAAACAAAATTCCAACAAAAAACTTTCTTGGCTGATAACGAAAACGGGAACATTGAATAATACCTATTCACATTGGCTGCTTTGTGATCCGTCTGATCATGTAAAAAAAAAAGCAAAAACAAAAGCAAAAATGAAAACAAACATATATACAAACAAACAAGCAATCAATATAAAAGGCATACTTCCATGTCAGATTTCCAGGCACGTTATAAGGCCTGACCTTTTCTTTCAAAGCACAATATTACGGCATAAGTACTTAACCCTGCTTGGTTGTTTGATCTTTTATCCTCCCCGTATAAAAAGGGCTATCAAACCCACGAGATATGATCGGAAAGCCGTATAGAGATTCACAACGCGTAAGCACTTTGCAGAAATTAACATCGTTGCGTACATAGTGCACATAATATTATGACGTCGATACATACGGGAACACGACTCTAGAATAGTACTACCAACATAAAATCTGCGCATGGACAATAATTATGTCTGTGCACATGGATGCAGAATAATGATGATGTCAAAAATTGACAATCTCCGCCTGCTTTTCGCTGATGAGAAAGATATGAAAGGAAACATTTTTTCTTCGTCTCCTTCTTTCTCTATCTGTCGTATTTCTCTCATTTTTTGAGGAACCCTCACAGTACAAGCTATATGCGGAAGTACATTTCTCCCTTAAAAAAAAACACACCAACTCTAATACTTTCAAATTGTATGCCTATACCTTAAATCATTTCATTCCCCCCCCCCACACTATCTCATCGATGTGTACGACCTATCTCATGGCTTTTTAAATTTTCAAAATTGTCCCTTTGCTTGGAAGTGAATAGCTTTTATATTGCTTATTACCTGTTGCAACAACCTTGCATAAATTGTGCTAACTTTGCATACGTGTCGCGTTTATGGTGAAATTACAATATAGAGTTAGTATAAGGAGTGTGGAGTGTACGCAAATTGATATGCCCTTGTTTCGGAAAGGAGAGATTCAGTGCACTCTACCCAAGTTTAAACAAATATCAGGAATAAAAAAAAAAAGGCAAGTTTTGCTATTTCGTCAACTCAACAAAAGAAATGAATAAGATTTGTTTATTGCTTTTTGTTTTGTTGGTTGTTTTTTTTTTATAGATAAGAGTCCTTTGACCAATGATTTATTACCATGTAAAGCCAGTAGTTTTCATGGTACCGTATCCCTACAGATGTGTAGGAACTTTCCCTATAATTATGAGGTCTTAAGCGGTCTCTTTTTCCCTCTTTTTCTTCTAGCTTCAACTTTCCTTTGTTTGAAATCCACAAATATACAAGCAATTAATTATCTAGAGAAAACAATATCTAGTTGAATTCTTTGTAAACGAAATATGTTGGCGCTATGGAACTGTGCAGTGGAATGCTTGGCTCTCAATTCCGACAGCAATGACCCCCCCCCCCCCCCCGCTCCCCGAGGGGAAAAACCCCCACATAAGACAAAAACAGCATAAAAACAAAGCAAAATGATGTCTTTCGTTTTCTGGAGTATAGTCGGTCTTTTGGAATGGTGTACCAGTCAATGCCATAATTTCATCACCACTGATTTTCTTTGAAAGCAAGTAGAGAAAATGAGAAACTTTATAACCTCCAATGGCTATTACCTTGGGTGACACCGCATTTACTCCTGCGACAATTATTGATCTAGTCTTATTTTCTCCAAAGACTTAGGGTTATGGTAAGGGTTGTGATAGGGTTTTTATGTTTAGTTTGGTGTGAGGATTAGGATTAGGGTTAGGGTTAGGTTGGTGGGTAGAAATTGGCTTACCGTAGAGATGTTTCAAGAGAGCTATTGCAATGTAGCAGGAGCAAATGTCATTGAACTATTTTCTTGAGAGGATTTTTTTTATTTCTTTTATATTCATTTTCCTTCTAACATGATTTTATACATAAATCAAGATTCTTTTTAGTAATATTACATATAAAATAACACAATACAGATCACAATATGCATGATTCGAAGAAAGAAAATAAATGTGTAAATTGATTCCACTTACAAAATATATATCGTATTACCAAATAAATGAAAAATGGTAATGTAGAAGAAGGACTGCCACTATAAGTAAATGCTTGAACACGTGACAGCCCAGGAAATCTACCTACATAATATACATTATATTTATTTTAATATGCAGTACATATTTCATTTATTCTTCGTTTAAGTCATCCCCGCTTAGACACGAGGAAAGGTCACTGGCTTTCACTTCATCACCCCGTCCTTTCCAGTGGGGTCCTCCCTCCAGCACGCCAAATCACACCCCTTCCTCCTCCTACTTCATGTCATGGGAAATCTAGATTGTCAATTCAATGATGCACGGTCGAAAATATTGAAGAACAGCATGGAAGCAGCACCGTAAAATAAACCAAAACGAAATAATTTTGATATAATGTATGAACAGAAAAAGGGGTTGTTCGTAGTCTACGACAACGACAACATTCATCACTCATAACATCAAATCAGATGACGATATTTTTGGAAGGTATTCTCGTAGGCCTCTCATTCTTTTGATAGGATGATAATAGATGATTGTCAGGACAGGGAGGAATCATGATACCATGGCGTAGGCTTGAGGAATACCGCCTCTTTACCTATCAACAACTAATACGCAGTGTACATCACTCTCCTTTGGAGAGGGCAACAGAATTAGACGCCAGTGCCGTTCCACGCTGAAGTACTTCGCTTATCGTGCTCCGAAATCCCCAGCAGGGATGATTTACCGATTAATCTTCTCATTCAGTACCCAAATTATTCATCCCAGAAGACAAAGGTAGCTACTGGTCATGTATCAATACTTACATTTGAACATACATACAAATACACATCGTATTCATATTGTATTTGTATACTACAGTGTACACCCGTATTATTCATAACCAAGAAATTACATTATGTGCTCTACAGTGCACAACGAACGCGGTTATAACGAAATTTTCGTTGTACAAGGAAATCAAAATTCAGGTCCAAATTTATCCTTAAACTATACTGTCTAGTTATAACGAAATTTCACGAAAGAAAACCGCTTGTCCCGAGGACTTGATTATAACGGGAGTATACAGTATGATGTACATTGTACTTGTGTGTTTAGTGTGTATGCATGTACATGTGACTAAATACTAGTTGGTCAAAAAGAGCGCTATTATAAAAACAGAAAAAAAATACAGATTGTATTCATTATGTCTGTTTTCTCGATAGCAGGAATGCACATGCAGAAGAGTAAAATAAATTTTAACAATATAGTTGTCTTATACGCATTGGAAACAAAGAGTGTTGAGATGACATCGGTCTGTGATTTTCAGCACACTGTGTGTGTGTGAGTGTGTGTGTGTGTGTGTATGTATGTGTGTGTGAGTGTGTGACTACACACTGTAAGTTATATTGGCCATTATATTGTCACGTTATATTTCCCGACCTATTTCTCACCTCTTGTGAAATAGAACTGACGCTTCTTCCCCCGACAGATATTGCATTCTTTTTTCAAAGCCGGTAAGTTGTGGATCTTGACATGCGAGGTTTACCACAAATATTGACAAGGATCAGAAAGTACCCCTCCCCCTTTAAAAAGAAGTATATATATATATATATATATATATATATATATATATATATATATATATATATGTATGTATATATACATATATATATATATATATCATGTTACATTTGAGAAGCAGTTGTGGCTCTGTGGAAATAACAGGGCCGGCGCCACGTTTAAAAAAAAAAGTGTGTGTGTGGGGGGGGGGGTGGGGGCAGGTTTATATTTCTGCTGCCACTTCCGGATTTTATCAGCTGATAAGCCAAAAAAAAAAAAAAAACCGAACAAACAAACAAACAAACAAAAACAAAAGCAAAACAGGCCTTCAGCGGCAATTTTCTGGTACAACTTCCGGGGTTAATCGGCTTAAAAGCAAAAACAAACAAACAAAAAAAGCTTAACCACATTTTTTAGGTGCCACTTCCGGGTTAAAAGAGTGGGCACTAAGTATTCCTATGTATTATGCAAGAAAACAAAAACAAAAACTGGAGGGGGCGGCCTCCCCCCCCCCCCCCCCCCCGCCATTCCACCGGCCGGGCATAAGACTGTGGACTATCAGTCTTGAGGTCTGTGATTCGAGTCAGCCTGCAAGAGTGGCGGCGCCCTTAGACAAAAAAAAAAAAAATGATAATAATAATAATAATGTTCGTTGTCTACGTACTTTGGAGGGGATTTAGGGCACCCTAGATAGTGGGTAACAGAAATATATTGAGATTTAAATGTCTGTTCTGAATTTCCAGGAGGGCCTCTGTGATCCTTTACTCCCCTATGCGAAGTTTGAACATATTAATTTCACACTGATAGAGATGAAATGTATCTCCCCAGCGGGCAATTGCAGGGTAACATATCGTGTGTGCATGTAGCATGTATACATCCATTCCCTTCACTCCCCCCCCCCCCCCCCCCAAAAAAAAAAAAAAAAAAAAAAGCTCCGCACGTGAGGATCGGGTCGCAGCGTTTGAACTATAACACCAGCGGGAGTCGCAGCGATGTAATCCGTTCTACTGATACAATCTTCAGGCCGGAAACTGACAGTCATCCCCCGATACCTGGGGAAAATTTCAGCGATGGCAATTAATGACACTGAAATGCGGAGTCTATAGGAACTTCTTGCTTTGCTCGACAAAGCTCTGTTCTTTCGATCCTGAGGTCCTGGCCTCGAACATCTTCTTACTTTTGCCCATGATGTCTGCTTTTTCTCGCAATGCTTGAGAATAATTACGGTTAAAATACAAGCAATTTCAGTGTTGGTAACATTGTCAGACAGACCCCAAGAAGAGCATTGCTTTGCGTCTCGATGCATAAGATAACCGCGATCATAATCATGGTGTCATAATCATAATCCAATTCATGGACATTGCTCTTCACGTTGAAATGTCGTTGATTATGCAAATTACAGATCACCATTTGTTATAAAGTTAAGAAAAAGACAAAAAAAGTTAAAGACACTTCATCTTTCGTCCAGTGAGTATTTCTAACCCGCCTAGAGCTGGTTATCTAGAAATGGTATACGTATCCGACAATGTCATTAGCTGAGAGAAAACTAGAATGACGTACGAGTTCGTAATAAGACCCTGTTCGCAAACAAACCGTGACCGGCGAAGATGACGATGACACTCTTGGGATAAGCTCGGTAGAAAAGCTGCTGCTTCTCATGCAGGGCATATCACTGTATTATATACTTGGTGTTCGTGATTGGATGCAAGTGTGCGCTACCACTCACGACTAGGTTTACTCTGATGTCAGCGTCAAGTTTGCTCAAACTCACCGCGCACTTATTACCTGAAACGAGGTGTCTACTCGTCACGACGCCGTCATCTTGTCTTGGGCATTGGTCGTCAGAACGAAGCAAACCAATAAAGCGGACACCAAACTGACCTCAAATTTTCGACATTGTCGTCTGCAGCAGGACGATGTAATCAACCTCGAGAAAAAGCTTTGAGACGCCATTCAGAAGCCCCGTTTGGCTTATTACCTCCGCCAAGGCTAGGTTGTGTTTGTTTTTTCCGGCGTCGGTTTGTTTTATTTGTCTGTTTGTTTGTTTGTTTGTTTGTTCGTTTGTTCGTTTTCAAAATAACTCCCAGAAAAGTTATGAACGGATTAAGATGAAGTATTCAAGGAAGTCATGAGGAACAGATGATTAAATTTTGGTAGTGATCCGGATCACCGTCTGGATGTAGGACTGTAACATAATATGTAGGGTGGAAAGCACAAGTTGGGTGGAAATGAGCTGCTTGGTGGAGGTTGCGTTCTATTTTGTGCGTTTTTCTAGTTGATATGTAATGTTTAGATTTGTTTACTTGTTTGCTTATTGTCGTTTTTTTGTGTGTTTTTTTACCGAAACATTTTACCGGTAATTAAGGTTGTGTTCTCACACTGGGGACAATGGGTCACGTTTTGTTTTCTATTGTTTTGTTCTGGTTTTCTTTTTTCCACCATATGCCATACAGGGGCACATTGCGTATGTATATTTGTATACATATGGGATCCATTTCTTGACAAACGTCACAATTGTGATCATTAGAATCAATTTGAGGCTGATAAAACCCCGTTTTATTTTAGTTCATGCGGTGTGATATTCTGAAATGCATATTAATACGAATATGAATATCTATGACGGATTTTGTAAAGACGATGAGTAGGGATCGCAAAATGCTCCAGGAGAAGGAAAAATGGGAAAGAAATTATGTTAGTTATATTCACAACAACAACAACAACAACAACAACAACAACAACAGCAAAAATCATCGGAACCGATATCAGATGGAAAGGATATGGCATATTCATTTGTTTATCTATAGGCAGGGAGATGGTTTGATAGATGGGGGAGGGAGAGAGAGGGAGAGGGGAGGGTAGAGAATGGCTTTAAAGCACAGTATCCGCGCCTTTAGATTGATGTAGGTCTGACGCGTAGAATACGAAGTGCCCTTTTGATTTGTTCGCTCCCGCTTCGCGTACGTCACTGGTGTGATCTATCGTATGGCTTTCCCTGTGGCTGGGTATATATGCGCTCTATAGGAGAACGCTTTTACCGGTGATTAAGGGCATTTTCCTCCTCAAAATGATTTTATCCCAATCGGAAAGCTATATATCTTAGATATGGCCAAAAAAAAAAGGGGGGGGGGGGGAGAGGGAACTGTCATGGAATAGGATTGTATCCCCCATTCCTTCCCAAAATGTAATTGTGTAGAGAAGGCATACGTGAGAGAAAGAATCGTTGTAATGTGGCATTCAGAAGCTTAGAATCTAGGGGGGAAAAAAGAATGTAGATGTCCTTGTAAATTCTTTGTGGAATGGTTTGGTTATTTATTTTTCTCGTGATTATTTATCTGGGCATTGTTATCTTTATTATTATTTTTTTTAATTATCATTATTATTATTATTATTATTATGATTACTATTATTTTCATTATTATTATTATTATTATTATTGTTATTATTATTATTATTATTATTATTATAAACACATACACCTGGGCCTCAACAAAACTGCAATTCGTTATCATTCTATCTAATGCTTTATTTATTAATATTGAATTTTCATGGGTTTGTGTCTGACCACAAGAGGCAAAAAGTAACCTTTGAAATTTCCGATCAGTATCTAACACAATCGTGTGGGGTTGTTGTTGATGTCGGTATCTTTCGGATTCAGGCACTGCGCGGTTTCTTCTGATTTCAAATCGATATGGATTATACATAAGATAGCTCAAATGCTATAGAGGCCTTGTGGGCGGGGGGGGGGGGGTAATCAATCTCCTTGAAATTACGTTCGGCTAATAACAATCGGTGATATAATATCTCTCGTACTACTTTATATCATATAATAATATGACAATCGTGAGCGCTTGGGAACGATTATTCACTATGATTGCACTGGATTTCAAGCATTTTGGATTGATGAAAGCTTTATGCAGTGAATACCAGAAGGGAGCAAG
The DNA here is from genome assembly GCF_964275005.1 of Diadema setosum. NCBI lineage: Eukaryota > Metazoa > Echinodermata > Echinoidea > Diadematoida > Diadematidae > Diadema > Diadema setosum. Next base: position 17,640,137 of record NC_092702.1, read on the forward strand.
TTGCCCCTCAGACTTTCGCAATTGCATTCTGAAACGATACGTCAAAGGTGAGGGACATTACTCGATTGTAAAAAGAGAAATGAAACGTATGCAAGACTCCAAAGTACTCAGCCCCGAGGCGTCCTTGTTGTCACTGGAAACGAGCAAGAAGTTATCTTTCTTCTGCCTTTTTGGACTTTTTTCCTGAGTGTTATTGCTCATTTGCACAAAATCCTGTGCATCACTGAGGTACAGATCGTATAGCATATGACGGACCTTTTCTGATAAAGGAAAGCAAATCCCAAGTATAAATATGAATTGAGTGCAAGAAGCAATATTCGTAAAACACGTCAATGGTAGTTTAAAGAAAATCGGACAATCCACTTAAAAGTTACTAAGTTTTAAAGTTTCGGTGACGTCATTGCTGGATAAAGAGACTTAAGTATTACCCTTCATGACGTCATCATGAACAATATAAAGAGAATAGTAAAGAAAAGTTAACATATTATTTTCTGTTTTCTAGCAGAATGATAAAGTACTTGAATAATCTCTTTCAGAAAGCACGGGTAATAATAATTGCCTTAAACATAAAAATATGTCAGTAACAAGTGTGTTACGAATATGAAGTTATAGAATCTGTACTTTTTATGAAGAAATTACATTTTGTGGAATTCTCCTGATATTTCCTTTATATTGTTGCCCAAAATGACGTCATACGCTGTAGCAGCCTTCTAATCCAGCAATGGCGACACCGAAACTTTAACGATTCGTAACTTTTGAATCGATTGTCTGATTTTCCTGAAATTTTCATTGCCTTGTTACACTATTGCTGCTTTCGCTCAGTGCGGATTCATATTTAGGTTTGGCTTTCTCTAAATGATGTTTACTACTACGGTGAAAAGAAAAAATAGAAAATCAAGATTGCCTCAATTTATGTTGCATAATTATTGTAATGTACTGTTCATATTCGCTCGTGTAATGCATGGTATATATGTGTGCTCGTTTTAGTGTATAGATTATGCGTGTTGATGTATTTGTGTGCATTTGGTGGTTCTATCTTTTGATTATCTATGATTACCTTCACAATATTTTTCCTCCATTCTTTTGTCACTCAAAATTGTTCGTCAATATTAACATGTATCTGTTCCTGACTATATATTAGTGCTATTAAAAGAAATGTTAACACACTATAGTTTTTGTATTACATTTTACACAATATTATGTAACTTATTTAAATCAACATCAACACGAAAAGTCAAAGATGTTTGCTGCTCTGCACATACAAATCTTTAAGTCATCACGTTTCCTCATAAAATAAAACGTACATGTAAGTGGTATACAGTGAAATGTTTGAGACAACTTTTATGATTTTCAAAGAAATGAGCATTCATACTTTCCATATTTTGTACTTTACAGTCTCGTTTCGTATCTGGCGCATCTGTTTTCGAATTCCGATGGCAGAAATTGGTGTTTGAGCCTCAAATCTTTTCAAGTGCACCTGGACAGAACTTTGTTGACTGTCAAATAGCGGTGTGAAATTGTGGCATTTCATCGAGAGAGGGTATTCGCAGTTGTTGTTCTGATTTTATGTTTTCTCCTTTTTTAGGGAAGGGGGCAGAAGATGAGAGGGGGAGATTTGCGTGATTCCTGAGATTGTTCTGCTAAATTAGAAAGAGGAGTGCAGAGAGCAAGAGAAGGAGGAAAGAGGGAAAATAAGAGAGAGAGTGAGGGAGGGAGTTGGTGGGGGAGGGGGCGGGGGAGACCGAGATTTAAAGCCACAGAATTCTTTGCTCGGATTACTCGCAGAGACCCCGAGTCTTCCGAGCTGTCAGAGTGGACCATCTACTGCTCCATAGATGATGCTGTCTCGGTGATGGACTCTCAAAGTGCGCTCAACCCGGCCGAGTGATGTTCGTTATTCCGAAACACACACGTTCCGCCTACCTATGCACGGAATAGATGTTCTTTTAAATCCACAAATGACATACGGTTCGTTAATCCGAACGTCTGTGGCGTTTATTCCGATAGTTCGTTATTCCGAAGGAAGGCTGGTTAATCTGAAAATGAAAAATAAAAAGTGCGCACCAACGAACCTTCGGAATTACGAACTATAATAAATTTCGTTTTCGGATTAACGAACCGTCGGCGTGGCGGACCTTCGGAATAACGAACCTTATTTCATTTTCGGTTTAACGAACCTTCGGAATAACGAACCTTCGGAATACCGAACTGTAACCAACCCGACCGGTCACACCATCTATGTTCTTGTTATGTCAAGTGTTTCGTCATCTCAAATGTAACAAGAGAGGATAGAGGAATATTGTGTTCAGTCGTTTTTTACATTCTTGCATATTGCCTGTATCTCCCAGATTTGCCATGACAACCGTCAATCTCTAGTTCCCTTATAGTCTTATGGATAGATGTAGACACAAGCAGAAAAGTAGAAGGAAGTGAGCGTTGTTGTACCGGGTTGCAAGACGATACATTCTAATTCTTTAAAACGATCGATACAACACAAAAAAAGTAATAACGAAGTAAGAATTCAGGTCCTAACATAGCTGTCTATTCTATATTGTTAATTTGTTGTTGTAATAACGAAATTTCATTATAACGAAAAACAAACAAACAAACAAACAAACTGCCGGTCCCGAGGACTTCGATATAACCGGAGTCGAGTGTACTATGTTTCAATATCTTATAGCATGGAGCTCCTTTAGAATGCTCAGGACGCTTGATGGGACTTGCAATAATCTTGGAGCTGTGATCAAGAATGGTTTTCAGAAAGGACGCTAACATCCTTCTTTCAACATCACACCCTAAAATATTCCATTAGTCGCTCCGCTTTTTTTTTTTGAGGTAGACCTCTATCTATAGTCCTGTTAAAAGCCAAGTTAAAATCATGTTGCTCAATCATGTATGTAAGAAGACATGAATACACGACCGTGTAGTGGTTAAAAAAATAGACTTTAAAGCAGTGTCGTATATATACCTGTATTTCAAATTATTAAACTCATAAAGATCCCGAAATTCAAGGTATACCATTTCCACATCTACTCAAAAGCTTGATATGCATGGACTAACCTTTCTTGGCAATGAGCCATGTAATGCACTAGATCATTATTTATTTTGCTGCATCTGTGAAGAGAGAGAAAATAGAATGAGATGAATTCTAAATGGAGACCTCGGAAATCCATTATCGTTGAAAGAAATATTAATACGTAATCAAACTAAAAGAAAGAAAATTAGTTTGGTGACCTGGCTGCTTCTGTCGGTTATCCGAGAAACCCCAGAATTACGTTTGTGACTCCTAGGATGTATCTATAATACACACGTGACTAAAGGGCGTCACGTGGGAGGATGATCGACACCCGGCACCTTGGGTATCGCATTTCCATTGATTAATTGCACGGGATGCTTTTATTTCACGGGATCAATCCTTCAAATGTATCGTTTCATTGCTGGAGAGGTTTTTTTTTGTTCTTATTTGTTTGTTTGTTTTTGTTGTTTGTTTGTTTGTTTGCTTGCTTTTTTTGCTGTACTGTTCTAACGTTTGTATGTCAGTTTGTTTGTTGTTTGTTTTTGTTTTTTTGTTTTATGGTTAAGCTAGGATTCGACTCAAAGAATTCCATAACGTTGATAAAATCAAAGAGAACGAATTTCGACTCCCCCCCCCCAAAAAAAAAAAACAACAAATCATCCTAATTCTCTATTTCAAACAGCGCAGTAAAAGAGATGATGAGACAAAACACCACCAACTACTACTACAACTACAACTACAACATCAGCAGAAAAGAAATTCCCATATTCTTTTCTTTTTGTTAACCATAAATAAAGGCTGAACGCTTTACTTGAAAAGAGAAACGAAGGACAACATGCCAGATTTTTCCCGTTCATTCCCTGTCTATGGCATTCTATGGCAACTTTCCCCTCCCCCTCCATCGCTTTTATCACTTTTAAATACACTACAAGCCTCTTTCTCCCTACCCCCCCCAACAACAACAAAACAAAACAAAGCAAAACAAAACAAAACAAAACAAAACCATGACTAGTTCTCTAAAGACGATGGGGTATAAAGTGTAAGGTTACCACTTTCTGAAGGAAGCCAGTGCAACTGCTCTTTGTGACCTGCTATTGCCCTGGAGCGCGCAGGTGCGCGCATACAGCATGAGACAATGCAGAATGATTTCTAGGAAGATACGACACCTACTGGAAGTAGGGGGAAGAACGTTTTCCACCTGAGAAACGCAGTTTTAGCTACATGTATTACCGAAAAATGAGGGCACGCGTCAGTTCAGGTGAGAAGTTGTCCTTCTCTTCTCTGACCATTCCGCTTCTTGGGGTCAACATTTTAAAATCAATGTCTTCACATCATTGCCTTTGCCTGATTATATTTTATGACTATTAATATGGGGCATCTAATTTGTTGTTGTTGTTGTTGTCGTTGTTGTTGTTGTTGTTGTTGTTGTTGTTGTTTTTGAAAGAAGTAACTAAATTAGCTTTATCACTGCTTTAAGATATGAATGAATAGATAAGTAATTCTATATGCACATGGATAATTTCAGTGATGTTGTGTGATCCTAGTTTAGTTGAAGCCGTCCCGAAACCACCGATACGCACATCATTCATGACGCCCTGTCAAAAGGCTATGAGCTGATGAAGCTCATATCCTAATGTTTATACTGACATTTTTTTTTTCTATGGACAAAGCATAACGTGTCCCTAAAAACGCTTCTGTCATCACAATGATTTGACCAAAGTCCAATCTCTGTGTCATCAACAACTCCATGCACTGTCACAAGAAGTTGTTCCCATGAAACTGACGCCCGTTACATTTGGAAGTACCTGGTACTCCACCGCTGTACTGACCGACTGCCGAACATCTTGAAGCTACAAGTAACCATAAAATCAATGTTGGTCTTCTATCACACTTCCATTCTTTTATTACTCATTACGTGTTAAATATTATGTTCCCAACTTGCATATGCTCAGTTTGTGCCATGTTATATGTAGAGTGAATTGTATGTATTGAATGCACACATATCTATATATATAAAAGTCTCGAACTACTGCTGCTGCTGCTGCTGCTGCTGCTGCTGCTGCTGCTGCTGCTCGCACTTGCTCGGTGCACTCAGGCGGAACGCCAAGGGCATTCATAGGTCATTGCATTGAAAAACTGCCTGCCACTAGGCAGGAGGGATGATGCGTGTACACTCGTGCGAATGTGCACTTAGTTGACTCAATACAGCTCTAGTTTATGTCAATTTTAATGAAAAGAAATAATAAACTGTGAAGGTATAATGAACAAATATTATGTTTCTGCGTATTTTATTCATAAATCATCTTCATTTCAACCTATCTGTAATCACATTTTACCCACTTGCAAATCGACGTGTCCATAGTGTCCTCGAGCCCACAGAGATAGCGCTGGGACATTCCATTCAATGACGGGGTTTTTATTTTGCAACGTTATCAACTAACTCTCATGTAAGCAAGTTCTTGCTATATGGCTAATCTATTCTATAATGTATCATAATCTATCTATGCTTAGATAGCCTAATTCAATTTTGCAGAGACATAGGAAAAGATTTGTTTTACAATCGTGATACGTTCAACTACTCATTTACCCTGTGCTGCAATCCGCATGTCTGCTCCGCACGTGTTATCGCTATCGCTCAAACTTCGATCGCGATGGCTTGTGTGTAGGGGAAGCATGGGGCTGAAAAAACATGCAGCACGTGGCATGGTACAAACAAATCGGACGTAAGAAGTCGTACATTCAAGAGCTAAAAACAGACAAATAGTGAAATCAATGTCCACTGAAAAGGTCTTGACACTGTAATGTATGTTCCAAAATCATGTCTGGCTTAGTTTTGAGAGGATTTTCGAGGTTTTCCTCGCTCGAGATCAGGAATGAGATAACTGAACTAGGTACTCATACAACGTGTACTGTAACATGTGCAATGTGACTGCTGCATGCATCGAGCGCGACAAGAACGCTAGGAATGCACCAGCTACGCGGTGTGCTGCAAATTCTTGGGGCGAAATTAGACTTCATTGTTCAGCCCGTCTAGTATTTACATTTTCATAATAATTCTAATTCTTCATAAAATCACGATTAAAATACTTAATAATTATATTCGATATATATTTTAGAAGCGTAATATGAAATATTTGGGGGTTTTTTTCAGTCCGAGAGAAAAAGACTTTTGAATAAAAAAGTAATAATAAACAAAAATTCTTAACTCAAGTCTAAAATCCATGCGCTTTCTTGCAGTTCCCCGCAGTTGCCCATGGATACGATGCATAAGTAATCAACTGTTTACAGAAGGCGTTTTCACATCAGCCCGATAAAAATCCAAGCTCGAGATATTTTTTTTTTTTATTCCCCAAGTCAGAAAATAGCGCGCTATTTCGAAACATCGGGCTGATGTGAAAACGTACCTACCCTTAACTGCTCCTGTTAGATTGTAATTGAGAGCGATTGTGAATTTATCGGTGGTGTTTATAGTTTTATAACCCTAGCCAATAAAAAAAAAGACAAATTCAAACATCAAATGGTGTGACAGTTTTAGTCAGAATTCCCTATCGATATCACTTGTTGCCACGATAGTTTTCAGATTTCACTTGCTTCATTATCGAAGCTGTTGGACGTTTGAAAGAACTGCTTCACAAGAAATCACCTTTGATTTATCATTTATTTTCACAAATAAGAATTTTTATCACTTACATATTTCTTTTATTAGTTTAATGTCATAATATTTCATGATGGTATGTGTTCTGTCTTTACATGGCAAGATGGGATTTTTTTTTCCATCCAGGGTCAAAGAAGAAAGTGACAGCAAGGAAACAAAAAGGATAGGGAGGAAATGAAGAGGACAGAATGAAATACCTGCTCAGCAGGCTCTTTTTTTTATTGATTTAACACAATGGTGAACGCAGTACATCAGATTATAAGTACAATTCTAAATAATTTATTAGTCGAAAAATTAGCAAAGAAAACGGGATTTCATCAAGTTCTAAATGAAAACTAAATAAATTAGCATCGTCATTTAGATCTAATATTCACTACAGAATAGACCTAATGCAAACTTATTGTCAAGCTTTTGGTTGAGTTTCTTTAGAGACACAAATTTTGGTAGCACTAAATCCGAGTGAACAAGCAAAATGAAAAAAAAAAGATAAAATGCAGGTCTCTAGACCATTCCTGTCTGTGCACGAGCGAGCATCAGCACCGTTTCAGTGTCACTCTCGTCATCGGCCTAGGCTACTCGTGTCATGTCGTACTCGCCATCAACGTCATGCTCATGGTCACACGAAATAAATTGCATCATAAGGGTTCGTACATCAACATCACCAGAATCATGGACATTATCATCATCATCACTATCATCTCAACCACAGCAAATCCCTGAATATCACTCCCATCATCATCATACTCTTCACTCTCACAAAACACATCAGCAAACGAGACCTAGCTAGACATTAGTTATACACAAAAATGAAACGGAGGTGGAAAACAAGTAATGAATATACGAAGACTATCGACAGTGGTATTTTACCGTAGAAAAAAATACACAGAACATCTTGCACCGGAAAAAAAAAATCGAGGTAAAAAACTACGATGAGGAAAACTAGGGTGAAAACCCGATGCCTGGAAGACGAACGATGAAAACACTTTAGGGTAAAAATGCTAACTCGAAAACAAACGAGTGGGTACCATACAAAGAACGATGTTCTCGCACACACGTAATCTACTACATCGTGTTCAATCAAAAAACTCAACAAACACTCGAACAAAAACTCACCTCTAAATTGTTGCAAACGAGATAATCACTTAAAATAATGAACAAAACACTCTCAGAAGTACGATTGTACTCTGAGAATAAAAGATATAGAATGATACGAAAGTAAAAGAGAAAAAAAGAGGGAATGGACTGGAAACCTAGAGAAGTTACGCAACACTCACTAACGTAGATGGAATTCGACACACACAGCTAGGTAATCAGATATCCACGCACTCCTCTCTGAGGAGATCGATTGATATCACGATACCGCGCGTAAGAAATCACTGCAGTTGCTGGGGCAACAAAGATACATGCGCGCTGTAAACATGAATATTGATTACTTTCTCAGCAGGCTCGAACCCCTGGTAGGTGTTTTGGCCAATAAGAGACATTCTAAAATACATTTCTTTGCTTGTAATAATTTTTCTGAGTCCATGAAGGATCTCTGTGATTGGCTAAAGTTATTCTACAGCTCCTTGGCTAAGTCTGAGGCACAGAACTCTTACTGTGTAAGAGTTCTGTGTGTAAGAGTTCTGTGGTCTGAGGTTGTAGGACGCCCTCTTTTGGTCATAAATAATGCACCCCACGCTGGATGTTTCAGATTTTCGCGAAAAACTGTTCAGTTTTCACCACAATTTACTTGGTTATGGTGGCCCTGCCAAGTTTCCAGCGTACTGAACACATTCCCGGTCATAAATTTTTGTTTAGTGTGATTAAAACAATTTTAAGCGGGGTGACGGTATTCGGGCCCCTGACGAGGTGCGGGCACCTCGCTATACTTGACAAGGGACGCCGAGGCGCGTAGCGCCGAGCCTAGCTGCCGAGGCGCGCGCGCAGCGCGCGCCGAGGCAGCTAGTATTGTATATAAGTGCATGAGCGCAAGTGCGTGCGCGCGCGCGTTTGTGTGTGTGTTTTGTGTATCGTAGTCAACAACACTCTAATTGACATGGATAGCAAAATGCGTCTTAATTTCGTTGATATTTTGAAGAGTTGAGTCACCTATTTTAATCGAGTAAACGGTATGAACTCAGTGTTTTATGAGTCTATATACAGAAGGACTTTGCAGGCAATGATCAATGAAATTGATTACGCTACATGCAATCGGGTAATACAATTTATATTGTTGCGGGAAAATGGGTGTTGTTGCACTGACTACTGGGGGTGACAGGATGTTTACCGAGCGGGAATGATACCCCCAATAGAAAGGCACATTTTCCGCAATGGAAGAGAGTTAATTAGTTAGATATAAGGTGCATCAGGTACATTCACACAATTCATTCACCATCACGATGAGAGGGCTGCAACACAGTTCAATCGGAAGAGCGTATGTTCCGGGCATAAACTGTTATTTTATTGGCCGATATACTTTTCGTTGACAAACGTACATGATCAAAATGAGTTATGACAGGACTTGTACAATCACTCTAACAGCATGACACGACGATTTTCGCTAAAGTCCTTAGATTCAAGAAGTCGCTCCTCTTAAGAAGTGAAGTTCTCTCTATTCACGAAGTCCCAAAAAGTTAAGTCCCTTCCTTAGACAGATCAATCGATATTTATACCTCTATGCTCAATGTATTTCTTTAAACTTACAAAGGTATTCGGGCAATTCAAATTATGCGGAAACTATGAGGAACATAGAATATTTGGGGCGTATACCTTCATATTAGGTAAAACACAGAATTCTTTAGTGGACTATACACAACATAAAATTCCAAACGATGTAATGCGAGGAATGGACAGAATTTACGGAATGTGCAAGAAATGTGTACTTTATCAGAGATTCAGTCTAGAACGGAAACCCACTTGTTATGGAATGTGCCCTACTTGGTACTTTATGAGGTAGAGTTATGCCAAAAATCCTAGGAGGAGAAACCCTAGAAAGTGTCAACATGGATGTTCGATGTTCGATGCACAGTTGAATGATCCTCGATGCACTGATGAAATGATCCCTCCGATGTTAATCATTAGGCACAAGTAAATAAATCCACAGTATATATCCACAGCGACATGTGTAGAATCTAGACATCATGACGGCCGCGTCCAGTCGATGCGTGAATGATAATCCAGCAAATAATAATATCAAGCTGGGAATCCATTCCGTCACAGCTTCAATGTTGCAATGTCCAAAGACATGAAAATGGAGTCGGTCATCAATGTAGGCGATCCGAGTCAGTTCTCCGCAGGCAATAATGTCTCCCAGGCCTTATCTCCACAAGTATAGCAGGTCAGTAGGTATCACAGGACTGCCAACAAGTCACTTCAGAGCCGAAAGTGACCAGAGGTGTTAGTACGTTCAAATGTAGTGGATCGAAATTTATAGCGTGTGAGTCAAAGATCATAACGCACCTTCCCTCCAGCAACGTTCGTTACGTTGGAATTGATGTTCAATCGTCCTTACTGGAACGACATGCTTGCATGGAGATACACTGCTTTTAATGACTTTGTGCATTACAAAAAAAAAAAAAAAGCTCTAATAATCTATGTCCTCCTCTCTCATCTTTTCATGTATCGTATCCACTTGTTCAATAATTAGTTTTCGTGCAAGCTCGGTTTGCCCTTTTATGTACAAGAGCCCCAGTAAATTCTTACTACATCTTTAATAATAATATCCAGCAGGTTAATGATCCCTTCTGTTCCTTCAGCCTGTCTTTCACTTTACCAGTGTAACGGTAACAATAATAATATTGATTGTCTTCTCTTGAAATGCACTTGTTTTCGGCATTTATTCGGAAGGTTTGAGTGACAAATTTTAATCGAGTAAACGGTATAAACTCAGTATATCATTACTGCACACAGAAGAACCGTCCATGCAATGATCAATGATATTGATTACGAGACCGATGCATGCAATCATGTAATAATTATGATTTACATTTCTTTGTTTGTCAAATTATGTACGGGTAACAAATCGTGAAAAAAATACCTAAAAAGACCTATTTTAAATACATAAAAATAATATGGCAACATGGCAACAATACAACTGAAAGAGTTAGACGCCATTTTCAGAACAAACAGGTTCAAATGTAATGGATGGTAGCTGATAAAGCGTGAGTCAAAGATCAAAACAATTCCATAATGCACCTTCCCCCGAGCAGCACTTGTTATGTTGTATTGGATGTTGAATTTTTTCCTCCTGGAACGGCATGCTGCCCTGGCGAAACACTACATTTAAAGGAAAAAAAAGTTCTAATTTTTTCTCCTCTCTCATCTTTTTTCTGTATCGTATCTTCTTGTTTAATGGTAGTTTTCATGCAAGCTCGGTCTGCTTCTTCATGTACAGTAAGAGCCCCCGTATTTACTACATTAACCATGATATCTAGGCTAAGTTTCCCTTCTACTCATTCCGCCTGTCCTGTATTTACTGTTATAACAGTAACAATGATAAAATTAATTCATTTTTTCCATTTTTTCATTTTTACACATAAAATTAATAGGCCTATCTACTCTTGAAATGCACTTGGTTTTGATTTTGAATATCTACTCTTGAAGTGCACTTGGTTTTCACCACTTGTTCGGAAGAGTTGAGTCACCAATTTTAATCGAGCAAACGGTATGAACTCAGCGTATTATTAGTCCAAACAGAAGAACGTTCAAGGCGATGAGCAATGATATCGATTACGATACATGCAATCGGGTAATACAATTCACAAAAGTTTGGTTGACAGACCCCGGGTAACGAATCGTGAAAAGAATAATACTTAAGAATACGTTTGTAAATATGACCAAAATCTGTGGGGGTTAAAAACCCGGTTTTCAAAACAATGAAGTCCCTGATTCAAATTTAATGGATGTACAAATTTGATAGAGTGTATACGTGAAAATAACTTGTATCAACAAATAATTCACCTTCCCGAGAACAACGCTTGTTAGGTCATGTAGGTTGTATCGGTTGTAAAAAAAAAATCTTACTTACTTTAGTACTAGAAACGGCATGTTTGCTTTGAAAAATATTAAAATTATAGACTTTGCGTGTTATAAGGAATGATGCTTTCGGTTTTCCTACTCTTTTATCTTCTCCTGTATGATATCGTCTTGTCAGATGTTACTTTTTTGTGCAAGTTCAATCTTCTCATTAATGTATAAGAGCCCCCATAATATACTTCATCATCAACCATAATATCCAGGTTAATGTCCTCTTTTATAACTCTTCCTCCTCTCATTTTTTTTCAAGCGGATCATGAAGTCGTTTTCACCAACATTGTTAGTCATTGATATGTTCTTCTTTTTTTTTTAAATAGGATGAGTATATAGTCTTTACCTTTTTTTTTTTTCTTGAGATGTACAATACTGCTTTGGTATGATATTGTTTCATGTAAAAGTCCAGAAAAGGGTCATCATTGTTTTGTCAGTTCCACGTCAGTGCCCTTTAAGACTTCCCTTTTATTTGATTCAGTTTTTTTTTATTCAATTTTTCATGCTGTTCTAAGCTAATTCTCTAATTTCACTTTGTTTTGGGATTAAATTTCGCTGCATATATATATGTGTTTGTTCTTCTTGTTTTGACAGGATTTCTTCACAAAAAAGTGTCTTTTTGTTATCTTTGTGAGGATGAAGTCAAAATTTACTCATAATGATTAACAGAAGACTATGCAAGAAAACGTGCAAGTCCATGTTTGGTCTATAGGGGAAGGTGCATTCAAATGTCTTTTGTCAATCATACTTAGCATGATTGACTGATGTTGTTACTGGCAGAAACTTGGATTGAAGCGTGTTCTTTTTGTGGGCGTATCCAATAATCTTAAAATGATAGAAATATCATGATAATATGTCACATATTTAGATATTCTTTTGGATACATAAGTGATGATCAGGGTATTATGAATCAGTACAAGTCAACATACATTAGTTTTGCATTGTGTAGTTCCTTTAACAGGCGTCATTACTGTCACTTTTTGTGCATTACAATATTTGTGATTTCTCATGTTCTGATATAATATAACATTAAAAGTCATAAGAAGTTTATTTTTGATTAACATTGTCAATGGCAGAGCATAGAAAGATGAAATGTTTTGCGATAGTTGGTTTGACACGTAGACAATTTGATAGATTTTCTTGCATTCCCCTCTCCTCTTTCCTCCCCCGTTTCTCAGAAAAAGACACAAAAAACAGAACGAGTCATTATAAGCTCTCGATCTACATCGCTTTTGGCCTCTTAAATCTTTTCTTTCAAGTGAGTCTTATTTAATGAATGCGTGCATCGTTGATGATTAAGCCTTAACTGACATCTTTAATCTGAATAATTCGTCATGAAGTCGTCACCAGATTATCTAAAGTTGTTTTTCGTTTGTTTGTTTGTTTGTTTGTGTTTTGTCCAGTATTGCTTTTTTTATTATAGAGGTGATTTGATAACGATCGGTCTTGTCAACGTTACAATTATCATCTTATACATCAATAACCCTTTTTTTGTTTTCCTTTTTGTTATCAATGATCATGACGGTAATATTAATGGTGATAAACAGCAATCGGAATAGTTACAATAGCAATAGCAAGGATACGAATGATGATAACATCGATACTGTTATTGATGTCATGATTTTTTTTAAAGATTATGAGTATGATTTTCATTTCGATTTTGTATTGTTTCATCCTCTTTTGCTTTTATCACAATTTTGTTCTCTCTTGATGGCACTTACATGTACACAATCATTATCGCTGCATTGTGATACCACGGTCCAGATAGACTCGTTGAATAATATCCTTCATGTCCTCGATATTCTTGAAGAGAAGATGTCCATTAGAATTGATTTTTTTTTTTCGTTGAAGCAAAAAAAAAAACCCACCAAAAAAAACAGACACACATGCAGTCGCACACAAACGTACAAGCTGATTACTTTTGAAAGACGTTTCAACATCGTTGTTAACAGACAAGACTGTTAGCAACTTTTCCATCAACATGTTAGTTATTGATCTAGCGACCGGAGTCTATATGGCGTTCAAAGCGATGCATGGCAGTGCTTCCACGTGGGGATAATGATATTACGTGCTCCCTTGGGGGCTAGGGGATTAACCTCAATAGTGTATCTCCATCTTCCCTCTCGGAACCAGCGGAACGCAACACGAGACAAACAGAAGGTTAAAGGAGACCTCCGGATGATTTTTAGATTTTTGCATTTGAACAACTATAAATCTAGTTATACTGAGGACAGAGTTTCAGAACTTATGATCACTGGGATTAAGAATAAGAATATTTTCAAAATTTAGAACAAATTGCAATGAACAAGGATGATGACATGGCAGAGTCACCATAAGTATGCATGAGTTGGGGCTCAAGGAAGCAGAACAAAAGAAGAAGGCATGCATAGATTATACACAGGTGAACTCACAAGCAAGCAGCATTGTAATGGAATTACACTGCTGCATTTCTGAAATATGTGAACCTCCTATGTCATCATCCTTGTTCAGTGTAATTTGGTTAAGGTTTTTCAAAGCATTGTTTCTCTTATCAAGACCCACAATAAATTCAACAAATCAATACATGGAGTTGTTGATTTATATACTACATGATGTGAAATTTTGAAAATCGTTTGGAATGTCCCTTTAATGCCAAGGAGCAAGATGACGGAGACGCTCACCCGAAGACACCTGCCCTTGATGGATGGCAGGGCAGCGTATCGCGCATTCAGAGGTCGAAAATGACAAAAAGGAAAGACAGAATATTGCCTCATACCCTACTGTTTTCAGACTCATGTATACAGGACAATAGGTAAAAGCTGTCCCACGGGATGGATTACCTTAAAAGCCGGAAATTATCTCCCAAGATCTGCCTACATACAAAGCTGAACAGAAAATTATCTTGATTGAGAAGAAAACTGTATAACCCACAAATCTATGCTCCTGATATGAAATTCTGTATTAACATCGAATAATTGATTGTTCTGTGTGAGCGTGTGTTCCGAGTGTCGAATGTGACATAGCTTTATGAAAGGGAAGTGTAGTGAATTCGAAGATGAAGGCTTCGAAAGGTTTTCTTAATTATTTTTTTTTTCAAAACGGAATTGAATAAAAACAACAACAATAACAATGACAACAACAAAAACAGCAGCAGCAGCAACAACAACGACAACAATAATGCTCATTTACAGTCCTGAATTTGCAGCGTACAATTGCTAAGTTAATGATGATGATTAGTCGTGTAAAGCAACATACTTCAGAATCGAAATACAGACAAGTTGGAGCCTTAAAGGGATAGTACAGTTTTGGTGGAGATGAGAATTGGGCTTTTAACTTTTTGCGAGATACCAAGAAACACTTATGATATAGTACAGAGCATACCATTTTAAGAGGAATTCAAAGTTTATTTGATGAAAATCGGGTTTAGAATGACTGAAACATCCAAAAACCAAAGTAAAACAAAGCAATCGTAATAAAGTGTGGGTCCCACACTTTATTATAATTGCTCTTTTTTGGATATCTCAGCCATTTGAAAACCAATTTTCATCAAATAAACGTTGAATCCGTCTTAAAATTACATGCTCTTTCATATTTCATAAGAGGTTTCTCATTATCTCACTTAGGAATGTTCAAAACATGAACCCCCTCCTCAACCAGTACTGTACGGTCCCTTTAACGCACAAAAGACGACGACGAGACAAGATCTTATACACCATTTCAGGTTCCGGGGTCCACCAGCCCTGAGTAATGAAGGAAGCTTTAGTATTCTTTTTTTTTTTTTTGTGGTGACCCGTCAGTACATTTCCAAAATAAAATCTTAGACAAAACAACCAGCAAAAAAACAAAACAAAAAACCAACAACATTAAAATGCAAATCGGGTTGATTTTACAGAAAAAAGTACGATGAGTTATAATTGTTTGAAAAATAATGTGTGAATTTTGTGTGAATATGTTTTGATTCAAAACATTTTAAAATTTAAATCATGTCGCTATTGTTTTAATTCACCTATTGTGTTGAAATGTCTATTTTTTTACAGGTTAAACCACTATAAGTCCGATTTTCCACAAAAAAAAAAGAGTTTATGATATAATTATGTAGGTCTGATTTCATATCATTTCCTTTGTAGGAACTTTGTAAATACGGATGGACTAAAAGTCTATGATACCATTGGAGAGTGTAGAGTACAGAGAACATAATAAACATAACAAACCAATATTTAGCGACCTTTCTATGCCTTTGATAAATTTGTCATTTGGCATGGTTTCTTATAGCATAGTTTTGTGCAGAATGGAACTCAAGAAAACAAATAACGGTGTCCTTTCCTCAAGTAATCAAATTTCATAACGAATAAGTTGGTCAAAGTTTCAGTAAAAATCTCAAAATAACAATTAAGAAAATTGATCGTGTCGTAACGAGGCTGAATGCATAAGCACAATCGCTGAATATCTTACCAGATGTCAGAACTCTTCCCCCCTCTCTCTCTCTTTCTTTGCTTTTGTCAGGCGCCGTGGGCTCCCGCGATCAGATGAAGCTCCGGACGGAGCTATTCAGTTCGGGAAAGTACGACAAGTCCATCCGACCAGTTAAAAACGTGTCCAAGGCGACTGTGGTAGAAATGCAGTTTTTCGTCGCTCGGGTCCTCGACGTGGTGAGTCACTTGGTCATTACTGATAATTAGTGTGTTTTACGAATGGTCGTGCCTTCTTTGTTCATTTAATTCTTGCTTTATTTTAATCAAATTTCATGAATCATTTCCTTTTTATTAACGTCTAATGATGTGCTTACTTTATGTGTCTATGACATCAATATTTATTACCAGTCGCACGTTAACTACTCGACAATCACAGGCATTAAGATACGTGATACTATGATGAAATGAATGTGAATTTCTAAGTCCATAACTGATTCTCTAATGGGCCGAAGATGAAAGCTCCTCTTTATCTCTAAAACTGGCAAATTCTTTCCACTTCTGTTACCATTACCACTTCTAGTAATCTGTTACGGATTTAGGGAACTTATTTCTTTTCCCATCTTGCTCCAAGCACATGAACAGCCCTCACAGATCATTCCCGTCGAAGTGAAGAAAACCCCAAGTCGAGCTTATAATGTTGTGGGTTTTTTTTTTAATAGGAAGGACATGTAGAGACCTTCAACCCAATCTCCTTTCGATATTACATACATACAACATTCTATTTCCCTCACCGCACCACCTTGTTGCTAATCAACCTGAGCTTTTTAGAATGGGGAGAAAGTGGGCTAGGGTCATGTTATCTAAATGGCTTAAATTGGATTTATCCGTTACCGAATTTGGCAACGCATGTCTCTATTACATCCGTTCATGCTTCCGGAATCATACGCACAGACAAAATCAGCTAAATTGTTTTCCGCCTCCTTGACCACTTGCATTGTGTCCTGTCCGATTGGCCCGCGACCAAAGTGAGGCACTCGGGGGGAAAATTGATACCTTCTGATCACTCGGTTGCTTCATAAGTCTTAGTTTTGTTTGCGGATTACCGTCACAAACCGGTAAGCGAGCAGAGTCCCACTTTGACAGACAAGCCCAGCCCTCCCCTCTCGTATTTCCCCTCGTTAGAAACGCCACCGATAAGAGGCGAGATCAATGAAGGTGCTCCTCCGCGGAGCGGCGACATCCTCCCCGTTGCGTCTCCGTGCATTGTATCCCACAGCTATATGAGCATCAAATTGATCTTCATGCAAATGTGGCAAGCGAGCGGGCAGACATGTTATCGATTATGCGGCCCCCGTGTGGTGCGCAACTTCAACTCTGAAACCGATCCCGGAGTTCGGCCCATTATACGCCCACCCTGCTCCCGCGTGCCCTTCGCAGCCCCAAGCCATTAGCATAAAATGAATCGAAACTACCAAAATGATATCCTACAGAAGAAGTAGTGTTTCCTGTATTTAAAACGTGACCCACTTGCTGCAGATTTGAAGACACTGCCGTATGTTGTATATATCCACTTACACAGATTCAATATTTTTGACGATAGCCAACCCTGACAAGGGGTAAAAATAAACTGGAATGGTATGATACAACCAAGGATAACTAGGGTCTTGTTTGACATAGTATTTATAGGGTACACTCGTATGATAGCAGCCATACAGGAAAAGACAGAAAGAAAGAAAGAAAGAAAGAAAGATAGATAGATAGATAGATAGATAGATAGATAGATAGATAGATAGAGAAAAAAAATCACAAAATAAAACCGCAAAGCGAAGTGTCACTGGATATTAAATAACGAAATGAAATGCATGTACCGGTGTACAGGTACCATAATTTGCTGAGTTTTTATGCTCTTATTCATATTCTACGTATTGAAAACCAACATCCCATCCAGGAATTGCTGACAATTTTGCAGTGGATAGTGGTGAATACCGAGTATTTCAGGAAAGACGAATTTCCTTGATATATTACTACAAGTCTCATTATTCGTTGTTTTTTCGTGACAATTTGTCCTTCGACGATGTAAAAAAAAAAAGAAGCAATACGGAAATCAATAACATGATCCGAAAAGATTAAGAAAATACAAAATAAAATCAAATGTAATCGGGAAGTGTGCACTAGTTCGCATCAAATTCGACTTCGGCGATTACGTAGCGTTGTCTCGACAACGATTTCGTCGTTCCTTCCCACACCCTCCCCCCCCCCCCCCTTTCACCCCTGACAATGTTTAAACCATGAAGCAGGGTGTTAACCCGTTGAATTGGTCCCCCTACCCACCACGCACACAAGAAACCGAGCGAATGATGCCGACCCCTCGTGGTTTCCCCCCCCCCCCCCCAGGTTACTGGCAGTAGCCAGCAAACGGTATCAACCAAACAACGAATGAATGAACCATGAAGCTACAGTTATGGCTCCATGGTTTATATTAAACTGTGGTATTCTCACTTGAAAATCTTAGACGCCCAAACCTGTCAGGGCAGTATGCAGTCTAAAATTCACAATTATCTTCCACTGTGTTTTATCAACACCAAACATTATGCCCCTTTATACACTCGAAGTATAACACATCGTTCTATCATTTTAAAATCGACCGACACCAGTTATGTGCGTTAATTGACGAAGACTGGTAGGGAAGCATTTGTCAGACTTCGCTGGACACTACTAATATTAATTTCCTGGCGTGCAAATTGTCTCTACATAAATAAGCAGTTTGATTGTTCCATTTTTTTCGTAATAGTGGTAGCAGACATTCCTGGGACTAAATTATTAAAGCGCGCCAGTATAAGATTATTCATCATGTACATCATGTAGGCAACTATGCACAAACACACGCTTGCACGAGCGGCATACACACATTTTTTCCCTTGATATTTATTGATTTCATTCAAATCCTTCATGAATCAACCCATATTGGGTGTAAAGTGACCAAACAACAGTTCAAATGCAATTCAAAACACAAACAAATCCATTTTCAATTTATACTGCAAATAACCTCTCTTCAACATAAATAACTCGATTATAGATTAATCCCACTACTAATTCCTTCACGATAAAGTATTGACATATATTCCTTCGAATATATTGAATCATATAACTCATTCTCCCTTACAAGGGCATAAACATAAAAAACAAAGAAAATACATTATGCAAATCTACAATAAAATCATTCATGAAAAAAACAACCAATCCTTCCCCTCCAATCAAAACAAATCTACATCTATCCTTAATATTAAATCCTACCAATATCTTTCATACTTATAACAATCCTTCTTCAAATCAAATCCCAATCCCACCAACCCCCCATTCACCAAAACCAAAAGCAAACCCACACCCACAACCACCAACCCCCCCCCCACACACACACTTATACACACACAATAGATTTGATGTGATTTATTAATGCATATCATACATACCTTATGCAAATATATATGCAAATAATTTGTACATGGAATATGATATAAAAATATAAAATGACATTGAAACACACGCGATTACACTGTATCACGAAAACAAGTATAATATAGGTTTTCCCGGCCAATTTCGCACTTTTTTTTCAGTCCAATTCCTAATTGCTGCATTCAATTTAGCACAATTTAGCCTAGATGGCATGTTCGGTATTTCAATTTTATAACCTTTTCATTCAAATTCATTTTGGAGCATTCAAATTACCTTTAACATCATTCGAATCAGCACTTTTTCAGTTGAAATTCGTAAGACAAGCACCATTTCGCAAATCGTTCATTCAATTTAGCAGGATATAGTCACGTGATTACGTATACGCTGCGCTCGTTCATTCGAATTCATTCTTGGGCATCCAATTTGTTTGTTTGATAGATAC
Organism: Diadema setosum; assembly: GCF_964275005.1. Taxonomy (NCBI): domain Eukaryota; kingdom Metazoa; phylum Echinodermata; class Echinoidea; order Diadematoida; family Diadematidae; genus Diadema; species Diadema setosum. Next base: position 17,660,101 of record NC_092702.1, read on the forward strand.
TTTATTTTCTGCAAATCAATATACATAAGTTACATAATCATGAAGATGCAGGAAGTATACAAAGTAAATTCAACGCAGAGTCGTTTGACTTGCATAAACCTCGATACATATAAGTACATAATCATGAACATGTAGGAGATATATAAAATGAATTTAACACAGTCTTTTGACTTGCATAAACAACGATATGAAAGAAATATAATATACAATATGCATGTCTATGCAGCAGTGATAAGAATAACATTTACAGTTAAGAAACGATTATGCAGAGGGCCGCCATTATAAGCATTGCTTGAAAAGATGGCCGGCCCGAGGAAAAGATAAGGACGTACTAGATTCGCAACGATATAAATTCTGCTGCGAAGGTAGCAGGGGAAAATAAACTCTAGTGTGTGATGGTGGTGGTGGTGAATGTTTGTGCAGGTGCTTAAGGTGCACAATGGCAGATAGGCTGGAATTTAGAATAATGAAATTGGTTTACTGAAAGAGGGGACGATATGCGTTGTTGCTATCGGGAGACCAACATTAATTGTATAATTTGTTTGTTTGTAGTTCGTATTTGAAGTATACTGTAATAAAATATACTTCTTTAAGTTTGCTTTAAATGAAAACAAGGAGGCACACTGTTTCAACTCCTCAGGAAGAGTGTTCCATGTATCCGGACCTTGATGTCTAATTGACTTTTGAGCAAGTAAAAGCTTCGGATTACTTAATGAAAATCATGGGAACGACGGGTAGGGTATAAGTGAATATGGTCATTGGTTACTAGGGTATTATGAAAAAATGGTAATAAATTTCGAGTGTGTTTATACATAAATATGGCAGTTAGGTATAAATGTATATCATGGGCCTTCAAAGTTTTTAGGCGATAAAATATGGGATCAGTGTGAGCCAAAAAATTTGAATGTGCGCATATACGAAGAGCCTTTTTCTGGAGAAGAAAAATTGTGTTCAATTTTGTTTTGCTACTGTTGCCCCATACAATATTACAGTACATTACATATGGTAAAGATAAAGTGTTGTATAACATAATTAAAGTTTGATCATTAATTAGATATTTTATTCTTCTTAAAACACCAGTTGCTTTAGATATTGCTGTTGTAATATTCTGAACATGAGTATTCCAAGATAGATTGCTATCTAAGGTCACTCCTAGGAACTTGGTTGAATGTTTCTCAGCAATGTTTATATCATCAATAAAAATATTTTGAGGAAGGGTGGGTTGGGATTGCAACGTATGAAAATGTATAAAACATGTCTTATCAATATTCAATGAAAGCTTATTACTTCTAAACCATTTCGAGATGTTGCTTAATTCCGTATTTAATGTATCAACCAGTGTTACAATGTCCCTGTGGGAATAAAAAACATTGGTGTCGTCTGCAACTAAGATGAAATTTAAACGAGGAGAGGAGTTGATAATATCATTAATATAAATCAAAAAGAGTAGGGGCCCGAGGATAGATCCCTGAGGGACACCGCATAACCCGTTAGAATATGTTGAGTGAGTGGATTTAAATGCAACATATTGTTTTCGATGACTTCTGAACCACGACAGAGTAATCCCTCTCACACCATAATTATGTAATTTTTCAAGTAAAATGTCATGATCAATAGTGTCAAACGCTTTACTAAGATCCATAAAAGCTCCAATTATGTGCTCCTTTTTAGTAAGCGCATCAATAATATTATCAACAGATTTAATTATAGCATAATCGGTAGAAAATCCTTTCCTAAAACCAAACTGATTCGCATTTAATATTTCATTTTCAATCATGAACGAGTGGAGACGCTTGTAAACTACTTTTTCTAAAATTTTCGATATTGCAGGTAACAATGAAATGGGTCTATAATTTTTCACCATTAAGGAATCTTCTCTTTTATAAATGGGGATAACTTTGGCCGTTTTGAAGGAGTCTGGATACTTTCCGTTGAGTAGGGATAGATTGAATATATGGGTGAGAGGGGCTGCTAGGGGGTAAATTATTTTTTTTTCAACAAATTCACACTTAAGTTATCAGGCCCACAGGATTTACTACATTTCAAAAATCGAACAGTATTAATAATTTCCGATTCATTAATTGGAGTAAAAAACAAAGAATTTTGATTACTTTCAGATAAATAATCTTTATAATGCTTTATATCGTTTATGGGAATAGATGCTGCCAAAGAAGGACCGACATTAACAAAAAAATTGTTAAAAATATTTGCAATTTGATCAGGATTGGTAATAACATTATCGTTGTGAGTAATGCTGTCAGGACATTCCGTAGGTTTCTTTTTCAGTATTTCATTAACGGTCCGCCAAAGAGCACTTTTATCATCCTTATTAGATTCGAGTTTATTCGAAATATATGATTTACGTGAAACTCGAATCAAAGTAGTTAGTTTATTTCTATATATTTTGTACCTTTCACGTTTTCAGGAGTAGGTTTTCTCAGAGATATTTTATAAAGACGGTTTCGAGTGAGAATAGAACATATAAGACCTTGACTAATCCAGGGTTGCCGAGCTTTTTTCCTTCCATTTCTTTTTGGAGTTAAAGGAATGTGTTTATCACAATAATCTAATAATTTTTGTTTAAAAAAATTCATAAGAAGAATTAACATCTTGGAGTTCAAAAACGTCATTCCATTGTTCTTCGAATAAATCTTGATTCAGTGAATCAATATCATGTGGCGTTACGTTTCTATGCATTTTCAAATATTGTTTGGGTTGGTGGCGTATTGGGGTTGTTACAGATTTATCATTAATCATAAAAATTGGTAGGTGGTCGGATATATCTGAATAAATAATGCCGTTCGTACAGGTTTCCGTTATTACGTTAGACATTATGTTATCAATTAATGTTTTGCTATGGGTGGTGTTATTTATTCTGGTGGGCTTATTGATATGGGGATGCAGTGAATTGGAAAATAATATGTCATGGAAATGGGTGGGTTGTAATAAATCTATATTGTAATCTCCCATCAAGAAAATGGATTTTCTCTCTCCGAAGATTTCATTAACACAATGGTCGAAGTTATCAAAAAAAGATTGACTGTCATTTTGTGGAGGACGGTAAATGGTACCAACTATAGGTTTTCCCGGCCAATTTCGCACTTTTTTTAGTCCAATTCCTAATTGCTGCATTAAATTTAGCACAATTTAGCCTAGACGGCATGTTCGGTATTTCAATTTTATAATCTTTTCCTTCAAATTCATTTTGGAGCATTCAAATTACCTTTTACATCATTCGAATCAGCACTTTTTCGGTTCAAATTCGTAAGACAAGCACCATTTTGCAAATCGTTCATTCAATTTAGCACGATATAGTCACGTGATGACGTAAACGCTGCGCTCGTTCATTCGAATTCATTCTTGGGCATCCAATTTGGCATTTACTGCAGTCAATTTAGCAGATACGTTTATGCTTTTATTTTGATATCACCTTTGCAACAGTACTTTCAAAATAAGTGTATGTGTTTATAATGTTCGATAGCATTATTTCATTCACAGATACATTGATCTTTAGTTTGTTTTGTCAATAATTGGGAGAAGGAGGTTTCAATTTACATGATTATTTCTTTCATCTGCATGTTTCATTATTTTCATTTGGTGGGTGCTAGATTGCGTTAATTATCATTAGGAATAAATAAAAGTTCTTGGATCAGCTCTAGCCATCAATTTGTCAAGGTTATTACCCTCAAATGCTTCTATGATTCTTTCCCTGTTTTCTTGAGAGATACGCCTGTATCTAACTCGTGCTGCCATGACTGGACATAAGAAAGTGAAGTGAATCTATGGTACTGGTGCAAGCATGGCATGTATAGTTCTGATAACATGTATGGAAGAAGAGAGGCGTTACAGAACAACAAATTTGAGTTATTTAGGGTCAAAGATACCTTTACTATATACTTAACAGTGTGTGGATGAAACAAAAATTCACATTTAAATACGCATAAATCACGGTTCTCACCTTTTCAAAATAAAAATAACATTACGCCAATTTGAACGAACATATTTGGAATTTGACTGCCCATACGCGAAATTGAATGACTGAAATACCATTTTCCGCCTGTGCTGGCGAATTTGAATGACTGAAGAGCACGTGCCAATTTGAATGCCCGTTTTACGAATTCGAAAGGCATATGTGCGAATTTCATTGACCGAAATGCTAAATTGAACGAACAAGTTGCAATTTTGAATGACAAAATGTGCAGTGACGAGGATTTTCGCTAAATTGAATGAACCTTTTATCAAATGGACTGACAAAAGTGCGAAATTGGCCGGGAAAACCTATATTTACTGCATTCAATTTAGCAGGCACGTTTATGCTTTTATTCCTATTTTCCATTTTCATTCATCATAGGTATTGTTTGCAAGCATCGTAACATTTCATATTTTCGTATTCATCCTTTCCACTGATATCACCTTTTCAACAGTACTTTCAAAATATGTGTATGTGTTTATAATGTTCGACAGAATTATTTCATTCACAGATACATTAATCTTAAGTTGTTTTGGCATTAATTGGGAGAAGGAGGTTTCAATTTACATCGTGATTATTTCTTTCATCTGCATGTTTCATTATTTTCATTTGGTGGGTGCTAGATTGCGTTAATCATCATTTGGAATAAAGTTCTTGGATCAGCTCTAGCCATCAATTTGTCAAGAAAGAAATTACCTTCAAATTCTTCTGATTTTTTCCCTGTCTTCTTGAGAAATACGCCTGTATCTAACTCGTGCTGCCATGACTGGACATAAGAACAGCTGAAGAAAGTGAAGTGAATCTATGGTACTGGTGCATGTATAGTTCTGGTAACATGTATGAAAGAAGAAAGGCGTTACAGAACGACAAACTTGAGTTATTTAGGGTCAAAGATACCTTTACTATATACTTAACAGTTTGTGGATGAAACAAAAATTCACATTTGAATACGTATAAATCACGGTTCTCGCCTTTTCAAAATAGAAATAATATTACGCCAATTGAATGAACATGTTTGGAATTTGACTGCCCATACGCGAAATTGAATGACTGAAATACCATTTTCCGCCAGTGCTGGCGAATTTGAATGACTGAAGAGCACGTGCCAATTTGAATGCCCGTTTTACGAATTCGAAAGGCACATGTGCGAATTTCATTGATCGAAATGCTAAATTGAACGAACGAGTTGCAATTTCGAATGACAGAATGTGCAGTGACGAGGATTTTTGCTAAATTGAATGAACCTTTTATCAAATGGACTGACAAAAGTGCGAAATTGGCCGGGAAAACCTATATTATACTCCTTAACTTACGCCTTACATGTCCAATTTAAAAGAACTTCAATTTGTTTGGTATGTTTGATTATGATTCTGTGGGGGCTGAGCATTTATTTCTTTGTAACAATCTGTTTGATTCGTATATTCTACTAACAAAAATAAAAGTGACTACAGGCAAGAGAGTAAGAGAGGAGATTACAAGAATAAAACGAACTCCCCCTCCCTTTCTTTTTTTGTTGCTGTTGTTGTTTTATTTTGAAGAAAAAAAAAGATAAGGACAGATAAAATGTACAAAGAAAGATAGATAGATGAAGAGGTAGAAAGGGGAAAGATGGGTTTTCATGCAATTTCTACCGACTCATACATGTCATAATAAATAGGTAATACCAGTTCGAGTAATTGTAGCCACCTGTAACAGATCCACCGTGCATTCGTCAGAGGACGAGTGTATACGTTGCCTTTCTCATCCTCGCCTGTCTCGTTCCATAAATTGACTAGTGTGTAATTGCAACGCGACCTATATTAGTACGCACAAGCGTTGACTACTAATGCAAAACTATGCTAAGAATGCCTGTCAAGTGGATTAACAAGGGGGATGGGGGGGGGGGTAGAAAGAGTGTTGTGACATTCGAACCACAGTGCCACACTGAATCCACGGCGCCGATTATTTTGCTGTCATCGAGTGTATCGCCCTTACCAACATGTTCTGACGGATGATATTTTATAGTGCCCTTATCCTCAACTCCTTGAGACTTTAACCCTTCGCAACGTCCCATTTGCCGTTCCTTCCATGAAAAGAAGAGACGTTGAGGCACAGGGAACTGGAACGAGGTACCTCAGGCTTGAGGCCTACGGTCCGAGTCCTTTCCTCGTGACGTCCTCGAGAGGGAAAATGTAACTTTCTGTGAGACTCCACTCCAATTTAGGTGGACTTGTAGGACCCTACAGATAGAGTGGAAACGGAACGAAGTTAAAGTCTTATGAAGATCGCACTTGGATTAAGAAAGTTTTGAAAGTTTCCCACAAAACAGTAAGGTGAGGGGTAATCATTTATCAAGTAGTTATTCAACGCATTCTGAATCAAGTCAACTGAGCGCGATGTCCAATTTGCAGTTTTAAGAGATCGACCGCTGGACTGTTGCCAAACCTTTGATGGTAGAGGTCTGTAGACGAAGGATGAATTTGGGTTCAAGTGGCAAATATCTACCGTCTGGCAAACAAGCATATTTCGGATTATAATATCCTCACAAACTCACTACATAGTAAACTCAACCCAGAATTTCTGTTCCGGAACGTGATTATGCAAATGACGTCATTATAAACGTCATTTCTGACAAGCGGAGGAGAACGACGGCGGCAACTTTAAGACAGACCTGTACATTGCCATGACAACCATAACATCCGCTGATTGCAGAGTCAACTCACTGAGAACATAATTTTCGCAGGTGACGTCAGGAGACGTCTGCTTGATGTTGTTTTGCAAAATGCCAATTGTTCTACATGTTTTAGATTTTTTTTTGTATTTTTTTACGTAACTGTTACTTGAATAATTGAGTATTGAAAACATCGCTTCTCAATTTGTATCTATTTTTTTTTTAGGGGGGGGCAATTTTCCATTTCAAAACAATGTTGTTGTTTTTTGACGACCTGCAAAGATTTGTAGGGACGGGATTTATCATTTCAAACAAATAACACATCAGGATTCCCTAGGGAAATTGAAAGAAAAAAGGGGCTGTTGCCGTTGTCTTGCAACATTCATTTTTTTTTTCTTTGACTATTCCTCACAGGATGAACGGCTGGAAACGTTCAAGATCAACGCCTGGCTAACAATGGTAAGAAAATCCAAGGTAGAAGCCTTTTACAGTTTTTACAGTTTTTTGACATCACCATGGACTTCTTTTAAGTTTTGAAGCAGTCGAAAGATATCAGATGATGAACCCAAAAGGGTTATTCCAAACGCAAGAACAACTGCACCTTTAATCATGTTAATTGAACAAAAAACAAATAGATAAATGAGGCGCGATAAAGTTTCCCATTTCAAAACATTCTGAGACTCCAGTCTTCTGACTTTTCAATACATCAACTCTCTTATAATACAGCCCAAACCGTATGATTTCGTAGCTATTATGTCCTGCTTGTCTTTAAATTTGCGAAATGGCGTCTTGGCGTGGTACACGTGCTGAAATGAGAAAGGCCTCATTTTCTTGGTATAGGGATCGTGTAGTCTTGGTTGAGGTGAGGACTCAGCCTGATTTTTTTTTTTTTTTTTTTTGAGAGAGAGAGAGATACTTAGAAACCACTTTATGTAATGTTAAAGAGCATATAATTCTAACAGAAATTCAAAGTTTATTGGATGAAAATCGGTTATGAAATGGCTGAGATATCAAAAAACAACAACAACAAAGTAACATAAAGCGGTTCTAATAAGACCCACCTTTTATTAGGATTGCTTTATTTGGGATATCTTTATAGTCAAAACCAATTTTCCTCAAATGAACTTTGAATTCTTTCAGAATTATGTGCTCTTTCATGTTTCATAACGGATTTCTCATTATCTAAAAAAAAAAATAAAAGTATATATATATATGTAATGTATATGTATATATATATATATATATATATATATATATCATCATGTAAAACGTTGGCAACTTAAAGCCGTCCCATCTCAACAGAAACTGCACCATCCCTTTAACGCCATACTAAGTGAATCACACATCTTCCTGATGCTTTGCTCTGTTACGCGTATAATGTGAAGAGAAACCCGATGGCAATTCGATTGAATACGATTGTGGTCTATATTAAAGAATGACAGACATCTTATAATGAGCAATATGACGAAGGGAATCCAGGGTCAGTGGCAAGAGAAATACATAGACTCCAGCGACCTAATTAGCGAGGTTGGGGTAACCAGAGGTGATCCCGACTCTTAATCCACATGCCTCACAGTGTGTGGGGCAGGAGAAAACGCTCTCAGCGCTGGAGACACATACGACCGAAATAACGTTAGGTGGTCACATCTTGCGGGTTCTGTGGATTGTGAAGGGAGTGTGCGTGTGTGTGTGGGGGGGGGGGGAGGTGATTGTATGCAAGGAACAAGAGTAAATACCAAGTCTACACTAAGCATGAAAAGCGAACATCAGTAATAAAACTCCATTTCTGGAGAACTAGAGAAGGCAGTAAATCAGCTGAAGGAAAGATTTGTACATGTACTGTATTACATTTACGTAAAAACTGGTGAGATAAGCAGTGAAATTAACTGGTTCCATACTAAATTCTCAAATCCCCATAGACTTAATACACAGGCTATCAGGTTCCTGTACGGAACGGCTTAAGCGTGAGCCAGATGACAAGAAAAAATACCAGGATGGCACTAACAAAATCTGTTGTTTTTGAGAAACAATAAAATCAGCGTCAGTCACATAACATGCAATTGAAATGACGTGGATGCTGTCATTGCCGGGTATACCATGCTCCCAATTGCTGGCAAATAAATCTTTCCAATTTTAATTATGCTTGTTTGTTCAACTCTGTTTTACGAGCCAAAAAGAATCTGTTACTCCCTCAACACTTAATCGTTCTTGAGCTAATGAAGTCTATGCTGTGGTCACTTTGATATGGGTCACCATGCTTTTTATGAGAATTACAGTGATTATAATTACAGTTCATGAAAACTATGCTGTCTTGATTCAGTCATTTGGTTCATTTATCCAATGTTTTTTCCACCCGGATTTATTATTTTTTCTATAATATGCCAGGTTTATATTAAAGTCAACAGAGTGTTTACATAATGTACACGTCAATCTGTAAAATAATTCTTTGAACTTAGACGAAGATGATAGATTGTCATTTCCTCGGAATATCGGCCTGGGGGAATTGCCATAAGACTAAATTGATTCGTTATTTTTCATTCAGAAAAGGGCCTTGCAGATTATAAATCGAGCACATTTTTTTTTAATCGTACAAAACAATTGTTTGTTTCCAGTAATTTGCTTTAAAAAAAAAAATCTGATTTGTATACGTATCACGTTGGAATTTTTATGCCTCCGCCACGAAGTATCACCGTAGGCATTATGTTTTCGGGTTGTCGTCCGTTCGTCCGTCCGTCCGTCCTTCCCAGTCCGTAATCAATTTTGTGGACAACGTAACTAAAAAAACCGTTTGAGGTATCCTAATGAAACTTGGCATGTATAATATGTATGAGTGGGCGAAGTTGTGCCTATCAACTTTTGGGTGCACATGCTCAAGGTCAAATGCTCACAATTTTACTATTTCCCCCATATGTATGCAATGCCTGAAGGTATTTTCTTTAAATTTAGTGTATACATGAACTACCAAATAAAGATTATCCAGAGAGAGTTTCGGTCGGGAGGTCAAAGGTTAAAAGTCAAGTGAAAATGTTAAAATTCATTCTTTTCTCCATATCTCACAAATGGTTCAAAGTATTTTCATGGAACTTATTACATACATTGTTTGCATGTACTGAGTGGCAGTGATTGTCTAGGGAATTTAAGGGTTATGGGTCAAAGGTCATGGGGCCAAAGGTCAAGGTCAACTCCTCGAAATTTCACTATTTCTCTCTTATATGCAGTGCCTGCAGGATTTTTCTTGAATCTTAGTGTAGCATGTATTACCCAATAGAGATTCTCTTGGAAGTTTCTTGCCAAAAGGTCAAAGGTCAAAGGTCAAGTGAAAGTGCTAAATTTCACTTCTTCCTTAAACTTATAAAAGGGTCAAAAGTCAAGTAAGAATCCTCAAATCCCAAAATACCTGCACTCTTAGACAGCTATAGCCATTCATCCAATTAAACCTAATTCAAGGAAAGTGAACATTCAACACATTTGTGACAAACCTGTCATTTTAATATTTTGTCAATTATGTGAAACTGTCAGCATACATTGTCACAAGACATTGTACTATATAGACCTATTAGGAGAACCATGCATTATATAGCGGAGGCATACCAGTCCCCATAGCGACGTTTCTAGTCATGTATAAGTTGAATATTTCTTCTTAGTAAATTTTCCTCAATGTTTAACAATAAAAACAGTGAAATCCACAATTGTCCTAAAAGGCGCAGTGGATCATATCACTCCCCCCTCCCCCCCCCCCCCCGTTAAAGTCTTAGCCCTTAAGACAACTACTTCTACCGGCCCTTCTTTCTGGGATAAGTTAGATTCTGTTCAGTTGCAATCAAGTTCTCAAAGTTCCTTTAAGCAAAATCTATTTTTTTCTTTTTTGTTAATCCTACGTTTAATTATTTGCCGTGATCACTTAAAATATATCTGCTTTAATACTCACAATAATGTCTCGCCCGGGCGACTATATTTGTTTGATCAAATTGCTGCTCTATTTAGCATTGATACCTTGAGTTTTATCATGAACATTATATACTATTTTGTACATTAGGTAGATTTCATTATAATCTCGACATACTGTATCATTGCATGTTTCGTCATCTTTCGTAATTCGCATATTGTACTAAACGCTTATATTATAACTTTGGAACCTGCATCCTAAAAGCTTTGCTTTTTATCAGGATCCTCATATTACACATCATTATGTTATAATATGTCCCTATGCATTTGTGCAATTTTATCTCAAATTGACTGTTGTGTAAACATATTTTTTGAAATGAAATGGAATATAAAACTTGTAGATTAATAATGTGGAATATTAGAACAAGAATTAAAAAAACTCGACGGGGGGATGAGATTCTGGATCTTCCGTAGACTTGGCATCTGGCATGTCTGGTGATGGATTTGTATGTGGTAGAAACTTCCCCCGGGCATGGGGAAATCAATTGCCAAGACGTTGTAGGGTACGAGACGTCAGAGACGATGCAAAGGAAAGACTGGTTGTCCAAAAAATCCCAATATTGGGACGTGATAAAAGTAAAATGTGTTTTGGAAATCATTTACTTTCACTGGTCCTCAGCTCTCAGCAACTCGCTTCCTGTTAGTCTAACTCAGATAAGAAAATACTCTTTTACCTGATACAGATCCTCTTTTTCAGTCTGTCCTGAACATGCGGATAAACTACAATTAAGATGGAATTCAATGTAGTTATTGGCTAACCACCCATCTTTATTGTTGTTTTTTATAACATTATTATTGTTATAATATCATATTATTATTATCATTATCATCATTACTGTTACCATTATCATTGTTTTCAGTATTATCATCATCGTTATCATTACCATTGTGTACATGTCGTGTTGATGTATACACAAATGTAATGTAATGTTGTTCTGTCATTTTGGATTTCGGCATTGAACCCATTGAGGGTGAATCTCAATGATCGTTCCTATTTATAAGTCTGGGAAGATTTTAAAATCTCCTTTGGAATGACATTAATATTTTATAATTCTGTCATGATCATATCTTATATGCATGTGGCATATTCATTGATTTGTTGTTTTTTTTCCACGTGTGTATAATATAATTATGTGTCTGTCAAGTACGTGTGTGCATTATTTTGTTCTCTCGCAGAGATGGTTCGATGACTATCTAACGTGGGACCCGGAGAGATATAACAACGTGGATAACTTCAAAATATCACGTGACAAAATATGGATGCCCGACCTCTGGCTATATAACAAGTAAGTCTGTACATGAATAATCATTTGATATATTTTATTGGGGGGGGGGGGGTAAGGCAGGTGACAGCTTTGCAATAATACAGACTTTCAACAGTGATAGTGACAGCCAATATGGTCTTTCTTTAAATTATTTTAAGGATAAATGATTTTAATAATTTGAATATTTTAATCTTGGTGTTGTAATGATTAAGTAATTACCTCCATCAAGGATGTCACGATTATTTGTGGAAACTCCAGTAGTCCGTTTAAATTACTCTAGCATTTCGAAATAGCAATTTGCGACATGCAATAAGGCCATTGTCCCCGTCAAGCGTTTGCTTATGATGATGGTCTCCTGTATTTCTGTTACATCCAGAGTTGCTGAATTTGTTTTTTGAACAACAGACACACGGGACACTATGTTTGCATAAATGTATGCATGAAGAGTGCCTGCTTGTTTTCATTTTGTATTGTGTTGGAAAAAATGTTGGATATTTGAATCAATCATTTAGCTGTTTTAACTGTCAGATTCAAATTATACTTGCGCTCAATTAGTTCGTTCAATTGACTTTGTATTTCATTTATGTTTGGGGAAAAAAATCAGAAATAAAGTAAAATCAATCAATTTACCAATAGTTTGTAGTTACCTCATCCTTCTTCCTTTTTAAACAGATTTTTGTGGAGAGAAAAATAAAGGGGGGGGGGTAGGGAGAGGAAGACGATGAGGACGTGGTACAAAATAAAGAAAGAGAAAGAGCAAGGGAGATGGATGGGGGAGTTAGGAGAGGGAAAGGGAGTGAATTTTCAAATAACAATTTTGTATGTGTAAATTTTACTTCCATTTTACCGTTTATTGTTTATATCAAAGAATGGGATTACTGTAGATGAAAGAACACTAAAAAAGAAAACAAAACAAAACATTAAAGGTCCTGTTTACCTTTGGTAGCAGTGATTTTAAAAATTATCAAGATATCACATTCAATGCATATTTGGTTTGTTGTACCACAAAAAACCTACCATATTATATATATATATATATATATATATATATATATATATATATATATATATATATATATATATAATATATATATATATGTATATATATAGTATTTGCAATGCAATGCAGCCTAAAATATAAGGAGATATCAATATTTTCTCAATAAATAATATTGTATCCGTAGACGGTTTAGTCTGGAAACATTTTTAGTATAACTAATGTTCACATTTTGTATATTTAACAATACTTAACATGTTTTAGAACTATTGTCAAGCACTAATGCTGGGATTTTGTTTCATCTGCAAATGGTAAATTATGCTGTTGATGTGTTTGGGCCTTGAAAATTTTTCAACCGCCAAATTGGTCAAGTCATTCGTCTTTACAAAGCGCCAGAGAGTGATGTGTACGTAGTCGATCAAAGTGGAACAGAAGTTGCCCAGAAGGTAACGGCGGGTAAAAGATGATGAACGAGATGGGATTGATAAAGATTTAGTTGACTACTCATACATTCTTCTCCTTTGGGTTAGACTTTTGGCCCAAAACTCACGAAGGTACTTTAACAACCAAACCAGATCCATCATTTCTGCTTTGAATTGAGTTTGCACCTTGCAAACGTGCGCATTAGTGACGTTCATTGTTTGTAGGAGATCTTTGGGCGTATAGGCGAAGCGTCACGCACGTATTTTGTCAATTTGAATATGCATAAACCATTGGACTAGAGTTATTGAATGAGCTTTTGTGCATTCCCGCCAAATAGTAAAGAGCTCTGTCCGCAGTGACTAAATATGCGAGAACACGATTGTGTGTGGGTTTTGTTTTTTGTTTTGTTTTTTCAGTGTCGTCCTGTTATGGCATCTCGATTCATACAAACATCGCTTTCATTATGTATCCCCTCATTGGGCCGCATGCATAAAAAGGTAGCAATTGCTTGCAAGCAATTGCTTCAAGCACAAGCACAAGCAAAAGGTCAAGTTCAATGTTGCTTTAAAATTCATATAATATGCATAACCTTTTGCTTGTGTTTATACCTTTTGCCCTCCCTGCACAAGCAATTGCTTGCGTTTTCAACTAAAGGGACGTCACGCCTGTGCGAACACAAGAACAAAGGCGGGTAGACAGCATGTATTTGAAAGGGCTTATGTGTGTGAAAACATTTCCTGACATACTGTAGTAGCAGAAGAGCTATGAATGATACTAAAAAATGCACACACTCGGGCGCACACACACATCTATACACACACACACGTACTTGCTGATTCCCATCACTGCTTATTTAGCCCGGATCTGCCAGGTCGCACGTCTAGAGAGGTCCCCTTGCTCTCCACAGATATCAGACATCCTGTTTCTCATCACATTTTGCGTGCTAACCGCTGGAAATTTCCGTTGTTGAAACGAAACAGTTTCTTACACAACTTTATAGGAAAATTCTTGTAGATTTATACCACTCCTGCACAAGTTTGGTTTTTATTTTATGAATATGAAAATGATACTTAAAAGTGAAAGGTCAAGCTCGTTTTACAGAGCTTGGAAAAAACGTAAGAAATTGCTGGCAAGCACATGCAAAAGATCCGTTTTATGCATAGTTTATAAACAAATGCTTGGTCTCTAAAATAAGCAACTGCTTGTGTTTGCTAGCAAAGCCTTTGTTTGCAAGCAAACGCTTGTTTTTATGCATACGGACTCTTAGCAAAAGGCTAGTGCAAGCAAATTGCTTGTTTTTATACATCCATCCCAATAGTCTTTTCATGTGACGTAAATCGAATATCAACATGTAGTTTGTAAAATCAATAAACTGAATTAAATGGCACCTAATTTTTCCACAGTGCTGGCAGTCGGTACGAGGACTACGCGGCTAATTCCATATGCAGCGTCTACCACACGGGCAAAGTCATTTGGCAGTCGCCAACCATCATCAAGACACACTGTACCATGGACGTCACCAACTTTCCCTTCGATGTTCAGACGTGTAACGTGATCTTCGGTCCCTGGCAACATGGCGTCTCCGAGATCTTGCTTAATGGAACGGGTGATTATTTTGAAACGCCGAGTGGGTGGCGGTTGGTTGGTCGGTTGGTTTGTTTATGCGTGCTGCATGGCTGGCACGATTCTAATCATTGATTGAAGATGACTATCGCTTTTGTCGACGGAATGCTTTCGACAGATAAAAAACCTGTGACATTATTGCAAAGAATTACATCATGCAGTATACGATTCCCATCTCACAGGCATAATTATTCTCGAGAACGAGAGGGGGATGGGGAGGAGGGGGTATCGAATTTTTCTTGACGTTTTGATAACATGTACGGTTTTATTTTCCATAAATTCGCTCACTGAATGATTTCGAGGCCTCAAAGTGTATTCTTGAGCACCATTTCAAGCCTACCCTGGGGAAGAGAACAGGGCCTGCACAACTGGGGGTCAACTGATTAAACCCGGAAGTGTGAACAGAAATATAAACTGGGCCCCCTCACTTTTAAAAACGCAGTTCTGGCAAAGGAAATTATGAAAATGTAACCATCAATAACCAAAGGACCGTTCATGTAACATTCATGCCACTAAGGTCTGTCGTAGCATTTGCAATCTCCGCTCTGATTGAAGGATTGCTTTACAACAGTATGGCACAACAAAGTAAATCAAACAATATACTTTGCAAGAAAACTATATTAACCCCATTCTTCTCGATCTCTCTGGGGCCCCTCAGGTTCGGCCGACAGGTATCTCCGCAGTTCCGGCGGCTGGCAGATCACGCTGTTCCGCGCTACAGCCAACCAGCAGGAATACGTCATCTACGACGGCGACGACCCCATCGCGTTCAGCTACGTCGAGTACTCCGTCTTCCTGCGCCGCATCCCGACCTACTTCGTCTTCTACCTGATCATGCCCTGCACGCTCATCTCCACCACCACTTTCCTCAGCTTCTTCCTCCCGCCGGAGTCCGGGGAGAAAGTCAGCCTGGGCATCACCGTCCTGCTCTCACTCACGGTGTTTCTCCTTATCGTGGCAGAGCTTCTACCGCCCTCTGGTGCCGTTCCTATTATAGGTACGTCATGGCAACGTTTCACTCACAGCTCTAAACAAAAAAAGCCAAGAAATTGTTTTAAAAAACATGAAAAAGCAAATACAGAAGTCTCTCCCTTAGGCATCTATTGAATCATTAAGACCTTTTACTGCTTATCCGAACCAAATCAAGATGAAAAAAGGCTATTATAACTTGGATAAGGACTATATACATTTACAAGACTATTCGTGGGCATGAGCTGCAGAGAGCCAGATGTTTTAATAGGTGATAGCCGGGAAAAAATGCCCCCAAAAATGAAAAAATGAAATGAAAAAAATGAAAATTAAACCTAACTGCTTCTTGAGAGGAATATAGTAAGATGGCAAGGGTTGTTGTTAAGAGAATAGCTTTTTTTTTTATAAATTGTATTTTTATCTTTGACCTGACATCAATTGGAACACGTTTATATCTATAGGAGGATATGGGACAAGATTATTACCATCTAGTTTTTACAAATTTGTCATTAACGTATGCTTCACTCCTCAGCCATTTATTACGCTGCCACGATGGTAATGGTGTCTCTCTCACTGGCCATGTCCGTAGTCGTCCTCAATCTCCACCATCGAGGACCTGAAACAAGCGCCGTCCCACAATGGCTTCGGAAGATCGTCCTCGGTCGCGTGGGGAAAGTCGTCCTGATGAGAAGGTCCTCGTTCAACCAGGAGAATTATTACCGCAGCCGGAAGTCCCAGCCCTGCCAGGGCGCGCGGCTGCTAAACCACTACGAGATGGACTCGTACGACGGGAATTATTGGGAGGAGAATCGCGACGGCGTGGATGTCAGTGCGAACGGCGGCAACGTCCGACTCGAACGTTCAGACAGACTCTCCAGACCGTGCTCGGGGCCAACGACGTCGCACTCGAAGAACTCGAACAACTCTGTGCGCGTGCGCGAAATCAACTTACTGCGGAAGATCCACGAGGACTTCCGGTACATGCGCGAGACGCAGAAGCAGAAAAAGTTGGAGGAGAAGTGCCATAATGAATGGAAGCAGGTGGCGCTTGTCGTAGACAGGATCTTCATGTTTATCTACCTGGTAGGGATGATATCCACCATTTTGATTATCGTGGCACAGGTGCACGGCTGAGAGTGTGGCACAGCTTTTTTTGTGTGTGTATTTATCATTTGTTGACCTCAGTGTCTACATTGCTGATCCGGCCATGGAATGCTTCAACATGGGGTTCCATGCTGACAGGACGTCCTGCCGATTGCACGCAAATTCGACCAGTGATCCTCTACCACCACCGAGAGGTCTTATTTCGCGGATGGCTTGCCTGATACGAGCGCTGCTTTGCCTCCTACCAGTCCCTGGTACATTCGGTGTCAGAGTTGAAGCGTTGATTACCACTCGTTTGGCCTTTTTTTACGCCCTTGCGTATTGCTTTTTTGAAGTAGTCCAAAGGCCCACTATGTACGTAGTGTCTTGGTCGCTTGTCCGCGAATGCGTAATATTTTATACTAGGCCTACCTTTCGAAACTGTACTGTAAATACGTCACCCATTGATATGCAGAGTGATAGCAGTGTGTAGTAAAACGGCGAAAACAACATCGCGGGAATTCAGTCTTCGTCATCCACAGTGCATTTCTTGGAGCTGTATCGTGAGACATGTACGATAGCAAGTCATAATTCATCATCTTGTTCTTCCATTATCTCTTTTTTTGTATACATTTGCGAATCATGATTATGCTAAACATGTGTACCCATCGTAGTTAAATGCATGACAGTCATAAACAGTAGGAACTCTATTGCACTCAGTCAACTTCTGAGTCACAGGTAGGCCTACATGTAATAGAGTACAAATCTCCCACTGTATATCCCAAGTTGCAGTTGAATACAGAATATAACGCTTTACTCGAACATCAGTAACTTTCTCTTTTCGGCAACCAAAATAACCTAAATGCCAGGTAGTCTTGATAGCGTGATACCATTGATGTGTGCACGAAAGTGATTAATAAGCAGATAATGACATGCATTCACGTTTTACCTGTCATTTATATTTATCTTGAAGCTTCTTTGGAAAAATATTAAGTGGGTATTAACGTCTTGGACTGTTTTCCTTTTTTCTTAATGGTAGCCAGTGAAAATGTGAATTTTTGCTACGGGATATTCACAGCTAATGAAGTACATTGATGATCTGTTCTGGTTCATTTGCTTGCGGGGCGCAATACAATCAGTAAAGTGCTAGTTTATTGTTATGAGCGGTGGGCCGTATGCCTTCTCGCTTAACCGGCATTGATTGTTTCAAAGGCATGCGACCTCTTTCTGCCAGTATGCAATCAGGGGCTGCCATTATACAGAACGCCTCGTTCAAACAAAACATTATTATAACATGATGACATAATTACCTCATTATTGACTTTGTGAGGAAGCATACTTTTTATGACTACCAACAACCTGTAACGTAGCTTTTCTAAGATTGCTTCAACGCCTTCAAATCAAAATTGTTCAAATCATCTGCATTATATATATATATTAAGCAGTGCTCAATGCTGAAAAGGTTGTATTTCACCAATTTTTTACCACTTAACAATATGTTTGAATATA
This sequence comes from Diadema setosum, assembly GCF_964275005.1. Taxonomy (NCBI): domain Eukaryota; kingdom Metazoa; phylum Echinodermata; class Echinoidea; order Diadematoida; family Diadematidae; genus Diadema; species Diadema setosum. The sequence goes on from NC_092702.1 coordinate 17,678,535, forward strand.
ATGCCAATGGGAGTATATCATAAAATATATTGGTCATGAGGAGAATAAGTTTCGTTTACAGCAGCAGTTTTTATACGTGTAACTATTTACTGGTATCCGAATGGTATTTGCAAGTCTACAATCCGCTTTCTTTCTATTTTCACTTTTTTTCCTAAAACATTATATTTCCCTTTCAAAATGAAAATCAAAACCACACTATATTTGTACAAAATTATCTATATCTATCAAATCCCTACAAAGCCCTCCCAGTGATAATACACGCAGGAATCTAATGTCACAAACAGCCCAAGAAGACGAGGTAAAATATATGTGCCTGAGGTGTACAGGGATTGGTTACCATGACCCAGGGAGGAGCCCTCATTGCTCCCCGACAACACCTAACCCTCTGCGTGTCACAGTTTATTATTACCTACTCCTAGGTTTTTGTGTAAGAGTTATGCACATTCGACTCATTGGCACAGAACGGATTAATTGGCTGCTGTTTTTCTGTTTATTATGTGATATTAGGAATTTTGCATTCTTTCCAGTCGTGTATGCAATGCCTTGTTTCCGTTCTGACATCATTCTGTAGCAATTTCTTTTTGTTTTTGTTTTTTGTGTTGTTGTTGTGGGTTTTTTTTTTTTTTTGTGTGTGTGTGTTGCATTATGGTTACCGTAACTCGGGTATCTTTATGGAATAAGGTATCCATCGTGACTCCGCTACGCGGCAAGACAAAATCATTTAATTGTGATGCCGATAGTACAACTCATCAGGCTTTTCGTCTTACTTTTATACCTAACTCATCCAGTTTGCATCAGCGTCAATACTTAATTTTTGAGTGTTTCAAGGACTTCAACAAGAAAAAGAGGAAAAGAAATCAAGTAGAAACTATTTTCTCGTGTAGATATTTTGTATGTGTAAGTTTGGGTGATGCACATAAGTGTACGTTCAAAACGTGTGATGTGAGTAATAGGACGTGGAATAACATTTTCTTCTCCAACGCACATTCAAAGTTGTTGTCGTTTTTCTTTCACTGACTGTGCATATCGAGGAAGAGGTCGTATAATCAAGTGGTATTGCTCTTTCGCGCGGCGGGTCTCTTGGCACTGTGTACGACCACCAATATTTTTTTTTTTTTTGTCTCTGTAGTATTAAGAGATGGCCGCCTACCAAAATGGCAAATATTACGTCCCTTTCATCTGATTACCTCCCGTTGCCTGACGCACTCACAAAATGTGTCATTTTGTTTTTCATCATAAATCGTGCTGCGGAAATCTGTTACTGCAATAACTTCACGGGAAAACACTTTCGATTGCATGTCATCTCTTCACTATGCTTTATTAGACCGTGTAGAAGAGATCGAACCGATAATTTCTGTCCCGTTATGTTAGCGGAAAAGTAGCGCGTTTGATATCTGCACTTAACAGTACAGGCTATAAGCGATGTACATCGACTATGAATAAATCTTTATCTTTTCAAATGAACCAAGTGTATTGCTACTATTGGTTGTGTTTGGTCTCTCTCTTTGTATTGCTATGACAACATGTTTTCTTTTACATACGAAGAGTTTGAATGAAAAGACAGATAAGCGTCATTTTCTAAAGTTATATATATATACATGTATATATATATATATATATATATATATATATATACAGTGTATATATATATATATATATACAGTATATATATATGTATATATACAGATATATATATATATATATAAGTCAAGCCATCCTCAAATAAAGAAAATTTAATATGTTTTATCATGCTGCACTTGCTACATAACAACAATATTTGAATGTACACTGTATTATCAACGTCATCACATATATTTCAATCATTTCCCTTGTTTTTCAAAAGCTTCGGGGATATATCTGTTTTTGCATTTAAACTCTTCCATATTGCTCTTTATGTATACATATATGTGTATGTATATACATATACATATACGTATGCATATTAATATGTATGTACATATGTACCTGCGCAAAGATGTCTTATATGATTATGATTATATAGATACATTCATTCTTGTGTTGATGTCAGTACTTGTATGTTTGTCAGTCTGAGCTTTCTGATATGAATAGTCTGAAAAAATTTTGATTATAAAAAACAACATCTAAAAATCACCGTGATATGAAACATTGATATTATGAAAAGATATAAATTTCATGTTTTGCCCTTTCAGTCAAAACCATTGTATTCTAATCTTATACACAATAATATATTGCGACGCTATCGACGTTAAAATGCCCTCAAATTTTTCAGTTTAAAATGGTGACGATCACTAAATAAAACACAGACGCACACAGACACAGCTTTCAAAAAAGACAAACAGATAAATGGAAAGACAGACAGACAAACAAACAAAATAAGAAAACAAACGCTATGGAAAACATAATGTGCCTTGGCGGAGAAAGCAGTAATCACTAAAAAAAAAATGATGCACTCCACGAAACTGTCGAGCATTTCTCGAACTACACTAGTTTATTGCCTGAACAGCAGGATCAAAGGAAAGAAATCTGAATCAAATCGAATGCATAATTCCGGGAAAAAATCAGTAACTTCAACAGTAAGTAATTCAATTTAATTCAATTCATTTATTTTCATTCTTTTTTTTTCTTTCAACAAAAATATAACGCAAGATAAATCAGGTATTATACATCATAAACAAAAAAAATTGCCTTTGCAATATATAAATGATATCGATAAACATAAGAGCGCATACTGGCAAAAAAAAATAATAATACAAAGTCATGCTTCAGTTGAAAAAAGGAAGAAAGAATAGAGAGGTCCACTAAAAAGCAAAGCTTGTAGATTGTGAACCACTCATAAACTTATGAATTACTTATTTACAAACACTTACAAAATATGATATACGACAGGACGGGACAAAACAGAAGAAACACAACAACATGACACAACTTGCCAGAATAGATGAAAAGTATGGAAGGAAAGAAAGAAAAAGAGAGAATGAGAGAATGCCTACACCCTGAACAAGGGAAATGGAACAGGGGATGGTAGAGAATGTGCTTCATAGAGTTGGCGCTGATTGCAGCTGTGCAAGGATTGTGATGGCTACTTCTTTACGTAATAATGAATTCAGTGATTGAATGATTGGTGGGTGGATGATAAACCCTGAGGTTGACGAAACCTATAGCTAAGGGAAAATCTTTAATTTTCAAAATCTTATGTTTAGTAAATTATGGCTCTGTATGGGAACGTGGCGGGACGCTACAAACAATACGAATAACCTTTTTTTGTAATAACAGTAGTTTATCTAGTAAATTTTGATGGGCACTACCCCACGCTAGGAGTCCGTAATTAAGATAAGGTAAAATTAGATAAAAATACAACGTCAACAAAGAGGACAGTGGAATATGAAACTTGAGTCTATTAATAATACCAATATTGCGTGAAATTATTGTACTAATGTTTGTAATATGCGGCCTCCACGAAGGTTTATCGTCCACTGTGATACCAAGGAATTTTATATGAGAAACTCGTTCTAACAAAGTGTCATCAAAAACAATACCTGAGCCTAAATCATCTAAAGAATTACTAAAAAGCATATACTTAGTTTTCTGGAGATTAAGTGATAATTTATTAGCTCTTATCCACTGAGTTACTTTTTTCAATTCGGAATTAACGATGCGTACAAGTATCTGGATTTTGTATCCAAAATCCAGAGTATCTGGATTTTGGTGAGAAAAGAAAATATTTGAATCGTATAAATAAAAGTATAAATGCGAGTATGTCAGATGATCTGCAAAAGTCATTAATATAAATGATAAAAAGTAAAGGTCCTAATAAACTACCCTGTGGGACGCCACATTTAATGAATTCTAAACTCGAGCTGTACTCGTTCAGAGATACATATCAGGGCCGGCGCAGTATTTTCAAAAGTGTGCGTTTCACGAGCTAACAAGCAAACAAAAAAAAACAAACAAACAAACAAAAAACAAAAAAAAAAAGGTGCTCAGCTCATTTCTCCCCGTCCACTTCCAGGTTTCTTCAGCTGACAAGAAAAAAGGTCCTCAGCTCATTCTCTATCTATTTCTATTTTAGTACCACTTACGTACTTCCGGGTTGAAAAAAAGTGTGGGGGCCCAAAGTGATGACATCTTATGTGTTCCTTTGTAGGGTGCACAAAAAGTGTGGGGACCCGAGCCCCCACGGCCCCCACGGCTGCGCCGGCCCTGCATATTGTTTTCGGTTTTGTAGGTAACTCCTGAACCACTCCAAGGCCTTCCCGCGTATTCCATAATGAGACAGTTTATAAAGTAATATTTCATGATTAATTGTATCGAAGGCCTTGGAGAAGTCCAGTAAGATACCAATAAGATGAGAATGATTGTCAATAGTATGCGCAGCGTGGTCAATAAACTTTAAAAGAGCATGAATGGTGCTATGTTTCTGACGAAACCCAAATTGATAATTTGTAAAAACATTATGCAAATTCAGAAAATTGATTGTTCTTGTAAAAATCAATTTTCCAGTATTTTAGATAAAGATGAAAGCAAAGAAATAGGTCTTTAATTACATTTATCAGAATCATCTCCTTTTTTTAATAAAGGGAAAACCTTAGCTATTTTCATAAAATCAGGAAAAACACCACTCGATAAGGATTTGTTGAAAATATATGAAAGTGGGTCAGCAATTGAAGATATAATTCCCTTTAAAACAAAATTACTGATATCGTCGTAACCGGCACTTCGCTTGTTATTCATTGCGGTAACAATATCTATTATTTCATATTTTGTTGTTGGAACAAAAAAAAAATAGAACTGGAATTGGATTGACCTAAGAATTTAGAAAACTGTATATTTGACTGCGGTATTTTTTCTGCCAAATTCTCTCCAATCATTGAAAAATAAGAGTTAAAAATATTGACTATATCATTTGGATCTTCAAAAACTTTATTATCACGTCTTATTTTTGTAATTTCTGATTTCTTTTTTGATATATTCATAGCCTGCTTCAACACCTTCCATGTATTTTTTATATCATGTTTTTATTTTTCTAACTGAATCATATAATATTTTCTCTTTTCCAACCGTATAATCTTCGTTAAAGTATTTTTATACGAAGTGTAGATTTGACTTCTCAGTTTTTTTCATTTTGAATTTATAATATAACCTATCTTTCCTATTTATTGAAAGAAGAAGAGATTTTGTAATCCATGGTAATATGGGGGAAGTTTTGTAATTAACTGACTTTTCTTTTAATCTGGGAATAAATTCATTTAAATATCTATTAATTATCCCTCAAAAATTCTAAAACGATACATTTATATCATCATTATCATAAACACTAGACCAATCAACCCTATCTAAATTAGCACCAAGGCTAGCCAAATTTTCTGGTGTAGCTCTACGTCTGGATGAAGAAAAATGAAACTTATTAACACAGTGTTTAAGGTCAAAACATGCTATAATGGGGGAAATGATCAGTAATATCAGATAGAATTATAAAAGAATTTAAAATCTTTAGAGAATTAGCAAAAATATTATCAAGGAGGGTGGCGGAATGATTTGTAACACGAGTTGGCTTCGAAATTAATGGCAAAAAAAGAAGCTGACAAAAACATTTCAAGAAATTCTTGGGATGTATTATCATCATTCTTAACCAAATCAATGTTAAAATCACCCATTATGAAAATATTTTTATTAATAAAAAGGGGGCTTTTTAATAACCTTGTTATACAATCCAGAAAATCTTTAGGACTTGAACTTGGGGGTCTATAAACAATACCAATCTTAATATTTTTACTTTGCGGAATGAAAATTTCCACGAACAGGGACTCTAAAATATCATTCATGATATTAGATTCATCGCAAACACTATATTCAAATTTTTAAGATAAATAAAACGCATGCCACCACCCGTCCTGTTCACTCTGTTATTAACAATAAAATCATAAGCATTTAATGCATACGGCAAATTATCATCAGATGATAGCCATGTTTCAGTTAAACCTTTTACTGAAATTTTATGTTTATTTTGGTTATCTAATAATATCTGTAATTCATCAAAATGTTTATTAATACTCCTTATATTTAGATGTAACATAGCAAATGTGCATTGTGAAAAACTCTTTGTAAAATCTTTAAATTGATCAACAGTGACACACTTAGAAGGAGTTTGAGTTAAGTCATATTCAAAATCAAAATCATTATATAAATCTTTTGAAGATGAGTTAACATTGTTTGCAATAAGATTATCAAAAAAAGCAGACGAATGTAACTTATTCCGACTTAATTCCGAAGGGAAACGTCTAAACAAATCAAAGAATTCATCATCATCAAGGGAATCAAATGCTGCATTGAGTCGATTAGCCATAAGGAGAGTCATAAAGTATATGAAGGCATGTCAACTGACGAGTTTGTAAAGGAATGAAATATAATGGCACAAGGGATGCGCTAACAACCCCGGGTTCTCGGATATTACAGCGAGTAGGCAAATTCACATAGAGATAGATTTCTGGCAACATAATCAAAAACATAGAATACATAAACAGCATAGGAAAAGAACATAGAATACATAAACAACACAGGTAGAAAGCGTACACACAATTAGCCAAAGTCTGTAAAAGAACTTTGACTGGACCAGTACAAAGCATGTAAACGGACATAGAGATAGCTACGGAATTTGGACAGATTTGCTGTTTGTAGGAAATAGTTATGAATATTATCTTTAAAAGAATTATTGATTTATAGGATGAAAAAAAAAAACACATCTGTAAATACATATTGTATATCCCTACCTCGCTCCCGATTCAACCCTCCCGGTGTTCAACGCACTGATTGCATGTGTATAAAAACTACAGTTTAATTTGTACTGATTGACAAGGTGGGGAAAAAACAGTGGAATTAAAGGCACTCGCGTGTAAAAAGAGTAAAAAACAATCAAACAAACAGAGTGTTTTGATGAGGAGGGTGAAGAAGGTGAAGAAGGCGAAGGTGGGATAGACAAGTATTTCATAGGCATGTGTTGAAAAAATTAACATGAAAAATGCTAGGGCTGTTTAAGCACACATACAATTCAGTTTTTACTGGGTGGTTGAATTTTCGTGCAACCAAGGCAGACTAACGACCGTCAAGTTACACCCGGCATTGGCTTACAAAATAAGAGAGAAAACAAAATGTGAGATCAGTTCACGCGTCATGTTACATGACAGGCAGAAAAATGAGAAAAAATGTGAGAACAGTTCACGTGCACTGTTACAAATCAAGGAGGAGTATACACGCAGGGATATACACAGGGGTATACAGGTCGGATCAGAATGTAGATTGAAATTGTAGCTAATCTGAAGGACTGGTAAGTAGCTGAGGTGACTTGCCCTCGATTGGCGGGGGAGGGGGTAAAAAGAACCTAGACGTAATGATCCTCTAGTCGTATTTTGTAGCTCGGGTTGAAACAAATACATATGATTTTTCAAAGAATCCATGGACATTGTGAAAAAGAATATCACTGAAAACATGAGTATAACGACAAGTTGAATCCAAATTGGGATACACATGTAGCTAAAATATCATTAAATGCGTCTTATATTATGTGAATACCAATGCGTGAGTGGAACAGGTTTAAGTTAATTTGCTGACATCACGCATGTCGGACAACTGCTGAAATGAGTGAACATGTACGTACTAATGATAACCCTCGCAGGGGCAGACGTGGCAACAGCTGTATGCGAACTGAATACCATACTTACAAAAGGTGACAACAAACAAAAACAACAACAGATCATTCTTTAAGTCTCAGGGAAAGCGTTATTCGTATGTTTGGATGCATGAATAAACCGGTCTATTGTTCGGAAAAGGATGTACTGTATGTCCTGCACCTCCGCTTCCGATTCAACCGTCCCGGAGTTAAATGTACCGATTGCATGTATAACTTGTATTGTTTGACAAGGTGGGGAAATACAATCGAATTATAGGCGCTCACGTATTAAAAAAAAAGAGCACAAAAGAGCAAAAAACAAACAAACAAAAACCAAAGTGTTTGATGAGGAGGGTGAAGAGGGCGGATGTGGGATAGACAATTATTTCATAGGCATGTGTTGTTAAGTCAACATGTAAAACGCTAAGGCTGTTTAAACACACATACAATTCAGCTCTTAAAAGACAGGGTAAGTGAACTTGCGAACAACCAGAGCAGTCAAACGACCTTCTCGGCCAAGTTTTACAGGGCAATGTCTTACAAAAGAATTAAAAAAAATGTGAAAACAGTTCACGCGTCATGTTATACAACAAGTAGAACAATGTGAAAACAGTTCATGCGCAAAGCGCAATGTTACATAACAGGAAGAGGTATACAGGACGGATCAAAATGGAGATTGAAATTAGTTCATCTGGCTATAAGGTAAGTGGCTGAGGTGACTGCCCTCAATTGGTGTGGGGGGGGGGGGTGTAAGAAATGAATAAAAAGAGGACTCACGTAATGACCCTCTGGTCTGATTCTAGCTCGGGTTGAAACATAGTATACACATGATTAAAAAATCCATGGGCATTGTGAAACGAATACACCTGAAAACATTATAAGTATTGGGATAACGACAAGTTGAATCCAAATTGGGGTACATAATAATTAATAATATGTACAATCAATAGATGAGTCTTTTAGCGTGTGAATACCAGTGCGCGAATGGAACAGGTTTAAGTTAATTTGCTGACATTAAGCATGTCGGACAACTGCTGAAATGAGTGAACATGTACGTACTACTAATAACCCTCGCAGGGGCAGACGGCGCAACAGCTGTATGCGAACTGAATATCATACTTACAAAAGGTGAAACGGAACAAAAACAACAACAGGTCATTCGAAAGTCTCAGGGGGAAGCGTCATTCATACATTTGGATGCATGAATAAACCGGTCTACTGTTCGGAAAAGGATGTACTGTATATCCTGCACCTCGGCTCCCGATTCAACCGTCCCGGAGTTAAATGCACTGATTGCATGTCGGTAACTTGTATTGTTTGGCAAGGTGGGGAAAAACAGTGGAATTCTAGGCCCTCACGTATAAAAAGAGAGAGAGAAGAAGAATAAAAAGTGTTTGATGAGGAGGGGGAAGAGGGCAGAGGTGAGATAGACAAATATTTCTTAGGTATGTCTTGAAAAATCAGCATGTAAAACGCTAAGGCTGTTAAAACACACATACAATTCAGCTTTTAAAAGACAGGGTAAGTGAACTTGCGAGCAACCAGAGCAGTCAAACTACCTTCTCGGCCAAGTTTTACCGGGCTTTGTCTTGCAAAAGAAGGGAAAAATGTGAAAACAGTTCACCCGTCATGTTTCACGACAAGTAGAAAAAAAAAATGTGAAAACAATTCATACGCAAAACACAATGTTACATAACAGGGAGGGGTATACAGGACGGATCAAAATGGAGATTGAAATTCGCTGATCTGGCTATAAGGTAAGTGGCTGAGATGACTGCCCTCAATTGGTGGGGGTGACCCTCTGGTCTTATTCTAGCTCGGGTTGAAACAAAGACATATGATAAAAAAAAAATCAATGGGCATTGTGAAAACGAATACAACTGAAAACATTATGAGTATTTGGAAAACTAAAAGTTGAATCAAATTGGGGGTACACATGTACATACACAAAATAGACGAGTCTTATAGTGTGTGAATACCCGTGTGGGAGTGGAATATGTTTCAAAAGACACCTTGACCTTCAATGGAGGGGTACAGACTCTGAAAAGCTGTACAAAGAATGAGTGTTATTTGGATTCCATAACGTCTTGACAAGAGTATGTTTAACACATTATGAGTATAGGGCAGACGAAACGATCTAAGGAATACACACAGGTGGATATCAGTGAAGAGTGTATGGACGAGTTCTATGCACTCTGTATGCAATTGGGGACAAGAAGAAGAAATGCTGTACATCAAATACATGACTTTAGTTTCCGTTTTGGGGGAAAATTCACAACAGGAATAATCATACAAGCCCGAAATTCAACTCGCATAAAATTGTACCTCACGAGGACAGTTGATATACAGTGCATACATTTTTATTTATTCATTTGCTAAACAGTTTGGGTGATAAGCCAGTTGGCAGCTGATTCGAAATGATCATATAATAATGGGACATTAGAGCAAAATACAGGGTTGTTTGAATACTTTTGGTAGCATTATAAAAACAATAGACAACCAATAGTTGTTCAAGATAATTGCTATTTAAAGCATTTGAGGTGAAAAAGGTGAAAAAGAAACATACAACTTATACAAAAATTTTAGTATATCATATGGAAAAATGCTGTAAATCGCTCAAGTGCCTTTAGTATCCTTCTTCAAGGGAGATACTCAGCAGAAATGTACATACAAATCGTAAATTTAGCTGGTCATATAACTGACAAGGGTTTTAATAGCATAAGAGTAGGTCGTTAACATAACACAAAATTTAATTACTTATGGGCAGATTAGAAAAAGCAAATATACACTACTCAGTATTTGTTTGCATGGGGTAATTATAACTCTGAGCATTAGGATTTCAGACAAAATGCGAAATTGGAGGAATGTGACGGACATGCTACGTATCACGTCAGTGGCTTTAGTGACAGTTTTGGAGTGAGGCTTTGAACAGCAATGTATTGAATTCTTAATTCAGTCTATTTCGTAACTGACAGCAATAGCATTTAATGCTAATACGAGATGAGTCAGTGTAAACAAAAGGTGACTTTTCATTATAATTTGCTATGTAATTTAAGGGTAATTTACTATATAATTTAGGGGTAATTCTAAGGGTAAGCCACATGGCAACTGATTTGAAGTGAAGAAAAAAAATGGGTCATTGAGACAAACATAAAAAAATCACCAACTACTTCTGCCGGAAACCAAAAGCAACAAGCATACAGTTACATGTAGCACTTATTGTACTGTTTGAAGTAATCATCAATTCTCTTGTGAAAAAAAAAAATATATATATATATATTTATGTAAATATATTTGGCCATTAGAAAGCGTTATACGACGCTTCTTTTCTCTTTCTCTATCTCTCTCCCTCAGTAATTATTGACCAAATGTGATGTCTGCGGCCTTAAAAAAAAAGAAAAAAAAAAGGTTTTGAGTATCTTCATTTCGAATAATTATTTGTACGGAGTGAGGCTTTGAACAGCAATGTATTGAATTCTTAATTCAGTCTATTTCGTAACTGACAGCAAGAGCATTTAATGCTAATACGAGATGAGCCAGTGTAAACAAAAGGTGACTTTTTATTATAATTTGCTATGTAATTTAAGGGTAATTTACTATATAATTTAGGGGTAATTTTAAGTGTAAGCCACATGGCAACTGATTTGAAGTGAAAAAAAAGGGGTCATTGAGAAAAACATTAAAAAATCACCAACTACTTCTGCCGGAAACCAAAAGCAACAAGCATACAGTTACATGTAGCACTTATTGTACTGTTTGAAGTAATCATCAATTCTCTTGTGAAAAAAAAAATATATATATATATTTATGTAAACATATTTGGCCATTAGAAAGCGTTATACGACGCTTCTTTTCTCTTTCTCTATCTCTCTCCCTCAATAATTATTGAGCAAATGTGATGTCTGCGGCCTTAAAAAAAAGAAAAAAAAGTTTTTGAGTATCTTTTTTTCGAATAATTATTTGTAAGGTTTAAGTATAATCATGAAATGTTGGCCAACCATTTTGTTCTATGGAGAAAGAGTACGAACTAAAATAGAAAACACACATACCATATCCTAGACTGCGGAATCAATTGTTTGCATGATAAGAAAGAGAGGTGTGTGCCCGGTGCAACTTAAGATGGTAGAGTTTTGATTATAGCGCCACCTACTGGACTTCGTCACACATGATCTCATCTTTGATCAATAGTACAGCCAGTTCGGAGTTTGCTCATGGACAAAATTTATTGGTACGAATGGCCATTCTTTTTTCCTCAGTCGGTTAAGGTCACTTCACTCGTTTTCAGAGCGACACAAAGCATAAGCTTTATGCAAAAAAGAAAAGGTATGGGATTCATCAATCCTGCTCAGGTAAAGAATGAACTTGGGTAGACCAGATGACCTGAATGATCCGTCAATAACACTTGTGAAAGCATCCATTTCATTATTTTGCATTGGATTGGATTGATTGGGGTCAATTCAGGCCATCTACTTGGCAAAATAAAACATAGGAACATTATAGTAGTGGCGTTTACAATGAGAGCCAGGCAGTATTGAAAGCATCTTGTGCTTGTAATAGGATGCCTACACATGAAAATGCTATATATTTTACAATGGCAACATATGTTGCAAATAATTCTGTGTGAAGTCATTGAATGTGTTAACAATCTCCTTCTATTGATATTGTCACATTCCACTTTTGCTGTCAGGTGGATCATGCTAGGAAGCAGCATTTATAAGGATTACATGAATAGTCATTACATCGCAGATGCTTATCACAGTGAATTACAACCCAACATAAAAACAACCAATTTAAAAACCGACATGTCTGTCGATACGAATGACCTTTTCTGTTCATGAGCAAAGTTCATTTATTTTGAGCAATTCATTCCATAAGTATGCACATTTTTGTTGTAATACATTGCACGTTTTGTTTTCTTTGAATCTGCATCGATAACAAACGTGTTACTGAAAATGAAATTTCATTTGAATTTGAATTGAATTGGAGTGGAACTGCCATCTGGCTTAAACGCAAACGAGGAACGCTCTTGATCCAACTCCCAGGATCCACCGATGGATTTGGTCCCTATCACTTTAGGACACTGTAACATTCTAAAAAAACAACAACAACAACAAAACGAGCGATGTAACAAATTCACATTTCATTCAATTCTGGAGATATTTACCAATCTTGCACAATGTAATTGAAAAAAAAAATGAATATCAGTCGACTGTTATCGTGTTGTTTTGTTTGCTAGTCCATGTCCGTATGACGCTGTGTTTTATCTTCTTTGCACTCTCTTTGAACTGGTGGCAACTTCGTTTTTGGAATAGAGAACGGATCAATGGCCATAGACGGGTATCCGGGCAACGACATTGAGACAGTGTTTTGATCTCCTGAGATATGGCCCACCACTGAGAATGATGTAACCATAATAGAAATACGTCACCAAATTGTAATAGGTCACCAAAGTGAGGAACTGTAATGGCCTCTTACTCAGGGTATCGAAATAATAGGTTGACAACTACAAAAGAATTCAAATAGCTATGTTAATTTATGGTCCCTTTAAGTATATTATTATTTTTTGATTAAGTAAAATTAAGCCAGGCCATTCGAGACTCCCCTCCCTCCTGTACTCGCAGCTTTCCGCCATCTTTTTGGTTTTTTGGGCTTTTTTTTTTTGCGAGTGAGTCCTTGTTGAGAAAGATTTTCTAGTCGTTTTGTGAAGAAAGGGCTGTCATCTCGTCAAACACAATTACATAATTAATGTTAATTGTGACGGCCCTTGCAACGTGGAACATGCTATGAAATGAAAATGCAACAGTTTGCAATATTTCTTATCCAAACAATTATGTACTGAATTTGTTTGAACACTTTTTTTCCCTTCCACAGGGTGTTTTATTCATACACATATTCAGAAAGTCACATTTACAAATAATTTTTTAAATACAAAACAGAATAATAATTTGGTTATCGACAAACAGTGGTCTACTGCACTTGTACATATGATAACAAAATTTCTGTAACTTTTTTTACAACATATGACTTATATCATTCTTTTATTTTCTTGGCAGAAATAACCCTGAAAACACTATGAATATCATATAATTTTAATTAAATATTCAACAGCACTTAATAAATAAAGCCCATTTTTTCACAAAATTTTTTTCTCTACTTTTCATTTGACTTTTCCATCTCAAAATAACATTTTATATCAGATATTACATATTCGAATGACGGAACGTTTTTTTTTTTTTTATTTCGCTGAAAAAAAAAATTTCTCTTCTTATAACAATCATCATACAGTTTAATGCACTGTTGTTGAGACCATAAAATCCGAATAACTTATGTTGATTTGTAAATACAATTTGTTTATCTATCTTCAACAGTAACCATCGCTCAAACTTATTCCATATATTATTTGAATAGGGACATGAACAGAATATATGCATTATGGTTTCCTCACTGTCATTACAAAACGTACACTTTTTATCTGTTACAAAACCAAATTTTAAAAGAGCGTCTTTCATATCTGATATTCTATTGAGAATCTTAAATTGAAACCACCTCATATTAATATCAATAGTTGATTGAAAAGGAATTAAACAGTATAAAGACCATGTTTCATCATCAAGATCCAACATACTACTCCACTTAACAAAACTGTTACAATGTTTTGACGTGTGTCTTAACAACGTTTGATAAATATCAGAACAACCTTTCTTATGTTTCAGTATTACATTTAAACCATGAGGAATAAAAGGGTCTGTTATTTTCGACATGCAGTTTTTTGCAAATGATTGGATAGAATTACACAATTCACCGTGCTGAAGAAAGTTAGTTTGTATACCAAACTTCCTCTGAAATTCAAAATATGAAAGAAATTTTCCAACATTATCTAACAAGTCATTTATAAAACGTACACCTTTTTCACACCAAGACTTGAAATATTATACAGTGTTATTATTCATTTTAATCAAAGGATTATTTCAAAGAGGCTGGCTTGCCCAATTATCATTTGTATTGATTTGTAGAAATTCTGAAAAAGCCAGAAGTACCTTTTTCCAAAAATCATTAGGCATTACATTGGCAAGTTTTTTGTTGTACAATGACCCCATAAATAAATGAAACGATATTGGTTGGGGCAAGAAAGAACAGAACATGTGGAACGTGTAATTTTCAGTCTGCGGATCACAAATAAACCTTCTGATCCAGGATATTTTAAGAGATTTAGCATGCATGAAAATATCAATCATTTTAGTACCACCATGACAATATAACTGGCACATTTGATTTCTATTTATTTTATCGGGTTTATTTTCCCATATAAACGAATAAAAACAACGATTTATATCTGTCAATGTTTTAAAATTTGGTTCAGGAAGTGATAACAACAAATAATCTCATTTTGACATCAATAATGATTTAACTACAGTAATTCTTCCTAAAACAGTAAGTGATCGTTTAGACCAGGAGGTCATCGTATTTGTAATATCTTTCATTTTTTCACAATAATTTTGTTCAACCATTTCATATAATTTAACTGAAAATTCTATTCCCAGGTACCTAAAGTACCTACCCTGAAAAATCCAGTCAAATTACAATCTTCCAATAATTTAGTTCTACAATTCCGATTCTTTCCTATCCATATTATTTTAGTCTTTCTGGGGTTAATTCTTAAATTCGATATATTAGCAAAAATATCAAAAATCTCAAGAGCATCTTTTAGATCTTGATCTGATCCGTCGAGTGTTAAAAGTGTGTCATCTGCGTATTGTTTTTTTTTTTCATTAAAAGAATTTCACTGACCAACAGAAAAAGGTAGGGTGACAAGGGATCCCCTTGTCGACAGCCCTGTTCTATTTTGAATCTATCTGTAAAATAAACGTTCACTAAAACACTGGAAGTAGCATTGTTGTAAAACAACTGAACCCATTTTTTCATAGATTGGCCGAAGTTAAAAAAAAATCTAAAACTTTAAAAAGAAACTTATGAGACACAGAATCAAAAGCCTTTTCGAAGTCAATTAAAAGTAACAAACCTGGTATATCATGTAACTCTGTGCATGTATATAAAAGTATATCATACAGTAAACGAATATTTTCACCAATGTATCGACCTTCCAAAAATCCGGTTTGATTTCCATGTATCAAATATGATAAAAACTTCTTAAATCTGTTTGCTAAACAACCAGATGTCAGTTTATATATTACATTCAATAAAGAAATTGGATGCCAATTCTTTAGAAACTGTCGGGGTTGATTTGCTTTTGGAATTAATGTGATTACTCCCATTTTTTGTGCTGCCGACATTTGTCCTGAAAAATAAGCATATAATTTAAGGAATTTAACCAAAAAGACTTTATTTCCTTCCAAAAAACACGACAAAACTCCACGGTAAAACCGTCTAATCCGGAAGATTTATTACATTTCATATTTTTTTAACACAGAGTATACCTCTTCTCCATTTAAGGGACCTTCTAATGATAACGACATTTGTTGTGATAATTTTGGTATGTCAGAAGATGACAATAATAAGTCTAAATCTACATCTGTGGTTTCTTTTTCTTCATACAAGCAGGAATAAAACTGAAACACTTCTTTCTGTATATCGCACTGATTCATAATGATATCATTTTCACAAAAAAGCTGACGAATTTGTCTATTAACATTATTCTGTTTTTCCAAGGTTAAGAAATACTTTGAGGGTTTCTCTCCTAATTCCATCCACTTAATCCTGCTTCTAATTGCGATTCTTTCATTTTCTTTTGAGCGTAATATTTCAAATTCTTCTTTCTGTTTATTTATTTCATCTAATATTTCACTTTTATCATTACACAATAATAATTTTTCTTCTAAATCTTCTATACTTTTCTCCAATTCCTTTTCTCTATTAATATTTTGCTTTTTAATATAAGAAGCGTAAGAAATAGTTTCCCCACGTATTATCATCATTAAAGTTTCAAAAAATAACTGATCATTAACAGTCAGCTGACATTCAGCAATTACATTGTCATCGTGATCAAACTGGACATTTCCCTTTGCATAAAATATAATTGTATCTTTTATAATATGTTAATTTTCTGAACATATATTTCATCTTTCAATAAAATATTTATTACATTTCCAAAACCCTGGTCCCCAGGAAATAGTTTCCCCACGTATTATCATCATTAAAGTTTCAAAAAATAACTGATCATTAAC
Organism: Diadema setosum; assembly: GCF_964275005.1. NCBI lineage: Eukaryota > Metazoa > Echinodermata > Echinoidea > Diadematoida > Diadematidae > Diadema > Diadema setosum. The sequence goes on from NC_092702.1 coordinate 17,695,362, forward strand.
AGTCAGCTGACATTCAGCAATTACATTGTCATCGTGATCAAACTGGACATTTCCCTTTGCATAAAATATAATTGTATCTTTTATAATATGTTAATTTTCTGAACATATATTTCATCTTTCAATAAAATATTTATTACATTTCCAAAACCCTGGTCCCCATTTAAACTCATTAAGATTTAAACTAAGAGAAACTTTAGCATGATCAGTACGGTAACCTGAAGAAATATCAGTGTTACAAACTAAAGAGAGCAATTCGGAGGATATTAAAAAAAAAGTCTAATCTACTTTGCTTAAAGGGATTTTGTTGCCGCCACGTATAAAATCTTTCATCCGGATTACATATTCTCCATGGATCACATAGACTTAAATCATTTTTCATTGTGTCTAATTGTTTTTTGGCCCTAGGGTTATTTACATGTACATAATTATATGTATCGAGGGTTGTATCCTGAACTAAATTCCAATCACCAAAAAAACATAGCCCCATATTCAAAAGGAAATCATGTGGAATATCTGCCTATTCATTTGCACGTTCATGCATGTCAAAAAACATCACCCATGGTAAACACGAACAATTCTCTGTTCAATACCACTGCATATCAGCAAAGCAAATTGAAACTAACTATTAACATAATATTAGAATCACTATTAACTTTAGCATCCATATTGTCTTGATTACACTGACCCCAAGTGATATCCACCTCCATTTAAAAGAAATATCTACCCCTGCGTGACACAATTGCAATTAGCATGTGTCATCCCTTCACAGTACACTTGTATAACAGGTGTCATGCACAAACCGAGACGCAGGGGAATGATGGCACCTCTGCGTGACACAATTACAATTAGAATGTACATGTACATGTAGTTTTCAAATACACCTCTGCAGCCCGCAGACATATGCTGTTTACCGACATACTCATGCCTGTTATGCATATCAGGCCAAGTGAACCCTGAAAATACTTCAAACAAACTACCATAATGTCACATACATGCACATATTATGCGTGCGTGTGTTTTATAAACATAGAAATACATCCTTATCCATACCCACACATGCACACACATGTAGATACGTATATTTGCAATCCAAACATGAATAGACCAACCTGTGTGAACTTTCACAAGTGCTAATAAAAACCAAACTGTCCTTTCAAACCGTTCAAAAACAATGCCCCATATTCAAAAACAAAAGGAAACTTACGGAATATCTGGCTATTCATTTGCACTTTCATGCATGACAGAAACATCACCCCTGGTATACACGAACGATTCTCCGTTCAATACCACTCCATATCAGCAGAGCAAATTGAAACAAACTCTTAACATATTAAAATCACTATTAACTTTAGCATCCATTATTGTCTTGATCACATTGACCACAAATAATACCGCCGCCATTTTGATGAAAATCCTGTGCATGACATACAGTGTAATTACAATTAGCATGTGTCATCCCTTCACAGTACACTTGTACAGCAGGTGTCATGCACAAAACGAGACGCAAGGGAATGGGCACCTCTGCCTGACACAATTACAATTAGAATGTACACAGTTTTCAATTACACCTCTGCAGCCCGCAGACCGATGCTTTTTACCAAAATGTTAATGTCTGTTTTTCATATGAGGCCAAATGAACCCTGAAAAATTCCTCAAACAAACTACCATAATGTCATGTACATGTATTCTATAAACATAGAAACACATCCTTTTCAGTACCCACACATGCACATACATACGTATATTTGCAACCCAATCATGAATAAACCTACCTGTGTGAACTTTCACAGGTGTTCAAAACCAAACCGTCCTTTCAAACCATGCAAAAACACAGCCCCATATTTAAAACAGGAAACTTAAACGGAATATCTGGCTATTCATTTGCACGTTCATGCATATCAGAAACATCACCCCTGGTAAACACGAACAATTCTCCGTTCAATACCAATCCATATCAGCAGAACAAATTGAAACAAACTCTTAACATATAAAAATCACTATTAACTTTAGCATCCATTATTGTCTTGATCACACTGACCACAAATAATACCGCGGCCATTTAAATGATTATTTTCCTGTGCATAACACAATTACAATTAGCATGTGTCATCCCTTCACAGGGGTGCACGTCACGAGACCGACACCCACGAGTCATACAGCCCACGAGTTATACAGCTCACAAGTCATACAGCCCACAAGTCATACTGCTCACAAGTCATACAGCCCACCAGTTATACAGCCCACGAGTTCGACACTGAGTAAATAAAGCCTACGAGTTCGACATCAAGTAAAATAAGCCCAGGAGTTATACGGCTCACGAGACCGACACTACGCACAAAAGGCTCATGAGACCGACAGTAAGCAAACAAAGCCCACGAGACCGACACTACACTTCAAAGGTCCACGAGACCGACGCTACGCATACAAGGCTCACGAGACCGACACTAAGCAAAGAAGGCCCACGAGACCGACACTAAGCAAAGAAGGCCCACGAGACCGACAGGATGAACAGCGCCACCTATAGACCAATAAATTGTATAGGGTGTCCTGATAATAGCATACGAAGATATGAGACATGGAAAAGAAGAGTTGCCATCTCCTGTTACCCAATCAGTTGCCCCCCACCCCCACCCCCACCCCCCCCCCACCCCGAAATGATCAGGATCTTTAATTGTGTTTGCATGGGTGTTTGTTTGTGAAAAAATGAACAAAGTACAGTAAAAGTGTGTAAGAGATCTTTCGACAGTAAACCTGCGAGGGTGTTGAACTAGTATTAATAAAAGATAAAAAAAAAATAACGTAATCGTCTATTAAGGTAGCGTAAGGGATTCGGAAAAAATTAGATGGATCCATGAAAACAGCTATTGTATTTCACGAAAAAAAAATGTACTGTTTGGAGGAGAATAACACAAGCCACAAATTGAGGTGAATCCGTGCGATATAAAACGTTTTAATCAGTAGCATTACATTATAGTTACAGAGAAAATTACAAATAGATCTTACTGCAAAACTTCCAAGCAGGAGGGTAGCATATCTAAAATAGAATAAGTAACTAGTGAATCGGGAAAGAGAAGAGGTAAAAAATATATCCTGTCCATCTTCTAGCTAAAAACTGGGAAAGCCTATCAAAATAGCACGATGGCATTATCAAAGCTCTAAAATTAATCCATACATCGTTCTTGCCCTCTTTTTAATTCATTTGTGGGTTTTTTTTTGTCTCTTTTTTTCAGGAGGGGGGTGAAGAATATTAATTCTTCTATTTTTTTTTGGGGGGGGGGGGCATGAAGAATACAATTCTATTTTTCTACTTGATAACGATGTCGCTCCCTGACACACTTGCCCCCACCCCCAAGTATGTAGAAATACATGTTTGATGTCGTTCATAATTATGTAGATGGTCACCATCTTTCAATTGATAGCGTGACGAAATTACAACCGCCAGTATGTTATTTTTCCGTTCATGGAACACCCTGTACAGGTGATTGACATGTAGATGGCGCTGTTTATCCTGTCGGTCTCTTGGGCCTTCTTTGCCTACTGTCGGTCTCGTGGGCTTTCTTTGCTTAGTGTCGGTCTCGTGAGCCTTTATAACTTAGTGTCGGTCTCGTGGGTCTTTTTTGCCTACTGTCGGTCTCGTGGGCTTTCTTTGCTTAGTGTCGGTCTCATGAGCCTTTATTGCTCAGTGTCGGTCTCGTGGGCTATGTTTGCTTAGTGTCGGTCTCATGAGTCTTTTGTGCGTAGTGTCGAACTCATGGGCTGTATGACTCCTGAGCCGTATAACTCTTGGGCTGTATGACTCATGGACCTATTATTGATGTCGGTCTCGTGGACCGTATGACTCGTGGGTGTCGGTCTCGTGGGATGCCCCCCTTCACAGTACACTTTTACAGCAGGTGTCATGCACAAAACGAGGCGCAAGGGAATGGTGGCACCTCTGCGTGACACATTTACAATTAGAATGTACACAGTTTTCAATTACACCTCTGCAGCCCGCAGACCGATGCTTTTTACCAAAATGATAGTGTCTGTTTTGCATATCAGGCCAAATGAACCCTGAAAAATACCTCAAACAAACTACTATAATGTCATAGACATGTATATACATATTATGCATGCATGTATTCTATAAACATGGAAACACATCCTTTTCAGTACCCACACATGCACATACATACGTACACGTGTACATGTATATTAATTTGCAACCCAATCATGAATAAACCAACCTGTATGAACTTTCGCAAGTGTTAAAAACCAAACCGTCCCTGCCAACCCTGCAAAAACACAGCCCCATAATTTAAAAAAAAAGAAAAAGAAAAGAAACTTACAGAATATCTGGCTATTCATTTGCATGTTCTTGCTTGACAGAAACATCACCCCTGGTAAACACAAACAATTCTCCGTTCAGTACCACTCCATATCAGCAGAGCAAGTTGAAACAAACTCATAACATATTTAAATCAATTGCTATTAACTTTAGCATCAGCATCCATCATTGTCTTGATTACACTGACCACAAATGATACCGCCGCCACTTAAATGAAATATCTACCTGTGAATAACATAATTACAATTAGCATATGAATCCCTTCACAGTACACTTGTACAGCAGGTGTCATGCATAAAACGAGACGCAAGGGAATGGTGGCACCTCTGCGTGACATTGGACGTTGTTTTCTCTGCAGCCCGCGGACCAATGCTTTTTACCAACATACTCATGTCTGATATGTATATCAGGCCAAGTGAACCCTGAAAATGCTTCAAACAAACCACCATATTATGTCTTAGACATGTACATATTATGCATGCATGTGTATAATAAACATTAAACGCACATCAATATCCATGCACACACATGCACATACATGCATGATACATGTATTTGCAACCAAATCAAGAATAAAGTGTGAAAACCAACCCGTCCCTTCCAAATATGCAAGAGCAAAGCTCCATGTTCAAAAAGAAAACACATTCCCGCATGACAGAAAGCACCACCCCTAGTAAACACGAACAATTCTCTGTTCAATATCACTCCATATCAGCAAAAAATATTGAAACAAGCTCGTAAAACGTAACATTATTAAATCAGTATTAACTGTTTACATCCATATCATTTTGATAGTGATATCCGTCTCCATTTACAAAAAGTATCTGCGGAGCGGCGTCTTCTCTGAGCAGCACCTGTCAACCTACATATCCTACATATGTATGCATACATGTATGCAACTACAACTGTACTGTACAAGATCAATATTTCGTTTTATATTTTCCAGGAATCTGGCACATGGGCTGTTGTTCATAGCTGTTTGAATTCTTGATTTGAACACTTGATTTTCCTTTGAAAAATATCTTCTTCTTTTTTTATAACAGATGTTACTTTATTATTCTTTTTTTGGTATTGGATTTGTGGAAAAAAAGTTGCAAAAAAAACTTTGAAATTGAAATATGGTGATCCACCAATCAAAGAAAATTATACTCCTACCTATAATGGCATTCCACACCAATGAAGATGTCAGTGTAAAGTCAACGGATATCCGTAAAATCAAGGCCTTCCTTCACGAAGGTCCATCCATTGGATTCTGTTCCCGGCCGGGATAGTCTGCCTGTCACAGAATTCCATCTCGACATCACAATCCACCCTCCGTAGTTACAGCCGAGACGGTTTTGTCGATCACCACATACTTCTCCATTCCTTTCTCAAGAATCTGTCGTCGTGTTATGTTTTATTTTGTTTATAATAAGTATTAAGAGCGCTGACGCACTAGTACATTTCAGCTACTTTTTTTTAAATAATAACTACTCTCTAAATTCCTTAGATGGAGCTGAGGGACAAATCCAAAATTAGATTGAAAATCTCAAGCTGATAGATTAAGAAGTCAATCTAATATTTGAAGTCTAATTTTAGATTTGTCCCTAACCACAATCTCATTTAATGGTAACATTACAACGTGGACAGAAAGTAAAAAAAAAAAAGAAAAAAAAAAATGAAGAGTATCGTTATTACGAACGCCGCTCTGAACCTGTTTATGTTACGTATTTGTTTGCTTATACCATTCTCTCTTCATCTCTATAAGAAAAAAAAAAAACTAAGAAGATACGCAGGCAAGATAAGCGACCTTACAACCTATGAGTTTACAGGATAAAGTACACCTGTTTTAGATACTTTGTTAAAAAAACAATAGGGAAGAGTATTCCAAATTCGATGAATCAATGTGGTTCTTTGTCTACAATCAAGAGGAAACGTGAAAATATATATCATTAATTCATGTAATGTACATATAATTCTGCCTTCCTGTCATAGATCAATATCAATATCAAGTAGGCCTATTTGTTGATGGAAGCCTTCATAGATCATTGACCTTTGCTTCTTCCGCCATACTTTGAATCTGTACTTGTATGTGTGTACAGCATTAAAGTATGCATCGAATATCAATTACGCACAATATGTGTCACTCACAATCAAACATAATTTTATTCACTACGCATCGCCTTGTGTGTTGTATGGTGTATTGTGTCAATACCTTTATTCAAGCTGTGGAAACAAAATAAATTGAAATGAAAACTATCTACAGCTGTGTGCTACGATATCAAAACTATCATGTTATCATTATCACTATCATAATAATGATAATGATCATCACTATTACTAGCACTATATACTGCTTACTACTACTACTACCACTACTACCACCAATATAACACTACTATAACTGCTGTTGCTACTACTACATGTACTACTACTACTTACTGTATACTATACGAATGACCCCCACTGTTGAATGGGTCTGTACGGCTTGTGTACACAAAGTACATCTGACTTGGATAATTCAAACAATTCAAAGGACTGGTAGTCCTACACGCACCGATCCGTACCGATCCACACACACACAAAAAAAACAACACAACAAAACACAACTGTGAGTCTGTGAATATGTGTTATGAAATGGGTCGAAATTCTTTTTTAAACTGTAGCGAAACTCTGTGCTATTTGTAATTTACAGGGTGAATTATGTATTTGCATTTACAGTGCGCATAAAAAAAAAATAGGCAATTTCCTTAGTTTGTTAGTTCAGTAAGTATGTATGCAGTAAGATGCTTTGTAATATTTTCACATTTTCCCCACCATACCCTTTTAAGAATGTCATCAAGTCTATGATAACCTTGTTTTGCAAACACTTAGGGATATCACAATCTTACTCAGAACTTGATTGAACGTTGCCTATGTCAACTGCAGATAAGGACTATTGCCTCTTTATGTTTAGTGCTATACTAAATCCATTCCGTTCCACCTTCACAAGTATAGACATACCGTTACTCTCTGGAAGTACAGATTTGTTACAATAAGTCAAAATTATTAGTGTCCAAGTAGTGACGTTGGATACCAAACCATATAATGTAGCGATTTTTTTTTTCGTGCAACGCTCGCAGTCAGTCTTCCGTACAAAAGGGTATAGAACTCTAATAGAAGTATGTCGACAATTTCCAAACCCAATCGTTTCATGTATCATTATTGATATGAAATGGACATTACAAAAGCTTTGTGCGACCAGCATGAAGCTATACTGCTTCCTCGAGGGGTGATCTTTGATCGCATACCAGTTTGTGAATGTCCGACTGAAGTGCAGAAAAGGTGACAGAGAGAAGGTGGATTTATCATTATCCAAATTCAGTCTTCTATATTGAAGTATTACTAGAAAGAATACATGAATACAATTTTTCTTAAGCGCGTAAACACAACTTGCTATAGCTCTACTATTTCTTTACAATTAACGTATACGAAAGGTTGCTATAGTAGATAATACCCTGTAAGAGACTATAGGATTGTGATTAAAGATTATCCGGGCACTAGCCGATGATGTGATGTAGACGATTATCTTCATCATCATCACGTCGTTCCTTTTGAAATGTTAAAATCACCGCAAACGTTTCACATCCAGACCAACATGACATGACTGCCGGCTTACAATGCTGAATTTACTTCAGTAATCATCTAAAACACGAATCAACAACAAAAATAACAACAACAAGAACAACAAACTTTCACCCAAAAACATTTCCACTTCACATACAATGTATGATACCATCTTTTAGACAATAAATTGTTCATAATGATGCAAATTAGCTTATTATGTTATTTTGATGGTTTAAGACACATCATTTCAAAATGAAAACTGTTGCTATAAATGGATTCCTCATCACAAAAAAAAAAAACTTGAAGAGTTGTGTTATTTGTATGTGATTACGCCAATTAGGCTAATAAAAAAATTTCCCAAGGTTTTCAAGGTGGCAACCAAGCTAGATTTATTTCAATACCCTTCTAGAACACAAATTGACAACAAGAACAACCAAAACACCTTGCACTTAACTTTTCCAGGTCATGCACTTGTTCTATGGGACCGTCTACTGGACTAATGCCAGGTTTACGCCATACACTTGCGCGTCTGTTCTGAATGACTAACTGCTCACACGCCAACGAGAACGAGGTGTATGCGGCATAGTAAGCGGCCATTCTGTTGCATGCACGTACGAATCGAACGAGTATGACAATTATTCTGAGGATTTCAGGATTTTGAACGGACATCGGTAAAGTAAACTCATCTGTATACTATCAGTCCTCTTGTTTTTTTGGTATGTCTGTATTACTGCATGGTGAGATTGAAATGTGGTTTTATCTATAATACTGACGATTCGACGATTCGTGGTGTTTACGGGTATGGTGGAGCGTGTTACACCCCTTGTGTGTCCATGATGATTAAAAGCTGTTGTGTTCCTTTTCCAACCATGAAAATTCATTTCCTTTTATACGCTGGATTATTGCAGAGATTAGGTCATTCATACCTTTTCTTACAAGAACACAACTGGAGACTTCTTTGTAATGGAAGGGAGACAATAATTATACGGATTTCCAGTGAATTAATTCAGGCGAAAAAAAATCAACAGTTGTTCTGCGTACGAATTTAGGAGCGCGTATTCTCCAGTGACATGGGATTAGTTTTTTTTTTCCTATTTCAAGAGCTCTGCGTACTCTGTATAATGCACCATAAGATTACATAAACAATAATGAGAGACAATATTCTTCAACCATGCATAATTTCGAGATGTTTGCCAAAGTGATATACGACCTTAGATTTGGTATAAGGTCTTATCATTACTCACGTGCACATGATTCACGTCTTCTGAAGTACGTTCGTTTATTTATCATGTTTATAGTGCACAAAAGGACTCATCTAAATGCAGTATAATTCAAGTTGAACTATAACGTAGATTTGTCCATTCGTGTGATAGGATGCCTTCTTGATGACGAATAACGATTTTTGTTGAAGATGATAGAAGTTGCAGATGCAAGTTACAGTGATCGCTGTCCACTAAAGAGAAAAACTGAAGATAGAAAAGTTACTACCAGAGCTTTTGATGTATAAGAGAAACTACGAGATGTAAGTTTTCCTCAGAAATTTCAGCTAGAGCTGTACAGAAAAAGATTTCAGTGTTAGAGGTGGAAAATTCTGAAGGTATATTATGTAGATGAGGCATGGAATCGTTTCAAACCAACGGTGTAACTTATGCCGAAACAGATACATGGGGAAGAAACGGTACACTGTTAGATACCAGTGGATTCATCTCGGCACCGTTTCATGAAATTTGTCGGCCCTGAGAAATTGTCAGTCTCTGACAATTTCAGCAAAAGCCTTAGTTTTGATCGGCTGAGAAGTTCTGGTCGCTGACTGTTTGCTATGGTGATTGTCTGAGACAAAAAAAAAAAAACAAACGACAACAACAACTTGTCAGGGCGGACAACCTTCATTAAACGGTACCCTTGGATGCTATCGATATAAGGAAACAAGAAAAGAGAGGGTATTATCCATGACTGAGTAGAATACTTGATACCAAACCTCTTCTTCTCTTCACTTCCCTGATCCTGACATTGCTACTGAATGTGTGTGTTGGGTGTGCGCTGCGTGTGTGATAAGATAATGGTGTGTGTGTATAGTGTAGGCCTGATAAGTTGTTTTGTTTTTGTTGTTTCATTTTTGCACAATATGCCATTTAACGACCGTACTTTGTATAATCTATTTTTGGGCCCCAACGACAAGCACTAGATGCTTCAAATGGGACTGTACAGTACTGGTTTTTGTTTGTTTGATAGATACTTTATTTTCTGCAAATCTATTACATAATCATGAACATGGGAAACATACAAAGTATACTTGAAACAGAGTCGTTTGACTTGCATAAACAACGATATAAAAGGAAATTAATGATATAATATTACAGTATGCATGTCTGTGCAGCAGGGATTACAATAACAATATTACATTTAAGAAGCGATAATGCAGAGGGCCGCCATTGTAAGCATTGCTTGAAAAGATGGCCGGCCCGAGGAAAAGGTAGGGACGTATTAAATTCGTAACAATACAAATTCTGCTGCGAAGATAGCAGGGGAAAATAAACTCTGATGTGTGATGATGGTGAATGTGCGTGCAGGTGCTTGAAAGTGCACAGGGGCAGATAGGCTGGAATTTAGAATAATAAAATTGGTTTGCTGGAAGAGGGAACGACATACGATGTTGCTATCGGGAGACCAACATGAGTCATATAAATTATTCGTGCTTAACTCGTATTTGAAGTATACTGCAGTAAAATATATTTCTTTAAGTTTGCTTTGAATGAAAACAAGGAGGCACACTGTTTCAACTCCTCAGGAAGAGTGTTCCATGTATCCGGACCGTGATGTCTAATCGACTTTTGAGCAAGTAAAAGCTTTGGATTACTTAAATGAAAATCATGGGAACGACGGGTAGGGTATGGGTGAATATGGTCATTGGTTACTAGGGCATTATGGAAAAATGGTAATAAATTTCGAATGTGTTTATACCATGCCGTCAATCCCTCGTTTGAGGCGAGACCCCATCACTTTAAAGAAGCTGATGGGGTGTTACGATTCTTCGTTTGAGAGTTAGGAGTCGAAGTATTTGTCCATTGCAAATTAACTTTCTGCTCAGGCCTGACAAACCAGGAGGCCAAGCCAGGGTTTAATGACTACAGCAGCTGTCGTATTACGTAAGAGCATGATAAGGATATCTGCCTGTGGCAGACCATTCACAGTGAACTCAATTTTTTCTATCCTTTCTAAAGTTTTCAATTTTATATTCTATTGAGAAATTCTACGGTCATCCATTTTACATTTCGAACGAAAAAAATTGACCCGTAAATAACGAAAATACAGGAATAAGAAGGAGCTATATAGCCCATGCCAAAACCAAAACAATCTCCTCCTCTCGCGGTGCCCCCCCCCCCCCCCTGGCGCTGTGGTGATGACTGATGCTTAGATTAGGCCAGGGTCAAGAAACAGGTGTTTTATATCTTTGGTTTTTAAGTCATTGATTGCCAAGATATACACTGGCATTATTTACGGGGTCTAGCCCCTTCAAACGAGAGATTTGCGTCATGCATTAATATGGCAGTTAGGTATAAATGTATATCATGGGCCTTTAGAGTTTTTAGGCGATAAAATATGGGATCAGTGTGAGCGAAACAATTTGAATGTGTGCATATACGAAGAGCCTTTTTCTGGAGAAGAAAAATTGTGTTCAATTTGGTTTTGCTACAGTTGCCCCATACAATATTGCAGTACATAACATATGGTAGAAATAAGGTGTTGTATAACATCATTAAAGTTTGATCATTAATTAAGTATTTTATTCTCCTTAAAACACCAGTTGCTTTGGATATTGCTGTTATGATATTCTGGACATGAGTATTCCAAGTTAGATTGCTATCTAGGGTCACTCCTAGGAACTTGGTTGAATGTTTCTCAGCAATGTTTATATCATCAATAGAAATACTTTGAGGAAGGGTGGGTTGGGATTGAAGCGTATGAAAATGTATAAAACATGTTTTATCAATATTCAATGAAAGCTTTAATTACTTCTAAACTATTTCGAAATGTTACTTAATTCCATATTTAATGTATCAACCAGTGTTACAATATCCTTGTGGGAATAAAAAACGTTGGTGTCATCTGCAAATAAGATGAAGTTTAAACGAGGAGAGGAATTGATAATATCATTAACATAAATCAAAAAAAGTAGGGGCCCGAGGATAGATCCCTGAGGGACACCACATGAAACGTTCAAATATGATGAGTGACTGGATTTAAATGCAACATATTGTTTTCGATGACGTAGATAACTTCTAAACTACGACAAAGTAATCCCTCTCACCCCATAATTATGTAATTTTTCAAGTAAAATGTCATGATCAATAGTGTCGAATGCTTTACTAAGATCCATAAAGACTCCAATTATGTGCTCCTTTTTAATAAGCGCAGCAATAATATTATCAAAAGATTTGATTATAGCATAATCGGTCAACTGTCGGTAGGAAATCCTTTCCTAAAACCAAACTGATTCACATTTAATATTTCATTTTCAATCATGAACGAGGAGAGACGCTTATAAACTACTTTTTCTAAAATTTTCGATATTGCAGGTAACAATGAGATGGGTCTATAATTTTCCACCATTGATGGATCTTCTCTTTTATAAATGGGGATAACTTTGGCGATTTTCAAAGAGTCTGGAAACGTACCGTTAAGTAGGGATAGATTGAATATATGGGTGAGAGGGGCTGCTATTGGGGTAAATAATTTTTTTCAAGAAATTCACCCTTAAGTTATCAGGCCCACAGGATTTACTACATTTCAGAGATCGAACAATATCAATAATTTCCGATTCATTAATTGGAGTAAAAAACAAAGAATTTTGATTACTTTCAGGTAAGTAATCTTTCTGATTTTTGATATCATTATGGGAATAGATGCTGCTAGAGAAGGACCAACATTGACCAAAGAAATTGTTTAAAATATTTGCAATTTGGTCAGGATTGGTAATAACATTATCATTATGAGTAATGCTATCAGGACATTCCGTAGGTTTCATTTTGAATATTTCATTAACAATCCGCCAAAGAGCACTTTTATCATCCTTATTAGATTCGAGTTTGTTTGAAATATATGATTTACGTGAAACTCGAATCAAGGTAGTTAATTTGTTTCTATATAATTTATTCCTTTTCACGTTTTCAGGAGTAAGTTTCCTCAGAAATATTTTATAAAGACGGTTTCGAGTAAGAATGGAATGTATAAGACCTTGAGTAATCCACGGTTGCCGAGCTCTTTTCCTTCCATTTTTTTTTTTTTTTTGGGGGGGGGGGGGGAGTTAAAGGAATATGTTTATCATAATAATCTAATAGTTTTTGTAAGAAAATTTCGTAGGAAGAATTAACCAGTTTGAAGTTAATACTGGAATTAGACAACTAGGGGATACCCTACCACCCCTTCTCTCTCTTCCTTTCCCTCTCCCTCTCCCCCTTCTCTCTCTCTCTCCCTCTCTCTCTCTCTCTCTCTCTCTCTCTCTCTCTTCTGGTTAAAGAAGAGTTGGCCCTATTTTGATGAATCATTTTGGAACAGTAAATTTGTTTGACCTACTAAGTATATCTTCGCAGGTGACCTTGCTTTATTCTATAGTGACGCCCACAATAATCCACGGGGTGGGGGTGGTACAACAAAAGAAGTAATAACAATAGGTATAAAAGAGAACTAAGATTCAAGGAAGGAAAAGTCATGAGTTATGAACATTAAAGAGGAAGGAGTGCAAAATATCTCTTAGCGGTAAACAATGGAGCGTATGAAGCTATGTTCTAATACCATTAGGGAGCCACGTAAGCAGCGATGTCAAGAGCTCCAGGGATCATTGCGTTCTTTCGTTTATCTGTACAGTGTATCATTAATCTTTTGCAAAGTCGAATGTTTATGTTTATGATGTAATTCCAGATTTATTATGTGTTATGTTTTATTGGAAAAAGAAGAATGAAAAGGAATTGAGTTGAATTGAATTGAATTGAATTCAATTGGATTGAATTGAATTGAATTGAATTGAATTGAATTGAATTGAATTGAATTGTATGGGCGGTGAGTTGGCTCAGTCGGTAGCGCGTCTGCATCACGATCTTAGGGCCCGGGTTCGAACCCGAGTCTGGACTGAGCAATGTTGTGTGTAAAAGCATACCGTCCCCTCTAGCAAGAGGCAAAACACTCTGTCCCTCCGACAGGACATAAAATGGAGGTCCCGTGTATGAGAGAGTCATAACTCATGCACGTAAGAGATCCCGCCTCATTCATTCATCGCAAAGAGCAGGGTGTTTAACGCGGTGAAGTGGTCCCACCTAACATCCAACTGGACCCCATGGAAGACCAGCTTAACGTAGCTGAATATGGGCTATCCAGCCATCTTCTCAGATGGAAATAAAAGAAGAAGAAGAAGAAGAAGAAGGCTAAGGATTGGAAAGGCAAATTCATCATTTGACAGTTTGTAGAATGGTAGAGGGGAAAATGTCAAATTGAAAATAAAACGCAAAATATAGATTATGAAGCAGCACGCAGTTCTCCCGGTGACGTGCATGGCAAATGACGGCTAAGTAAACAAAAGGTAGATGTCTTCCACCATTGGTGCCTAACAAGAATTTTAGGCATGACATGGAGAGACCATGTTCAAAGCGATATAAAGGCAAGAACAAAGCCGGAACTTTTGACAAGCAAACCTTATAACTAAACCAGGATGACAGCAGAATCGTGAAATAGCACTGTACTAGCCAATAGATGAAAAGAGAATATGGTAGAGACTAGTCAAAACATGGAGAAGAACAATAGATAATGACCTTGAACACAGAAACATTTTATGGCAGGGGACTAGTAAAGACCCAGCCACTCGACTAAAGCACTGGAAAAAAGTTGGGGATCACAACTTGTGCCATCCGTGAACGGCACAACCGAAGGGACTGAGTATGGCACAGAATGATATCCAGGAAAATCATTCTTTTACATTTATTCGGTATGCTGCAATTCGCTGGTGATACTATTGATCAACAAAGACTGCTGTTGCGACACTGATTGTCGCCCCTACACGGATTGTCGCCCCCGGCTCGCGGCAACAATCCTTGACGGAGTTGGCGTCAGGGATTGTCGCCCCCGTCACGGATTGTCGTCTGGCGACAATCCGTGACGCTTGTGCAGTTCCCAATTTTTGACCTCGATGGCGACAATCTATGATGGCAAAAAATTTGTTGCGACAAGGCAAGCACCACTCCGAATTCATATACAAATCCGCCAAACAAACTCATCATAGTCAAAGCTGCTGATAAAATCAATATCAACGTTTATGCCAGCAACAGCTTACTAGGTATCCCTCCCCACGCGCAGCTAAAAAAAAAAACACATATGCAAAAAGCTGACATAATAAACACATTCTTCCATCATACACACACACACACACACACACACACACACACACACACACAAACGGACACTAAATTATCATGTGCGCGCGCACATACACACTTCCTTGAAACCTCACCATGACTTTTTACATGGCATGTTTGCATGGATGTAGCCATGTAAGTTATGTGTTAGTATTCAATGACTATGTCCAGAACAGTGGCGTATCTAGGGGGGGGGGGGGGCAAGGGGGGCACGTGCCCCGGGCGCCACTCCTTGGGGGCGCAAAAAAAAAACGAAGAAGAAGAAGAAAAAAAAAAGAAAAGAAGAAGAAGAAGAAGGAGAAAAAAAAATAAAATTTTCGGCTCGCTCGCTGCGCTCGCTCGCCAAAATTTATATAAAAAAGAAGGTAAGAACAAAACGTGATGATGACAAAATGATAGTGTCTATTGTGTTCACACATGTCATTTTATATCTAGAAGGCAAAATATTTCACGGAGCAGCGGCTGCAATTTCTTTCGTTCTGAAGCGATCGCCAATTGGATCAAAAGAAGGCGCCAACAGGGGGGGGGGGGCGCAAAAAAAAAACCCAAATCAAACAAGATAATAACAAAACGTAATGATGACGAGGAAATCTACAATTTCGGCTCACTCGCTCGTACTAATTTAGAGTATTTTTTTCAAGTCCTCAGTTTGTTGGTATAAATCGTTATCTATAAGGCCGTCACTATATCTTGATTAGAATTGTAAGATTTAATAAGCAAAAAAATGACAAGAGTTTCATGATTTGTAAGTTGAAGTACAACAATTTTCGGCTCGCTCGCTACGCTCGCTCGCCAAAATTTGTATAAAAAAAGAGAAGAAGATAAGAACAAACAAAATGATAATGTCTATTGTTTTCACTCATGTCATTTTATATTTAGCAGGAAAAATGTTACACGGAGCAGCGACTGCAATTTCATTCGTTCTGAAGCGATCAATCGCCGATTGGATCAAAAGAGGACGCCAACGGTTTCGAACATACGGGGGAGGGGGGCGCAAAAAAAAATAAAAAAGATAAGAAAAAAACGTAACGATGACGCAGAAATATACAAATTTCGGCTCGTTCGCTCGTACTAATTTAGAGTATTTTTTAAGTCCTCAGTTTGTTGGTATAAATCGTTATCTATAAGGTCGTCACTACAATTGTGAGATTTGATAAGCAAAAAATTACAAGAATTCCATGTTTTGTAAGCTGAAATACAAAAATTTTCGGCTCGCTCGCTGCGCTCGCTCGCCAAAAAAGATAAGAGCAATACGTGATGATGACAAGGACATATACAAATTTCAGCTCACTCGCGCGCACTAATTTAGAGTATTTTTTAAATATCGTATAAATCGTTATCTATAAGGTCGTCACTACAATTGTGAGATTTGATAAGCAAAAAATTACAAGAATTCCATGTTTTGTAAGCTGAAATACAAAAATTTTCGGCTCGCTCGCTGCGCTCGCTCGTCAAAAAAGATAAGAGCAATACGTGATGATGACAAGGACATATACAAATTTCAGCTCACTCGCGCGCACTAATTTAGAGTATTTTTTAAAGTCCTCAGTTTTTTGGTATAAATCGTTATCTATAAGGCCGTCACTATATTTTGATTGGAATTGTAAGATTTGGTAAGCAAAAAATGACAAGAATTCCATATTTGTAAGCTGAAATACAAAATTTTTCGGCTCGCTCGCTGCGCTCGCTCGCCAAAATCTATCAAAATTCATTACATTTAAATCACCCTCAAAAGATCCCTTTTAAGTGCTTGAAAAAGCATCATGTGGACTTAAAGTCCCTACCGGGATGGGGATGGGGTTGAACACTTTTTCAGAAATTAGGGGCGCAATTTTCGTGCTTGCCCCGGGCGCCGTTTTCCCCAGATACGCCACTGGTCCAGAACGATATTACCCAGCAAAATGTGCTTCGAGGGCGAGCGACAATCCTTGCCGCCATAAAAAACAGCCCTCGTCACGGATTGTCGCCAGACGACAATCCGTGACGGGGGCGACAATCCGTGACGCCAACTCCGTCAAGGATTGTCGCCCCGAGCCGGGGGCGACAATCTGTGTAGGGGCAACAATCCGTGTCGCAACAGACTGCTTTGATTTAGAATATACGACTGTTTGTTTGTTTCTTTGTTTTTTCTTAAGGCATGATGTCCATCATTTAATCACACGAATGCAGGGAATTGAGGTGCTCAAACTGTTTAGTTGTATAGGGAAGCAGGTCGGTTATAGTACATGTATATATATATATATATATATATATATATATATATATATTATATATATACATATATATATGTATATTACAGTTTCGGTTGAGATGAGGATTTCAGATTTCTTCTTTTTTCATTTGTGAGAAAACGAGAAACTACTTAAGACATAATATGAAAGAGCAGACAATTGGAGTCCACATTTATATATATATATATATCTATATATATATATATATATGACCATTTTGTGTTTGGATTAATTTAATCACTTAAACTTTGAATTCCTCTGAGAATTGTACGTTCTTTCGTGTCCTATAAGTGGTTTCAACTTATATCAGAAAAATCGTTAAGAACCTGAAGCTCATCTCAGCAAAAAACTATACCATCCCTTTCACTGATGCATTGCAAACGCTGCAATTCGTGCAATGCAGATGCGTCTGTTCGCGTCAGTACAGTTCATGGGAGCGTATTCTTTTGCACACGTCAAAAGGTCTAGCATGCACCATTGATCACATAGACCAAACTCTTCTGCATTTTCCGTTTTGTTTGTAGTTTCACTCCTTGTTTATACATACCTGCATGAAGTCATTGCACAGCGAGTTTGGAAGCCCTTAGATAAATATGGATTCAACATAAAGTTTATATTGCATTCGTGTTAATTTTGAAGGCATAATCACAAATACATGTAGATACTCTATATTGCTCTCGACCACAATTTTATTAAGTGATTTTTTTTTTTTTTACAAAATTACTCCAAGCTTGTTTTATGACAGTTAAACATGTTATTTTTCCTTCTATGTGCACGTAAATTGTATTAAACAGAGTGCAAAGAGCATAGTAGTGTCCAGGAAAATGGTTGTTTGCTTAAGTGCTTAATTGAGAGATCAATATTTCAAAGAAAGAATAAACAACTATTTCAACACACCAACGAGATACTATACTAAAAAAGAAAAGAAAAGGTAAACACAGAGTTTGGGGCGGATTTAGAGTAGATTCGGCTACTGCTTATAAGTAATAGATAGAAAAAAGAAATACAGATCATGAAATATAAAGCATTAAACACTACATGTTATAAAGTACAAGAAAATGGAAACATAGAATAACATAATACTACGCTACGGACATTGTTTACCAAACCTTTTTGTACCACGATGCACGTGATGTAGAGTTCGTGGGCCTTGATTAACTAGTGTCTCGATCGCTCGTGGACCTGTTTTGTCTGGTGCTACAGTTGTATGACTAGTGGAATTACGGAGCTCACGGTCTTTCTTCAATTTCTAGCCCGTGAGCATATGAATCGTAGAAGTTGAACTTGTAGGATGGCCCCGTTGATAATTATTATGGGGAGTATCAAGATAAGATGAGATCAAACACACACACACACACACACACACACACACACACACACACGCAAACGCACACGCACACACCAGAAAGACTAGTGTAATTTCACGTCATGCTCAAGTTGACTTCTATTATAAAATCAGGACATTAGAGTGATATATTTTTTTCCCCGAAATCGGACGTGAAATAACAGCTATATAGGGTCATGATTGTTTGTTTTTTTCTAGTTTACATGACTATTTTCATCTATTGGGGGATGTTATTTAATGTGGAAACTATAGCCTTGAAGAATTTGTTATCGGTTTGTTGTATTTTACAATTAATGGATGACGTATTAACTATATTTTTGTGCATATATTCTTGTTGTTGTTGTTGTTTGTGTGTGTAAGTGTGTGTGTGCGTGTGTGTCTGAGTGTGTGTGTGTGAAGCCCTTCTCTCCAGACAGTATATGTTATCATACGCATTGTATTGTTAAACCACTGTGATACCGCGCTATAAATCCACTGTACTATTATGTACCTTGGTATACTATTGATTTCATATCATTACGTATGTGCGTGGGTAGCGATCATAAGATGAAAGCCATATGCTGAGAATTGGACGTGATTAATTGTCTAAATAACAAGAGTAAACAACAGAACAAAAAAAGAACTACACACAAAATGGATTTGCCTCACGTTTGCTTCTGTTTGCCCAACAAACAGCTGTCAGTGAATATTTATTCTGTAGAATGAACCCCTTGAACAAACTTTTGGAAATGCACATTATCCGCACGTGTAGGGTGCCTGTTCTTGGTAATATCAACAAGTATTTCCTAATGGAACCATATTTTGTATATTTTCCCAACAAACGATGTTTCCGTACAGTTTTCTTTCTTGTTTTAATTATGTATTATCTTCTCTTTTAAGGACGTTCCTCAGTTAAAGTGAAGTCCATGTCATTTTCTTCAAACTTTCCATACCGTAACTTTGACCCATCCGAAGCCCAAACATGTAAATAAAACCATAGGTTCATATGCTTGTTTTTCTTCTACGGGACTTTGAAGAATATGGCTAATCTGCCGTCCTGTACCAAAATGATAGCGTTACAGGGAGAAGACCATGATTGGCAACAAAATCTGCAATGACAAACTAAAATTCCCATAATTCTTTCAAAATCCACGTTATTTTCTCCAAATTTGCAAGAATTGCAGGAAAAGGTACCAACAACTAGTAAAAGGTTTTAAAGTTAGGGTTTACATTCTCAATTTTTAGTAAGCAGCGCCCTCACGCGGCAGAAAACACCGAAATCTCTCAAATCCTTCTCATTGACGTTTTCTGTTAGGGTTGAGCTAAAGGACAAGGTTCATAAAACTTATGCTATATATTCAAAACCCATGTCATTTTCACGAAACTTGACCAAATTGTAGAAGAAGGCTTACTAATTCCAGAAAAATAATAAAAAGTGGGGTTCATGTGCTCGTTGTGCTAGCAGCGCCCCCATGCGACATATACTATCGTAAGTCCCCAAGATCTGGTCAGGAACCTATGCAGGGATGCCCTGACAGGGTGGGTTCATAAAGCTTCTGCTGTACATTCAAAACCCATGTCATTTTCACGAAACTTGACCAAATTGTAGAAGAAGGCTTACTAATTCCATGAAAATAATAAAAAGTGGGGGTTCATGTGCTCGTTTTAGTGGTAGTAGCGCCCCCATGCGACATATCTCATCGTAAGTCCCCAAAATGTGGTCAGGAACCCATCCAGGGGTGCCCTGACAAGGTGGGTTCATAAAACTTCTGCTGTACATTCAAAACCCATGTCATTTTCACAAAACTTGACCAAATTGTAGAAGAAGGCTTACTAATTCCATAAAAACAATAAAAAGTGGGGGTTCATGTGTTGGTTTTTGTGCTGGCAGCACCTCCATATGATAGAAATCATTATAGGACCCCCAAATCTGATTATAAACGTATCGTGGGTGCCTTTATTAGGTATCAGGGTTCATGAATATCATGCTGTACACTCAAAACTCATGTCATTTTTAGAAACCTTTATTAAATTGTAGAAAGAGGGTTACTTAATGCAGAACAATTGTAAAAATGAGGGGTTCATGTGCTCGTTTTAGTGCTGGCAGAGCCTCCTTGCGACAGAAATCATCGTAGAAAGACCCCCAAATCTTGTTAGGAACCAATGCAGGGATAGTACCCTGCTAGGATGCATGAATCTCATGCTGTTCACTCAAAACCCCATTTTCTTTTCTTTTTTTCAAAGACAAACCGCAGACGATCGCAAGGTTTTCAACAATAATGTTCAAAATTTGACAGCAGCCGCATGGAGCTCGCAAGGCTTGCGGACGCCTCCAAGTCGCGAGAAGTCGCATGCGGTCGAGAACCGCGTGCGACTTTTCGAATCCGCAAGCAGTCGCAAGAAAAAACCGCATACTAGTAGTGTGAGGCCACCTTAACGCATACAGTCGGCACGCGAGCCGAGCGGGGCCGCCCAGCGCGGCCACGGTGGGGAGCTGTCGGGTATCCGTACGTACCACGTACACTCTAGCTCGATCTACTAGCAGCTGCTCGGCCCAGCTAGCTCAGCTCATCATCACTCGTGCGTGCGCTTCTACGCTCTTTGTTGCGTCACTGCCAACCTGCGCAGCCAGGATGCGTACAAACTCAACTCAGGTATGCATTAACTTTTTTTTTTGTGTTGTTGTTTGTTTGTTTGTTTGTTTGTTTGTTTGTTTGTTTGTTTGTTGTTGTGTTGTTGTTGTTGTTGTTGTTGTTGTTGTTGTTGTTGTTTGTTTTGTGGTGGGGGACTTTACTGTATAAATGCCAGTACGTGGATGATATATAACAAATATAATGATATAAACTTATTCATAACATAGAACCTGCTTGCCAGAGGGATAAAAACGCCGTCTGGTGGTATATAACTACATGACAGAAGTCTTGGCCGGTCGAGCAATATTTTGTTTTCTCTGGATTTAATTTACCTGTATATAATAATTCTATGATATTATAGGCATTTAGCGAATGCACAGAAATGTAAAAAAAAAAAAAAAAACGAAAAAAAGTGAGCAGTTCCGTGGTTGGTTATTAGGAAGAAAGTGCAATGTTGACCTAATATCATACTCGTATTTAACATGCAAGAAAAAGATACAAATGACTTTTGGTCTGAAGATATTTTGTATCGTAACCATTGTAGCAGCCTTTAACGATCACTAATCGTATCATGCAAGATTAACCACATAATGATTGTAATTGGTATACGATGTGTCTAAACAGTTTGAGATATTTTACCACGATGTATGCTACACAATATCGTGTTCAAAATAGATAATACATGTAAATAGTAATAGGCCCTACTTGCTAAAACTTGATATGACGTATGCTTTACTTCCATACGAGTACTAGTAATCCGTATACTAATCCGAAACAAATCACGAAATGATATCAATACGGCCACGTGCAGCCTTGACCATAGCTTCTGAACCTAAACGAAAAATAAAGTGAGAATACCAGGACAAGATCGTTAGTCAAGCATACAAGCGATATCGACAGCGAACTTTCATACCTCACATAGACAGGGCACTTCATTTGTGCAGTGTTTTCTGTTTGTTTGTATATGTTTGGGTTTTTTTCCCAAATATACTTGCGTAAAACCAAGGTTACACCAAATCCGAATTCTCCCGAATAAATTTAGACCGATTCAATCCGAATATGGCCTGAAGCGGATGGATTCGGTGTATTCGGAACCTATTCGTCTCTGATTCGGGGAGCTCCCCGAATCAGAGACGAATAGGTTCTGAATAGGTCCCGAATCAGAGCAGAATCGCTAATCTGACTATATTCGTGAGGCTACTCGGGTCGTTCTGACCGCTCATTGGACCTATTCAGGCCTATTCGGCTCACTCGCCTGTATCCTGCTCTGGATTCGGGTAACGATTCGGATGGATTCGGACAGGTATTCGGGGCGTTGTGGGCAGATTCGGCTCTATTCGTGATATTCGGGTTTATTTGGGTGAGATGACTCGGACCGTTACTCCCCTTATGACACGAATAGGCCCTAATCTGCCCAGAATGCCCCGAATGTCTCCCCGAATCCAACCGAATTCCATCCGAATACATCCCGAATGTAGCCCGAATTAAATTTGTCGGGGCCACATTCAGGAGTAGTTTTGAGGGTAATCGGATGGTTTTGAACATTTCAAAACCAGCCGAATCCCTCCACAAATGTTTCAGAATCCCCCACCCCCTGTCTTTTGTTAGTCACATTAATGTCACAGAAACATGCAAGTTATGCTGAGTCGAGAGGAAGGTGCATTCCAATGTCTTTTGTTAAACATTTCAATGATTGACAGACGTGGATGATGTCATCTCAAGAATATTGGTTTGGAAGAATTTTTTTGTGGGCGTTCCCAAGTAATCTGAAGAAAAATAGAAGAGAAAATCGTCAAAAATATATGGAATATTTCTAGATATTGGTTTTACCGCAAAAGTGATGTTGAGGGTATCATAAATCAACATGCATTTGGATTTCAGGGCCCCTTTAATAATGGTACCCACTAGGATGCGAACGTCATTGTAGATTGATTCGGTGGTTACAGTTTGTTATTCCGAAGGTTCACTAATCTGAAAATGAAACAAGGTTTGTTATTCCGAAGGTCCATAAATCCGAAAATGAAATAAGTTTCACCCCCTCAACCTAGAACGGTGAGTACTTCCTCGTCAACTGGCGGGCCTTCAGCAAGTAGACCCGACATGCCCCACCAACCAGACCCACCAGCCGCCGAGGTGATTCCGGGCAGGTCCCCAACGTTCCATCAGATACTGGCCACGCCATCATATCTGAACTACGAAACATGTTTGCGGATTTCAAGACGGAAATTAATAACAACCTGGATCACGTTATTTCTGATCTGAATGCCGTAAAAACCGATATTGCCACAGTGAAATCTACTATGCAGGACCTTGAAGGTTCGGTCGCCGACACGTCTGCGAGGATCCAATCCGTGGAGGCCGAGAAAATCCCCGAACTTCAACGGCAACTAGATGAAATGAAGGCCGAATTTGAAGACAAGCTTATTCAGCAAGAGCTTCACCACCACAAATAAAATTTGCTTTTCTACGGCATTGCCTTCCGCCCAAACGAGAATGTTTATCAAGAAGCAGCGAAGGCGTTCGCCCAACTTCTGGAAATTTCAACGGAGGAAGCGATGAAGATCCTGGTGGTTAACATCCATCGTCTCCCCACCAAGAGTACCCCCATTGGCGCTACCAACGCCCCTGAACCACCGGACCCCATCATAGTCCGCTTTGCGAGGATGAGTGATCGTGACAACTTGCTTCGAGCAACCTCGACGCCCAAGGAACGCCACCAAGAATTCCCCAGCACGGGTGCGCATCACGGTCTGCACCGACCTCCCCCTGCGGATGAAACACGAACGCGGCCGTTAAGCATCCATCGCATACAATCTTCGCAAGACCAAGAATCTGAAAACAAAAATAGCAGTTCGTGGGGCCAAAGTCGTTCTAATGACCAAACATCCAAACGAATCATCTTCTGCCAGGTCTACCTGGTCGGATTGACCGTCGCTCCAATGGTATCCGAATACCTACATGTATGATTGTAATATGAAGAGGTAAAGTCACAATTTTCTTCTGTGGTTTTTGTAGGCCTAAATGTAATATATTTTCCACATTTAAAAAAAAATCAATTTACAATAACAAAATGTCACTGTAATTTAATCAAGTTGAATCAGTACTTTTAATTTGTCCATTGTCGTTTTTTGTGCATGTATCAGTATGCATGTATCTCTTTCACATATTATCTGCCCCACTATGATATCCCTATGGAAGAACAAAATCAGTGGTGGAAATAGCTGCATGCTTGGCGGAGGGCTGCGCTCTCAGAGTGCTTCTCCAGTTTGTGCATGTTTACCCTTTTCCATTCAGCGTTATGTAGGCCCTATTGCGAGAAAAGACTTTGATCAAGCATTATCTACAAACGCACCATGGCATGAAAGTAAATAGCGAGCAGTGCGTTCATGAATGACTCATCATAAATGCAAATAGTTTATTCAAAAATTACAAAAAACCGTCACTCAAAACAACATTTTGCTCGTAATTGTGTACCAAGAGTGTAATGGGTGTGATGAAGAATAGTGATATAATAATCATTCCGTGTTTATAGTGTTTGTATGGATTCGTGCTGGTGATTTACCTATAAAAGTGAAGCAAAGATAATATCATATACAGTTCAATTTTATCTGCGTCCACCAGACGGTAATTGTTCAAAGACAGTCAAAAATAATTGCTTGCATAATGTATACGAGGAGCCCCTGTCTCCCAATGGTAAATCAAATCTTGAATGTTCCATTTTAGATTTCAGAGAGTGATTGCAATATCAGTGTGGACATTTGTAGGATAGCTTTTGCGTCAAAGTTGCCTGATAACAAACTTCGTGACGACACGAGGTCTACGGTGCAAACGCTTTTACATATTTACCAATCGCGTATTCATTCATTCATTCATTCATCGCGTAACCATGTGAAGTGTTCCCTCCTCACATCCAATTGGACCCCATGCAGATCAGCTAGTGCAGCTGAATAATAAAAATAGACTATCCGGCCATCTTCTCAGATGGAAAATTACATAGGCAAACAAGAACAGAACAAAACAAACAGAATATTGGCTTTTGAAATTGATTGAGTCTTGAGAGAGTTTCCTGATGATGTTGACCTGTGATGTTGGTTTGTCTTCAACTCTCTCGGGTGTTCTCAGTATGAGTGTGCGAGTAAAAATCCAGTGTACGTTGGGAACTTCTCGTGCTTGACAGGCTTGCCACAGAAAAAGGTTACAAAGATGAGAGGCAGAATACCCGAAATGGTGGTCTATGAAAGGTTGGGACGATTCTCCTGAGGGTGAAGTACTCCTCCATTGTCTTGAGATGTTTAGCTGATGTCGAAAAGTTCTCTTAACGTCCTAGAAAGGGTCAAACGACTTTTTTTTTACCCATTTCTAAAACGTTTTTGAACGTTCTAGACGGTGTGTAAGGGTTTCTGTTCTGTTTTCGTTCTGTGGACGTCCACAGAACGTCCACAGAACGTTTTGAATATTCTTGGAAGTTTTTTTTGACGTCTATAATGTCCAAAAGGTTTTTAGCAGGTCCTTTAAAATTTTGAAATTTTCTAATAGTTTTTGAACGTTTATTAAACTTTTTTTGTGTGCATAATTGAAACGTTTTAAATACGTCGAAAACCTTTCGCAAAAAGACGTTCTGAAAACGCTCTGACAAACAGTCAAAATAACTTGAAATGTTTCAAGAACCACTTGTTAGCTGGGAAGTACGCTGCTTTGATTGTGGTGTAGTATAGGGGGCTGAACTAATTGATTTGGTCTACTATCAATTCTGTCTAAGCCCGTTTGGTCCAATCCTTACTTGGTCTAATGTCCAGTTTGGCTAAATATCGTTTCTTCTAACGACCAGATGGTCCACACACACGTACACACACACACAGTCGCGAGCCTGCGAACAAACAGAACCATAGTGATCAAACAAAATAGATAATGATAATAATAATTGACAGTTCTTGATATAGCGCATAACACAAAGTGATAATGTCCCTATGCGCTCAAATGCATATAATGTACGTACAAGCTTTATTTTTTGGTTTTGTGGGTTTCCTTTATTTTTTCTCTACTCTCTCTGCTCTCTTATATTTGTAATTCCCTTCAATTCAACTCCAATCTATTTTCGTATTTTTACAATAAAATAATATACATCTCATTTTCTTTAGAGACAGAAATGTTGTAAAAACAACAGTGTGGATATGTCAGAATAAACAACAATAATTGAAAACTAACAGTAACGATATAATGTAGTGGGACTGAAGAAATAAAAGTGAAATCAATATGCATTCTGACCTGACTTGCAATATTAACAACTATTTTACCCTATGATTTGAAATGGGAGGGGAGCGTTTATCATAGCTCACAATATTAGCTCAATATTGATTTCAAAATAAACATTCAAGCAGAAGGTTAGGATGTACTCGGCATTGTAGTGAATAAGAATAATAGTTCATTTTGTGTGTGTGTGTGTGTGTTTTTAAGTGAAATGGTTGTATCTGTGCCAGAGTCATAAAGATTCGTAGTAGTAAAACACTCGGTGGGTTAGGTTTGAGGAAATCCCCCCCCCCCCCTTCATTTTATCAAATTTGGGTTGGGGTGGGGGCAAGTGCCCCATCTGACCCCCGCTTCCGGCGCCTTTGGATATGTTTCATTGGGCAGGAAAAGTTCGACTTGAAAAACCTTGTTTTCATAGAAGTTATCATTTCAGCGGCTTGAATCGCGTAACAAGCTATTGATTTTGGGACATCACTTTTTTTTTGAAAGTTAGAAACGGCTCATATAAAGGCTATATGAGCCAAATCTGAGGTATGATGTAGGCGCAATGTAATCTTGATGCTGTATCCTATACTATCATGACACATACTGATTCTCCCACTGGTGGAAACCTTGAAACACAATGTGACTCGCATGACTTTTTTCCGAGACTCGGTGACAACTAGAGCACATCACAATCATGTTCAACTACCACTCGTATGTGGAGCCATAATACATAATCTTATACAGGTTGGTGATTGGTCATGATGTAATCAAGTGACTATAATACAGCGAGGATCGAATCCATTATGTTTATAGTTGGGTAGTGACGTCATACACCGTAAACCGAATTTCAGAAATTGACCGGCCGCCTACGTGGCTAGGATTCCATTCGCTTCAATTCAATTCATTTATTTTCATTCTTCTTTTTCCACCAAAACATAACACAGAATAACTCAGGAATTATATCACAAACATACACATTCGACTTTGCAAAGGATAACTGATAAAGATAAAGATATATACATGCATACTTGCAAAAATACAAAGTTATGCTTCAGTTGAGTATTGAGGGGTCAACTAAAAAGCAAGCTTGTATGTTGTGAACCACTCAACGAAGCGATGGGAATTTATGTTGGCACCAGATATTGCCTTGTCTATCAAGTAATCAGTATAGTAAGTAGGCCTATTTAACTTCAAAGATTTCGTTTGTTTTGTTGTTTTACACTGATTTTCATGCTCACAGGTGACAACAGTAAAAGGACTCAACAGCCTTTCGTATATTGACCCTATAGCACGACAATGACGGTGCAAGTCAAGGGGACATGGCCAAGCATCCCCCCGTGCTCGTGGGTGCTGTTAATCGTCGTTGCCACAGCTCTTATTTTCATGGTCTCCTCTAGAAGTCGCACCCCCGTGCTGATACACCCCGTCCCAGCAGAGGTTCTTACCTTTCCAAAGGTGAAGGCCCCCATCCATTTCAAGCTTAATCGCTTGCGATGGTGGTCTCCTGCATTCAATGATCTCAGTCATTTACTGAAAAATACTGTATATTTTATTTTATGTTTTTGTGTATGTACACTGCTCAATGCAATCACCTATGTGTATCTATTTTAGTACTGTTATCGATTTATTTCACTGCACTTGCTATTCTTTGTCTTTGTATTTTTGAAATTTGTATTCAAATTGTATCTGATTGAATGCAGAAATAAATCAAATCAAATCAAATCAAATCAAATCAAAGGTGAAGGCTACCTTCCTCTCTCTCTTTTTATTCAATTCAATTTTTTTCAGTTTTTCTTTCTCACTCTATCTTTGTCTCATTCACCCGTATTGCTTTCTTTGTTTTCTCTTTCTCATGACATCTTTTTTTTTTTAATTATGTTATTATATTATTATCTTCTTATACTATGAATACAATGAATTATTGTGTTCAATCGGAGGGGGGGGGGGTGGTGGTGGAAATAGTTGTGTTTCTCACTTCCCTGTTCAAAAACAACATAACAAGCACAAATTGATGCAGATCACAGAAGGAAATAAGTACGTGATAACATGGAAAATGGTGTTCACATAAAAAAGTAAGGCCTAAAGTGCGTGTACATCGTTGTCAAGGTTATCTAGAGGTGGAATCAAAACAAAAATATTTTCAGAGAGTAATAATTGTATATCTAAACAGTTTTCTACAGAAAATACGCAAAATATAAACATTTGACAAAAAATAAAAACATAGACGCATACACAGAGAGAAGATTAATTATCTAGTTTCAATAAGATGCAAGAGGTTTTTTATTGTACTGCTTAAAGATAAAATTCGTTAATCATACTATCCTGAAACATGTCAAGAAAACATACTCAATCAGTCGATCCAGTGTCTCTCATTCATTCGATGGGCACCTTGCTCAGCCTGAGAATAAAAAAAGTAGAAAGATGATTTACTCACGGACACGCAAATCATTAGCCAGACTGGTTGGGCTCGGTTATGAATGTGTCAAATGTTTTGCTTTGCTACACGTTCCCTCTCTTATCCTTTCTGTAATGCTTGAAGGTAGCCATAAACCCTTTCTGTGACGAGTCGAATGGGTTCGAATTTCACACTTAATTTGTCATTTTTGTGGATAGCCATTAGCGTAGCAACCACAGGGATTATCTTATATTAAAGGCATTATTTACCATACGCAGATGAAACAAATGCCCAGCTTTGATGCTCTAAAACAGTTCTAAAAAAGGAGTTATGGGTGGAAACAACCAATGTAAAAAAATTTGATCAGTATACTAGTAATCAATATTAAGTATTGTTAAATATGAAAAATGTTAGCAATAGGTATGATAAAATATTTTTTAGAATAGACCGTCTACAGCTATGGTTTATTGAGAAAAAAAATAATGATATATCCTTACATTTTAGGCTTCATTGCGAAATTTTTATATGGTAGAATGTTTTCTGATACAACTGACCTACACATATGCATCGATTGTGATAATTCGAACATTTTTTTTTAAATCACTGCTATCAAGCATAAAAATTAAATGCACCATTTGAATATTATGGTGGATGGTATATTATTGGAACAAAAAGAAAGTGTCAAATTCCTTGGAATGTATATCAATGAAAATTTGAAATGGAATGCCCATGTGCAATATATTTCAGATAAAGTGTCTCGTAATGTTGGTATACTCTGTAAGCTTAAGTATTATGTCCCAAAAAATATTTTATTTATGCTTTATAATTCCTTGATATTATCGAACATCTCATATTGTAACATTGTTTGGGCAACTGCGAAAAGTCACATTGACAGTATATTGCTTCTGCAAAAGAAAACTATACGTATATGCACCAATTCAGGTTATCGGGACCATTCAGATCCTTTGTTCGTAGAATTAAAAACACTAAAGGTAAATGAGATTAATTTTTTGCAAAAATCACTTTTTATGTTTCGTTTGTATAACGGTCAGTTGCCATCTTCTTTTTTCTCATTATTTCATTTAAACAAGGACATACATTCTTATTCCACAAGGCAATCTGATAAATTTCATCTACAAAATCCTAAAACGGTGATGGCTCTGAAATCTATCAGACACACTGGACCTGATATTTGGAACTCTCTTCCTTCAGAAATTCGAACTTTAAAGTCTATGTATTCTTTCAAGAAAGCTGTAAAGACAATGCTGCTCTCTGGATGTCCGTGATCTTATAATGTCATTGCAATTGTATTGTACTCTGTATATGAAATTCCCTCGTGGAATTATCGTTGTTCTGAATTTATTGCGTAATGTTATGTAACCGACCATGGCCTGTAACAGTACTGTTCACCTGCACCTCGGTGAGAAAATAATTTGCCATCCTTTGCTATTCAGTGATCCAGGTGTTCTAACTTTGTGTAATAGTCAAAGCAGACAGACCTCTCCTCTCTCCTTTCTCCTATCCTATCTCTGTGCAAGTCATCCCTCCCCCTATTTTCCTATATGTTATGTATTATGTACGAGGGCTGCATGCAAATCAAGCAATGCTTAAGCTGTAGCCCTTCTGCGTTATTCATTGCATCACTGTTCTGTTGGACATTTATGTACAGGCAATGAAGAAATGTCTTGCTGTATATTCTAAAGGTAATGAAAAAACTCATTTTGTTAGCAACTAATGTTCATGTATATCCATTTATATGTATGGTACCATTAATGTATATGATATATGTTTATGTATCTGCATGAGCAATGATATAATACAGGAACCAATAAAATAAAATAAAATCAATGGTAAACAGTACCTCTAAGCGACACTGATTGTCTCATTTCCTCACGCAGGCCCAGGAAGAAACCTCCAAGCACAAACCCGTCTCCCATGCCTCACGTGTAACCCCGCCTATGCAGCCAGTGCCTCCACATCATGGCCGAATGGTACAGTTCACATATGATAATAAGACCCATCATGCATTTACTACTCGATGTCATTTGAATTTGGAGCGAAACAATCTGTGCTTTGTTTATTTGTCTTTCCTCTTATCTCGCTGGTATTTGCCTGTTTTCCTTCCGTTTGATATCCTCTTTCTCTTCTTACGCTCCTCAGACTTACAATTATTGAATACCTGAATGTAAGTCCAAATTCGGATGTCGTCTTTAAAGTAATGTGAATATAGATAATTATTCAAATGAATGTTTTTACACATCAATTTGTACATATAACACCTACATAATGTATATATATATATATATATATATATATATATATATATATATATATGTATATATATATATATATATATGTGACCGTGCACCTCAAAACGAACATAAAGTCGCACACACTGATTTTGCGCGAGGACTGAAAATAAGTGAAATGGGCCAACCTAGCCGAACTTGACTTTTTCATATTTTCTGAAAGAGCGGGTCTTCTTTTACATTATGCTAAAATTTGGTATCATAAAACGGGCAGGAAAGTGTGTTTTTTTAGCAGTTTATCTCTAACATTTTTGGTAGAATAGTGTGATTAGGTGTGTCTTTAGAATCCCTTTTTCATTTCTGAAAAACCTTCTCCACACTCTTCACTTTCAACTCTAATAACTTTTGAAAGGATAGGGCTACTGCTTTGAAAGATGGCATTAATTATGGACAGAATGTGTCAATGAGGCATGCTTAATTTCAGTTTAATCTGATAATCCCTTATTTGTTGTTACTCTGGTGGTTTACTCCCTGTTTTTTGTCCCATTCATCGCACAGCCAGCACGGTTTCGTAAAGATTAAGCGCTTGAATAGACACTGTACTTCAGAGCCTCTTTTCTCAGTTCACACTTTTCCTGAGTTTGTGCTTTCTTTCCAATATTTAGATAGATTAGGAGAGTCAATTTGATTTGAGTTATACATCACTTTAAAGCTTAAAGTCTGCTCTTTTAGAATATGGTCTTAACTAAAAATTCATGTCTGGCGACTTTTTGTTTGTTTTGAGGTGCAGGGTCACATATATATGTATATATATGTATATATATATAATTTCATATACATATATTTAGAGAGAGAGAGAGAGAGTGAAGGAGAGAGAGAGATTAAAGGTGATAAGAGAGCAAGGAGAACAATGAGATAGGAGCTAAAGGAACAAATTGTACATTTTGCGTGGTTCAAAAAATCCCACTTTTTGGATACTTGTGTGTTGTAAAGCTGAATGGTTAACCTTCTCCAGTGAAGTAGTACCAGCTGGGAGGATGTAAGTGCAAGGAGAGGACTTGTGCCAATGAGATACTCATCAAATTTGCTGTTGGCATTGACAGTGTTAGATGTCTAATGGCAGTTTAAAGGTGTATGGTCCCGGTGTTTTAGTCAAATGCGTACGCGGGCGCACGACGCAAGTTTCCTATAGAGACCTACGCTATCGACTCCTCTTTAGCGCTTACGCTTTGGCCCACTTCCCCGAGTCCGAAGAAGTCCGAGGTCCGTAGTCAGTGGTCCGATCACAGTTCGGCTCATGATCCGGCTGAGGGGGATGACAGCTTCAGCAAACTTCTTTTGTGATGTCATAATAAGAAGCACATATGCACGCACCCTGGCATTAGTACAGACTGCGTGTTGCGCAGAGAAGACAGCGAAGGCAACGTTACTTAGCAACACCTACGCACTTCATTCTTGATGACAGCTCAACTTCGGCTAACTTCGTATCAATGCTAACGGTGATCGGCAGTATCATCAACAGCGCCCTCTACTCTACTGGGACTATGCACCTTTAATAGCACTGGCCACTCACTCTAGCTTCCACTAGCCTCTACCTTCCTCTCCATGTTTCATTCATTCTCCTCACTGCTCTATTCCCTTTTCTCTCCTGCTCCATATCTTAGCAGTGATATGTGTTTGTCAGCAGAGAAAGTGTACAGTTCTGTATAAGCCATTATTTTCACCTACAAATATTTTTTTTTTCGCGAATGAAGAGGTCTGTAGAGCCCACAAATGAGACAAAAATGACCACTAATGTCAAAATTACCACAAATGTCATAACACGAGTAAATTGCGTGCATGCTGAGGATCAGTTACTGCCTTTACTGCTTCTTCTGCGTGGACCTCTCTGGGCAATCCCCGCTACTCACCCGGAAAAAGTTTTGAGCATGCTCAAGGCCTTGTCACACCGTGTCTGGGGAAGCCTTAATGCGGGTTGATTTGCGGGGAAATTTTTTGGCTACCCGGACCTCCCCGCAGTTGGCCCGTACCTCACAGTAGGGCCTACCTAATACGTATCTCACCCGTAGTTGCCCGGAAGTGTGCACGCAAGTGCGATTTACCCGCAGCCAAGTTTTGAGCATGACCAAAAACTTTTTCCGAGTGAGTCGCGGGGATTGCCCGCAGAGGTCCACGCAGAACAAGCAGTAAAGGCAGTTACTGACCCTCAGCATGCACGCGGCAATTTGCTTGTATAGCTCGCTCTTCGCCCGCAGAACTGCAATGACCAGCTACACAGATATTGGGAATTTCATCACCGTTCCTTGCCAGTAAAACACCCGAAAAATGCTCGTAGAGTGCCCGCAGATGACACGCGCTTCCGGCGCATAGGCATAGATCCATGGGCAACTTACGTACTTTAAGCGGGTCATCTGCTTGTGACTTGCAGCAGCTACGGGCCTCGGTGTTCTGCGTGGACCTCTGTTGGCATTTCCCGCGACTCACCCGGAAAAAAAGTTTTGGTCATGCTCAAAACTTGGCTGCGGGTAAATTAGACTTGCGTGCGCACTTCCGGGCAACCACGAGCGAGATGCGTGCTAGGTACTGTCAGGTGCGGGCCAACTGCGGGTAACTCTGACACGTTGTGACATTTGCGGGTAATTCTTGGACCAACCTTCATCCACCCACCAAGTTTCATCCCCAAAAAACAGACAGACAGACAGACAAACAAACGTTGATCAAATTATAACCTGATTCGCTATTTTTTCATTATTATAATGCAAGCAATGAGTTTTGACATTTGTGGTTGATGCGTTATGACATTTGCATTAAAAATAGAAATTGTGACGGTTGTGGTTGACGTGTTATGACATTTGTGGTAATTTTGACATTTGTGGTTGACGTGTTATATTGTGGTAATTTTGACATTTGTGGTTGACGTGTTATATTGTGGTAATTTTGACATTTGTGGTTGACGTGTTATATTGTGGTAATTTTGACATTTGTGGTTGACGTGTTATATTGTGATAATTTTGACATTAGTGGGAGATTCTTTTTAAGGCTTCTTCTTCTTCTTCTGCTTCTTAGTTTTCTGTTTTGTTTTCTTTTTCCCCTTCATTTTCTTCTTAATTCTTGGTTTTTAATTTCTTATTCTTCTTTATTTTCTTCTTCATTGTCTTCTTCTTCTTCTTTCTTTTCTTTATCTTCGTTTTCTTCATTATTTTTCTTTTTCTTCTTCGGCGTTTTCTGCATCTTCTTTTCCTTCTTCGTCGTTTTCTTCATCTTCTTTTCCTTCTTCGTCTTCTTTTTCTTCTTCGTCTTCTTTTTCTTCTTCTTCTTCTCCTCCTCCTCCTCCTTCTTCTTCTTCTTCTTTTTCACTTTTGTAATGCAATCAATGAGTTTTGACATTTGCGGTTGACGCGTTATGACATTTGCGGGTAATTCTGGGATCAACCTTCATCAACCCACCAAGTTTCATCTCATTTAACAGACAGACAGACAGACAGACAAATGCATTGATGAAAATTATAGTAGATTCTCTATTTTTCATTATTATAATGCAAGCAATGAGTTTTGGCATTTGTGGTTAACGCATTATGACATTTGCAGTAAAAATGGAAATTTTGACATCTGTCGTCGACGTGTTATGACATTTGTGCTTGATTAGATTTTGACATTTGTGGTAATTTTGACATTTGTGGTTGACGTGTCATGTCATTTGTGGTAATTTTGACAATAAGGGTTGATTTTGACATTTGTGGGCTCTACGAGGTCACGAACATTTTTGCATGATGTTGTTTTTGTAAATTGATACTAAGGCTATTGTAAGTGCACTATCACCCTTTCACATGGCAACATTATTTTGAAATTCACGAAAATTAAACCCTTGCGAAAATTACAGCTTATACAGTAAACTGCAGATAATGCAACATGTTAGTGTTCTTCACATTTGAATAGTGAAATCCTCACAATTGGTTTCAGGCCAGTGGATTAAAGTGTAACAGAGAAAGTATGAATTTATGTATGGTTAGTTCCAAATGTTCTTCTTTTGCCTCAAAATGAATTGTTTCATTTCACACGAATTCTTAAATATCTACTTATGTTTACTCCTCAAACTGGTCTGGAAAATCCAGACCAGGTCCTGTTTACTGTGAAAAACGCTGCATTGTATAGCACAAGCAATTCCATTGCAGTGGAGGGAAATCAGAGTACCAACATGATGAAGATATTCCCTTATCACCTGTTGATAGAAGTGTACAGTAGAAGGCATCCCTAAATTTGCTAAAATAATTTGTTTATGGCCTTCGCTACCCTGAAGATGTGATAGGGATGGGAAATCATGATATTAATGGGCATGAAAACTGTAGAACAGACTGGGCATGAGATAGTCATAGATGATTGTCTTAGTTGGGGTAGTGGCTGTGGGAGTTCCCCTCTGTGAGAAGAAGGAGGAGTTACAGATTGTTACCCACTCTGAGAGATAGGGAAGTACTACACAAAGTCTTTCACACCACTAGACAGGGGTGGGTTACACTCTCCTTCCCCACTCCATGGAGATGTAGAATTTCCGCCGTGAAGAGGAAAGGAGAGAGTTAAAGGGAGTTCTCCACTCCATGGAGATGGGGAGGTTATAGGTTGTTTCCCCAGTCCCAGGCGAAGGGGGTGATTATAAAGAGTTTCCAACATGCAGATAAGGGGAAAGTTACAGGTAGTTCCCACACACTTACATGAAAGGAGAAGATTACAGGGAGCTCCCCACACTGAGAAGGAAAAGGGAGGGGAAGGGGTTGTACTATAATGGGAGTTTGCCACTAAACAGGAAAAGGAGCAGATTACATGGAGCCCCCTCCCTACCAAAGGGAAGGGGGAGAGTTACACAGAGTTCCCCACACTGAGTAGAAAAGAGAGGGACGGTGAGTAGGATGTCTCCACCACCAAGGCAGATGTATAGGCGCCTTCTTCCTGACTGTTATTTGCCATCAGTCATATCTAATCAGCCTCCCAGCACCCTGACATGCCAGGCCAGAATCCATTATTTTTAAGCCTTCTCTCTTCTGGATGACAGATCAAAAAGTATACATATTCATGTTGAATGATCAACATACAGACAATTCTGAAATTATCTACTGGAATGTCAATATGTATATAATAAATACAGTAAATAAGTCAAAGCATCCTTTTAAAGAACCTTTATTTCATTTTGTTCTGCATGCTTTTCATTTAATGTGTTTTGTTGGGTGATTTTCTTTTTTCAATTATCAGAATTATTGATCTTTCATTGAAAGTTTCAATAATTCTCTGTAGTCATACAGTCTATTTATATAGTCATGAAATATTAGTATCATACAGTTTACTCGTTCAATTATGAAATAAGAGCATTTCAAGAAGAACAGCATGCAACACTTTTAAAAGGTCCCAGAAGGAGTGCTTCTGCCTGCTATACATATATATATATCTATATATCTATCTATATGTATATATATATATATATACATATATATATATATATATATATATATATATATATATATATATTCCCTCTTATCTATGCAATACCTGCAGGTTTTTTCTTGAAACTTATTTTATGCATATATTATCCAATAGAGATTCTCTTGGACGTTTCTTACCATAAGGTCAAAGGTCAAGTGAAAGTGCTAATTTGTTTTTTTTTTTTCATATTTGGATTCAGTTTCACTATCTTTTTACCTCGGTCCCGTGCACACCAAGTTGTGTCAACAGCTGCCATCCAGTATGTCTCAAAACAGTGGACTCTGACTTTTGTACAGTGCACTACGAGTCAAGTTATTCAGTCTTTTTCCGGCAGTGTTGTGTGAATGCACTCTTCCTAATCGCCTCTTTTGTTTGTCGGGGAACACAGCACCACCCAAGTATTTCTGAAAGGGGTGATTACTTCAGAGGCTATTCAGCACCTTGCATGCATTATTCACAGCGTGGTGAATTGCCTTGCTCTTCAATCGATCTGCCAGGGGCTAGGGGTCATGTTCATCTGTTTCTCCCCCATGGAGTAGACAATTCTGAATTTTGTGAACAGGTAAGTAAAGAAGGCTGCGAGTTCTTCAGCAGTGAGCGGTTCAAGGAGTTGTTCAAAGTTTCACTCGTGGAAGCAGCCGGCAACGAAATGCAGAAACTTCAAGTACAACTACTAGAACTTGCGGAAACCAAGGTGATTGAATTGGAAGCTGAAGTAAAATTTAAGGCAAGTGTCATCACCTCATTGCAAAAACAACATGAGCTTGACTCAGCTGATATAGCCAAGCTCAAACAAGAAATGGATGATGCTGAACAATACTCTCGTCGTAACTGCAGCGGGTTCTATGGTATCCCGGAGAACGCAAAGGCAGATGCAGACCAGATGATGCTTGATCTAGCCTCGGAGAAACTGAACATCAAGCTGCAGCGACACGAACATGAGATTGACAGGTCTCACCGTGTGGGTGCCCTTCGTACCACCAGTTCAAGGCCAGGAGCAAGGAAACAGCCACCTCGACGCCCATTCATAGTCAAATTCACCACTTATCGCACCAGAGACATGGTCATCAAAAGCCGGAGAAGACTGAAAGGAACTCATGTTGGGATTGAGGAAGATCTCACAGCAGAAAGTCGCCTCCTGTTGACCAAAGCGAATAAGAAGACGTAGCAAAAAAATACTAATGACAAACTGTGTGCAGCGTGGGTCAGTGATGGCAGAGTCATTGTGCTGGGCATAGCCAATGGATCCCTTGTGAGAAAGAGAATGTATGGTCAATCAGTGAATTGAAAAAGCTCTAAACAAAATGCGCTATTTTCGATAACTGATCTCTATTCATATAAATGTAAAATTAATTGTATTTCCTTGATACTTGTCGTATCCTCATTAAATGTTTGGGAGCAGACTCTCCTTTTGATCTTATCTTGTGTAAATTCTCAGTTGTTGAAGTCTATTTCAATTGTGTGTAGTGAGTCTTGTCTTGTTATTTTTTCTGATACATTCAATCAATGCCAGTTTTCTCACGAAAGTCTGAACCCTTCAGAAATTGCAGGAATATTATTTCTCCTGCTAGTGATAACGAATATGTCTGACCAATATTACTATTCAACTAAAAATTTCAACAGCTTTTCACATTCCGAGTTGATTGCAACAGAAAATGAATTTCCTTTTTATGCATTTTAATTGTAGGAGCATGCTTCGTAATTTTGTTAACTTATTTTTTTTTTAACTTCGATTGATATTGCACCAACTATAATTGAAATTTTTGAATCATGGCTGAATGCTCACTCGCTTCTCGATATGTACAACCTTAATAATCATTCTTTCTTCGCAAATAGTCGTAAACTCAAGAGAGGTGGTCGTGTTGGATTGCCTATTAAAAAAAAAAGTTAAATCTGAACGAAGGTTTGATTTGGATGTAAACAATATCTATATTGACAGTATTTTTTTTTCTGAAATTGAAATGAATCAAAAAAGGACTTTATTTGGAGTTGTGTATAGACCACCTAATCAGTCTTATTATCATTATTTTCATTATTATTTATTCGACCGGGTAAAGAACTTAGAATACATATCATAAGCATTACAAACATAAAACAAAATCTATCCATGATCTTATGAATTTTTTAAACGAATTATTACAAATTGTACAAAATGAGAAAAAAACTGTTTTACCTGATGGGTGATTCCAATATCAACCTTTTAAAAGAATAGGTAAAGAGAAAAAATGTAATGAGTTTTTTGATATTTTGTTTGTTCATGATATGTTTCCTCTCATCAAATATCTTGCAAGGTTTACTCCAGACTCCGCTTCTCTAATTGATAGTGTAAATTTATCTTCATCCGGGCTTTTTCTATTAAAAGTGATATACGTGATCATATCCCATATATAGTATCTGTAATAAAATTATTAATGTCTTTAACAGAAAAAAATGTTTTTCAAACGTGAAATCAGTGAGCAGAATATCATCAGATTTGCGAAACATTTGAATAGTTCTAATGGAATATCACAGCCACAGCTTTCAATGCCAATGACAGTTATAATAAAGTCACACACGTATTTTCAGAATTTATGATGTATGTTTTCCTCTGTAAACATAGTGTTTCAAAATAATGTGGGTAAAAGTAAGAAATGCGGACTTTGGTTTAACGATGAAATTATTAAGATTATGAATAAGAAGAAAAGTTTGTATAGTTACATGTAAAAAAAAAAAATCCCACTGATTACAGAAAATTTGTATACAAAGAACGAGAAATAAAGTTGTAAACAAAATTAAGCAGGCAAAAAGACAGTATTAAAAGGTTCAATTTCAAGCTGCACGTGGAGACAGCAGTAAAACGTTGAAAGTTATCAATAGGGCATTGGGAAAAGATAAAAAGAAATCCTGTATTGATAACATTGTTGTTGATGGTAAATTTGTTTGAGATAATATAATTTTTGATACCTTTAATGAATATTTTGTTAATGTTGTTTATAATTTGAAATGTAAGTTTGATGTATATAAGAAATCATCTATATTAGAATATAAATATCATCAAAAATGAGAAGTCTGTAATTTTTTTAACCAATATCTCCTGATGAAACCATTGATATTGTTGATAGTTTTAAGAATGATACTATCCCAGGTTCAGATGGGACTGCAGTTTGTGTTTAAAAGGAGTTCTTAATTATGTATGTGAACCCCTAAGTGCAATATTTAATAAGTGTCTAGATGGTGGTGTCTTTCCTGATACACTGAAAATAGCACGCGTAGTACCTGTTAAAAAAAAGAGAAAATGTTCACATGAGAGTAAGTAATTACCGTCCAATATCTGTTTTGTCCTTTTTCTTAAAAGATTTTCTACAAATGTATTTATGTTCGTCTATTATCCTTTATCAAAGAGTGCAATATCTTCACTTCGAGTCAATGATATGGTTTTAGGGAGAAGCACTCCCCATCTCATATTTTTAATAAATTGTATGCAAAATGTGATGTGTGCAATAAAGAATGAAGAAATCTTAATCGGTATATTTCTAGATTTGAGTATTAGGCTTTTGATACTCTCGATCATAATACTGAGATGAATTTGTATGGTATAAAAGGAGTTTTAAGATTGTTCCGTAGTTAATTATCAAACAGAGTGCAATATGTTTCTGTAGATGGTATCCAATCTAAAACCATGGAGCTATGTAGCTCCATGCTAAAACCAAAGATTTGAAGTGTGGAGTGGCCCAAGGGTCAATATTAGGACCTCTTTTATTTCTCTTATACATGAGTGATTTATGTAATACATCTGAAGTTTTTAGATATTGTTTGCTGATGACACCATTATTTTCATGCCTCATAATGATCCCCAAACTTACATATGATAGTCAATAATGAACTTACTACAATTTATGAATGGTTATATATGAATAAATTATCAGTAAATACAAGTAAAACACACTTTATGATATTCACCAATAGAAAGTGGATGTGTAAAAGGATGTAACTATATTTAACGGGATCTAAAATTAAACATGTGGTATCTTTGAAATTTTGGGGAATCACGATTAATAACAGATTTATTTGAAAAGACCACATAAATATCGTGTGCAATAAGATTTTAAAAATATTGGTATACTTTTTTCGAGTTAAAGTGAAAACATAGCTCTGGTAAGGGTTTGAGAACCCGTCTTGCACCATTTCATATTTGCTTACAATAAATCGAAAGAGGCTACCAAGAAACTTACCTGGCTGACGCGATTTTGAGGATGGGTTGTTTTGGAACATTTTGAGATCAAAAGTAAAAGTTGGTATACCGACTTTCTTATTCCAGAAGGATCCAGGTTAACTCGGTCTCAGGGACAACTCGGTCCTATTTCAGACAATTTACACGCAGTTCGTGATCGCCGTATTCTATACGTAGGCGCACGCAGCGCCAAAGAGGTTCTTTGATGCGCACGTTGTATCAACTCGGCCCATAACTGCGACCAGCCAGAACGCGAAGCGCCCCCAAAGCACAACACTGTACAATCCAGGGGGACAACTCGGCCCCGTCGTCAAAGCGAGGCCGAGTTGTCTCCGATTCCGAGTTAGCCTGATCCCGATTTGGTAAGTTCTGAGATGCGAACCTTTTTGGTTACTATTTCGCATTTACGTCGTTACCCAACAAATATCTTGTTATTACAGCGATATTCTACATATTTCTTAGGCATACGTGTACATTTTAGAGCGAAATTTGACAATTTTGCAGACGTACCAGAACTATGTTTTGCCTTTAAATCTTTAAAATTCTTGAAATGGTGTATAATGTAATTAATGCGCCCTTTCTGGAATATGGTCTTTCTGTGTGGGGAGGTGCTGCAAATACTTATTCAGACAGACTTTGTAAACGACAACAACGTGCAATGAGAGTAATCAACCATTCAACTTATTTAGCTCACAATTCACCAATCTTTTATACTAAAGATTTTAACGCTATATGACAGATATAAGTATTTATTAGGTAATCTCGCGGTTTTGTGGCACAGAAAGCTTTAACCCAATTCTCTGCTCCATTATTTCACTTTGAATTGCCATTTTCATCCTTACTGTACCAGAAATGCTGAGAATTCTCACAGGCCCAAAG
Source organism: Diadema setosum (assembly GCF_964275005.1). Taxonomy (NCBI): domain Eukaryota; kingdom Metazoa; phylum Echinodermata; class Echinoidea; order Diadematoida; family Diadematidae; genus Diadema; species Diadema setosum. The sequence goes on from NC_092702.1 coordinate 17,737,299, forward strand.
TAAGAACATCATTATGTCAGAAATCTGTCTATTATCAATGCCCACTTATATGAATTCAATGCCAGACAACATTTGTAAAGCTACCTCTTTCAACATATTCAAACATTAACGTAAGGAGAACTTTATGCAAAATTATATTTCATAATTTCTCGACTTGTTTGGCTGGCATACAATTCATGTAATGTTTATAATTTACTTTGTTTTTGTACTGTCTCTGTAATGTAATGAAGTGCTTGTTTATCATTGCTGTATTTCTTTTTCTGTTCTTTCATTTGTATATTTGTTCATCTCTTTGTTTAAAAATGTGAAAACGGTTACTGTCAATGCACTTTTTACCGCTTACCTTCGTCGGCATGATTTTAAAGTCAAAACATAGTTCTGGTAAGGGTTTGGGAACCCGTCTTGCACTATTTCATATAAGATTGTAATATATCGAAAGAATCTACCAAGAAAATTACCTGGCTGACGCGATTTGCCGGGATGATTAGTTGTTTTGGAGTATTTTGAGATCAAAAATAAAAGTCGGCATAATTCCAGAAGGATCCAGGCTAACTCGGTCTCAGGGACAACTCGGCCCTATTTTAGACAATTTACACGCAGTTCGTGATCACTATATAGGCGCAAGTTCATTTTTTGAGGTTCTTTGAGGAGCGCGTTTGCGACCAGTCAGAACGCGAAGCGCTCCCATACTACAACACTGTACAATCTAGAGGGACAACTCGGCCTAGCCGTCAAAGCGAGGCCGAGTTGTCCCCGAGTCCGAGTTAGCGTGACCCCGTTCTGAGATTGTGACTCCAGCCAACCTTTCTGGTTAATGTTTCTGATTTTCATCTTTACCCAACAAATATCTTGGTATTACAGCGTTATTCTACACATTTCTTATTCATGCGTGTATATTTTGGGGCGAAATTCGACAATTCTGAAGGCGTACCAGAAGTGTGTTTTACCTTTGAAACTTTCCACGTTGGCTGCTTCCCTTCACTTTATGCATTCTATATATTTTACTCTGTACTTTGTCACGACTGTTAATCATTGTCATTATTTGATGTTTTATGCTTAACAAATAAATTCAACTCACTATATATATATATATATATATATATATACATTTATATGCATATATATATAATTCATTATAGGAAACTTCATGAAAGACGTCGTTTTAACGAGTTTTCGCCCATTGTAGGGCTTTGTCAAGTGGATGGCAAATTTTATTTTGAAGATGGTATAATAAATCACAATAAAGATGCGTCGTCAGTGGTAGCGCGTCCATAATAATTTGGGCACATATGCAAATAGCGCACAAAATAGACATCACAAAGAATACTAAGACGGCAGTGAAAATACAAGAAGCGCATAAAATAAGACGATAATAACAATAATAGATCATAAATAATGATAATAATACAACCTTTACTGCTGTTGTGAACCAATATCTTCTTAGACTCCGAGCAGAAACCTTTTGCTGTTATTCATTGATATGTATAATTATGTACACTAAGCAAAAAAAAAAAAAAGAAAGTAAACACTTTTTCCATTACATATTTCTTATAGATGGTTTAGGAAAAAAAATGTGTGTCATATACCATATCTAAGGTTATTTAATTGGCTATCAACCCAGTAGGTTAGCTTATTAAACGGAAATTTTACGCATGAGCGAACACATTCGTTTTTGTCTTCCAAGGCACAAAAGCAAAAATTGCAGAAATTGACATTTGTCCCTCATTTGCAAATGCTCTTCACCGTAGCATTGCTAACAAAAATCAGAGACATGAATGAATAGCAAAAATAAGTTTTTGTTCCCTTCGATCTCTTTATATCCTCAAACAAAACTATCAGGGAAACTGAATGGGAATATGATAGTTTTTTGTCAATTCAAATTCAAATGACATAAAGAGTAAGACGCAAAGGTGATAACATAGAAAGAATTTCTGTACTTCATACTTTTAATTTAAGAATTAGGATTCATGAGACAATTCAACAACCAAATATCATGCTCAATTTTCTTAATTTGAAATAACATTTAAAATTTCTACAGTTTTTTTGTTAATATTGCCTCGTCTCTAATGTCATTCAAATTTGGATTTGACAGAAGATTCTTTATTTTCTCCGTATTTTTTTTTGTATTTTTTTTTATCTTTAGGGGATACAAACACATTATAGAGATCAGTGGGCGATTTTCGCCAATCGATTTGTGCTTCTTATTGTGTTAAGTTTGTCTTTTGTTCTCATTGATCATGGAAGGCACATTCGCATGAGTAAGAACTTGTCCATTTTTGCCATTTTTACTTTTGTGCCTTGGAAGAGAAAAATGCATGTGAAAAGTTTCCCTTTCTATGCCAATGAGTCAAAATACCACATGTGCACAAGTTTATGTTACATACATACCTACATGTATGGATCGGTCATTAATGTGGCAAACGGAGATTTAAAGACCTACCAGGTTGATAGCCAATCAAATTACCCTTAACATGTTATAATTGTAAAACATCAATATTTAGGCAAATATTCTATGACAAATATGAACTTGAAAAAGTGTTTACTTTCTTTTTTGCTGAGTGTATATAATATTATACTGTATATATAATGTGTGTGTGTGTGTGTGTGTGTGTGTGTGTGTATTATAACCATAACCTGCGGTAATGAATCCAACGAAAGTATACTTGGCAAAGCCTTATCTATGGACGAAAATTTGTAGAATATCTATTTCTCATTGACTTTTATTTAACTTTGTCTCATCGTACTGCTTATCCTTCAAAATATCAGAGCAGAAAAGCAGAGTTTGAGTCTTATTTATCGATTTCTTTCTAGCAGGAAGAGGCTGGAACTGGCGGGCACAATACAGAGGCTATGGAGGGCTCGCCAACGAGTGCAAGTCTGTCAACGTATCGCATTCTGAACCGCAAGGACACCTACAAGGTCAATGACAGGCTACAGGTGCTCATTGAGACCAAGGATGAAGAGGGGAATCCCCGGAAGACGGGCGGGGACTTCTTCCGGGGTAGACTAGAATCGCGGAGCATTCAAGCGGCCTCGAGGTCGGACGGGGAGATCGTGGACTTCCGAAACGGCAGTTACCTGGCGGAATTCGTGGTGCGTTGGCCCGGAACCGCGCGCGTTCTGGTCATGCTGGTCGATGGCGCCCATGCCGTCATTATCCTCGATCGGATGCAAAGAGAGCACCTGAGTCGGGGACGTTACCTCGGCACTTTCAAGAAGGGGAAAATCGTGGAACGAACGCCATGCAACATCGTCCATGTAGCACCCTTGGTAAGAAGCTAATTTTGCTTGTGGCGAAAGTTGGAGTCGTTATACACGCAGCCACGTAAAGTTACAGAATGAATGGACAAGAGACAGATACTGGTATGTACTTTTACAAAGGACAATCACGAAAATGGACAAGAAATTACATGAGCGCGTTTACACACGAATCTAAATGCCCCCAAGGGCTACAGCATACATTCACACATGCGAACAAATGTGAACAAACACATAAAACTCGCACACTGACTTACAACGTTTACTTCTTCAACATGTACCCTTTACATTCCTCACGAGCAACACGTGTTAAAATATCACGCCAGTCTCTTTTATGAATTTTCATACCTGCGCATGCGAATCGAAGAGGGTAATTAAGATGTGAATATACGGTCATATAATAGTGTGTTACTGTCTAACATCGCAAGAATATCCCGATTCAAAATGATCATCTTCTTCATTTGAAATGGTATTCTCTGTCAAAATTCTATTCAATATCAGGTACGTTTTCACAATAAAATTAGTTTGAGCAAGAATAAGAAGCTGTTTTCTTTGTGCTGCTGAATCACATTTCTATTTTACATACAATATAAATATACATATTGCAAATTCTTTCTTTTTTCTTTGAAAGCTTCACTAAAGCTGCATTTTATACAATCACATTCTCCCCACTCATTCAGATAACAAATATGTGTGGCGCTCCGTCGGAATGAGTCAAAAGTCGCAAAAAATGAAATCGTAGTTATGCCTATATGTGAATTCTACAGACTCTAAGCTTTACACTGATATGTAATACAACTCATTTCGACATCCCTACAGATCATAAAAACGAATATTAACTACGCTTATGATGTCAGTCCATTTTCTAAATAACGGAGAAAATCGCTCTCAAAGTTCAGGTTATGTTCAAGCTCACAACCTGTTTCTTTCACGGGACGAAACAATACAACAGTCCTGCTTAGCGACGGCGTTTACGCTCCATCGCACGCACAACCGTATAAGGCGATAGCTTGGGTGTGTAAGATAATTAACCAATCGCAGGACAGATCTATCATTAACGATTCTGACCAATACGGTAGTCCGAATGTAAACTTCGGTGCGTTTGTGTCCGTGCCGCTGCCGCCGCATGAATGAGTCGGTACGCGTTGTGTGTCGGCTGCGGTGTAGTTTGCCGCAAGTTTTTAACTCGCAAACAATAGGAAACAGTAGAAAGAAAAAGGCAGGCAATGCGTATTACGAAAAGCATCTATAGCGAGAGCGTTGATCGCTTCCATTCTCCTCCCATGTTGTTGTCAATGGAAACTATAGAGGATGCGTTTAGCAAGTACCAATACCTAAATCGAACCTGAGAACCTATTGTAGGCGGGCACACAATGCGTCCTACGAGAAGCGTCTTTTAGCGAGGGCGTTGATCGCTTCCATTCTCCTCCCATGTAGTTGTTGTCAATGGAAACTAAAGAGGATGCGTTTAGCAAGTTTCAATACCTAGATAGAACCTGAGAACCCATTGTAGGCGGGGGTTCAAAATGAAGTTAATTAACGATAGTCGTCTTTTGAAATCGTATTCTTTGCGTGTACTAAAAACCCTCAAATTACGCACATGGTCGTAATGTTGCAGAACATAAAAAAAGACTGCTTTCGCGTCTGTTCTGCTGCAGCTGTATACCTCCGTAACATTCTGAATTCCCGCCATTTTAGGCACATTTCCTTTATAGGCGTTGCGTCCACAGTAATTATCGCTTATCAAGCTTGCCAATGCTGCACATACTATACGTATCAGAAGCAAAGGTTGATGTAGGCCTGACAGCTTCACGTTGGGTTTATAATTATGACTGTATCATGAACATACTTCTTATTCTCGGTCACTTTTGTAATACCATAGCATATAAAGAAGCGTTAACTTGTAGCTTAAGCTTATTTGTTTTCCCTCACATTTACAGTTACAATCTTTCTGCATTTGTGAAGTTGAGTATAGATAATTATACTGACATATATTCTGAATTAATACTTTACGGAGGCCTTACTCATTTCGTTTTGTATTCACAAACCTTGCTAAAATAAATGATTGCTTGATTACTTTCGCTAAAGGAAACACCGGAAAGGGAACCGCATTTAATGTGTGTGTGTTTGTTTGTTGTTTTTTTAACGAACCTAAGCTAATAGCGAACCATATTTCATTGTGTGATTAACGAACCTTCAGAATAATCAATTGAATCCCCCCCTAAAAAAACCCACACAAACAAACAAACAAACAAACATTTCAATGTCATGCGTTGTCAATAGTGATAAAAGGCCCGTTTTTATTTAGTATTGTGTCTCAGTACTCCTGTGTTTATTTTTAAGGATGTGCCTCTCCTTATGATTGCGATTGATGTTCAGCTATTTCTTTCCCGCTAGCTTGAAAAGGAAGCAGCTAAAATTCAGGCAAGGAGACGAGTTTGTTTTTGTTTTTTTCCATGAGATACAATCATTAAGACACACAGTACGTTTTATTCCCGAAAGTTGTGTGATTGCTTATGCGCTAAAGAATTGTGCCCATTTAGTATCAGGCACTATACAAAACGGTTGAAATCTGCTAAAAGTCGAACTTTTCATTTCCATTTCAGGCGGGGATAGACTAGAAATTAGTTTGTCTATACTAACAGGAGACACTAGTTTTCCAGTACATACTCCGCATTTAAACAGTCGCCATATTTTCATGGTCAGAATCAGATACACACGTGATATTATCATAAAAATGAAAATACAAAACAACTAAACACGACTTATTTTGTACAAATATTATGAACTTCAATCAATTATATACCTACTTGTAATAGTCCGCATAAAAAACAAGCACGCCAAACAAATAACTTGATAGAATTAATAGAACACTCAGCGATATCATGCATGGCAGATCAAATCTAGTTCAATTGGTGAGAAAGCTAAATGAAGTTAAAAAGTTGACTTCTTTACGTTTCTCTTCCAATTTATGAATACAGAATTACACTATTGAAGCGGATTGTCTCTGTTGCGAACGATCGCCATATAAAGCATTTTTAGTCTTCTGAGCAAATCCGAATCCCTTTATACTTTAATTTTTGCTTGATAATGTAATAACACTGGTTATAACTTTAAAAAGGACTCGCAAATTCAAAGTTGCAAACAGTATACTATAACATTACATTGAACACGGTGTATTTCAAAAAACATTTTGAATGCGTTGTGTGTTAGCATGTTAATGGAATCAATCTGCCTTTTATTTTCCGTACGTAAAGCGCACAGAAACGGAACCAAATGTTACCAAATACAGTGGAATCCATTGTACGGGTTGGTTTTATCATTAGAAGTATATCCCATTCCTTTTTACTTTTATTTGCTTGAAGCAGTAGTCAAACCATGTGTCATTATCGTAGCGACATCACTTAGGAATTAGAATGTATGAAGATAATAGTTACTCATTTATTTCACGCTATTATTATAGCATTTATATTTTCCAACTGTTATTGACAGTATTATGGTACTGTATGGTTACGATTACGGATGTTGGTTATGAATTCAAAAGACTGGTTCATTAATCGAACTATGAAGGTAGCTGTTTTGAAAGTAGTTTGGTACAAGTTCGAAACGCAAACGAAATCATCGTCATAGGGGGAAGTGATAGCTCTAGAAAACTTGTTTAGGCCAATAAAGATTGCCGTATGCAATCCTTGTAGAAAGTTTTGACTATGGCCATCTTTTGAGTATTTTGAGAAATTATATAAAGAATTATTTGTTTGGATTATGCCAAGAATTAGTTTGAACTATGAGAATAAAAATGCGTGGTTACCTCAACAATGTCGTAGTTCGATTAGACATGATGGGTAAAGTGAATTCATGACTTGTTGATTAATCTTTGCTGATTGATGATAATTTCTGTATTAAAAACCATCAGATAAGTCTCGTAGATGATACCTCTGTAATCGTAGTCAAAATTCTTTTGAGCGATGAGACGAAAACCAACAAACAAAATGCCATGTATCATCGCTCGAGTTTCCAACATTTGGCGTCACCCGACCAACAATAAGTGACGAATCAAATGGAACATCATATTGTGGGAAAGCGGACTGTGTTACGATTTTTAAATGTTGCGAGCAATTCTTAAATAAAAAAGAGAGAGAAAATGAGGCAAAGTTCAAGAAATTAGAAAAAGCATGTAAATGCAGGCGATCATGTTTAATAGTCAAAGTAAGAGATTACAATCGGCCATGCGGATGTATATGATTGCCTTATTTACATGTCTGATTTCTATAAACTATGTTATATTTAAATTTAAGTTCCCTTCCCTCCTTGATAAAAGTTGTGTTGGGTTTTCGCTAAAGGCATTTATTAGGACACGCTGTAAAAACGACAACAAATGACTACTATACATCACGAGATGATCTATACATGAACCACAATAATTATGTACGTTCTGATATAATGCAACTGCTTGTTTGTTTATTTGTTTGTTTGCTTGTTTGTTTTGAATTACCATGGTCTTTGTCGGGGGAAAGATGAAGAAAAATAGTAAAGTGTATCACTCTCAAATCCGAATGATTGCGATAAGCATGTATTCCCGCCCTTTCTATACAGGTAAACGATTCATACTTGGTATGCTATTATAAAAGCCTTGTGTCACGCAGAAGAACTGATTCCGCGATCACTTTTAACCTTTCATAAAATTCACGTTTTAAGATAACGATAGCTTGTAGGAGATAAAGTAAGTTAGCGTCCCTGGCTGTGGTTCTGAACACAAAAGGGGACTGAAAAAAATCTTTTACAAATTAGCAGACGTAATGACGATCCTCCAACACTGTCGCTCCATTACGTCACTAATTCTGCTATCAATGGCGGAAAAAAAAATACTGGTTGCGTGATTATCCACCCCTTGATAGCAGGAAGTTTACCTTTCATTGTTCAAGGCTTCGTTGATGCGGGGTTTACTCGGTCGGATACAAGGCGTGAACAGTGTCGTCCGAGTCCTTTCATTCGGAATTCCTCAGAATACACAATTCAATAGGCAATTAGCGCTGCTACTTCGCAAAGCTGTTAGCCAAATTCTTTGCAGACTTGACCTCTCACATGTCAGCTACACGTAAGACACGACAAACAGTTATCATTACACACATTCTGATTTTAGAAAAATGAAGAAACACACTTTTGAGTAGTGACACAGCTTTCTGTCACTTTCTCAAATAGGTCCTACTTCTAAAAAATACACAAATGACAAGAGTCAGAATATCCTCCAAAGGGAACACGAGCTACTTGGGCATTGATAATGTTTGTCGTCCAATTTCTCTCCATGCCGTCGCGGCCCAAACCATCATAAGAAAATAGGGCAATAAGTTTTATTAATCGGGGAAATAAAATTACGCATTACATACATTTGGCTTTAATTATCATACGAATTGTCGAATTTATAAAGACGAGAATAATTGACAACTTAGGCCATGCTATATCTCCAAAGATGAACTTTAAACAGCAAGTCACATACCAGGGAACGAAAGCTATAATTATTTGAATGAATAAACGAGGCCAATAAAAGTTGTAAAAGTACACACACACATAGAGAGGTTTCAAGTTCGATATGTGATCATGAATTAGCTCATTGATAAAGTATCATATATTTTGCTTGATCATTTGTTGGAATTAATTTTTTTTTTTTCAGCGCCATTTGTGCGTCACATCAATTACCACTTCATGAAATGTGGTGCATGTATCAAACGCAACTCGCTAGTCATGCAATCGATAGCCTTGGTCAGCTCACTGTTATTACGTAATTAAGCCTTCGCCGCCGCCGACGCCGCCGCACGCACCATGCTTTGTTTTGACTTCAAAGGGGTCAAGAGCAATGCTTCATTAGCATACGCCCTAGCAACGGAGGCGGAGTTTCACTCGGGCAAGAACAATAGGTGCGAAACGCAACGCAAAGGCGAGCATTCGAAAAAAATGAAACCGAAAAAAAATTGTCGCCGAAAAACTTTGATTTGGGACACTTGTCTTCATTTTTACACTCTGAAATTTTCTGTACAAATAGGTAAAACGTCAAGGAATCAAAATCCGTCATAAAAAAATTTCGACCCGAGCAGTGCTTCCCCTTCATTTTCGGCTCATTACGGGAAAAGTCCCCGTGCGACTTATGACTCATTTTGTCGGAGCGCCACACATATTTATGGTGAAAAATTGGTTTTCTATAATTCAATAATAATAATTCAATTTCTATTTTCTTCCTTCAACTGCATCTTGCACTCACACCTGCAACTGTCCTGTACCCATGATCACTTTCCTCCAAGAGAGTCGTGTCGTTAGATTGTCCTATTATGAGGCCCCCATCCATTTCAAGCTTAATCGCTTACGATGGTGGTCTCCTGCATTCAGTTATCTCTGTTTTTTTACTGAAAAATACTGTATAGTTTATATTCATGTTTTTGTGTATGTATGCTGCTCAATGCAATCACTTATGTGTATTTATTTGTGTACTGTCATCGATTTATTTCCGTGCATTTGTTATTCTTTGTCTTTGTACTTTTGAAATTTGTATTCAATTTGTATTTGATTGAATGTGGAAATAAATCAAATCAGATCTAATCAAATCATGTATTCAAAAGTGATATGAAACTCTGCATAAAGCTCATAAAAAACTATCTTGATCAACGCGATTAAACTGAAAATCAATATTTGCTTTATTACACTAACACTTGTGCTGCTGAATTACCCATTTTTGAATGGATGATGCAACTTTTTTTTTTTATTTGCAAATCATGCAGGAGGATGAATGTGACTTCACTCACGCTGAGACCAACGTCTCGTGGTTCTGCGCCAGGCCGACCAACGAGAGCCTCAATTGTTCTCACTGGTGGTGGCACAACTCAGACGGTGCGAAAACTGACGCCGTTCAGTCAGAGTTCATAGAATCAGGCGAGGGAATATACTTCAGCAAGTTAGTTTCATTTATCTTTCTGCTTCTTTTGTGCACAATTTCACTTTCTCACAGATTAGTTGTTTACCGCTCTATTTGAAGTGCAGAGTAATTTCTTTGATTACTTTGTATTATCATTATTATTTCTCTTTTATTAACCAAACAATGCTACGACATCTGTATATTTACAACTAGATATGAGACTGTCGTCGTAATCAAGACCATTTGCACGAGACTCCATAGAAAAGTTCCTCATTCCCTCGGAGTCTCAATTTTTTACGGAATCACTTTTCTCATTGTTACCGTGTACATGATATACAAAACACGCACATAAGCTATCTGCGTGTATTTAGAGATTATTGTTCAGCACTCTTGTAATGTGACTTCTAGAAGTGCATAACATTTGTTTCGCAAAATTGCACATTCGGAAAGTCTCGGGGAGGGGGAGGGAAAAAGAGAAAAGGGTGTGTGTGGGAGGGGGGGGGGACTGCCCCTGCTGCCATCTGCTAAGGCATTGGCCGTACTGAAGTTCTTCTGTCGGTCATGCCACACAACCTAATCGTTTCCAAGAGGACTTTCACCCCCAAAATGCACGAATTCAGTAAAATGCGGTGCAATATCAGTAAAAACAACAACAACAAACAAGCACACAAAAACACACACACATTCTTAGCGAAATTTAGTAAAGTCTGATGATCTGAGACTAAGTTAGGCGTTTGTTGAGTAGGTAGGCTACACAGAAAGTTAACCCTCTGCATGCCACATTAAATATCTGTCCATAAGTACATAGGCATGTGTCTGCACAGAAGGGCTTTGTAAGGAGCAACATAATCTGGTAAATACATTTGATGATGTAAAATTTAATGAAGATTTTTTGAAATTTTTGCCAGAACCTATTTCCTCATTGTTATTTTTAAACCCTACAAATCCCACAGAAATCATTAATGTTACGAAAAAGTTGAATTCTAGCAGGGCAAGTGGCTGTGATAGAATGAGCATATTAGTACTTAAACAAATCATAAATCAAATTGCTGATCCACTTACTCTCATATTCAATCTCTCCACATTGTCTGGAAAATGTGCCAATTCTTTAAAAATTGCAAAGGTAAGCCCAGTGTTTCAGAAAGATGATCCTTGTCAAATTAGTAACTATAGACCAATTTCCATTCTTCCTAGTATTTCCAAAATTCTTGAAAAAAACTATATATGATAGGTTTTATAAATTTTTGCATAATCATAAAGTTTTGAATTTACATCGTATGTCTTCCAAAAGAATTATCCTACAATTGGCTTTGATTCAGTTGTATGATCAAATTACAAACGCAATGGCAAATAGATTAAAAAAAAAAACATGTTATAGGAATTTTTATGGATCTATCTAAGGCTTTTGATACGTTACAACATGATATTTTACTTAAAAAGTTACAGTTTTATGGTGTTCGCGGTGATGCACCCTCGTGGTCTAGGGATTATCTATCGTGTAGACGGGTACATAATGACATGTCATTTTTTTTTTTTTTTTTTTTTACAGATAAAATGTGGTTTGCCCCAGGGCTCAATATTAGGTCCCCTTCTCTTTTTGTTATATATCAATGACATCGTTAATTCGTCGTCTATGTTATTATTTATATTATAAACTGATGATACCAATATTTTTTATTTCCATGATAATTTAGAAACGTTACTGTCCTCACTTAATGCAGGGTTACCAAAATTTAATGTATCAGACTGGTTTAAGAATAACAAATTATCACTTAATATTGATAAAACAAATTATATTTATTTTAAGCATATGAAAACTCACACAAATTATTTTGTAAATAATATGAGGATTGATAATGTACTTCTTGAACGTAAAAAAAAAGTTCTATTAAATTTTAGGCATTTTCATTGATGAAAACTTAACTTGGGATGATCACATAGTACGTTATGTAACAACCTGTATTTCTAGAAATATAGGTATTCTTTCAAAGATGAAAAGTTATCTTCCTGAACGTACTCTTTTTATGCTTTACAATTCTTTAATCCTACCATATATTATGTATTGTAATCTAGTGTGGGCTGCAAGTGCAAAGACTAAATTCAACTCTATTTATTCATTACAAAAGAAAGCCATTCGCATCTGTACTGGCTCACAATACTTAGCCCACACCAATCCTCTTTTTTTATCAGTTAAAAACAGTGAATATATTTGGTCTAAATACATTTCACTCTTTCCTTTTTATGTTTAAATATCTAAACAACTTACTTCCAAACACTTTTCACGATTTCTTTAAACTGAATTATTCATTCCCATTATCTTCATCATCACCACCATCACTTTCATCTTCATTATCACATTTTTTTTCTCGCCATTATCTTGTCATCATCATCACCATCATCATAATTCACTTTATTTCTATTCGTATCTATGCACTAGAATATAAAACATAATTATTATTATTATTATTACTATTATTTATAGTGCGCTTTTCCCACAAGGCCCAAAGCGCTTACAATCAATTCAAAACATGTACGACAGTATATGTATAATTGGATAAATTTTCAAATTAGTTTTGTTTGTCTATAAAATCCTCAACAATCAAGCTCCGAAATATCTAGACGCCTGTTTGACTTTATATACACCTACTAGAAATTTGAGGTCATCTAGTGATCCGCTTCGTCTCACATACTCTGTTACTCGCACCTTAGCCGGTGATAGGACATTTACAGTGTATTATATTTTTTTAACATTTCCCCATTCCGCAAACAATGTATGTGTATTATGAAGATACAGTAGGTCCCTGGGCTGCCTCGTGTTCAAGCTTTTGCTTATAGTGGCAGTCTATGGACTGAGACGCTATGGACTGAGACGCTATGGACTGAGACGCACGCGGCAATTTCGTTTGTCTCGCAAAAGTAACAAAATTTCACCAAATTGGGACGTCTACTTCATTTTTTCGGGTCTCACATTCTAACAAAACGACAAAGTTAGAAACATCGCCTGAGGATGGACCAACAAAAATCTGCTCGGCCGCAACGGTTAGCCGCTACAAAGGCAAAAAACTATGGTCCTTCTGTGAGAAAACCCGCAACCCAGGTACGTGCAAACAGCCCGTCAAGTCCGAACCCGAAGGTCACTAACCCTGCGCCCATGACTCCGGCCGCTTCCCAGCGAGAGTCGTTGGAAGGCCAAACAGCCAGCGATGCGGAATCTGTTGAACTGGTGCCTGATGACGTCACAAATATGGCTGTCGCATCCACGACGGTAACCAACCCAACGCACCCAGATCGAGGCACCACTATGCCCGCCGATAAGGAAGCACTGGCCTCTGCACCTCCCAATGTGCAAACCCCTGGAAGCTTGGACGCATATTTCAAGGAAGCTACCAGCGGATTCAATAAAATGATCCAAGACGCTGTCGACAAGTTCCTTGGGAAGTTGAGCGATCTTGAGGCCAACATTGAAGCTTCTATCCAATTTGAGAGCAAACGGGTCGATGATCTCGAAGTCAAACAAAAGGAAATGGAAGGTAGAATGAAAAGAATGGAAAAAGAAATAGCCGAACTCCGCTCCGAAGTATTGAAGAACAAAGCGGAAACAAACAAAACCGAAAGAATATCTAGGAGGAATAACATCCGCATCGTGGGAATCCCTGAAACACCAAATGACCAGAGGGAAGACTGCGCCCACATCGTCGAAGACATCCTGCGGTCCAAATTCAAGATGACCACAAAGGTGGAGCGAGCTCATCGTGATGGTCGCAAGGTGGAAGGTCGTCCCAGGCACATCTTGATAAAGTTTCTCTCATACAGAGAAAAAGTAGATGTCATCCGTCGTGCCAGGGAAATCCTAAAGGACGAGCGATATTTCATGATCGACGACTTGACGCAGACTGACCTGGAAGAAAAACAGAAATGGAAGAAACAAGTCCAAGAAATGTACAGCAAAGGTACCAAGTTGAGATTCTATGCCGGAAAATGGCGCCAAACCGGAGGCGCTCCCTTTAATTTCGAGTGAGTAGTCATCTCCTATATACATTTCTTATAACTTCAACTGAAGTTTTGTGTACCCTACAGAGAAGATCAGTAACATTGGCCCAGTTGTACATGATTATGATATGATAGATACCTATTGTCCTGCATGAGCAACTCAGAAATTATATTTTAGGTATATCTATTGCACTCAAAAATTCAATGATGTTGGTTTAATTAAAATGTGCGTATTGGTTTTTCATTAGGTATACCTATTGCGCTCAAAAATTCAATGATGTTGGTTTGGTTAAAATATGCGCACTGGTTTCCTTATAAAAACACACCGGTTTTGCACGATTACAAATATTCCGGTTTTTCATTACACTAAATTGAAGTGGTAGAAGTAAATGAATCCAAAGTTTACTAGAATTGTTGTCAACGTACTGTGCCAAAATTAAGATACTAAAGTGAAATGGTAGAAGACAATGAATCCAAAATTTACTAGAATTGCTGTCAACTTGCAGTGCCAAATGTATATCAAGATACTGTATTTTTCTTTTTTTTTTCTCCTTTTGTTCAGGATGGCATCTGCAAATGGGTACCATCCGAACTGAATACAATATCAGCCGAGTATTATATTTTTCTTTACTTATGCAATGAACCGGCTGCACAGTGTATTACAGCAGGTGTGACTTGCTCAAATTTGGTTTGTGTCTTGAACCAGCTGCACAGTGTAATTCAACCCTTCAGCAGTTAACGTACGCAAGCTACATTTCACTATCATTAATGAAACACGCTTAAGCATGACTATTCAGTTTGTATAGTTGCCCAGGGTGAATTATACAGTCGGATCTTTTTGTTCAGTATGGCATCTGCAAATGGGTGCCATCTGAACTGAATTCAGTATCAGCCGAGTATCACATTTTTCTCCACTCACGCAATGAATCGGCTGCACAGTGTATTACAGCAGGTGTAACTTGCTCAAATTTGGTGTGTCTTGGTTACTAGTGTTGCCCCTGGCAACCTTGTTCTTATCCGAAATCATGTAAAGAGTTCCTCAGTGTTAGTCTTGTTGGCGCATAGGGATTGGGTGATGTTTTGCTCTCCAACTGTGGGAGAGGAGAAATCCGTATTGAATGAATGATAAAAAACCCGGTTTACTTATAGATGTTCCTGGTAAACAAGTCCATTACTGGTTTCCTCCAAATGGATTCCTTAAGTATAGGTTTCTTTTTAGGCTGTAGGAGTTTTACCTGGCCGACATGACGGTTGTCAAGTCACTTCATTGTGATTAGAGTCTGCACGATGTCATGATCCATCCCAACCAAATCTAAATGTATGAAGTGATAAATACATATGTATACACATATATATTTCAATCAATTGGTAGCTCAATTCAGAACCTTGACAGCCGATGTTTTGAAAATAGAGCTATTAGTATGCTCCCAAATTACCCAACCTTTTAGCAGTCAACGTACGCAAGCCATATACACACTTCATTATCATTAATGCAAAACGCTTAAGCATTTTATGCAGATTGTTTAGTCAACTAGGGTGAATTGTCCAGTCTGTTTTTTTTTTTCTATTCAGAATGGCATCTACAAAGGGTGCCATCTGAACTGAATACAGTATCAGCCGAGTGTTATATTCTTCTCCACTCATGCAGTGGACCGGCTGTCTGTACAATGTATTTATAATATGTTAACCTGTATTTTGTTGGAATTTGGTGTGTGCTTTGTTCGCTATAGAGTTTTCCTTGGCAACCGTGTACTTGCACCATATAGTGATGGTTGGCGGTCCCAGGGTGTTGGTCTTCTTGGGGCATAGGGATGGGGTGATCTTTTGCTCCGTAGTTATGGAACAGGAGAAATCCGTATAAATGATAAAAACGGTTTATTCATAGATGTTCCTTGTGAACAAGCCCGTTGCTGGTTCTTTCCAAATTGATTCCTCGGGCAAGGATTCCCTTACGCTGTAGCTGCCTGAGATCTGTACCCTGCAGGCATGATGGTTGTCAGATCAATTTATTGTAATCTAGAGCCTGCACGGGATTAGGATTCATTGTAGTCAAATTTATGGTTATATCATAGTGTATGTGATAAATATATTGATATGATTGCCGGAATTTTATTGCGATTAGATCCAGCACGGGATATGGTCCGTGACAACCAAATCCACGCCTACCGCATTATCCATGTGAGAGATATTTGTTATGATTCTCAATATTCATCAAACCCACCTGCAATTACAGTTTTTTTTTTTTTGTTGTTGTTGATAAATACCCTTATGATATAATGATAGTAAGTTATATCCTTTTGTTGAGATTTAGTTTTTTTTTTTCTGATTAATTGACATCAGCCAAATGATATATTTTTCTCCACTCACGCAGTGGACAGGCTGCACAGTGTATTATAATACAATTGGTGTGACAATAGGCCCTACATAATTCTGTTAACCTGCATTTCGTTCGAATTTGGCGTGTGCCTTGCGCTTTAGAGTTGCCCTTGGCAACCGTGTACTTGCCCTATGTAGTAACTATTGGCGGTCCCAGCGTGTGGATCTTGTTGGGGCATATACTAGGGACGGGGTGATCTTTGCCCTGCAGCTATGGGAGAAGAGAAATCCGTAAAATAATAAATGATAAAAATGGTTTATTTATAGATATCCCTTGTGTTCAAGCCCATTGCTGGTTCTCTCCAAATTGATTCCTCGGGTATGGGCTCCCCTAGACTGTAGCTGTTTGAGATCTGTACCCGGCAGGCATGATGATTGTCAGGTCACTTTTTGTAATCAAGAGCCTGCACAGGGTAATGGTTTATTGTAACCAAATCTGTGTTCATACCATAATTTATGTGATAAATACGCTGTTATGATTTTCGGTATTTTATTGTGATTTGAGTCTGCAAGGGGTTATGGTCCATGCAACCTAATCCACGTACACATTACAATACATGCGAGTTGTTATGATTTTAAATATTTACTAAACCTACCTGCAATCAATGTTTTGTTGTTGTTGTTGATAAATACCCTTTATGATGTAATAATAACAAATAAAATATGAGTTTTGGGATTTTTTTTTTCTCTTTCTCTTCTGGTCGAAATATTTTTCTGATTAATTGGCATTCTCAGTCAAAACTCCAACAACTGATGTTTTTTAAAATTAGAGGTATGCTCCCAAATTACTCATTTTTTTAGCAGTAAACGTATGCAAGTTACATTCCATTATCATTAATGCAACACGCTTAAGCATTTGATGCAGGTTGTGTATGGTTACCCAGGGTGAATTGTACAGTCTCCTCTTTATTGTTCAGGATGGCATCTGCAACGGGTGCCATCTGAACTGCATACAGCATCAGCCGAATGCTATATTCTTCTCCACTTACGCATTGGACCGGCTGTACAGTGTATTACAATTCAGTAGGCCCTATGTTAACCCTCATCTTGTTCGAATTTGGCGTGTGCCTTGCGCTTTAGAGTTGCCCCTGGCAACCGTGTACTTGCCCAGCGTGTGGATCTTGTTGGGGCATACTAGGGACGGGGTCATCGTTTGCCCTGCAGCTATGGGAGAAGAGAAATCCGTAAAATATTGAATGACAAAAATGGTTTATTTATAGATATTCCTTGTGTTCAAGCCCATTGCTGGCTCTCTCCAAATTGATTCCTCGGGCATGGGCTCCCTTAGACTGGGAGTAGCTGTTTGAGATCTGTACCCGGCAGGCATGATGATTGTCAGGTCACTTTTTGTAATCAAGAGCCTGCACAGGGTAATGGTTTATTGTAACCAAATCTGTGTTCATACCATAATTTATGTGATAAATACGCTGTTATGATTTTCGGTATTTTATTGTGATTTGAGTCTGCAAGGGGTTATGGTCCATGCAACCAAATCCACGTTCACATCACAATACATGCGAGTTGTTATGATTCTAAATATTTACTAAACCTACCTGCAATCAATGTTTTGTTGTTGTTGTTGATAAATACCTTCATGATGTAATAATAATAAATAAAAAATGAGTTTGGGATTTTTTTTTTCTCTTTCTCTTTTGGTCGATATATTTTTTCTGATTAATTAGCATTCTCAGTCAGAACTCCATCAACTGATGTTTTTTTTTTTTTTTTTTTTTTTTTTTTAAATGAGAGGTATGCTCCCAAATTACTCAAATTTATTTATTAGTAAACGTATGCAAGTTACATTTCATTATCATTAATGCAACACGCTTAAGCATTTGATGCAGGTAGTGTATGGTTACCCAGGGTGAATTGTACAGTCTGTTCCTTTTTTTTTTTTTCTTTCTTTTTTTCTTTTTTTTTGTTCAGGATGGCATCTACAAACGGGTGCCATCTGAACTGCATACAGTAACAGCCGAATGTTATACTCTTCTCCACTCACGCAGTGGACCGGCCGTATATACAGTGTATTACAGTACAATGATTATGTTAACCTGTCTCTTGTTCGAATTCGATGTGTGCCTTGCGCTTTGCAACTGTTACTTGTCCTATATAATACAATGGCGGTCCCAGCGTGTGGATCTTGTTTTGGCATAGGGATGAGGAGATCTATTGCTTTGCAGCTGTGGGAGAGGAGAAATCTGTATAAGAATGAATGATAAACACGGTTTATTCGTAGACATTCCTTGTTTTCAAGCCCATTGCTGGTTCTCTCCCCTGTTCTCTCCAAATGGATTCCTCGGGCATGGGCTCCTTTAGACTGTTTGAGATCTGTACCCGGCAGGCATGATGGTTGTCAGGTCACTTTATTGTAATCTAGAGCCTGCACGGGGTAAGGGTTCGTTGTAACCAAATCTATGTTTGTATCATAATCCATGTGATAAATATGTTGTTATGATTTTCGGCATTTTATTGCGTTTAGAGCCTGCACGGGGTTATGATCCATCGCAACTAAATCCACGTCTATGCCATAACCTATGCAATTTTTTTTTTCAATATTGACTAAAACTGACTGCAATTAATACTTTGTTGTTGTTGTTGATATATACCCTTTACGATAACGACAATAAGTTAATAAAATGTGTTTGGGTGTTTTTTTTCTCTCTCACTCTCTCTTGGTCGAAATATTTTTCTGATTAATTGGCATACCAATTCAGAACTCAATCAGCTGATGTTTTGAATTTCTAGGTATGCTCCCAAATTACTCAACCTTTTAGCAGTCAACGTACACAAGCTAAATTTCATTATCAATATTGAAACACGCTTAAGCATCTTATACAGGTTGTGTAGTTATCCAGGGTGAATTGTTGAGTTTGTTCTTCTTGTTCAGGGTGGCATCTGCCAACGGGTGCCGACAGTATCAGCCGAGTATTGTATTCTTCTCCACTCACGCAGTGGACCGGCTGCACAGTTTAATACAATTTATTACAACATACTATGTCAATTTGTAACTTGTTCGAATTTGGTGTGTGCTTTGTTCGCTATAGAGTTGCCCTTGGCAACCGTGTACTTGCCCTACATGTTCTTTTTGTCCAGGATGGCATCTGCCAACGGGTGCCATCAGAACTGACAGTATCAGCCGAGTATTGTATTCTTCTCCACTCACGCAGTGGACCGGCTGCACAGTTTAATACAGTTCATTACAATTTATGTCAACTTGTAACTTGCTCGAATTTGGTGTGTGCCTTGTTCGCTACAGAGTTGCCCTTGGCAACCATGTATTTGCCCTATATAATATACTGGCCGTCGGCGGTCCCAGCGTGTTGGTCTTTTTGGGGCATAGGGATGGGTGATCTTTTGCGCTGCAGTTATGGGAGAGGAGGAATCCGTATAGAATTAATGATAAAAACGGTTATTTTTTTTTCTCATTTCTTGTAAAATTGATTCTTCGGGTAAGGATTCCCTTCCTAGAGTTGCCCTTGGCAACCTAGTATTTGCCCTATATAGTGGCGGTTGGCGGTCCCTATGAGACTTGAGATGTCTTCTCTTCTGTCATAACACAATACGTATTACATACATGTGTTCCTTCTATTGATCGGATAAAGAACAATTACCGCAGTTTTATTATAACTTATTTTGAATATTAGTATTCATGCTTATGACAAACTGTTCTCTTTATGTTTGTGCCTACTTAGATCGTATTAATGTTATGTATAGGACGATCCTATTTTCCTTTGTAGACAATGTTATATTAAGAGACAACGATAAAATGTGTAACTGCAATATTGCAACAATCTCCACAGTCAAATTGTTCTCTACTGCCCTCTACAGGTGCCCTCGTGGACTCGAGCAACGGACAACACGCTCACCCTTTAATACGCAATTCTATAGACACAGCATTCAATTCAATTAATGATGATGACTTTTTTGATTTGGCAGGACCTTCTTTTGAACAAAACGAATCAAATATCAATCAAAATGACAATTTTTTTGATAATTATGTTTCTGACAGTTTTAATTCATCGCCGCAAGAATTAGATTATGATTTTGACACAGAGAACCAATTGCAAAGTCCGTCTTCTGAATATCTTACTCAATCCCAATTTACCAATGTTGTCAAGGAATATGATAGTACTACTTTTTCTCTTTTACATTTTAATATTAGAAGTATTAATAAGCATTTTGAAGAATTGAGGTTATTTTTAAATAGTCCCATAATGCATAATATCTCGGCGGTAGGTTTAACCGAAACCTGGCTCTCTCATGACTCCAGTCTTCCCTTCGCTCTCGACGGGTACGATTTAGTGGTTAATAACAGACAAAATAGGGTAGGTGGAGGCGTTGCCATATATGTTAAACAAAATTATGATTATGTAGTCCGCGATGAGTTCACCAGTATGACTGATTTTTTTGAGTCTTTATTTATTGAAATCACAGTTCCAGGGAGCAAAAATATAATCATAGGTGTAGTATATAGACCACCAAACGCGAATACTAAATCATTTTTAGATTATTTTTCGGATCTGGTTAAAAACCCACTTTTTATCAATAAAAATTGTTTTATAATGGGTGATTTCAATATAGATTTACTAAAACAGAACAATATGTCGCAAGATTTTTTGGAAATATTTTTGTCTGCCTCTTTTTTACCCTTAATATCTAAACCCACACGTATAGTTAATGAATCTGTTTCTTTAATTGATAACATTTTTTTGTAACATTCTTCCTCCTCCTGATTCTTTTGTAGTACTCTCAGATATCACCGATCATTACCCCATCTCGACTGGTTTTTCTTTAAATAAAACAGTTAATAATAAAAACAACAATATATTTAAACGAAGAATTACTCATGAAAGTATAGCTAGGCTAGGTGCTAGCTTAGACACCGCAGACTGGTCCTGTATCTTTGATACAGATGATGTTAATTTGTCTTATGAATATTTTATGAAGATTTTTATCCAACATTTGGACATTTGTATTCCAAAACGTAGAGAAAAATCAGCTAATTACAAAAAAATACCCAGGCTCCCATGGATTTCAAAATCACTCCTGCGTTCAATAAATAGAAAGAACAATTTATATTACAGATTTAAAATGAAACGTACTGAGCAATCAAAGTTGAAATACACTAGTTACAAAAATACTTTGACGAAAATTATACGAATAGAAAAGAAAAAATATTATACTAATCAGTTACAATTTTACAGGCATGATATGCAAAATACATGGAAAGTTTTAAAGCAAGCCATGAATATATCAAATGTTAAGTCAAATATTACAAAAATTAGATTTGATGGTGAAATTGTTGAAGATTCTCAACAAATTTGTGATATTTTGAATAACCATTTTTCTTCAATTGGGGAAAGCCTGGCAAGTAATATTCCTCCCTCCACAAAACATTTTTCCGAATTTTTGGGTCCCCCAAATTCTAGTTCAATATTTTTTAATCCAACATACACTCAGGAGATAATTAATATTGTCTCTGATTTCAGTTCCAAAAAAAGTGCTGGACACGATGACATCAGCAATTTTCTTTTAAAGGGGGTAATATCGTCAATTGCGGATCCCTTAGCTCATATATTTAATCTATCCCTTTTTAATGGCACCTTCCCCGAAAGTATGAAAATAGCAAAAGTCATCCCCTTGTTTAAAAAAGGTGACAAATTAGAGGTAAATAATTACCGACCAATTTCTTTGTTAAGTGCATTGTCAAAAATTCTTGAAAAAATTATTTATTAAAGAACTATTAATTTCTTTAAATTTAATAATATATTTACGAATTCTCAGTTTGGATTTAGGGAGAAACATAGCACCACACATGCATTATTGAGTTTTATAGAAAAAGTGGCACATGCTATCGATAAATCTTCTCATTTGATAGGTTTGTTCCTGGACTTCTCCAAGGCCTTCGACACCATCAATCATGATATTTTACTTAACAAATTACACCATTATGGAGTGCGTGGGAAGGCCTTGGAGTGGTTCAGGAGCTACCTCATGAACAGGAAACAATATGTTTCTTTAAATGGTTGTAATTCACAAATATTAAATATTAAATGTGGGGTGCCACAGGGAAGTTTATTAGGTCCACTGTTGTTTACTGTTTACATAAATGATTTTTGTAGATCATCAGATGTTCTTTCTTTTATTCTTTTTGCAGACGACTCAAATCTA
Source organism: Diadema setosum (assembly GCF_964275005.1). Classification (NCBI taxonomy): domain Eukaryota; kingdom Metazoa; phylum Echinodermata; class Echinoidea; order Diadematoida; family Diadematidae; genus Diadema; species Diadema setosum. The sequence continues at coordinate 17,759,995 of NC_092702.1, forward strand.
TTTTTTTCACACAATAATCTTTTTACCCTTGTTAATACAATAAATTTAGAATTAGAAAATGTTGCCCAGTGGATAAAAGCAAATAAGTTATCTCTTAATCTTCAAAAAACTAAATATATGCTTTTTAGCAATTCTACTGAGGCATTAGGCCCTACCTGTTGATATTGTTTTAGATGGTACTCCACTCGAAAATGTTTCCCATATAAAATTTCTTGGAGTAACAGTTGACAATAAGCTGTCCTGGAAATTTCATATTGACAGTATATGTAAAATTATTTCACGTAATATTGGTATAATTAATAAGCTTAAGTTTTGTTTTCCTTTGTCGTCCCTGCTCGTATTATATTCATCCTTAATATTGCCATATTTAAGTTACGGTATTCTCGCGTGGGGAAATACATATAAAACATTCTTAGATAAATTACTTTTATTGCAAAAGAAATCACTCCGTGTTATATGTCATACTGCATTTTTGTCCCATACTGACCCACTATTTTATGAGCATAAAATATTGAAAATTAATGATTTGTATTTGTTTAATCTAGGACAATTTATGTATAATTATAATAAAAATAATCTCCCAAATATATTTGAAACAATGTTTCAAAGAAATCAATCCATTCATAATTATCCAACACGGCGATCAAATGATTTCCATTTGCCATTTATGAGAACTTTGTTGGCTCAAAACACATTTATTTACGACGGGCCAAAGTACTGGAATTCACTTCCCAGTAACATTACTACAGCTCAATCTCTGAATTCCTTTAAGAATAAATTAAAATCATTTTTATTGAAACTTTATGACATCCAACAGAGTTAGTTTCCCTTTATCATCTCAGTCAAGTCATCATTCTTTTTTACATAAGTCCTTCTATTAAACTATGTCCCTGTTTGTGTTCTAAATATAACGATGTGTTTTTTTTTTCTCCTGCATTCTTACCAACATAACTACGTATAAAAAATGTTTTGCATTACATTCAATCCAGCTTGTATTTTATCACTTATTTTACATTATGAAATCCAGATTGCTTGCGTCCACGATGGCACATGCTGTAGTTCCCTCTTTTTTCTCCCTTTTTTTCCTCTTTTTTTCCTCTTTTGCTTTCCTTTCCTTTTCTCTCTTTTTCCTCTTCCCAATCATTTTGATGTCAGTTGACATCGGTTCGTTTATTGTGTTTTATATTGATGTTTTGTGTATTTTTCTGAGGGTCCCATATCGTACAAGCTTTGCTTCTTAGTGGGACCCTCCACTTCCATCCTCATCCTTAGTTGACTTGTATTATACGCTTTATGTATTTAACAAAGATGTAATCACATCTACTTTTCATTTTCATAATTTTCTTATGTACCTTTTCAAATTTTGTTCTATATCACAAATATCCCGTGTATATGCAATGTAAATAAATTTCTTTGTTCATTTTGATGGAGGTGAAAATAAAGTTGAAAGTTGAAAGTTGAAAGTTGAAAGTCTTTTTCCGAATAATTTCTCAGGTAATTATTTGGAAATTTGGTAATACGAGTTATATAGTTTTTTTAATGGAATTAATTTACACATTAATTTTCCTTCTTCGAATCATGTACATTGTAATCTGCTTACTGATATTTTATGTGATACATTGTATTACTGAAAATATTTTTTTTTAATGTATGAAATTGTGTTGGAAGAAAAATAAATCAAACAAACAAACAAACAAACAGAGAAAGTGAAAGTGCAGTAGAGGTCCACATATTTTCTCTTTTAAAGCATAATGAAAGAGCACTTTACTCCCCTCCTTCAGAAGGCAAAAATGATAATTTCACCCCCACGACAGTTGGTAATTCGTCGAGGGAATGTTTTCATAGCATACAAAATTAATTGAATCGAATTTCCTTTTTATTTTCCTCACACCGTGCCACTACTTTGATTTGTTGTGGCCTTATCCAGCGATGACAGTACGTGTACAAATATTTAATCAAAACTTTGCATATTCATAGTTTTGAACAGATTGTCTCATTTTCCTCGAACGCCACTAATGTGTATTTTTTTCTTAAATGAATGTACGTATAATTATGTTTCGGGATCTTACCCCTTTAAGTCTGTCGCACGTTTTGTTTTGTTTTGATTATTGTTTTCTAGGTGTTTTGTTGTAAATCAATCATTTACGCGTGCGCATTGACATTCACATTAGAAATATTAAATTCGGTGTGTAATGATAAGTATATAATATTACAAGGCATTGACAATATTAATGTCAATAATGGAAGCACATGTAGTGATAATAACTGCTTTTCAATGAACTAACTTACTATGCGTTCTTGTCTTTCGCTAAAGTTACAAGCGGTATTTACCTTGCAACCAATGTGAAATCAACATTACAAGTTCAGCGGAAGGTGAGCTATTCAGGGCATACTTCTATCCTTATGTCTTTCTCTTCTGGGTGATTCAGTGTTTTAATATCTGTCATGTACGGTCTCGATGGTTCTAGAGCAATTACCCCCTGGACAATTACCCCAGACCCTTCCCCTGACCCTGACCCTAACCCTATACAATCCTGAACCTAATCCTAACCCTAACCCTAACCTAAACTCTACCCTTATACCTAACCGTAACTGTAAATTTTACTCTAACCTTATCACTAACCAGTATTTAACGGGGGGGGGGGGATAATTGTCTTTTTCTTCTTTTTTTTTTTTGGGGGGGGGGGGTAATTGCCCAGGTACGTTTCCATGTACCTGTTATTGTGAGGACTTGAGAATATTATTATTATCATAGGGTATGGCGTTAAGTTTATTATCCCTTCTTCCTTGAGATATCCGTACGCCAGCTCCTGAAAGAAAGCAAATAAAAAAAAGAAGAAATGTTTTGCTTGTCAGTATTATCATCATCATCATCATTCATTGTACAGTGTTTATCAAATACTTAAGATATATTTAGGCTTACATATATACGGTGCATGTGTATTCATGCGCTGAATATATTTGACCATGTTTAAAAGAAAACAAACAACAAATAACATTTCTCAAAAATCTCGATATCGATTTAGTTCAACTCAATTCCATTCAATTAGGTTTTACTGTTCTTACTCATCTAAAAGTCTAAAGACTTACAATGTGAGTTAACAATAAAATGACATGGAAAATAACATTACACATTAAACACATTTCCTTCTTTTATTTGCACTTGTGCTTGCCATTACTACTTTTTAACATCATTGTCAATACATCTATCGTCATCAATGTTGTTAGAATTACTTAAAACACCAGCCTTGTTGTCGTTTCTTACTGGTAATATTTTACAATCAAAATAAAACAGTGTTTGTACCATATGTTTTAAAGGAAACAACGTGACTGATGAGCATGGACGATTCCCTTGGCAAGAGCCCTGGAACGACTTACCGAAGTGTCTACCCATTGGGACAGAACATCATGACCATCTCACCTCGGGTTATTACTACAATGACTCATGGGTATCCACGCAGTGTAGAAATCGTCGATTCGCGCCAGCCGACGTGGTGGGCTGTCTCGCCAACAAGACCGTTCTTTCGATCGGCGACTCGACCGTGAGGCAGGTCTTCGAAACTTTCAACGCCCGCATGGGTCTGCGGCTGCTGCCGCAATACGAATGCATGTTGAATACCCGCAACGAGGCAGCGAATATATCGCTTTACTACAAGTTCCATGGCCTTCCTAACCGGGGCCACTCGGGCTACCTGTCTACGTGTATCATTCGGAGCGCCTCATACGTGCTGGATCATTTGCCCTTTAACCCGGATGTGTTCATCCTCAGCATTACCGCACATTTTACCCTCTCCTCCCTGGACTACTTTACCGAAAGAATGAACATGATACGGTCTGCCGTCGAGAGACTTCACAGACGCAGTCCCAACACGCTTTTCATCATAAAAGCTACCCACACAAGACGGTTTAGTAAATTGGTACATATACTCGCCAATAACGAGTGGATGTTATATTCCATGGACAGGATAGTGAGAAGGACGTTTGCCCACTACCCGGGGGTCATCCTGGTAGATGCGTGGGATATGACTGTTTCGCAACTCCATAAAGACAATATCCATCCCGATAAACGCATTTTATCCAATATCGTAGACTTGATTTTGTCCTATATTTGCCCCATTTAATTCTACAGCAAACCCCCCCAAAAAAAAAAATAATAATAATAAATAAAAACAAACGAAAGTCTTTCATGAATAGGCGCATCAGCACTTCTTGACCAGTCGTTATCAATATTCAAATCAGTATTCACGTTGATGATGTCATGCTCTCACAATTTCTTATCCATTGTGTACAGAAATGACAAATAATCTCATATTTCAGCTGTTTACATTATAGAACTTGCCTTAAAAATACTCAAAAAATCTATCTGATATATCTTGGTATGTGAACATGCTTTTACTTGTGTCAGCTAAGAAATGGAAGAAATTTCCGAAGTTCACATGTAACATACATGAAAAATTGTGAGGGTATGACATCATCAACTCGCTCATTTGGATATTCATAAGGACTTATCAGGAAATGTTTCCGAAAAAATGTGAAATTTCAAAATGTCATATCTTCCTTATTTCTTATCCGATTTTTGTCATTTTTGTATTGTGTAGGAAATATTTTTCTTTGTTTTAAAATTTATTTATCTTTCTTCTTCTTCAAGGAAAGAAGCAGAATATGCAAAAAGCATATATTCCATTTATATCTATTTATCTCTCTTTCCCTCTCTCTCTATCTCTTTCTCTCTCTCTATCACATAGGCCTATATATATATATTTAATATACATTTATATACATATATATATATATGAGATATGAAAAGGAATGAGAAATCGGTGCGTAGCTTAAATACATTGTATGTTATATAATTACGTTATACATGTATATGTTATTTGATAAAGTTTAAGAGACAAAAAGTATACATTCAGAATGTAAGTCAGACGCCCTTTCCTCAAATTTGAATTGAAATTACACGGTAATGCAAAATTTGAAACTCAAAAATGTCGTGCGGGTGTGTTTTTATTCCCATTTCTATTGTCAGTTTCTTTAACCACTTGTAGCGACTGACCGTCACCTTAAGATGTGTCTGTGAGAGAGGCCCTTTGAATGATTACGATGGTCATTCCTATGTAGTGTTAAGCATAACGTAAAACAAAACAACAAAATTTACCTTGAAATCGGTAGATACAGTTAAAGTCATACGTCGAATCTGTCGCGTAAGCCCCGAAGGGGACCATTTGTGGTTTTTGTGTCTTACTGTCTTTTTTTAGACATATTTCTTTTTAAGTAAAAACAAAAACAAAAACATATTCCAATGATGCATAATGATGTGAGTTTGAAGACCTGGGAGTGTTTCATAAAGTTGTTCTTAAAGTGTTCTCTTGTGCTGAATCATTGAAATTCTGATAAGTATAGCACATCAGAACTGATCATCAGGCTTTCTTAAGTCGTTCGTAATTTTAAGAACAGCTTTATGAACAGCTTTATAAACGATAAAAAAAGTTCAGGATACGATGGAATTACAAATTTTCTTTAAAAAAAAATGTTTTTAATGAAATCATTTCTCCCCTTACAAACATTTTTAATCAATCTTTATCTAATGGTAAAGTCCCCAAAGATGAAAGTCGCAAATGTTGTCCCTATCTTTAAGAAGGGACAGAAAGATTTGGTAAATAATTACCGCCCACTCTATTTCTCTATTGACTTCAATCTCTAAAATCCTTGAAATGTTAGTTTACACGCGATTATCAAAATTTCTCACAAATCATAACATTCTATCAGATTCTCAGTTTGGTTTCAGAAAACATTACAACACAACCCATGCTTTACTTACTTTTATAGACAAGGTAGCTCATGCTATAGATAATTTTGAGCAAACAATTGGAGTTTTTCTTGATTTTTCTAAAGCTTTCGATACGATAGATCATTTTATAAACTGTGTCATTATGGAATCCGCGGGACGCCTTTGGGAAGGTTTAAGTTATTTAACAGATAGAAAGCAATTTGTTAACATTAACGGTTATGATTCACAGTTAAAACCTATTTCGTGTGGAGTCCCATAGGGCTCCCTCTTGGGCCCACTTTTATTTATCTTATACATAAACGATCATCAAAAATCATCGCAAATTTTATCATTCATCTGTTTTGCTGATGACACAAGTTTGTTTTGTTCACATCGAGACCCTAATACATTAATTAACATGATGAATACTGATCTTAGGACTGTGCAATCCTGGATTTATGCGAACAAATTATCCCTGATTATAGAAAAAACTCATTATATGGTATTCAGTAATTCTTTGAATGTTGTCCCACATGAAATCAAAATAAATAGGCGTTTTCACATCAGCCCGATAAAAAATCCAAGCTCGAGATATTTTTCGCGATTTCGCTATTTCATTTCTTATTCACATCAGCCCGAAGAGAATTAGCTTGAATTTTTTCGAGCAAATTCGACAGCTGAGTATGTGCAAACAGCATCAGTAATGTGTGTGCCCTCTCAAAAATTCCTCATGATTTGTGTGCAGTTTGCCTGGATCGATCGGGTCACACACGCTAGGCATGATGGGATGCATCGCGCTAATTTCTCGAGTCGTTTTCATATTATCAAATAGCGCGCTACTATCCCGCTATTTCAGAATTTCCCCGAGTTGGACTCGATAAATTTTCTCGAACAGAGCGATACAATTAGCGCGCTAATTTGTGTTCACATTATCAAATAGCGCGCTATTTCATGATAGGGTTAATTTTTGAAGTTAGAAAATAGCGCGCTATTTCGAAACATCGGGCTGATGTGAAAATGCCTCATGATATATGTTTAACGCAGGTTAATAACACAAGGTTTTAGGGCTTTGGATTGACCGAGAATTATCCTGGAAAACTCATATTTTGTGAGTTTTTGTATTTTGTAAGTAAAATTTTGTCCAGAAATATCGGAATTTTAAAAAAGCTTAAATATTTTTATAATTTTTCATTTCATTCATTTCATTTATTTCCACAACTTGCACAACTGGTTAAAAAAGAATGAACAATACAGGACAACATGTCAATCATATGAAATACAGGGTGTGGAGGAAGAAGCAAAGGCCATTGACCTGTCAAGGCTTCTCCCTAGTAAACAGTAACAATTATGACACAATACAAAAAAAGAACAAAACAAATCAAAACAAATCAAAACAAGACAAAACGAAAACTACTGATATATACATATGAAGGGTTTGTTCGCAAAAACCGATAAGTCCATATTTGCCAAATGGAGATACTTGCGATTAAAGGTCAAGAAAAATAAAGAGAACAATAAGAAATTGTTTGCTTCTTTTGAGCATAACTTCAAAAATGTACCTTTATATGTAGTAACCAATATATAATTTAAAAGGTATTATTTTGTACTTTATGACAGAGACCGTACTTCAAAATCTTCAAAAATTGACTTTTTTTGCTATCAAACTCTTCATATATTAGCATAAAGGGAATTATTACAGGAAGGCATTTTTGCACGTATATGATTTTACAACATATTCTTTATATTTTCTCTTGAATGCAGATATAGAGACACACTCCTCAATATTATTTGGGAGACTGTTCCACATCTTAGGGCCAATATATATTATTGTGGATCGTGAGAACTCATACTTGAAATTGGGCAATCTATAATCTTCCCCCCGTCTTGTACAATATCTACTTACTTCATTATTCTTTACAAAATCAAAATCATAAAAACATGGCAACATATTATTTCTAAACATATACATAAAACAGACAGTTTGGGACTTATTAATATCAAATAGGTTTTCCCGGCCAATTTCGCACTTTTTTTTCAGTCTAATTCCTAATTGCTGCATTCAATTTAGCACAATTTAGCCTATATTATTGAGATGGCATGTTCGGTATTTCAATTTTATAATCTTTTCATTCAAATTCATTTTGGAGCATTCAAATTACCTTTAACATCATTCGAATCAGCACTTTTTCAGTTCAAATTCGTAAGACAAGCACCATTTCGCAAATCGTTCATTCAATTTAGCATGATATTGTCACGTGATCACGTATACGCAGCGCTCGTTCATTCGAATTCATTCTTGGGCATCCAATTTCGCATTTACTGCAGTCAATTTAGCAGACACGTTTATGCTCTTATGCCTTTTTTTTTCATTTTCATTCATCATAGGTAGTGTTTGCAAGAATCATAACATTTCATATTTTTGTATTCATTCGTTATTCTGATATCATCTTTGCAACAGTACTTTTAAAATATGTGTATGTGTTTATAATGTTCGACAGCATTATTTCATTCACAGATTGTTTTGACATTAATTGGGAGAAGGAGGTTTCGCTAAAATTCACTTTTGTCTTATTAAAAAAGTATACATTGTTTCTCTTATTACTTTACTATAATCGTTCGTACTACAGTCGTACTTATACTAATTTTTTTGTGTTGTAGATTAGTTAAAAAATTAATGTAAAAAAAAAAAACGATGAACATATTTGCACACATGCTGGTTCTCGACCAAAGGAAAAAAAAGAGAGAATAAATGATACTTCGCGCTCTAAACTCGTGGAAAATGCCATTTTTTGGTATAGATGATAATCGCCAATCACTGTCTGATATCACCATTAGCCATGAATGAGACATTAAGCCGTAGTTATAGATGAACTACCCACTCTACTACGATATTAAGAATTTGCACGAAGACAAATATCTTCGAGTTCCTTCGATTATTGTTACTTTTTGTTACTTTTTGTTTTTTGATTTTTCATTGGCGTACCATTCATATCTGGTTTCATGACTTTTCTCCTGAGTTAAAGGGACATTCCAGACGATTTTCATAATTTCACATCATGCAGTACATAAATCAACAACTCCATGTATAGATTTGGGGAATTTATTGTGGTTCTTGAGCAGAGAAACAATACTTTTAAAAACCTTAAACAAATTACACTGAACAAGGATGATGACATGGGAGGTTCACATATTTCAGAAATGTAGCATGTAATTCCATTACAATACCGCTTGCTTGCGACTTCACCTGTGTATAATCTATGCATGCCTTCTTCTTTTGTTCTGCTTCCTTGAGCCCCAACTCATGCATTCTTATGGTGACTCTGCCATGTCATCATCCTTGTTCATTGCAATTTGTCCTAAATTTTGAAAATATTCTATTTCTTCATCCCAGTTATCACAAATTCTGAAATTTTGTCCTCAGTATAACTAATTTATAGTTGTTCAAATGTAAAAATCTGAAATCATCCGGAGGTCTCCTTTAATTGCTCCCAAAATAATTATATACATACTAAAAAAAGTCAAACATAAATATACTACTCACAAAATAACCCTTACCCTAATCCTAATCATCACAATCCCCAAACTAAAACTTAAACCCTATCACAACCCTAACCCTTACCCTAAGTCCTAAGCAATTGTCACAGGAGCAAATGTCGTGCCACCTCGTTTGAGCGTGAAGAATAGGATTTAAGAGTATCTCCTATAGCAGTTTATGGCAGATGAAGTGCCAGGCTGCGTAGCGCCACCTAGTGGGTGCTAATGGAGCATAATGTTTCCGCCGTTTCATTACAGCATTCTTTATTAGGATAACTGCACAGACTTTTGGAGAGTCTGTGCATATTACGTACATAAGTATACAGTATTAGTATATTATACTTATGTACGTACTATACACATAAAAGTAGAAGACCCACTCTCACACAAATACACCAAAACTACATTTAAATTACTTCAGATAGAGGGCAGTAACTGATTTTCTTTGCCTGACGACAAAAATAACTTTGAATGTCGTGACTAATGATTGACGCCAAACGTCGAAATTCGAATATAGGACACAAGCCAGGATTGAAATATGCAATGCACACTTGGTTTATGCATTCATGGAAAAAAAGAAAACAAAAATGTGTACACATCACAGTAATCATCCATCTTCAAGAGTGTGAGCGTTCGCCAATACACCAGCCCAAACTGCATAGGTCGCAGAGCCGAGCGAATACTCCACGTCAACCACTGATTTCTATAAGACGTATCTGGATATTTCATTGACCCATTCACGCTATACAAAAAAAAAGTGACATCGCGGCGCCGCCATGTTCCCAGGTATCTACTCTATGGGGACTTGCGTTGATTTTCCAGCACAGACTGTCACGAAGATCGTGTGATGTCGCGACCTCCGTACGTGTAAGGGCGATGTGCGCGGTAAGATGGCGGGGCTGTGGCTCCAAAGCGATTGGCTTATGAGACATCTAGATGCTTCCTATAGAGATCAATGATATCACACACGAAAATCAAGTCAGGGTGCAGTCAACATTGCTCACGCATAACTCTGAACTGGCGCCACTCTGGTTCGAGAGGAAAGCTTTTCCGATTGGCGGACGATGCGCCGAACTTTTTTCTTTTTTTAAGTGGAATGTAGGGTGGTCTTTGTACCCTCTATCGCTACGGACGGTGCAGCTTGGGGGTCGCGGTCTTCGGATAGCGTTCCAAGCTGCCGTGCAATTAACCGATTTCGACGGCTGCAGCGTTAACTCACAGGAAATATTATCTTTAAGAAGACATCGATGTATTGCTTGTCAGTGTCACTTCATGATTGGATGCTTAAAATGATGCAAATTACCCTCCTTAAGGGGAAAATGATTTTAACGAGGAAAAAGTGACAAAGTAAGATATTAAGTTCTTCTCGTAAAGCTTATCGTCATGGTACAGGATGCTTTCTTGGAAATGAGGTACATGTAGGTGCAGGAAATTAAGTTTGGTAACACTTGATATCCCCCGGAATGAATTTGTCATCTCCGAAATTGACTCAACCCGCTGAATCGCCATACTTTGCATGTTGCTGTTGTTTGTTTGTTGTTGCCCGATGAACGTGTTTTCATTTCGTACACAAGCAATGATGGTGAAATGAAAAGTGCTTGATCTTCAAGTCACACTGCGATGTTTTATCATAATCGATGTGTAATCCCGTGATAGAATACGTATCCACAGTAACCCGAAGGTGCAACTTCTCTGAAACGAGAGCATTGTCGTCGAGAGAGGAGATGTAAAAGCGTCTGTTATCTAGCATTGATGACTTGAAGTTGGTTGATAAACAATGTTTATCAAACCGGAATATTTTGCGCGAATACATCACAGTTAACTTAGATGAGATTCCTAGGTGTTTCAAACAATCTTTTACCAGCAGTGCAGCCGGACTGTATTGCGGCACAATTTCATTTCAAATCTGCATAGGTGATGACATCAGGCTTATGTTTAAGGTTAGGACGCCCACACGCTCTGTCATTCGTTGCCGAGTTTGCCTCAATGGAGCCTATAGCCTGACTCGCTGTCTACGGGCGACGTTTTTGCGCTCGGCATTTCGTGGCGCACCTTCAATGTGAGTGTCTTCTTGCCGTCTGCGCGAAGAAGGAGCCTCCAAAAATCTTGAAGGCGGACTGGGGGGTAAAAAAAGGAAAACGCTTCAGCTTGTTTTCACCAACGCCGGATTGTGGTTATTCTCACCATATTTCTGTGGCTCGTCGAACATCTTATTTCGTGCTTTGAAAAAGAAAGAAAGAAAAATGGAAAGAACTTGTGAAAGTGAAAGCAATGCCAGGCAAAATTCAACTATGCCGAAACATTGGAGGAGAGGTGTGCATCGTTTAGCTTGGATAATAGTTATCTCATCTTTGTTCCTGGTCTTCTCCGGTAAGTACAGTTTGCATTCATTCTATAGGCCTATGCTGACTTTCATGGACTCATTTGAGTATGAAATCCCGCTGGCTTATCTCATTGCAGACACACTTGTTGTGAGTGCAATGGACTTTGTGCGGCTTTTCATAAGTTTTTTTTTTATTCTTTTTGTCCAGCAAACAGTGGTGTACATAGACACATACCAGCCAGAAAATCATTTCAAATCAACCCATTGCCACTAACAATCGAGTAAATTTTGTAGTTAACCTACGAGATTTGCAATTTCTCGGAAAGAAAGTGGTTAAATGTCCATTTAATAAGTCTAAATATAAAGTACGAAGGACATCACGTAAAACAACAGAAAAAGAATTCTAGAAGAACTTTACAGACACTTGACAATACTGTACTTTCAGTTCTTCTGACGTAGCGACACTGACAGAAATGCCTAATCAAGGTTGCATCGATTTCTGTCAGACTTAAAATCTCGATATCTTATCTGCCGCAATCTGGGAATAGAATGAAATTATGTCTGTTTTGAAAATCAAAAAAAAAAATTATGAAGAATAAGAAATCACATGGGAAATAAACGCTGATAACGACTACAGAGGGGAAAAAAGGAGGCCGATGCAGAAATTTCGCAGAAGCTACAATTGACCATCTATCTTCGATTCGACTTGTTTTCTTCAGTGGGATGTGATTTGCCTTGAAGTATTAGAGTTATGCTTGATACAATAATGTACAATATCAAATAATTATATAATTTGCTCTTTATAATATTTTGATGGACAGAACATTCCTCTAAGTTTTACAACGATTGATATTTAGCAACAACAACAAAAAGCAAATTCCAAATAACAGCGAAGAAAAAGCGATGGGAATACAGTTTTTTTTTCATTGATATAAATAAAGATCATCAGAAGCAACGACTACTTGAAAAAAAATTCAAGGTCAATAGCTTACTTCGCAGGCATGGCAGGGTCTGCTATATAAGGACCTTCAAAAAGGATGGATAAACACCCTTATACCCTAATGCCAACACACACACACACGCACATACACACACACACACTCATACACACACACTTACCTTTGAATTATCATATGTACATGTATATTTCATTTAAGTTTTTGAAAAGTGGAGGTTCTTAACATAGGAATCGAAAGATGTAGGCCCCTACAGACTAGTGATTGATAGCATATATTGCAAATGTTTCACAGCGTATTTCTGATGCTCAGAGAAACGTGACTTGGCCCGTTCACCTACTGTATTTTACTTAGCTAGTCGGAAAATTCTGTTTTTTATCCTAGTTGACTCTCAAAATGTAATCACGGGAATCGCTATGGTTGACCGTTAACAATGATAAAATGTCTTGAAAACGTAAAATAGGTGCATGAAAAGCTGGTCGTTTACCTTTAATAGAAAATCAACTTTGAAAAGCTTACAGGCCTACCTTTCCTTGAGGTTGGGCATTAAAACGCAATAAGTCCATTCAAAGCAACATCAAGTTACAAAAAGATTTAAAGAACTCTTCAGACATCAATAATTTATTCATTCACTTAATTCATTCACAGGGGCGGATCCAGGAATTCTGTAAAGGAGGGGGGGGGGGCGTGACTAATATTTCTGGTGCCACTTCCAGGTTTCATTTCATTTTTTTTCTTTTTATTTCTTTTGTTTTTAACGAAAAATAAAGGGGGTGTGCGCCGGTTGCGCCCCCTCTGGATCCACCACTGATTAATTAACTTATTATATTTCCAAACAAATCACATTTTGTCACACGCATCTACAGATTAATGAAAAGAAACAAAAATTGAAATGTTGAAAATTATGCATCATAAACTTTCGTTTCCCTATTCGTTTCTAGATTCGATATAACATGTGATTTGTATCGCAGAAGGTGACTTACTAACTTACTAAGAAAACAGTGGTCCGAAATGTTCTAACGTATACAGCTAGGGCGGCGGAAATGGTGGTGGGGCTGGGGCCGCTGCAGACATACACGCAGACACACATACACATAAATTTTAGTTAAAAAAAAAACCCGGAGATTCAATTATAATGAATAAAACAAAACAAAATAAGAGATTGATTTTCGAAGGTTCCAAATGACCCTTGACCCAGCCAACCACGACCACTAATCCTCCTCACCCCCCCCCCCCCACACACACACACACACGTAAAAAACATTCTTTAGCACCTGTGCAGGGTACACGTCGCATGCTGAAGGTTAACCAGATCTCTTAAAACTGTATAGGGCCAACATATAACCAAATATCATTATCCCGTGGATGATAGATTGCTTTACCAGTGCGGTGGTTTTTGAATTTATATTCAACGGTGACATGCATACCAAAAAAAAAAAAAAAAAAAAAAAAAAAAAAATCGTTCGTGATGATTCAGAAGGCTTACCCAAATCGGGTACCATGTGTGAAGATGTTTTCAAAAGGGACACTTTGATTGAAATATTCATGGGCTTTTAAATACAGGCTCATGAAAGTCCTTCAAAGGCAACGGGTGAGTTACAGTGTACTTTATTCACCAATCTTCAGTCTTGAAGGTCTTGAATCACTTCTTTATCACTAGAACATATACGGTAAATGCATAATTAACCCTGGCGCACTTTTATATCAAATCGCACTTTGGCTTTGGTGAGGGCTAATCATTTTGCATTTGGAGTGCATATATATATGCTAGAATGGTAAGTGAAATAACATATACCGTACAATTTGTTACAGTTAATAAAGTGCATAGGGTTGGGGAATTCCACGTGCAAGAATAAAAAAAAAAACACACTAGTATACCAGAAGACATCCTTTGACTGTAAGGAACTGATGGAAAGGTATTTGATACAAACTTGTATATCCGCAGATAAGCTTTGTTACAAGATAACGCACAAGTCATGTGAGAGAACTGGCAAAAATGGGCTATATACTACCAGCAATTAGGCCCTAATAAAAGAACCATATTAAGAAATTAAGAGACCATTAATCCGTCGAAACATAAACAGTGGTTGGTCTCGAATCCATGATTTACAATCATCCCGTTCACTATAAATCACCCGCAGTGGTATGAAAATGGAGGCAAAATAGCTAATGGAAAAAGGAAAACTCCACTCCAGAAATTTCATGTATATCACGAATTGTCAGGCGGAGTAGGTATAAAACAAGTAAAATAAATCTAGGTGCTATTTATCTTGTCGTGAAAGACCATTGATCCTTTGGCCTGATAGCATCAAATGGAAGAAAATTTTTCACTTTAATACAAAACCAATATTCCTGTATAATATTTAAATGCATGTCCAATTTTACTCATTGCTGTGTACATTCTGTAAAGGAAAACATTGGGAATGAAGTTTGAATGGAATTGAATTGCCATCGGGGGGGGGGAGTGTTTCGTAAAGCTGTTCGTAAAGTTACTAAAGACTTACGAGTGACTGGTGAACTTCTTGTGATGAATTATGGAAATTCTGATGTGTATAGCACATTAAAACTGATCACCAATCGCTCTTAAGTTGTCTGTAACTTTACGAACAGCTTTATGAAACGGGGCCATGGACCCTTACATGATTTCACATGGACTGGACAATGTTAAGATATGACCTGGAAGTGTTCGCGCTGAATAATTTTCTATTGTTTTGTTTTGATTTGTTTTGTTGGTGTTTTTTCCTTATAGTAGGTTAAGGCCGAAAGGATGAATCCATGTCCAGCCATTAGGGCTATCAAATACGACATCCAGTGTGTATGGAGTGTATTGACACACCCCTCAGCTGCTCCTAACGACAAGTTTTGGCGGCTTAGGAGATAAGATGGCATACAGGAATGGAGATGTCCGTGCCATCTCACACGGCGAGACGTGGAGTGGGCACAGGTGTACAAACACGCCGTCAATGGGCGGGAGAATCGCTAACATTCAACATGCCAACATTTAGAAGGTAGGGAGGGAAGGGGTGGCATTTAAGAAACTCTATAGCCCAGAACAAGTAAATTAAAAGAATTATCAATGAAAATCAACTCACGGCGTAAAGAATAATAGATGCTCTTACTAGTAGTGATCAAATGTGAGGTTTACATACCTACGTGATTTCGATAGACTTTTTGTTCACTTCTACGTATTTTGCCCCTTTTTGTTGTGAATTAAACACTGTTTCGGATCAGAGGCGCAAATATAAGTATTGTGTTGTGTTTTCCCTCGCAGTGCTCTTTAAGTTTCATCCTCTATCACCTAATTCCCTGTAACCCAGTCAACAAACCAGGCGCGTCTTTAGTGTGCCCTAACTCACCATCTTCATTTGATGGAATCCCGGCAGTTCTGTCGCCATGCGTGCAGCCACCTTTAGACTAGAGCTGGTGGGTACCACCCCCCCCCCCCCTCCCCAATACCCACACTACCCAATAATCATTGAAATGATGCTTTCCAACGGCTTGTTTTACCACGACAGAGCGGGCAGGCGACACTTCTTACTCCCGCACCGCTCTCTTTTTCACGCCACGCGTGCCCGCGTGGCATCAAACATTGATGGCGTCTTGTAATGAGCTACCGAGGCCGTGTTGGACTGCCGTGCCAAAGAGCGAGATTACAGCTAGTCTAGTCTTCCAGTCAAGATTTGGCTGATGTTTTGTGCCTTGTCACGGACCTGTACTTGTCCCTGTTGATGTTCTAAGTGTGCAGATTTAGGTTTGGTTATAGAGTGGTGATTGCACAGTCAAAATTGTTTTGTAACTTATATTTTGTTTAATACACGAGGAATTTTGCAGTATCATATCACACAAACAAACACCTTTACCTCTCCATTCTCAGAGTTCTATCTCTTTCTCCTCAAGTTATCTCTTTCTTTATCCTTCCCAATTGTGTCTCTGTGCTTCCGCTTCCTTTATATTACGTGTTCCACGCATATCTGAGCCGAAACCAGCTATGTGTGGTTTCTTCCTGACTTGACAATCTTTCCTCTCAAATACCAAAAAAAAAAAAGAAAAAAAAATCCAACGAAACAACTGTCTCTTACGTCATTTATACGCTCTCGTCATACCATCTAGCCCTTCTTGCCAAGTAGGTTTAATGTGGGAGACTACACGTCAATGAGACTTACAATCATATCCAATTACACGCCCTGACGACGTTGTCATCCGACAGGTGCCAGAATTGGCGCCATAGTCTGAAATACGGTCACGTGTCACGGAATGACACCTGACGCAGCGCGTAACAGTTTGCTGACTACGCAATGAGCGAAGAGGGAGGGTAAATCATTGATGTCGCCTACACGCTTGAGAGGTTAAGTCTAAAGTTTGCACGGTTGCCGAACGTTTCGAATTAAGAGTTTTCATTTTGTTGTTGTTGCTGTTTTCAAGCCATTTACTTGAGTACACTGTACCATCCCATCCATGTTTACCCTTTGTTTTCGCAGTTCTCGATTTTCGTTACAACTGTTACAAAAGAACCAGGACTTGAAAAAAAAAATCAATCCGTGACCTATAGTATTATGTATTATAAAATGCAAGCTCTAAATGATAAATGACATTGCACAAAGAGTACTGACTCAACTGCTCTGTGAAGTCGTCTGCTTCAATCACCGTGTATTAAAGGCAAACATCGTGACGCAAATGTTCTTAAGGCGGGTATTAAGTGCTTCGCCTTACAGTGCCGCGAGTCGAGAGCCTCAGAGCACTGAAAGTGGGGATACCCCGATATCACGCAGGGTCTATTACTGTCAGAGCCACAGAGGGGAGCTCCAAAGAGTCGGACCTTGTCGTCTGCTAGAGTGACGGCATCATGAAAATTGGTCTTTTTTTTTTACAGTCGAAGAGATCTCGAAATGAAGAGGAGATTGGTGCTTTAGATGAAAAATCCAGACGTGCAAAGTTGGAGGGTGATTACAAATCAGTCGCGATCGATTTGAATTGGACAGTGATTGGCCCCACATTTTTCCCTGAAGAGTCATACTTGGTTCCATTATGCTATATTGAGAGAGAGATAAAGAGAATACGAGACAGAGATAGATAGCGAGCGATATATATATATACATATATATATATATATGTATATATATATATATATATATATATATATATATATATATATATATATATATATATATATATATAAACAGGGAGAGAGAAAATACATAGAAAAGAGACAGAAACAAAGGAGAGAATGAGGAAGGCGTCTTGAAGAATTTAAACAGATAGTCGCGGCCATTGTACACGGTCGATCTCTTAAAAGTCCATACGCAGCGCTACCTGACACCACGGAACTTCATGATGACACTCCCTGTGTTTTTGTTGTTGTTGCTGTTGTTTTGTCTATTTATCTTGATTGCAAAGTCACGGTTAGCTTTGAATTGACAAATTCTACGCGGCAGTCTTAAAACTTAATGAGCTTGAAAACTGAGATGGTATGCCTGCGCAGTATAAAGTCTGTCTGCATCGCTGCCATGAGGCCGTTTTAAAAATTGAAATGGAGCGTTTTGAGTGTCTTTCAGAAAGGCTTAACAACAGGAATAGCTCTACCTTCAGCGGCACTTCCTTCAGCAACAATTAAGGCGAGGTGCCGTTCTTCGACGTAGGATGGTGGTGTTAACCCAAGATCTGTCAAGATGGAGAATTGCCTTATCAATACTGGGTTGAAACGGGCTAGAAAGGGCTGTTACTAGAAAAAAAAATAAAAAAAAGTAATAATAAAAAATATATATATATATAATATGACAATTCAAAAGAACTTTCTGTTTGTCATTAAAGGTGTTTTTTGTCTTTTTTAATTTGCTTTATCTTCCTTCTTATGTTCATTTTTTTTTTCATTCCATTGTCATTACAGAGTGACAAATTTGAGCAAAATATATGCATAATAAAAAAAAACCGATTTGCATAACTTTATTTTGACTGTTTACTCTAGGAGAGCTATAAAGAAACACTCAAAAGTGTACATAATTGAATTGCAATCGTCTGTATGCAAATTAAAATGTAACTCATGTAATTATATTACAGATGTATTGTATTATAATTGATGAAAATGATGATAATTGTTGAAAGTATACTACTGTGTTAATGAAATTGCAGAAAATTGATGTACTTGAAAAAAAATGGCATACAGAGAATACATCAGATCAAATCAAATCAAATCAAATAATAAATGGTGAAACATAAAATGAAATATTATAAGCTACTATAATGTAGTATTTAAATATATTTATATTGTATATGTTGCTACTTACTGAGAGGACACAATTTGAGTTCACTTACGTTTACGCGGTCGTTTCGTTGCTTAATTCTGACGAACCGTGATTGGGAAACACTTGAGGACAGTCAGTTCAAACACGATTGGAATTGTGTCTCAAAATCACCTTCTGCGATACCAGCTTGCATTCACACAGCAAAAATGCTTAATTTGTTACACGATTCTCGTGATGCTTCATTACAATCGTGTTTCAAATCAAGTAGGTGTGAAAGCTAGATTCGTTCTATTTGAAAATATTTCACGATGTACATTGTTGTTGATTGTTTTGCTATCAAAATGACTGATATTTCATTACTTCTTTCTGTCTTTGCAATGTGTACTAATGCCACTTGGATGGCGTTCAAACAAGAGAAGCAAATGTCGATCCTCCCGATATTCTTCACTCAATACGTGAATGTCGCGAAAAGGAATTCCATTGTAAATAGCCATGATGCATCGTGGCACCATTTTCATTGCACAAAAAGGGTCATGAGTATAGTATCCATGACATGACTCTGTTGAATGTCTTCAAGCAAAATTCTTGAGTACGTTTTATTTTTTTTTGTACATGTTTGTTTAGGCCTCTATGTTTATTTCAATTGCCATGTTTTCTCTCATCGCTCTTCACTCTGCAAATTGGTATTTGAAAGCGGTTGTTGCTTCTTTGTTTGCTTACTTGATTGCCTGCTTTTATTATCAGAAACCTTGTTCCGCACATCCAACAGTTCGAATTACACAGATTATATGACCGGAAATATCTTGCCGTCTGGAACGTATACTAATATACCAATATATATAGACGGTAAAAAGAAATCGTCTATTTGGGGAGGTTGCTGTAGGATTCCTATACATACACACGTCTCCTTACTAAGATTGTGGTGTTAGAACTTCAACGGAAATCTGGCAAAAGCCAAATGTTCATTATTTCAAGCACAACAAATCAATGTTTCTGATTATTTGTTTTGTTTTGTTTTTTACCAGGGAGTGACAGATACATCATTGTTGAATTTTCTCCACCATTGCATCACATAAATATGAAACGCAAACCCAAGAAGAGTCAAGAAAGAATAAGTAACTTGGCGCTGGACGAGTCTTCCACCTGTAGGGATCGTAACATCAAAATCAAAGGATGGACGAGAAAAACTACAGAAACTCCAGTAAACTGCCCCAAAAATGGTGAAATTAATCATGAATTCCAATAGCTCTAACCTCAGTTAACCTTTCTTTCTCTTACCTCAAAGACTAGTCGAACAGGTAGGGCAGCAATTATCTTGTGAAACGCTACAGGAGAAAAATATTTGAATTCCAAAGGATTATGAGATAATGTTGTCATGGTGTGACAACGCCGACAAGGGTTAAAATGCAATCATAGAGCTACAATATTATAATAGCTCTATGATGCAATACAGTTCAACTGTACTGACAGACATGTCTCTCTCTCTCTCTCTCCCTCTCTCACACTCTTTACATAATTATTATGAAATATCTATAAAAAACTTAATTATCTCTCTCTTACTATTCATCCCTGTTTTGCGTATTTCTCTTATTTTCTTCTCTCTTCTCTTATATGCTTCATTTGTCTCTCTTTCCTTTTTCTCTTGCGGGCACACGCAGAATCATAATTATACATTCACATACACCTCACGCACACACACGCACGCGCAAACACACACACGCACACACACACACACACACACACACACACACACACACACACACACATACACACACACTCGCTCAAGCACACACCAAGCACCTCAAAACGCAAGCTCCTCAGATCCGCAGCCATGCGTGTTTATTGGTCTTGGTCGAAATATTAACAGTGACCTCATGTATAACGAATGGAACCATCGGACGTCGAGACACCGCAGTACATTCCCGGGTTATCAAAGAACTTGATTTTTGATTGCTCAGGCCTGGGGGAGTTCGCTCCATTTAAGGTATTGTTTACCATTGGCAGCGATGATTTTAAAAACTGTCACATTTGATGCATAAATGTAGGTAAGTTGTATCTCAAAACATTCTACCATACAAAAATTTCGTATTAAAGCCTAAAATATTAGGAGATATCTCTATTTTTCTCACTAAATCATAACCGTGCATGGTTTAGTCTAAAAAGTTCTATTACAACTGTCGTTCACATTTTATATGTCTAACAATACTTAACATTGATTAAAACGAGTAAAATCTTTAAATTGGTTGTTTCTATATCTAAGTCACATTTTAGAACTATTATCTTTGAAGCACTAAAGCTTAGTTTTTGCATGTTTCATCCGAATAATGCATCAAACTGCTGATTTTTTTTTTTGTTTTAAAGAAAAGACGTTCCATGCCGTCTAAAGGAAACAAAGCCTGTGTGGGACTGTGTTGTTGTCGTTTTCCTTGAAAGCAGTTCAAAAGTAGATCAATATCATCTCGCCAAGTATACACCCCGAGAATGAAAACGGTCACAGTTCATTTCATCCTGTAATAATTATGGCGCTATGAAAGTCGTAGCGTCGAGCAAACTTATGAAGGTGTGAGCAAACGTCACACTCTTTCATTAATTTCATTTAACTTTCTGTGCATACGTGTTTCATTGTCTCCGAGCACAAATCTGAAATTCGTCATTAAAGATAGGTAGTCAAGCAGTGGCGGATCGGGGGGGGGGAGGCTGTTCTCTGATAAAACAACGTATGTACAACTAATGATTTAAGTATAATCCTTTTACACGCAATTAACTACCCACAGTAATATGTTTTCAGCCATAAGGCATAATACGTGAACCTCGTCACTCACAAAGTACAGATCCCAGATGGGGCAAAACACTGACTATAGTATAAGCAGTGAATTTAAATATCAAATATGGCCGGCTGATGAAATCAGTCTGAAACCAAAAGCAAGAGAAAGGTATCATTTTCGCTTGAAATGATGGAAATACTAGTAAGTAAATAAAATCTGTACTAGTGTGTATACTGTTTTGGGGGGGGGGTGTCGACAAACAATTTTCTTTCTTTTCTCTCCCTCCTAACCATGCTGACCTTTATACCTTCCTTTGCATGTCTTCGAATTCCCTCAGGCAAGTAAATGAAAAATATGAACATGTGTGAATGTACAACTGTGGGTAATGCGTGTGTGAGTGTATGTGTGTGTGTGTGTGTAGAATATGGTTACAATTCGTTATTCCGAAGGTTCGTTATTTCAAAGACTCGTTATTACAAAGGTTCGTGATTCCGAAAATTACATGAGGTTCGTTATGCCGAAAGGTTTGTCAATCCGGAAACGAAATAAGATTCATGATTCCGAGCATTCGATAGTGCGCACTTTTATTCATTTCTGGATTAACCGACTTTTGGATATCGAACCTTTTTATACGTGCATTCTCAGATGAACGAACCTTTCGGATCAATACTAATGAGGAACATTCTTTTTTTCCATTTTCGGATTAACGAACCTTCGAAATAATGCCACAAATATCAATGTTCGGAATGACGAACCCTATTTCATTTTCTGATTAATGAACATTACATATACGGAATTTATATGTTTCTGAATAACGAACCTTATTACATTTTCGGAGATTAACAAACCGTCAGAATGGAGAACATTTATCCCGTACGAAGCTAAACTATGTCGGTGATGCAGAGAGAGAGAGAGAGAGAGAGAGAGAGAGAGAGAGAAGTAGGTAGAAAGATGTGTAACCCCATCTCTAAGGCGGTAGACCCGACATGCCTTGCCTTTGGAAATGTTTACAATCGAGTGTTTGAATAATTGTGTGGACACAAACCCACACTACGACACCTGGACCAGATAGGGGTAATCTCTTTGACATTGGAATAAATGTGTCGGCAGTATAACACCGACCTCATAGCTATAACATATAATATTACCGTCATGGCTCTCTGTCATATCAATAGCAGGGCTCTGTAAAAGCTAACCCGGATATGAAAACATATCACATTAGTTTTCCATCAGTGTAGATGGAGTGATGTCATAATTAAGTTGTCAATCAATCATGATAAGTAACACAGATAGTGATGCTGACAGTGGTGGAAAATGAAATGATTGTCGCAAATGCAGTTTGAAATGTATAAATACGTTTCATCAACTCATTTAATTTTACTTGATATCTTTTAAAGGAACATAGTGATGATGAGAGCCAGATTTCATTTTTGAGCTCCCAAAAGCATCACTGTATCTCTAAGTGGCTCACAACGTTTGAAAATAGCACAATATAATATATTCAAAACAATCCAAAAAAAAAAAAATGTGAACGAAAGGATGTTTAAAGGTATTCTCCTAAAACGTCTCCGGCTATGTGGGGAAAATCTTCCCAGGAATGGTAGTCTTAGTAAACAGCCAACAGTACTATATCTAGAAAGTATTAAGGAATATGCCAGGGATACAGACAATTCTGTTGACTGGCTAATTTTGGTTATGTACGAACAAAATACAGGCGCGGTGGAGCACCCCAATTTGCATGTCATTATCGCCCCGTTCTATTTGAATTCCAAACGGGCATCCACGGCTGCCCGAAACTGTGTGCATGAAAAAGTCAAATCTTTACCTTCTCCTTGTGCCGCTATGCGTGCCGCTAGTAAACTCAAACTTCCCACACTATCTAAGTTCTTAAAAACCTTCCTTTTGATGAAAAAATTATGAAATTTGCTGCACTAAAACTTGAGATATTAAAGCGTTTTGAAAATCACCTCTCGCAAAACATGCTCTCTGTTTTTTTCCGACTGGACTATGGCCGGGCTCCAATGTGTCCGAAATTGGCAACATAAGTTTATCAGGCCTCAATCCATATATGGTGAAAGTTTTCGCTTGGTTCCACCTGTACTTTTTGAGAAATCAACTTGTTTCTACAGGGTTTGGAATAGAAAATTGTAGTCAGTGAAACAATTGAAAATGACGTCATTTCTTTTCCCGTAATATTGGGCATGCGTGTTACGTGAGATTCAGGATTTCGTGCTCATTGTTGGTTTGCATGTGACGCAGTCAATTTTGCTGAGTGTCGCACGGCGGTGTGACTGCTGAGCTGCTGCCGCGCACGCTGCTTGCAGCAAAGCGTTGTGTGTGCTGTGACATGCAGCGCTACAGTCACGCGATTATATATACATGGGACCGACCTGTACGCTTTGCGTTCGTGTCATTTTTGACATCACCTTCTGTTTTTTTCCGACACAACCATGGCCGGGAATATTACGGTATGACATTTAAAATGCAAGCAGATAAATAAATTTCGGTGTACTTTGTTTGAATGGCGCTTTGGTTCCACAATCACACTTCGTGAATTTTAGGATGATTTTCGAGGCATATTTTTGGTAATTTTGCTCGCCAGGTTTTCGCTAAAATTTTACATTTTATCATTGTCAAATCCTTTAATATGTTATATGTGCATATTCGGACATGTTTTCAAATTCAAACTAACTCAATTTTAATCCGAAAATAGGTTTCCTTAAATTGTTATTAGCTTGAGAAGTTGTTTACTTTTTCTCAACTACGCGAGTACATGTTGTTTACTTTATGCAAATGAGGCTCGGCTGCCGATGGATTTCTGCGAGATAATTGGGGTGCTCCACCGCGCCTGAATAAGACAGGGAAAAATAAGAATCTCAGGAACTAATATTTCTCGCTCTGTCTCTCTCTGTCTGTCTGAATGATAATCAAGATGGGAAATACCTATTTGTGTGTGTGTGTGTGTGTGTGTGTGTGTGTTTGTGTGCGCGGTATTAGTTCCTGAGAGTCCTATGTGTGTGTGTGTGTGTGTGTGTGTTAAACACGCACATCCACCCAACTACTTACGCACATACACAAACACACAGACACATACACACATCTTTTATAATATGTATAAATTATGCAAACATACAATGTTCAGTTTCAAAGCACCGCCAAGAGCAACTTTAAACTAAAACGAAGACACAATGTATACATGACATCGATACAAAAGTATCACGAAATGTCAATATCTCCCCATCCTTCAGTCCTATCCGTCCTTTCCATGCATCCATGCAGGCGACACAGCAAACCGCGGGCTCAGCTTTAGCTGTTCGGCCATGAGCACAGTAAAAATATCATTTGCGCGCGAGAAAAAAGAAAGTCCACAGAAAAATGGGGGAGGGGAAAAAGTTTAGCTATAAGTGGAGACCATGTCTCATTAAATGTACTGAAATAGCTCCAGGGAAGTGATAACTAACGTGAAACTCCTCTCTCTGCACTTAAAGACACCCTAAAATAATGTTTTAGAGTGTCGTTTAAGAAGAAAAAAACACACAAGGTGGATAGAAAGAAAGACGTCATCCGTGTCAAAACTTATCAGACCGCGCCTTCCATTGTCGCAGCGGGATTAATTATGCGAACCCTGCAAGCAGACTATTTCTGGTATAGCGTAGTCTTGGCTTTTGAGCTTCAAGATGGCCATTTTTATCGTTGTGACGTAATAAAAATTACTGGTATCGTTCAGAAGAGTTATGAAGACGGCAAAACGATCTCCGCGAGAGGAGGTACGCTCTTTCGTGAAGTTAAAAAAGAAAATTTAAAGTAAAACACTAATTTGGTTGTGCGCTTACACTAAAAAGAAAACACAAACACAAAAATCCGAAGAAAGCACTCGTTCTGGTCACGACGCCATCCATAGTTTTGTTCTTCAAATCGACAAAATCTCAGTGAATAAAAATGACACTGACTACCGGTGCACTATAAACGGTTATCTTCCATTACATGTTATTCTGTTTAAACAAACAAGAAAATAAAGAAAAAAAATGTCATTTACTTTGTGCTCTTGATTCCCGAAATCCAAACGAAATCAATCACTCAAGAAAGGCAAGCAGAGCAACATGAAACGACTCAGTTTCTTCTGCAAAGCGATTTTTTTTCTTGATTCATGGGTCTTTAAAAGGGTAGAATCATGACTCTTTCTCGTCCCTTTTATAGCCTCACATTCAATTGTGATATCCCATTGCCAGTTCGGAATCAATTATGTATTACAGACCCTATGAAAGGGGCTACCAGGGGCAATTCGCGGAAATTTCATACAGCAAAACAGAGGTTTCATGCAGCGAAAAAGGGCTGAAAGACGTTTTCTAATGTTGGGGGATGCTCAAGGGTTAGTGATCCCCTCCCTTAACATTAGAAAACGTTCCCCAGCACCTTTGATATATACGTAACTAAATTGGGAATAGTATACATTACATACACTGTGACACCTTAACAACATTATTTTTCTCTTCATAAACAGGTAATTAATTCAACCACCTCCCTGTTTCAAGTGCTTCGTTGATCACGGAATTTAAGATTGGGTTCGTGTTTTCTAGTTCCATAAAAAATGATAAAAGTTACAACAAATCTAAACCTCTTTCTTGTTACTGCACTTTCTCGGATACATAAATACAATGATATTTTCGCCATTATTATTATGAAACTTTCGCGAATCGGAGCCTACTTTTATTTCCGCTGCATGCAACTTCGGTGAATGCATTGTTGAGAATAGCGCGCAGTTTCCTTTCGCAAATGTTGGCTTCTAGCGAAAGTTTCATGCACGCGAAATTTTTGGAAAATGAAATTCAGCATTTATAGCATGAACATAAAAAGAAAAATCCACAGGGCTTCTACTCTAATGTCAATGAGTAGGTCCCGAGGGATCATCTCTCCAAATTTGGTGCTTTTATCCGCCGTGTAACGGTAATCTCAAAATTTGACGTTAAGCGACCTGACTAAAAGCCACTGAGATAGTCGCTTAAAATAACGTTGAAGAAGCCCGCTGGGCGTGCGGCGCAGAAAATTGACTTGCCAGAAAAACTAATGCGCGCGTCTGTCTAGGAAACGGGAAAGTCGAATCCTTTAGTGTTCTTAAATTCGCGCAGAATGGAAATGCTAAAATGTTCAACTCATACTAAATCTTGGACCTGTTGAGCCGTTTCCAAATAAATGTGTATCCTTTTTGCATTGTAATACTATGTAAATAAAAAGTGCGTCATTACCACTCGAAAGATAGAAGCACTTGCTTGCAAACTGTTGTTTGCGGTGCCAAAAGAGACTGAACTAACTCTAGCACGAAGCCCGTGACGACAACCAACCATAACGTGATCACGGTTATGCCAAAACTTTCATGACCCCAGTTTAACACAAACCGTACCAGATATACAAAACCCTTTCTAATGACGTAATATATACAACTAAACGACGTCCTATGCATTCTGTGAATTCAACGGAATCACATTTAAAAGCAATAATCATGATGATATAGAGCAAAGTCTGATCGATACCTCTGATTATTAAAACATAATGTGTAGTCATAATTATCAGTAATTGATTTACAAGACATTTCACTCGTAGGTGAATGATAGAATTCGCTGAGACACGTGAGCAGACCATTAAACGTTAAAAAAAATCTGATACTTTTGACAAAATGACACGTGGAAAGAATAAGTCTGCTGAAGGTGACATTTTGTAATGCCGGCCTTTACGCTGTCAGTACCGGTGACACACTCAAAATGTTAATGTTATCCACAAAGATGTATGTAACATTCCATCTACTGCCTTGCATTTCTTGGTGGCAAGTCAAAAACGATTTGGAGTCCTGCCAAACACCTAACTTCGACGCGCTTTCACCCGTAATCAGCACGATGGATCGATCACCGCGAGCGATCGCAATCCTAATCGGGGCCCCCTTACGCTGTCTGCTTTTGTTGTATACAATGTATGTTTCACATGACGGTGCAAGCAAAACCTTGTACAATGTATTCTAAGACACAAGAGCGATGCATCAGCGGAGGCAGCCTTGTTTTCTCGTGCTATTGAAATGTTACCACTTTTTGTCGCTAAATGTTTTCTTTGGACACATTGTTTATGAAAAAAAAAAAGAAGAGAGAGAGAAAGAGAATCCGAAGCGATGATCGCGGGAAACGCACACCCCGGCGGGCTCCTCGGATGCTGAAAGTGACTCCACGGGCAATGCATCTTGGGAAGGGCAATCATCTCCAGCACGGAACTGCACTTGTCGTTTCGTAGATCTCCTCACTAATGCCATATAGAGTCAGATATTTTCTTGTTTTTATTGTTGTTATTCTATCTATCTCTCTCCATATATATGTATGTATTTATCTCTCTCTCTCTCTCTCCTCTCTCTCTCTCTCATGCATAATTCTGTTTATTCTTTTCACGTTCCCCTCTGTCCTTTTCTCTTTCTTTTTCTTTTTTTCCTTCTCTGTTGACTCACCAGGCGTCCCTTTTGTTGCACCTCATCATTTCCCTTTTCTTCTTCCCACACATTCTGTGAAAGTTTGATCGTCTAGATTCGGAGATATTAAGGTAACGACTATGCAGTTTGACTTGATTGTTTACTACGCGAGAGGGTAATGGCAAAACAACGTCTCATAGATTTATCTATCGTCTCCCAACGAGCTGAGGGCTTTGTTCAATGTCAGTTGGAAGCTCAATCTTCTTTTTGTCTCACTGTCTGTCTCCCTATATCCTATCTTTCTCTTCTGCCTCTTCTACTCTTTCTCTTTATCCATTTTGTTGTTGTTGTTCGTCCTCTCTCGTGATTATTGGAGCCTTGCGTCAAATGACATTCGATCGTCTGTAATTATAACTGACACATAGCCTGACCTAGGACTTTGCGCCTCGATGAATGCAATGCCCTGCCGCTATAGACTGCATGAATGTTGAAATACCAGAGGCTGGTAGTCACAGTGGCATCGCGTCTCTGTGAGCATTTTGAGCAACCAAGTGGGAAAATTTCACGGGGCTGTCGTGCTGATGGCCAAATGAATTGACTACACGTTATGTCAGCAGCAACTGGGCTAAGGGAATCTTCGATGACAAGTAAACTTTTCAATAAATCAGTCGATAGAAATAGAAGATTTTAAATTGACGTGTCGCGTTGCTAAGAGCTATCTTGTCTTCAGAAAAAAAAAACAATTCTGAGTCATATAACATCAGTTTGATTTGGTGTTATTTCTGTTTCTTTTCCCTTTTTTCTATCTGGGTACATGCAGTCACAAAAAGATACAATGTATGGTTATAGAGACAAATAGATATAGAATTTGCCAATTTCCCAACATTTTATGCCCATGGGAAACATTTTTTTTTTTGAAAGGAAAATACACGTAGGTCATGTAGTCTGCAATTTGACGTCATATCAAGAAAGAAGAAGAAAAACAACGATTGTTATGTATATTGTTATACATTATTATCATAGTTCAGTTCGAGCTCGGTTGGGTCCCCCCCCCCCCCCAAAAAAAAAAAAAAAAAAAAAATATATATATATATATATATATATATATATATATAAATATTTAAAAAAAATCAAAGAGTAATTATTAATGCCGGATACATAACTATTCCGTATATACACTCCTAAGATATTATGACTCAAATGTCTTGGCACTTTTATTCTGTTTTGTGTTGTTAATTCGACTAGCGTGGTGAATTAAAGCAGGAATTTGGCAAAGTTTCAGGCGCTAAGCAGTGACTATGACGTCATGTTATACATTATTATAATAGTTGAGTTCGAGCTCGGTTGGGTCCCCCCCCCCCCCAAAAAAAAAAATATATATATATATATATATATATATACATATATATATATATAAATATATAAAAAAAAATCAAAGAGTAATTATTAATGCCGGATACATAACTATTCCGTATATACACTTGGCAAAGTTTCAGGCGCTAAACAATGACTATGACGTCATGAAAATGTTGACTTGTGACGTCTACCCGCCTCTCCCCAAACATTTCGCGCGGACAATTAAGGGTAAATGTAAAATCCTCAAGTATCATCACCATGGAATTGGAGGGGAAATTCCTCGTTTTGGGGTTTTCTCAGTAGAGTTGTGCATACGCACATGGAGTAACGCGTAATTTCTACACAAATCTACGCGAGTCTGCCCAATATTGGCCCGATTGCTCTCTTACACCGCTAATTGCACTACAAATATTCAGAGAGAGATCAACCAACATTGACATCAGTATACAACCTTCTCGGGAATCGAATCTACAACTTTACTTCAGCTGATCAGACATAATGATATGCTCTGGATTATTTCTGGGTTTTTTTAATCTCTAGGTGTAAAACTCCTAAGAGGCAATTTCCCTTTAAAAAAAAATCCGCGATGCTGTGCGTGTCTCGAATTGCTGAAACTCCCCGGTAGACTCGGAGCTTAGCTCACGCCGTAATAATCCTTTCCAGGCTTAAGCTCTTCAACACTATTGATATCGATCGTATACTGATACCAACACGATATCGATCACGCCGCTCGGTTTACCACTCGAAAAGCATTTGAACCGGCAGCCGTCGCCTACCCCCTTGAGATTCAGCGCGAACTGGTCTGCACACCACATTTCTGAGGGAATTGCAGTGAAATGCTGGAATGGAGCGCAACACATTATCATAATATCCAAAAAGCTGCAATTTTATCCAAATGGTTTTAATTACCTTTTAGATAAACGTGCCCCCAACTGCCTCTCGTTTGGGAAAATTGTATTTAATGCTGTATATACCAGCGACATCTTTAATGAATTAATATGTATAAGAACAAGAAACCATAATATCAGGTACAAGAAATATTGCGATTATTTGAACTCAATTCCACACTTGGTTAAAGTTGGCTCTGATTGTAAAAAAGGAAAAGAAAAGAAAATAGAACCGAAAAAAGTTTTTTTTTCTATCATCTCACATTCATAGATATTATTTAAAAGATTTCACAGGTTTTCATAAAACAGTGACATTAATCGCAGCCAAAAAAAAACCAACAACAAACAAACAAAAGATCATCGTCTTACAGTAATGTCCCACTGTCACACTAATCTTCACTAACAGCCGTTCATTACAAAGAAAAAATGTCAACCTGTGTATCATTGTGTTGTACGAACCATGTAGGCAACCAGGCAATTGAGATTTTTAGGTGGAAGGGTACATTTGCTGAACTGTTGACCCCACCCTCCCACCCCCCCCCCAAAAAAAAAGTATAACAACCGAAGAGCGAACCTAATCATCACCTTTCCTTTTTTCAAAACATTAGAAGCAGTATAGATTTTCATATCAGATGAATGATGTTCCATATTTCGAAGGTTCAAATCCGACATTCGGTGGCGCTATTCCGAACGTTCATTATTCCACAGGTTCATTAATTCCCCCCCCCCCAAAAAAAAAAGACAAAAAAAGACAAGAAACTACTGACTACTAATGAAGCTTCGGAATTACGAAACTTTTCGTTCTCGGAATAACGAACCTTATTTCGTTTTCGGATTAACAATCCTTCGGGAAAACTAACCTCACTTCATTGATGGATTAGCGAACGTTCGGGATAACTAACCTTACTTTATTTTCGGATTAACGAACCTTCAGTATAACGAACATTCGGAATTATTATAGCGAACTGTAACCGTATCAGACATTCTTTCAAAACTGAACAATAATACGCCCGTAGCTTTCATGATGAAGTGATTCCGAAGTTTGGAGGGAATGATAATACGACAGTCATAAAACAGGAAGTTGATCATAACACTGATCATCCATGAAGAATTGCTTCCGACGCATAACGATAAGCCATCCACAGCTACAATCCGTGAATCATCTGTCGTGTCTGTATCTTGCTCTCGCGGTCTTAACAATCTATCTATCAAATATGTCCAACTAATCTGCACCTCTAAGGGGTCTTTTTCTATTTCCCCCTTTTTTGTGATTCCCTCACTTTTCACACATTTTTTGCCTTTCTTCTGTCAGAGTATAGCCAAGTACAAATCCTAACACGTCCCCAAAAGCGCGGCCAGCTTTCGGGGAAAATAACACTTCTCAATTTCGCGGCAAAGAGTTGGAGGATAAGTTTTTGCCGCTAGGTCGCATTTTCCAAGCCTCGGGGCGAAAGATTTGAGGCCCGCAGTAGCCTACTTGGGCTACTCCAAGCCCATACCCCAACCCCCTTTTCTTTTTGTAATCAAAAACAACAACGACAAAAAAAAGTAAATTTGTGGCTACTGCAGCGATCACGTTATCCCATGTTCAAATGTCAGCGGCTTCACGGAGGTTTGAGCGCATCTTGTGAGATCAGATGACCAGCGCCACAGCTTTTTGGCTGATATATAGTTTATAATGCAAACCTGATTATTCAAGCAATATCAAAAAGCATGCACCCAAGCGCAGATCTCAATGCTAATATGATATATATGAAAGGGTCGGTGCAATATAGTGCTAACCCACACAATAGTCATTTTGAGATAATCGCTGCTGGATGTTTGGAAAGTCCATACATTGTACATTAAAGGGAAAGTAAACCCAAAGAGCAACGTGGATTGAGTGAAAGCAGTAATGTTAGTAGAACACATCAGTGAAAATTTGAGGAAAATCGGGCAATCGATGCAAAAGTTATGAATTTTTAAAGTTTTGGTGTTGCAACTGCTGGGTAAGGAGACTACTAGAGGTTATGACGTATGAGTGGACCTCAATATAAAGAAAATAAAAAGGGAATTCAACAAAAATTCATTTTTCATGAAAATTACACATTCCATCAACTTGATACTGACATATGTTAGGGGTAGCACTTATTCCCCTTGCTTTCTGAAAGCGATTAGTCAAGAACTCTTTCATTTTTGCTAGAAAAGTGCATTTTTGTGGAATTCCTTTTATATTTTCTTTATATTGTGGTCCTCTCATACGTCATAACCTCTAGTAGTCTCCTCATCCAGCGGTTCCAACACCAAAACTTTAAAAATTCATAACTTTTGCATCGATTGTCCGATTTTCCTCAAACTTTCACTTATGTGTTCTACTAATGTTACTGCTTTTATTCAATCCACATTGCTCTTTGGGTTTGTGTTCCCTTTAATAAAACATGAATGCATGCATTTTTTTTTTTTACCATCTTATAGGTTGAATTCAAATGTTCACGGAGGTTAGAGTGAAGGCTAAGGATTATGAAAATGCATGTAACTCAATTTTTACAAAAGTGTGAGTTAGCACTATATTGCACCGACCCCTTCATATATATATATATATATATATATATATATATATATATATATATATATATATATTGATTATATTCTTCCAAAGATGACAGAGGCGAACGATGCAAGTATCAGCATCATCCCACAATTATATATATATTTATATGTATATACGTAGTATATATATATATACATATATATATATATATATAATATACATGTATAAACATATACATATATTGATTATACATGCATATCCTATCTACAGTACCACAAAACATATCTTTTGCATTTATAAAACGTGGTTGATTAAGAGTAAATTACAATTTTCAATAATTGCAAGGGCAATGTAAGTCATAATGCTGTACTTGTCTGAATTTCAAGTGGTTGCTTTTTTTTGGGGGGGGGGGTGGTTCTATTCTGCGTCAGACGCATTGGAAAAATAATCATTGATGATGATGATGATAGCAGCAGGATGGTTGTGATTGTTACGACACCACATATCAAATCGTGTACTCTGTTCATTCAGCAGGACGTTTTGCAGCGATCCCCCGGCCTGGCTGCCACACTAATATTGCTCTTCTTCTGCACCCCCTTTCAAACAAACACATTGGCAGCGAGTCTTATCAAAACACCCCCTCAACTGCCCGCGCTGGTATCCATTTCATACACTTCACACCCGTGAGCGAGCAGGCATTACCAACGACATATTTTCCCGACACGGAGGGATGTGTTTCATTAGAGGGAAAGGTTTCCATTGTAATAAAGAAAAAGAATGGAAAAAAAAAACGAAAATGAGATATGAGGTACAAAATCTGTTGATCAGCTACCAGCACCGACACCGCTCTACCTTGCAAATCTAATCAAAGAATAACATGACAGCTTGTTGTGCTCTTACAAGTGAGACTCTTTTTTTTTTCTTTCTTATTTTAGGCGTTCGAGAAAAATATTCCCGTATCTCCCCTGGGGCGCCCTCATTTAATATCACACGACGAAACCTAAATGCCTCTTGACAATTTATTCTCCTTGTTTATGTATTATCGCAGTCAACCAAAATGTGTTAGTCTTGTTTACAGGCATGGCCATTCGTTTTTCAGTACTGTACAATGGATTTCTCTTTGAAAACAGGACTATCTATCGACTTTGCTGTCTATCGACAAGGAAAATAATGGATAATATTATTTTGATTAAGAAGTTTAAAGGACTCTTTCTTACAAACTGAAATGACATCTTGGACAGGATAGGAAATTTGTAAAGCCCTCCTATTTTTTGCTGATAAGGACTTCTCGTTGTTGAACGTCAGTATGAAACTGCCGCAGTGAACTGAACTGGAACACATATCTAACTTAATTTGTCTAGTCATTCAATTATATTGCTTAAAGGAGACGATGAGTGGGTGTCGGCCTAGTTTGGTCGGGTGTGGGGATACGATACTATGATATGTTTTGTAATTATTGAAGAAGTCGTTAATACTTCAGTCTTTACAACAACAACAACAACAAAAACAACAACAACAACAACAACAACAAAGTCGTTGCGAATCTTGTTGCCATATGTTAGTGTACGAATTATTTCACATCTTCAGTAGATAATTACAGTTGGAAATAATCCAGCATTTTCGAAGTGATACAGTTGTGCGGATTAAACAACGGCCAGTCGATATTTGAGTAGCTATAAGGCACTGTACGGAAATGAAGGTAGCGTGACTTACGATTAAGTTTTTTTTTTCTCCTTCTTTTTGTTGTTTCCTTTTTGTTGCTTTTTAAGTAATTCTTCCTGCCATGGCATTATACATGTTGTACAGGTCATTATGAAAAAAGGGTTCTTCACAGTGACAACTACATGAACGACATAATTAGACAGGTAAGCCTATCGGACGGTGATTTAGGGTATTATCGATTAGCTATTTTGTAATCGATCATACGGAAATAAGATTTCAGTTCGTCTCTCACATCTGATTTTTTTTTCCTCTAGAGATGAGAAGTAGTAAACGAAATATATTGCATCATTAGAGACGTTCTTAGACCAGACACCGCTATCATGGGAGAACTAACTGGGAATGTGGTGTAGTGGATATTATTGTTCTTCACTTTCGTATATGAGAAGACTTGAATTCGAATTGACTTTAAATGGCGGATGTGTGAAAATGGTTACCTGGCCATGCTTTGGCAACTACTTTTCTTCTCCGCGACACATCCTGAAGTGAGAACATTAACACACTTTTCCTCACAGACTGATTAAAGCTGATTGTGTTATTCCCTACATTTCTACAAAAAGTTTGTTTAACAATGTTTAATCGTCTGATATGTAAATATTGTCTAATTCTTTTTGAACGTGTTAGTTATTTTTTTTTACATAAGTAAGTAAATGAAAAGAGGAACAGATCATTAAATAAACAAAAAAGAAGTGAATGAAGAAATGAGTGAAAAATAAGTAGATTACATTGTGAATGACAAAATAACGTTCTGATAAATGACTGATTGATAAATAAATGAATGAATGAATAAATAGATAGATTTAAAAAAATGAATGAATGAATGGATGAGGAAATAAGAGGCTAAATAAGGGCAAATATCAATTCCGTATAATTTATCGACAAGTTAGTCTTGTTATTCTCATTTTTTTTTACTTGTAACTTCTTGAGAGAAATATTGATTATGACACGGTAAATATTCTAACGTAGTATATGCCACAGCCAGCTGCATCTGCCTCGTTTGTTACTCCAAAAGCATCCAGCTCTTCTTGTGGGATTATAATAATGAGATGGTTGGTGGAGGGGTTCGATGTTTTCAAATAGTGCCAGGCCATAACCTCACAGACAGTGATAACCCTGGTCCAGAACCAGTCAGAACTCGGCTTATGGCGCATTTACACCGAACACGGTATGCGGGCAACTGGCCAGGTTTTTGCTATGGTGCGCCAAAAGGAACCATGTTTGGTTCTGTCAAAAAGGTACAAAATCACCCAAAATCTTATTCTTATGGCAAAACCAACAGTGGAAGATTAATTTTGTAACAAAATTATTAGCGGGGAAGTGATATTGTAAGAGAACCAGACATGGTTCCTTTTGGCGCACCATAGCAAAAATCCGGCCCGTTGCCCGTTACCGTACTCGGTGTAAACAGGCCTTTATGCTGTTCTCTTGCTGTACCACGCGCGAGTAGAAAACAGGCGACTCCCAACGGAGCTCCCGCCAAGCGTATCGCAATTTACGAATTAGTTTCAAACTCTCTCTCTCTAGCTCCCCCAAAAGTCACTTCCTTAATTGAGGAGAAGAAATAGCTATGGTGTCCGCCACAAGATTGTGTAAACTTTGTACCTCCAAATCCTGATACAGAAAGCACAATCCTCTGTTCTTAATCTTAAGGAGATAATATTTCATTGCTTGCAGAAAATAATCAATGAGCGTCTTTATGGAATTTCCACGGCCTCAGGTAACCTTTGATCTGTTGCCCAGAAAGAACGGAACACTCGCATTGCAGCCTATCGAACACGCGGCAACGCGTTGTGTCTTCAGTGTTTCCCTCTGTTTTCTTCTTCTTCTTCTTCTTTTTCTCCTTCCTCTTCTTCTTTTCTTCTTCTTCTTCTTCTTCTTCTTCCTCTTCTTCTTCCTCTCTCATTTTCTCTATCTCTATCGGTATGAACTCCCGAAGTAGCCGATAAGTCATCAAAATTTTCCCATATTTCCAAGACTATCAAATCTTCTAATAAAGCCATAACAATCCGTAATCGAATCAGTCATAATACATTTAGATCGTGAGAAGGAACTTATTTATATTTCACCAAGCTGTTTCTGGCGATAGTACCATAGGATCCGTTTGAAAACAATGGTAACATTTGCATTGAAGATTTCAAGCATACTTATTTTTGCAATGCATGTATCGAAATTCGCTGTTTAGAGCTTCAACAATAAGGATTATCAAGATTCATAGACCGGATTTCCTTTTGGTGCTTTGAAAGAAGAAAGCAAACTTCCGAACGTGAATGGGCAAGAAACCTTTATCATCAGCAGCATGACATCAAACTTAGGACTGACGTGAAACCATCAAATAGGAAACGCACTAACGTTGAACAAGTCATCTTGTAGCAACCTGATTTACCTTTAGACCTATAATGTATGTGTTTTTTGAAGTATTATGAAGTTTTTGCACCTCTATTGAACCTCCAAATGAAAGAAAAAAGAAGAAGAAAAAAAAATGTTATATTGAGACAGAATCTAATGATTACACCAAGTTTTTCTCCTGCTTATGACAATTATCATAA
Organism: Diadema setosum; assembly: GCF_964275005.1. Taxonomy (NCBI): domain Eukaryota; kingdom Metazoa; phylum Echinodermata; class Echinoidea; order Diadematoida; family Diadematidae; genus Diadema; species Diadema setosum. Next base: position 17,797,059 of record NC_092702.1, read on the forward strand.
TATATTCAAGAATGGTGACATACTGCATTTAAATCTAAGTGACGTCTTCAAGCTTGGATGTAAACGTATTTTCGCCACTTGCTTCCAAACGGATGAAGATTAGTTCCTATTTGAGGTTCTTACCATTTGCACACCCTCCTACCTCCCCCCCCCCCCCCCCTCTTTCTCGACTCCTCCTCCCTCCTCGATCTACATACCGGTGTTTCGCCTCGCGTCTTTTTTTGCATCGTTTGCTCTCGAGTGCTTTCGTAGGCCCACCGTGCGTAACCAAAATAAGCCCGAGTGCCCTGGTCGCTACTGTCCTTCCCTCCCTCTCCTTGGACGGAAATAACAGACGAAAGTGAGAAAACGGACACTAAATTGTCCTGGGGAAAAAAAAAAAGGTCTATCAAAATATCACGGAGGGAACAGAGCTCATTCCGGTCGTGTCTCTGTCGGACACTCAGAAGAGCTAGCGTGTTTTGACGCCTGGCTTTATTGCTCCAACGCTATTCTAAAATGCACAAATGTATAGGTAAATGCACACTAAAACCCCGGAAATTTGGACCGCATTCATCTTTTCTTTAAATGTATATAGGCCTAGATACATAAAACCTACCAAATAGAATATGACATATATATGTAATCATATACATACATATGACCTTCTTATATACCTTTGAACGAATATAGGTAGATATGGTGTAGTGGGTGTGGTGTGTGTGTGTGTGTGTGTGTGTGTGTGTGTGTAGTTACAAATATTACTAAAATCTTAATTAGAAATGCCATCAGTATTGGTATTCTTTAAAAAGGACGAAAAGTGGTTAGAAGCATAAGAAAGTGAGTCTTATAGAAGAAGATGGGAGAGAGAGCGATAAAAAGCGGAGGATATGGAGGGAGAGAGAGAGAGAGAGAGAGAAAGAGAGAGAGAGAGAGAGTGGGACTGAATATAGAGGGAGAGGGAGAGAGACAGAGATATATAATTATCCGGCCAATGATGATGGGTTGTCTTGTTTTAACTCGAGGCCAATATTGCCCAAACAGCCACAAATGATCATCAGCTGTAACTTGACTTGTGCTGTCCCCCCTCCAGCACACAGCGCGCCCATCAGACGGACACATACAGCCCCGAGTCCCGGTCGGCGTCGAACCAGCCGCTATTGATACCTTTGTCAGGCGTATTAACTCTGCGGTGATGATGCACTTTTCTCCCTCAACCCCTTAATCCTACAGCTTTAAGTTCCAGCCATTTCCTTTATTGTGAGTATTAAAAGGGGACGGTGATGAGGAAGGGGGGGGGGCGGTGGAGAGAGGGTAGCGGTGGAGGAATGAGGGACGAGGTTGATTCAAATAACCGTCGAAGACCGTCACGGTCTCCCTGCCACAGGTTTTATGAACAGTTCTCGAGAGAAAAGTTGCGTTGTATCCATCTATTCATGGAATGAGTTTACTGACTATCAAACGGTGATGTCGATACAAATCAGGCAAAATTATTCTCGAAAGAATATGAACTTCTTGATTAAATAATTTACTCACTTCTTCCTCATTTGTATGTTTTGTCAAAGATCATGTGCATTGGGTACTTAGTGATTTGGATGCTGTCTAGTGGAGTCAATAATTCCTCACTTTCGCAATAGTCCTCATATTTCTTAAGGAAATTGTCAAGTTTTTTTTTTTTTGAAAGGAATTTATTCAATTTTGAAAACTTTCAAAGAGAATGATACTAGCTAGGTGTGCATCCCAAAATATTTCTGGTTTGAATACGTTAAATGTTTTCTAGTATTGCATAAAATTCGGTGGCATCGATCCATGGTATCTATAACTTCCCTTGTTTATCTTTTTGCGGAGGACAAAAAAAAAGATAAGTTGCTGTCCACTATTTACATTGCCTTTCATGTCTTATCTTTATTAGGTACTACGTTGATAATGTCGTTTGATTACTGGGCAGTTACGGAGTGCACAAATTAAGGAAGCAGTGAAGACACATTCCAGTAATAGCATTAATATGGAATCGACGAAAAGTTGATGATTGGCGTCAAATGTCTAGTGGAGAAGCCGTCAAAAAGATCAGCGAAGTCAGGTCAGCAAATACTTGTACAAGGTCTACAGCGAAATTTCTGTGGGCGCTGATTGATGAACCGCGTTCGGTTGTCTTCTTTGTTCGCCGTTCTATTCAGATTGGATGAAATGTTCTCTTATTTATGTAATATTGCACGTTGAAGGCCCAGCACGTGACGTTGAGTTGACGAGTGACATCAGCAAATTATGAATCCACGGAATTCCGTCATGATCCACACCTTGTGGACTGCACAATGAGACAAGGATGGCTATCCAAGACCGCGGGGAATGTTGAGTGAACGAGTCCAATCATGCGCTGGCGTATAGGTCTCGATGACTGATTCGCATCAACGTCTTCCTGGGTCTGTAGAGATAAGGTTTAAAAAATCTGTATTAATTTGTGGGCGCGCCAATGTATATGTCTATTACAGTAATGTCTGCATGTCTCTTTGTGTGTGTGTGTGTGTGTGTGTGTGTTTGAGTTTATGTAATTAAGAACAACAAAAATGGTGTTAAATATGATGGAGAACATGCTTGAGACCACTTAGTGTTCGATTTCAACAGGCTTTCAAGGACGTTGATCGGTCGATGTGCACAAGACAGTGTCGCAAAAGTGAGTTTAGAGGTAACGCCAAAATGCCTTGCTTGTGTGTGCCTGTGTGTGTTTGCGTGTGTGTTTGTGTGTGCATGTGCGTGCCGTGTGTATGTATGCTGTCGATAGATTGTGTGTGTTTGTTTGTATGATAATATGCGTTTGTGATGGTGATTGAAACATGGCCGAAACCACGCAGCACGAGCAATAATGGTTCGACAGTTATACGACCGAGGCGTTTTGTTGCTCTCGGTGAAAGCTTAAATCACTCTTTCGCCGCCAACATTGGCAGTTGCGTGACGGGCAGGAGGGTTCCGTCACGCCACTTATTGCCCCCGCAGTTTGCTTGAGTTAGATTTAAGAAAATCTATCATCAGCTCCTTGGATAAAGCAGGAAAAAGTCATCTCATAGCTCCCTCATTGATTTACTTCTACGGCAGGACGAGCAGTGTTGATAGTACATAGTAGAGTCAAATAAATCGCTCAGACCCGTAATCTGTTTTCACATTCCTGCGAGACGATCCGAGCTGCGTGACCTCCGCAAGTTAGATCAATGTTCCTTCTCTCGCCCTTTGCTTTCGATTTTTTTTCTTTATCCATTTCCTTCTCTTCTACTCTTCAATTCTATCGAACTATACCAGCATGATCACAATTGGGATGTTGCTTATTTACTTTTTTTCCGATGGAGTTAGTTAGACGGGGTCATCCCACGAGACCGACACCTACTAGTCGTACAGCCCACGAGTTCGACATGAAAAAAAAAATGATCCATGAGTCGTACAGCCCACGAGTCATACAGCCCATGGCCCGAATTCACGAAGGTGGTACAAATGAAACCATGGTTTAAACCATGGACAAAATCTATGGAGCGCCAAGTGTCGCATGGAATATTTCGTTACGAAATCAGTCATTTCGTCAATGAAATGATGATTTTGTAACGAAATGACAACGTTTGGTAACTAAATGAACACTTCGTCCACGAAATGATAATTTCGTTAACGAAACGGTCATTTTGTCGACGAAATGACCAATTTCGTAACGAAATATTCCGTGCGACACTTGGCACTCCACAGTTTTTGTCCATGGTTTAAACCATGGTTTCATTTGTACCACCTTTGTGAATTCGGGCCAAAGAGTTCGACACTGAACAGCCCACGACTTCAAACATTAATTGTTTGCTTTAAAGTGTCGAACTCATGGGTTGTATAACTCATGGGTTGTATAACCCATAGGCTGTATGACTCGTGAGCTGTATGAATCGTGGGCTGTATGATTCGTGGGTGTCGAACTCGTGACGTGCATCCAGTTAGACATCCGTGTTCATTTCAAGACAATAGGAATCTCCAGCTCTTCAAATACGTTAGAGAGAGGTGAATGCATAACTGATTTTAACATGATGGGCACCGTACGCAGGAATGTTTTCCTGAAGGATGGAGGGGGTGGTTTATGATTTTGTTCAATTTTCGTCGGAAGACTTAAGCGAGGGTGTGAGCGACAGACCCCTCCCACACGAAGGAGCTTTTGCCTTTTCAGAATTGGAATCAACGATTCAAAATTATGTGAAAAGTGTTAATTTTGTCATAATGATTACATTTGTACATTATGGAGAAATAAAACAAACTGAAACTGGAAAAAAAACCTGGAGTACACTTCAGGTGGAATATGTAGAGATTTTTTGTTGAAAAAAGCCCGCAAAAGAGAGAATTATAGGAAAGAATATAAAGGTAAGGGCCATATGGGCTATACTTTCGTTATGTATTAAGTTGTATTAAAAAAACAAACTAAATTCTTTGCTTGTTAAGTGTTAAATGATTTTTTTTTCGAAATCTAGTATCCGAGTATGAAAAGGGGGTTGAAACATGGCGCGAGAGATTAATTGTACACTATTAAAGCCCGATAGCGAGCTCTCTGAGGTTGATCAGGTTTCCTGCAAACGTTGAAAATTTCGCCAGATGCTCTAGCGATTAACGTTTCAATTTTAGTAGACGAAACACAGCAATTTTTCGCACTGACATCACATGATAATATGACAATACGAGCATGTCTGCACTGTGGCGTATCCCACGTTCGGGGAAGAATGATAACTAATTACGAATAGCCTGACAGTCAGTTATGTGTTCTTAGCCTCGTATATATAATTATTCCAATACAATTTGAATATACGACTTTTATGTTTTTTTGTTTGCCTTGTAATCTTAGGATATTTCCATATCTGTGTGTCGCTGTTTTGGTTTCACCGATATCTATATGATAGTTGCTCCTGATGTCTATTTCCGCTTTATTTAAAGGCCCTGTTTACCTTTGGGAGCGGTGATTTCAAAAATGTTCAAGATATCACATTTGATGCATATGTGTAGGTCTGTTGTATCACAAAACATCCTACCATATAAAATTTTTGCAATAAAGCCTAAAATATGAGGAGATATCAGCATTTTTCTCAATAAACCATAACTGTATACGGTTTAGTCTGGAAGCATTCTTATTATAACTATTGTTCACATTTTGTGTATTTAACAATATTTAACATCGATTATACGGATTCAAATTTTTACAGTGGTTGTTTCTATCCCTAACTCACATTTAAGAACTATTTTAAAGCACTACTGTTGGGTTTTTGTTTCATCTGCAAATAGTAAATTATGCCTTTAAGCGCGATGTTTGATTCATCATCCCCTACACTATAATCATCAGGATATAAAGGGGCCGAACCTACTCCAAATTTCTTGTTTTCTAACTTGATGAAAATGTGCGCACATATCTAGCTGAACTCCTCCTACTGCATATTGACCAAATTCTGAAAATAAATGTCCGGTTAAAATGAATTGAAAATGCGGGAAGCGTACAACCCGCACGGCCGTCTGTGCCCCTTGGATGAAATGATTGTGCAGGTGCTATGAGACATCAAATCCGGTCCAGATATTACGTCTGGTCATATCAACCTCCTTGGTCATAGTATTACTTTGCACACAGCTGTGCGATTCACGCCAAGAAAGATTAGGAGATGATTTGCTATCTATATACGCTCAACGCAGATATATATTCTCCGGGTTGAATGAACGACAGTTTATTCATCTATAGTACTAACATTGAGCTCAACAACATGAAGAGAACACGTGCGTATTTGACGTCATGTTTATACTGGACGAAGGAGAATACAAAAATAAATCCCAGTGCACTTTCTAGCAGACGATATCATCTTGTGACACGGACGAGTGGCGGGGTTTTTGTAGTTGTTGTTGCTGATTTGTTTATTCGTTGTTGTTGTTATTATCAATATTACTATTATTATTATTATTATTATTATTATTATTATTATTATTATTATTATTATTACTATTGTTACTACTACTACTACTACTACTATTACTATTATCATAATCATTATCATTATTGTTATGATTATTATTGTTATTATTATTATTATTATTATTATTATTATCATCATCATCATCATTATTGTTGTTGTTGGTGGTGTTGTTGTTTTTGTTGTAAGTAATAAGGTGAATTCAACTCTTAAAGATATCCTGTGATGAGTTTCTCGAAGGATGATGACCATACGAAATACTCTGTCGGAAGAATGACAATTGCTATAACCTTCCTAGACAGCTGCCTCAGAATGAGACGTGTTCTTTTATTCTCGACAACAGTTTATCGTAATTGATTCCTGGTAGCACAAAACTTGACGCGAATCCCGGCTTAACCTGAATAAGAGAATGTCTTCAGGCACACACACACACACACACACAAATAATAATGTTATCAAGCTGCTTTCATTATCAATCACATCTAAAGACGTAATACGTGCCGTAAATTATATATATATATATATATATATATATATATATATGTGTGTGTGTGTATATATATATATATATATATATATATATCTAAGACACGTGACCATGAACAGCCAATTAGAGACGGGTACTCATCCAAAAGGGTTTTGTTTGTTTGTTTGTTTTACGTACGATGTAATACGCTTCAATCAATTCAATTCAACTTATTTTCATATTTCTCAATGAAAAAAAATATAACACAAATTAAATCATACATGATATCCAGCTAGGAGACATACATAAAATATTGCAAACATAATAATAGAACCTAGTGGTCGATCTATGAAAGTTGGAATCTGAGAATGCATGCTAAAGAAATATGATGGACCCTACTTAGAAGCAAGCTTGTCGAGCGGGAGATGAATGAAATGCAGACTCTGAAGAGTTAGCACCCTTCCAAAGTTCATAGCAGGAATGCAAGGTGAAGAAATTGATGCATTCGTTCAGGAAACCAAAGTTTCCTGTCTCTAAAGATTAGTGTGCGAAAATTTGAATGCTCAAGCTCGTCCGTTTTCATTCGAGGAATGGAAAACCTTGCTAAATTCAGCACGGAGACGATTAAAAAGATGACCTTCTTGTCAGTCGAAAAGATGTAAGAAGCAGTGATAACATGATGCACATGTAGGTAGATACCGGTCTATCAGCTCGTGTTCGTTCGCGAGTGATATACACTGTATACCAGTTCCGCTGTCTGCCAATATCTGTAATCCTAAGAATGGAAGGATTGTAACCCAGTAAACCCCCATGGCCTTCATAATTATGATAGACTGCCCTGGTGTCTTCTTTGGTGAAGTCTCGATTACTTTGAGTGCGTCTGTTTGTTTGTTTGTCTGTTCCCATGTTTATCAATCTGAAGGAGAGAATATGGTATTTACGAGACTTCAAGGCTGTATATCTTTCAGGATATATCATTACATTCTCTTCCGTCAATCAGCCAATATATCGTTCCCATCTTGCAGACCAGCCCCTACCGATGAGTCCTATTAGCAGTCAGAATGGTCAGCATTGTCGAACAGGATAACTTCCATCATGGCTGGACATTTGTGAGTGCGCCTGGACAATTTCATTCGTAAATCAAATCTTGCCCACAATACTTTCAACAAGTTCTAACCAGATACGAATTGATACGGATAAGGGTTTTGAAGAGAAAGAGTTGATATTGCCATAATTAGTGCAACATCTGCCGATGATACCTGTACGTTCAAGACATAACCTAAACAAACTCCCCAATCAAAAAAAAAAAAAATAATAATAATAATTCATGTGGAACACACTGTGACTTTATCACCATTCCTATTTGTCATCTAGAAATGTATGAAAAGGTTAGTTAGTTAGTTAGTTAGTGAATTAGTTAGTTAAAAAAAAAACTTTTTTTGTTTTGATTTTTTTTAGTTAGTTAAAAAAACTTAGTTTGGTAGTTTGTTTGTTTGTTTGTTTGTTTGTTTGTTTGTTTGTTTGTTTGTTGTTTAGTTAGTTAGTTTGTTATTATGTTAGATTCTATTTTCCATCTGACTGATGGCTGGATAACCCTATTCAGCTGCGGGACCTCCATTTTATGTCCTATCCGAGGGACAGTGTTTCGCCTGTTCTAGAGGTAACGACATTACAATAATACGCAACATTGCTCAGCAAGATTTTCTAGGATTCGAACCCGCACTTGAACCCGAGCCGTTCGATTGCAATGGACATCACACTTTCGACTGAGCAATGGATGACACGGAAAAAGAAAATACATTGACATTATTGCTTGTGAAGGTTTCTTTTTCCTTTAACCTACCCTCGCTGTGTTATATGTCTTGTCAAAAACTCCCTCCCGGTCTTGGAAACCAGTAAGACATCTCTTTGACGATATTAATCTGATATGCTGACAAGTTCCTCCTGCTTCCTGCATCAGCACATATACTATATGGGGGTAAACAAGATTATACATCAAAGTATCAGAACGCAATGATATATTGTGTCGCATTACACTCTGCCTTCCGAAGCCCCGAGGGTGGTGCATTCAATGTTTGATGGCACATAATGTTACATTGCACTCGAGTATCATGCATTGCAAGATGGATCTGTGCTACTTAGAGTCGGTCCCGCGTTCACGACCATGCAATTAAAGTATCCTCTTATTTTCTGTTTCCGTGACGTATCTAAAGTCTATAATATTTCTATCATATTCCTACCATGCCTGACCAATCATAAAAGAATATGAGCTATTTTCATGGTAGTATTATTGCAATGTGAATAACAGCTGATTTGTTTCAGACAATTAATGTTTCCCTTTCTTACTAGAGTTCTAAGCGGGAAAATTCGAATAGACATTACAGCAAGAGGATAAGAATTTTGTTATCGATTGTGTGTTTTTTTTTTCTGTTAGTCTTTTTACACTTATTTTATTCACACTGACTCCCTAGAGTATAGCAAAGTATTTCTATGTCACGTCGAATAAGAATTTTTAAAACCGTTCCGTAACTTTCTTTTATACTGAGACTTATTGCATGCCCTTTAATGAAGGCGTCGTGCATGTAATTAGCTTGCAATGACGTTTTTCAGTATGATACCGTTTGGTCATTGTTGACAGCGTTGTACTAGTGCCCTGTAAAAGCATCAGTATTGACAATGTATACGTCGTTTAATCTTATAATGAGTATGAAGAGGTTTTTGATGTTGTTGTTGTTCATGTTGTTGTTGCTGTCGTCGTCGTTGTCGTCGTTGTTGCTTTTGTTGTTGTTGTTGTTGTTGTTGTTGTTGTTGTTGTTGTTGTTGTTGTTGTTGTTGTTGTTGTTGTTGTTGTTGTTGTTGTTGTTAAACAGTCTAATGCAACGGATTGTCCCTGATAATGTTAAAGGGGTGATGGTAGTTATTGTGCAGCACTGGAATGTCCAATGACAGCTGGGTTGGGCGGGAATGTGTTATGATTTTGGAAATATCAAAAACTTACCCAGTTAAAACGCACCTATGGATCATGGTTTCCAAACAGGTTTCTGCTTGACGAATGTACAGAACCCCTTACTTTGATGTGTTTGTTTGTTTGTTTGCTTGCTTGCTTAAATAGTACTCTTCCCTACAGGTTTCTGCTTGACGAATGTACAGACCCCTTTCACTTTGATGTGTTTGCTTGTTTGCTTGAATAACTAGTACTCTTCTACTTAAAACAAAAGAACGCATGACTATAGTCATGGGTTTCAGTAGACCAGTTTGTATTCAAGTTTGCGCATGAGCAGAAAAGGTCATTGTTTTGTACCAACAGGCATTTTGGCTTGTTAATTCACTGAGAAAAGCATTTGTGATGTCATGATTATTCATGCGATCCTTCACATCGACGTGACAGCAAGTCTGGAAATTGGCAAATATCAGTGAAAATGGTTGGCATTGCATTCAATACAAAACAATGAAATGCATGTTTGCTAAAATGTCAGATGGACGGACTATTCTGGTCACCTAGTCCAAATGCAAGTTCATTCTTTGTTTAACACGAGTTTCATGATTTTTTTTTTACGTCGGGCAAACTTATGCATTTTGCCACTTTGAAAACGAGTGAAGTGCCTAACGAACTGAGAAAAAAAGAAAGGTCATTTGTACCAATGTGTAAATGAGCTAATTACAAACTGGCTTATTCTCTGTGTTTATCAATTCATTTATAATTCATTTATTCATTAATTTTCTTTCCCGACAATTTTCATTTTCAGCTCAATTGGAGAAAGCTTTCAAAATGCTTTAGTTTTTTTATTCTTTTCATGGCAATCTTTTTATCCGATATAAAATTCTGAAGGAACTACTTTGCATTTCAGGAAATTCAATATACAGAGCGATGAAACAACCCCCCCCCCCCCCCTCCAAGATCTTCTGAAATCGTCTTAGAGATTTTCTTCCTCTGAAAGCACGAATGTTAAAGGCATGCATGACATTCCCATGACGCTGAACTGAATGCTGAGAAATTTTAGCTAAAAAGCTTGACAGAAGTCAGCGAAAGGGTCAAGCGAAGGTCTGCGAATAAAGTCCCCAAAGTAAGTACGTACAATAACACAAACACTACATACAAAATCTAGCATGTTATAACAACATAAATGGATTAACAAAGTTCTCTGACATGCGTCCATCTACTCCACAAGAGTACTTGAAACTCCCAAAGTTTCTGCACTCTTCAGAAAGAGAGAAGAAAAAAAAATCAGATATATTATGAACAATGGAGTCTACCGGTATATTCCTGGTGGAACTATTTTTCCTACTACAAAGTTATAAGTAAGGGCATAGATTTCGGTAACTATTCCGCAAGTCTCGTGGTGTCCTGGCACCAGGCATCCAATCAGAGTCGAGTCTCTGCCGTGACTGTTCTACTTTTTTCCCACAACATATGGATGTAATCTTTCGCACTTCTTGAATCTGGGGAAAAACAGATGTTGCAATACGTTATCACATTGATTGTCCATATTAATCTATATATTATTATAACGGGCAATGTTCATGACAGCAGCTGCTGTGGTTTTCAGACATTCATTTTCTCTCGGGCGTGTCGGATACAAACATTATCTTTAAAAGTGGCTGTACGGACTTTGCGGAGAGCCAGAAGCCTGTCCAAATTAATTCATGCGCCTTTTCCCCATCAGTAATCCACGCCAGCTAGTCCCTGCTCGCGCAGTTATCTCTCCTCGAGCTAAACTGCCTAGGTCGCAGCCGGCTTTGAGACCCACGGGGAGATGCTCTCATCATTCATATACGCCAGCAACCGTTGAGCGCCTGTTTTGAGAAAGAGGAAAAAAATGTCAAAATAAAAATTTTAAAAAATCCAACAGAAAACAATAGAAACAAGAGAAAACTTTTATCGTCTGCATTTTGGAGTGATTTAACGATACAGCCCACGCTCATTTCCATGCGTACAATTTCCCCTCCTTCTTGCCATCCGTCGTTGTAGTGGCTTCTCTCCGCTCATAGTCTAACAACAATATTCATATATAACTCGTCCCTTGGCATTCGAAAGTAGATGTTTTCCACGAAGGGATCAGCACAGAGGGAGAAAAGAAGGGAACGAGAAAGATATATTATATATATATATATATATATATATATATATATATATATATATATATACATGACGGAGAAAGAAGGAGAGGAGAGAGGAAGAGATGAAGGAGAGAGGGAGAGAAATGCAGATTTAAAGATATTTGTAATTCCACTCACCCAACTTGACTGCACGGTGTGCGGTCAAAGTTGTTTGTCTTCGCATGTGTTCAATATTTTTCTTAGGTATGTCATTGATGCTAACACTTTATACGTGAATAATCAGGATGTACTCAAGAATGACGAAACTACATTTTGTACCTGAAAAGGAAAAAAAAAAGAGTTCATCATATTTTGGAATGTCAGAGGCGACGGAAACAGATACGACTGTGCTCAAAGTGTTATGTACTGGTCTCAGTAAATGCAAGTAATGTGGCTCTTTCAGGATAACATTGATTTTCTTGGGCCTTGTCGTACTAGTTGCCCTTATACATGTCATGAAGTCACTTTTATACACGGAGACATCAAAGTAGCTTGTGGACACCACGAGGTCCCTTCTTGGGTGAGAATTTTAACTCATGAATTATTAGCTCTATTTTACCAAATTTTACGCGTTACCGTAGTTCAGTTTTTTTTTTCCTTTATTGTTTACTTTCTTCTTCTTTTATTTTTTTCGTGTTGAAGTATATACCTCCAAGTTAGAAAATCATTCAAATATCTCTCTTTAAAAAGAAAAAAAGCAAATTTCCACCTTAACATCACTTAGTCTGTGCACTGATGGGCTCTTCGGACACGTGATTTGAAATGAGGTTTATGCTATAAGTTATTTTGATGGGCGTGCTGTTTTGTTCTCTTTTTTTTTTTTTTGTCCCTGCAATCTTTTGTAATGATTTGTCTGACTACTGATAAAAAAGGGTAACTTAGAAGCCTCTATCAATTCATTCCAGTTATTGAGTCATTCAATCTTTTCTATATTTTTTCCTGTGGCATTTTTATTTCTTACTCATATGGCGCGCTGCTAAATGGAAGCGTACTTATTCCCTTTCTGTCAGATAGATCTTGCTTAATAAACGTAATAGGCTGATCTTGGGAAGGAAGGGAATTTGGGGCACGAATTATGGACTCCTTGGACGCGAGGTTAGCGTTCTACTTTTGAATCCCGCTGATGCATCTCCTAAGCCAGTAAAATTATATACCGAGTGCTCATTATTCTAGGTCTGGCATCGATCATCATCATTTGTGCGATTTGAAAGTAGAACTGTGGCCATCCAAAACGTCCACATGCATCTCTAACAAAGCATCTTCTTCTGTTGAAACAGTTTTCTTCCCAGCTCGCTGCAAAGTAACAGGACACCTCGAAAGATGAACGTGATCAATAATATATCCTTTCTTTCCTTCCCCTCAAAACTAATTGTGCCTGTAATCTCGTCATTTCTTTGCTTAATTGTAGATTTCATGACAGTCATATATTCCTTTGCACTTTAGAGAGACAGTCACAGGGAACGTTTACTTCTTTTATCATTAAATCCTTGCGCTACTTCTTGAGCTGAGCTGAGCTGAGCTGAGCTGGTAATAAGGTGTGAGCTCTTCACCTGCTGTAATCACGTGGGTGCCTCTGTACATACTTTATTCTCTGTTTATAAGTTTGCCTTATGTTTGTTTTCCCCCATAGTTTGACTCTTTGTCCAAATATTCACAATGGTGACCTAAAAAAACGTAATTTGTTTTACGAGTGTGCATCAATTATGATGGAACTTAGGTAGGAAAAAATATCAGGAGAGAAGTGAAAAATTTAGAAAAAAAAAAAGACGTACAATAAATCATTCCGAAGATATCATTATTATAGCATTAAACATCAAAGTCTCGAATGAAAGAATGTTATCGCTGCAATGATTAAGTTTGATATATAAGGCAAATATATATATACATATATATATATATATATATATATATATATATATATACTTTACACATACGAAGCGACAAGGAATTATTTTGTCATGACATCGCTTTACTTTTTGCGTAACGTCCACGTGCATTTGTCTGCTTAACGAGCTCTCATCACGCTTTATAAATCAGAGGCCCGCTCAATGGGCTTGGTGCGTCGTAACAGCTGGTCACGACTTGCGTAAGGTGTCACCGTGACGCTGCTATACTCACGAAACATCGTCACACGATTTTGATTTGTGGCAGTGTTTGTGCATAACTCGCCGATGGTCAGACCATGGAGGTAAAAAAAAAGACCATGGAGCTATGTTGTAGCTGAATGGTCAGACGAGGTCTCGAAGAGGCCTGAAGACTGCAGGCCATATGTGACCCAACATGAGACAGCGCCAGGGGCCCAGTCCAGGAAATTTGCATTTATCGAACCGAAATGCTACCTTATGTTCGTTTTTTTCCTCCCCATGTTTCAGCTCCGAGCAGATGAAATCAGTACTTGTGTATCTCTTTTTTTTTTCTTTCTCTCTCCCTGCTATCTCTTTCTCTAAATGTATGTCTCTCCATCTACCTGTATGTCTGTATTTCTGTACTTTTTTTTTCCTTCAGGTGTTGTCCATTTGTTGATTTCCCTCCATGCGTTGTTATTATACTCCATGTGTTCTCTTTTGGTTGGAGCACAAGGACATCGACATCCTAAAGACGCTACCATACCGTTCGATTTGTCTCCGATAGAATAGCAAGTCACCTTTCAGAGATAGAGAGTCGATGACCTAAGCAAATCACATGTATTTTCTTTCTTTCTATTTGGGAACACAGCATTGTAGTGCAACTGATTGACAGATTGCCCCACATCGACGTAAATAAGCACTGAATTGATCAGTGTTTTAGTAGTAGCCATGATAAAAAATCATGGGCGTACATACTCGAGCAGGATTCGAACCTACGACCTCCTGATCACCGGACAGGCGTCATCTCCACTAGACCACCGAGCTTTCGCCCGACAGCAAGTGTTGGTTCTAATCCTTATAGCATGCAGCGGGTACTGCTTTGTTATTCAAATTGATGAAAATCTGCCGTCGAGATGTTTTCATTGCAACTGATTGACAGATTGCCCCACATCGACGTAAATAAGATTTTCATGAATTTGAACAGCATTGTAGTGTTCTTCAGACATCACGTCATGGAAAAAGTAACAGACACTGAATAATGCATAGACATTGAAACGCAAATCGTTTGACGCACGCATATACTGTAGTTATCTTCTGCATATATACCAAAGATACTTGAGAAACTTGACAATCAGGAAAGGAAGTTCATGAAAACGATTTCAAACCTTCAAATGAGAGTTCGTGGCCATCACTTTGTGATTGAAGGTAGGTGAGTAGGCGAGACACAGTAACAAACACTAAAACAGAAAGAACACAAAGAATTATATTGCTTGATTTGCAAACGGAATTTGAAATTAATCAGATTTAGGTGTGAGTTTCTTCAATTTGTCTCCCTCTACAAATTAAATTTGTTAAGATCGCAACAGATTAGCAGTTGCGATCTTAGCCAATTTAATTTGTAGAGGGGGAAAAATTGAAGAAACTCACACCTGAACTTTCACCCCTCTGAATAATATTTTTTTTTTCATTCGTTCAGATTTGTTATCAGTTTGCTAGATATGAGCGAAACTATTATGTGCTTTGATGTATTAGGTAAATTTTACTTTAAGGGAATTCATCCAGGAAGCAAATTCAAACTTTTACTTCTGTGACTCTTATCTGATTAGACTGTGAGGTATTCCAAATTGGCCTATCCAACCTTCGACCGGAAGTGTGTTGATGTCTTTATTTGTTTATTTTGTCGGGGCTGGAAAGAGATTTTACGAAGCAATGTTGAGGCTCCGGTTAAGGTCTACGAAGGTCTATATAGCCGCGCGCCAGTTGCTCGCCTTGTCCGCCACTAAAAGGCGACGCGGTAAGAAGTCGCAACAGCCTTCTCCCATTCCACGATGGCGCTCCTGATTCATGGCCGCTGCTATGTCAATTAAATGTGATGTAAAACATCCATCCATACTTTTGTTATCTGAAACACACGACATCTTCATCGACCATATTGTCCAGACGTACCGTCAGTGTTTAATGCGTGTCAGCAACCGAATGTCGGCGACCCCATGTGCGGTGTGCTTTCTATTGGCACCCGGTATGCAACCTGACATTCGTCTCCAATGTATAGACACGTCAGAATGTCTAAACAGTGGAACAGATAGATAAAGAAAATAACGGTTTAGCAGGTCTAAATGCCGTTGAATATGTGAAGAATGAATCATGGTAGCTTGGTAGCATGGTAGCATGATGATGATGATGATGATGATGATGATGATGGTGATGATGGTGATGATGATGGTGATGATGGTGATGATGGTGATGATGATGATGGTGATGATGGTAATGATGATGGTGATGATGATGATGATGATGATGTTGATGATGATGATGATGATGTTGATGATGATGATGATGTTGATGATGATGATGATGATGATGATGATGGTAATAATAAAAATAATAATAAGATTAATATTTCCTTTAATGTTATGTATTTTTGACAGTGACATTGATATTGTATTGCTGTATTTCTCTTGTGTGGCTATTATGTCTGCTTTGTATAATACAAAGCAGACATAATTGCCGATGTAATGTGTATGCATGCAAACAAAACAAATTTCCAGAAATAGACAATGAAATCGAATTGAATTGAATTGAATAATCAAAATAGTAATAAATGATACCAGTAATCATACTCTTGAATCCGCTACTAATGGTAATTAATGTATTAGTAGACGCATATTTCTCCAACCGACAATGATAATGACGATTGTAGAAATAGCATCCCCTATGGTGCAGCTGGTCTAAACAGTTCTCATTGTCCGTACGGTCTTATTCAACTCGGAAATCTTTAGCTACGTACCCTGTAGTTATCACCGCCTCATTGCCAGCAGGCACGTAGTTAGTGACCTTGTGTGTCGCGGAAGGGACGTAAAATATAAAAAGCCATCATGTCCAAGTGTACATAAACTCCAGCAAGAATTCTGAAGGAAGATCTCCTGTTTCAGGATCCGAAAAATAAGAGGATAGAATGTCGCCACAGTGCTCCAAAAGGTACAATACGAGAACACAAGTTGAAAGGAAAGCGAATGATGCTGGGCGTGGATATGTAAAGGGCAGAAAATTCCAGCCGCCATTTCTTTGAATGTATTTCCCTTAAGATTTAGTACCCCTCTACCTTCGCGGCGGCGATTCGTTAATGTCCACTCTAATGAGTAGGGTGTGCGAGTTTAAGGAATGCATCCAATTTCTGGTTTTATGTCATGGTAGACTGATTGCATGGTGTGGACATGGCAACATGACTAATTCTATCCGGTCATCAGCGGCCGAGGGAGCGAAGCTGTGCACGCTTGTCCAAACACGTTAATTGTCATCATTTGGTCAATAGTGCTTGACCCAAACTCTTGAGGCGAAGTGTCCCAGGTGTTTTGTGCGTGGGAGGGCGCGCAATATCCCGTCTCTAACCTCCATCCCACCCCACCCTCGATGACTTGAAGTATTCCTTATTTCACATCGGCCATTTTTTATCGCAGTTTTTCCCCACTATACTCCAACACAACATGTTTTCTTCACTCCTTGTATACATAACGGCACATAAATGCAATGGTTTGCTGTTCCACCGTATTTTGATTTAATAAGACATAACCAGCTCTGCCCCATTTGTTTGTATCTTCCTTTTCGTTTTCGCGCATCTGTTCAATCATACCCATTTTCTTCCTACCTTCGGCCTTCTCCTCCTTCTCCTCATCCTCCTTCATCTCTCACTTCTTCCACCGTCTTCCTCCTCCATCTACTACTTCACTTTCACATGCATTTTGCTCTATGTTTATCCTTTTCATTTTGTTCTGTTTTGTTTCGTCTTCGTGTCGCAGTAATGTCCCTGGCATGTCCCAGTTGGTAGAGTGTTTTTTTGTTTGTTTTTGTTTTTTGAAAACGTTCACTTAAGGATGCCTTAATACCATCAACCATAATAGCTGGAATAAGCGGAATTGAAGACAAAGAGTTGCATTTGCTGTGAATTTACATTTTAATGTCTCCCTCGTTTGACTCGTACATGCTGTATACGGCAAACACTTCATGTACTTGTTTAGCAAATATGCGACACGTTTCAGCTGCGCATGCAGATATGTCAAAACACGTTTGACTTGCAAACGTGTTTTGGCATTACAACATCGTCTTGTGATGACGCCACAAGCCCAATTGGCGAACCTCAGTTCTACCCAACTTATAATAACAACACACGGACACAAAGTGACGACAATGTAGACGGCTGTGATGTCAATGATAAGTATGAGGATGATGATGATGATTATGATGATGATGATGATGATGATGATGTCAGTGGTGGTGGTGGTGGTGGTGATGGTTCAGATGGCTATAAGAATGATACCGGTTATGACAATGATAATGATAGGCATGATGATAGCGATGATGATGATGATGATGGTGGTGGTGGTGGTGATGATGATGGTGGTAGTGGTAGTGGTGATGGTAAGATGATGATGGTGATGATGGTGGTGGTAATGATAGTGGTGATAATGATGGTGGTAATGTTGAGGATAATGCTGCTGATGATAATGAAGATGGGGTGGTAATGATGATGATGGTGGTGATGGCACTAAGGATGACATCGATGATGATGATGACGAGGATGATGAAGATGATGATGATGATGATGATGATGATGATGATGATGATGAGGATAATGATGATGATGAAGATGGATGTTAGATGCTTTGCGAGAAACCTTGTTCCCCTATTGTCTTAACTATAGCTGTCCGGATGGTAGACGGATCATACTATCAAGCTTGAGCACTTTACTCTTAACTTCATTATACGTGTGTAACTATACACGGCTGCCATATATTTCCTTTTTGTACTGTATCCCTGTACAGCTAAAAGCCGTTGGGTCGCCCTCGGTGTTCGAAACTAATTGTAGACTGAAATTCCGACAAAACTGAAGACTATTTACAAGAAGGCAAAGAAATTTGAGCCAAAATGTGGCTCAAGCTGTTGTGGCATTATCTGCTTTTCTACTCTTTCAAAATGGAAATCGGAAGTTCCTGCAAAAGAGGACTGCCGTTGATGTAGGAAAAAACAGAAAGAAAGAAAAGAAAATCAGAACTGGAATCGATAATACCAAAGACAACAACAAGACAGCAACGAGAAAGGCGGGACTCACTTTAAGTGACAAAGAGAGGAGGCGATTCTATAAGTCATTAGCTAATGGTGAATATTATTGACACATGTTGCGAATCAATCATCCGCCGTGGCCTTCCGTCGAGCGAAACGCGTGACTCCGGAAAAAGTCCCGTCAGGCGGAGCCCAGAAGAACGTTCCGGATATGTCGCCTCGATGCTCTTTCTGAATCCCATGAAGGGGAAGACATCGGCTGATCTCGTTTTTTTTTTTTTTTTTTTCTCGGCTTTTCTTTCTCTAGGCTTTGTGATCGTCCTCGTTGTCTTGCTTTTCTGTTTGTCTATTCTTTGACAGAATTAGAACAAGACGTACAGTGCGGGGACGATTGTTCCACCTAATTGACCAAATAAGATGATGTCTTTTGTCCAACAAAAAATCATACCAAATCATCCTCAAGTTGATGAGTTTGCATGCTTTGTACGTGGCCCTAGAAAAGAAATAATTAGAGTTGAAGGTTGTGTCCTCTAGGTTAAAGACGCACAGTAAGAACTCTTAACATGAAAATTGATTCCATCTGTTGAATTTCATTTATTTACCTATATTCTAATTTATCTAGTTATCTATTTTTGCTACGAACATTGAACGTGACTCATCTTGATGCTTCCTGAAGCATTGTTCAGTCCGCGGGAATGCGCTAAAAGTAACTACATTATAAAAATGTGAAGCGATATCAGCTAAAATATATGCCGTCGAACAAGGAAATTATTTGATGAAGATTGACATAACATTCCGTTTTCCTCCGTCAGTTTCCATTATGTGTTCAAATTACACATTAAATGCAGTACGTGGCCCATAACATGTACGTTCTTCTGTACATTTTTTACAGCTATACTTTCGTCTGACGGTGACTAATTTCACCAGCCCTGAGAAATGTCCACAGCAATATATTTCAACACAAAATAACAGCTTCAGCAGTGTTTGAAGTACTAGCAGTATATACTGATATTTGTCTCGTATCACGACCAGAAAGTTTTAATTTGGGAGCAAAAACCGTGCGAGCATAAGAAAATATAAGGTCACAACACCGGGAGCAGATCATACTATTACATTAGCTTGTCAAAACTTATCATCGTTTCATGACAAGAGAGATAAACACAGTGAAGCAATGTAGATTTCACAAATGTGACCTAGAGAAACTGAAATACAGATACTGATAAAAATATGAAGATTTCAAATTCCATAGAGAATACATGAGTGATGCGACTACCTTGTATTGGACGCCAAAACCTGTAGCTGGGAGGGGAAAGAGGAGCGAAAACTTTTCATTTCATTTCATTATTGATTTTGGCAACTTGACATGGACGAAATTTTGCAAAGAAAATATATATGCTACAAATAAACTAAGGGTACATTTTGACATCCTGATATTACATGGCACAGGTTTATCAGACTTAATGAGCAATTTATATTGTATTGCCTCTTGCGTAAATAAATATATTAGGCCTAAGATGTGCATGTAGATGGATTGATGAACAGTGGCTTGAAGGAAATTGAGTTCACACGGGGTAACTGACGTGTCATGATAAACTACTGCGCTACTCAGAATACCTTTTCTGGGTTCGAGTGCTCTCTGACACCCTTTTAACCACACCACGCCTCCTGCGATGTTAACTTAACGGGCATAATCAAAGTATATAGGCACGTGCTTTCATCAGTTGACATCGGGTATATTGTGTGGGAACGCCGCGTACATTCACGTTACATCGTTTGTACATTGAAGATTAGATGGCACATAGCACGAGTTTGCAGAAAAAAAAAAGCAAGGAGATGGGGAGGATCAGAGAAAAAAAAAATATCTTTTCTATACACAAAAGCATGAGTAATGTCTTATTGCAGGCCACAGCATCGTTACATTTCCTTTTTCTGAAGATTTACTTTCTTTGACAAACTTTTGCATTTTCTTTGCAATCTAATTATGCAACGAATTAGACACCGTTACTAGGTCAATAGATAGACCTTGTCAGAGAAATCGCACAGTTTTTCTCCTTCGAACAGTCCAGTTTACTATACAGTGAGTGAGTACGATCCGGACAACTTCTCATCGCATTTTCCCGCATTTTTTTTTTTCTGACCTGAGTAAATCCCGGTCCCGGTAGGATTGACCGCTGAGCTTACACACGTGTTGCGGATATTGGACTTTTCCCGAGCGGCAAATAGACACTGACGTCTCTCGGAAGCGCTGAGGGCACGTGATCCCTAGACCATTGCGATGTTATCACGTGATTTTGAAAGCTATATAGTGCATTGGTCTTGTGTGGCCAGGGGTTAGCAGGTGATTGCCAACGGTGAAAAAGAGCAAACAGGAACAATGGGGAACCTTATCGAGTGCGCTGACAGAACGTCTCGTTTTCGAGACCATGCAAATGTTGACGGTCTATCGGCGCCTGCAGCTGTTCTCCTTCGTACTCCCGAATTTCGAGAACATTCCTATATGGCAGCGAAACACCTCGTAGGATATCCATTGCCTATTCCTTGATTTCTACATCTATCTGGGGCAATGTCGTAATTAAGGAGACGCGCTGGAAGAACAAAACACGATCTCTTTCGCCCAACTTCACTTGTTTGACATTGCTCTTCCTGAGGGTGTAAAGATTCTGTTATCGAGTAACCATGGGTAACACCTGTGTCAAGAAGAACACCTGAGAGAACTACGACATGGGGAAGATGGAGCTTGGAGTCCTTTGTGAAGGGACGCACAACATTTTACTCTCCTAGTACCAGTTGATACAAATACACCAGTACAGACAGACTGATTACCCTCTTTTGTGTGTGCTTGTGTGTGTGTGTGCCTGTGTGTGTATATATGTGTAATATAACGATATATCATATTGATTCTTAATATCGATCTTTGTTTGTATCTGTAATCATATTTCTATATTTTATTTTCACGCTTAAACTTTTAAAGGTGAAAAAATCTTCCATCCTGTCCCAAGCCCCACCCCTCTACACCCGCAGCTGCACCGTAAGCGAATACAGATTCTATTTTCTTTCAAGTTTGTCATGCTTTCAAGCTCTGCTTTTTCGTGTCAACTCCAACAACCCCATTAAACATTCTAATAGTCATGTCTTGATTGCCTCTTCAAAAGTGTAAACCTTAATTAGACATGCATTTTTTTTTCACGTGACAGACTGCTCTGAAAAAGTATGAAATAGTATGGGGAAAGAATGTAGCTTTTTACTTCAAGTAACTTTGATTGCTACACTAAGGCATGGCAAGTCATCTTGCTCGTAGTTTGCAACCTAGAAGGTGATGCATAGATACAGAGGCAAGCGGGTTTTTTTTGCACCCACCCACCCACCCACCCACACACACACACACACACACACACTTTTTATGATAATTATTCTTTATTTGAATTTCATTCTACATAAGTTTTTTTTTTTTTTACATACGGTACAATGTATAGTTATTGGAAATCAAAACTGATATAAAATTCTGCATACTAATCTCAGAAAAAAAAGCTATCTTAATCAACCTAAATCAAGCCAATCAATATCTGGCTCATTACACACACACACACACACACACACACATACACACGCACATACATACATTGTCATACCTATATATACACAATTGCACACACAGAGAAATATCATTATGTAATAATAAAAATAATTCACAATACTTGTATAGCGCATTATCACATTTATAGATAGTATAGGAGTGTATGTGTCCGTGTGTGTGTGCGTGTGTGTGTGTGTGTGTGCACTGAAATGGATTGATTAAAATTACCGGTTGTGCAGTCTATTCCTGTAAATTAATAATTTCCATCCCATTCATCAGTTTCATCTTATAGACTACATTTTTTTTTAAGCATTTTGTTCCGCCTATACACACAATAATCATTGTCATTAATTCATTCTTGCCTAACTCTCATTTTCCGATAACATTACTCCCTCTTCCTAATCCTATCCAAAAGGTCAGACAACCTGCCATTATGGACATGGCGGATAAAAAGAGTTCTAAAAATATGATACAGTAGCATGTATAACAGTGTAAGGCAAACCTATTTGCAGCGTTGACTGTCCAGCAAGGTAGAGACCTCAGCACAATTAAGGTGTGACTTGTGTTTCTCTGACCACAGAGGTAAAAGACGAAGAGGAGTCAGTATTTTTTGTTTTCAATTACAGCCAGCAAAAAAGGAGTGCTACAGCAGACGCAACACCGCCTGTAATTGAATCAGTCTCAGGTCAGCATCGGGATCAAGCTATTACTTTAATAGATGCACACCCATTTCGTCTTTGTCTCTAGTTTTTTGTTGTTGTTTTTTTTTTTTTCGTGTGTGGGATGCGAGTGTGTTCAGCAAGCACTGACTGCTATACATAGTTGGATAGAAGCTCGCGAATTTTGGCGCCTTCTAGCTCTTTTTTTTTTCCTATCTTCATGAGGCAAGCGAGAAGTTTGACCTTCGGAGAACCGGTTAGGAGAGGCCAGCAGACGACAAGCAAGAGCTGGCCAGTCGCGCGGGCCGTCAATCATGAGCGTAAACAGTGCTAAAAAATGTGTGGTTCCGCTCGCGCGCAAATAGTGTTCATTACCAGCTTGTTCTCCGGTTGTCCATTTCACACTGCGACGATTCCGATGGCAAAGCCAGATGTCCAGATGACACAAATCCCCAATAATTACTTCGCCTCTCGCCCCTTTTTTTCCTTAGCAACCATAGGAGTCCCCTGGTCACGCCCGGGATGCGCCGCAACGGAAGCACTGAAGAGAAAAAGAAGAAGTTATCATTATTTTGTGATCACAATCGTTGAAGCAGAGTTCGTGACCTCTTCTTAAAACCTAAACCAATGATAGGGTTGTCTGCTTAGATTGATTGAATTGTGTGCATAATATTGCAAAGAGAAAAACCATGTAGTTCCATCGAAAGCTATACGATGTTGGTGCCTTTACTATCTCTGCACAAGTGAACCTGTTGTTATGATACTACTTCCTCCGAATCAGAGTTGTTTTACGATTAGAAAACACCAAACACTAGAAGACACTCATGTTACCGTAGGTCATCGCCCACGAACATTTTTCGTGTTTCGTTGTCTGTTTTTGCAAACGACATACATACGTACCTTATACTATGGCCGAAGAGTTTTGTGTGTGTCCGTGTGGCTGTGTGTTTGCCTTAATGTAAGGAAGTAATAATTATGGGCTGATATCGAACGAAAAGTAAAATAAAGAATAACATTAAGAAAGTGTGTTTGCGTGTGCATGTTTACGTATGTCAATTGTGAGTTTTTGGGTGTTTTTTTTTCCCCTCAGTCTTTGTTTGAGGAAGTTATGAGCGAAATAATAAGGAACCATTGCATAACTAGAATTCTTTACATTTTTGTTTCACAAATTCCTTGGCGATAATGATTTAATTGATCACACTTGGAAGATATATCATCAGAGTAAAAAAGAATCAACTTAAGCCAACAGAGCTAAAAGGGCGCGTCGAGACGAATGTGAGCCAGCCTCAGCGCGAAGACTTGCATAGGCAGAAGGAGAACTGTAACCATGGTAACAAGAACAGAAAAAAAGGAGGCGGAGGATGAGGAAGAGCAGAAGGAGTAGGAACATTAGAATGAAGAGAAGAATAGGAAAGAAAGAAGAAGAACGAGAAGAATGAAAGGGAGAAGATTTGAATAACAACTCGGAGAAAAAGCAACAAGCCATTAATTGTGGGAAAAAAATTGTGACGTCACATTTGCTTTGGTCTTATTTTCTCCAAGGACCTACGGTTAGTATTATAGGGTTGTGTAAGAGTTTTAGGTTTAGTGTGATGTGAGGATTAAGATTAGGGATTAGGGTTGTGTTTGTGGGTAGAATTCATAATTGGTTTAACGTGCAGCAGATATTTTATGGGAGGAATTGTCTCAGGAGTAAATATCATGAACCGGAGAAACAAGATTATGTATAGCCGGGATCTTACAGAAGACTGACGAAAGTGTGACAATGGTTTTGAACGCAGTGATGAAAAATCCTGTCTACTTGCTGGAAGTTTGTTAAACAAAGGAAAGGCGGTGAAGAGAAGGACCGTTTTTCTATTTATTTTTCAAGGGGATTGTGTTTTTGTTTGTTCATTTTTGTAATCTGTTCTTGGATTAGGAATCAACAAGGGATAAGTCATCAGATATCGGGTGGTGCAATTGGCTGAGCAAATAGAGATCATTGATCTGGGACCATGTTCTCTTAAAACTACTTTTCGTTAAAGGACACACTATTACTAGTAACATTTTGTGTTCTGTTCTGTCACTGTCTGGGGAAAGCCAATTGAGAGCTCTATACGTTTGCATAATATATCTGCACTTGACAGAGCAAATACGTTTTCCTGATACTCATCAAAAAAAAAAAAGTTTCGCTAGAAAAAAAAATGGCATTTGATTTACCCGCTGTCACCCCCTTTTCTTTTTGTATGTACGTTGTTCGGATCTGACAGATGAAATCCAGGATCATTTATTTTTCTTCAGCTGATGGATCACGCCAAGTGTAAATCTCGTCCGCCTTCATAGAATTGCAAATTGGTCGAAACTGTCCCGATGAAATCGATGATTGAGGTGGCCCATATCTCTTTCCGTTCCAGTCTCTCACGAGAAAATTATGTTTGAAACCATTCCTGGTATATGCACCTCTCTCAGGTATAACAATTAAGGGGATTGCAATCTCACAAAGCATGCATGCAGCTAAAAAGGAAATTCTATTGACAAACTATAAAAGATTTGCGTTCGAACAACAAATATATTATTCATTTCATTTGACATTATCATGTTTAAAAAAAAATCCTGATAGACTTTCCTCCTGTGTTTCAGTACTCACTGCTAAATCTTAAAGCTGAGAATCACATGCTGTATCAGTGTTAGTGCATGGAGCTGTCCGCTAGCTCCAGGGTTAGAATAAAAGGTGCTGCTGTGACGTACGATTAGACGTCAACAGTGCTCTTTGTTCTCACAAGCTTCATACGATGACCTATGCAAATAATATATGCGTTAAAACACTGAAACACTCGCCATTTGAATAATTCAGTAGTATACTTGATTATCAACTTGGCTGCGTTGACATAATGTGATCTGGTCGTTCAATCTTCAGGTAATTTGGGATTTCATTCACTTTATCTCTTTTAATGTTAGCTACTGGTTATTTTCCATAGCATGTACATCAAGTGTAAATGAGGTGTTTTCACTTCATTGAATTTTAACGTACGGACAAATTCCAGAAACCTGGAGAACATGAGCAGCGCTAGAACAGATTGCATTGTGTACTCAGTAAGGGATTACACTTCACTACATACAAAAGGAAGCTCTAGGGTAGTACCTCCTTGTTATAAGTAGCTGCGGAGCTACAACACTAACCCCATGGTAACCATGGCAACAGGCACCAGTCCTCCTGCAGGATCCACACCGGGACTGTCACCAGCATTCTTCGCACTTCGTACTCGGGAGTCAATTGCCGACATCGTGATATCGGCGGCAAAATGTTCAAATCTGTCTTCAAGTGGCGACCTTTTTTTTTTTCATCTCGATGAAAATAATCATCTGATCCCTCTGAATTTCTTCCTCTGCACTCTTAGCTCCCCGTGACTCTGTTTTTATGACTATCCATTTCTCACTCTTCAACCTCACTGGTAAATCTTCACTTTAATAGTACTTCTCTTTCTCCTCATCTTCCTCTCAATCGGGCCATGAGCATCCCCCCTCCCTTTCCCCTCCCTCCCCTCTACCTCTCTTGCCCTCTGCTTTCACACACCGGGGGTGAACCAAAAAGAAGAAAAAAAAATGCGGTCGAATCAATCTGCACTAAAAACCCTTAATCGGTTTCCGGTGGCGGGCTGAAAAGGGCACCAAGTACAATCGATTTATATTCATTGGATTGTTACGTCATGAAAGACTCGTCGTATTCGAGAACAATGCTCCGATGGCGTTCTCGCAGTCCCAAATACAAACAATAAAAGTTGCCCACTTTCCAAAGCTCTTCAGCACGCGGTCAAAGTGGGAAATGATTAATGGTTTTATTCTAGGTCGGATTATGGTCAGTTGCCAATAAAGAGGAGAAAAAAAAAAAGAAGTTCCAGCGCATTTCCCTTATCATAATTATTATGTAATTTGTGGTCCCTTGCAACTTTCATCATTACTCTTTAGAGGAGAATGAACCTAAGCAGATCAAAGAAAACAAATGAACATAGATAAAAAGAATAACATTTCAAAGACTGCTACTGCTGCCTAGCTATAGCCTTGATATTCACCTGTGTGTTATATTCAGTATAGGCTCCCTATGATACACCATCGGAACTCAGCCACTGTCTGTGAGACGTTAATAATGCACTTATTCATGACACTGTAAACCGCTGAATATTGAAGATTTGCGAGATTATTTCCAACCACCAGATATATTTCATTGATTTTCTTTTTCCCCGCGGGAAGTCCATCATTTCCATTTCAAGAGTGCATTTCCATTGTATTCAGTTACAGTTCCTGTACGCTCCTCAAATCCTGCGGGGCATTTGAAATTCCTCGTCCACATTGGCCGTTACGAGGCTTTTAGTGTGAAAAGACTTCGCTAGGGCGTTCGCCTTAATTTCCGTAACGTTGTAACGTGTCTGAAATTACCGGCTCCCATCATTTTTAACGGACAAAAATGGCGCATATGCCTCTACATACTCTCGCAGAAATTAAAACCCCAAGATATACACCCTTGATATGTACACGATACTGTGGTTCTAAATTGTATCCGTGCTCGGTACTTATCCTGCTTTTTTTTTTTCTTTTGCATTCGGTTTCTATTGGGATCTAAGCTTAACAAGATTGCTTCATATGTAGATTTCATGATTCTTCTGCTGCATTTTTACTTTGGTTCAAATGGTCATAGACAATAGTCATGTTCTATCTAGCAATTATGTTTGTAATATTTCATTGCACATCCAATCTGGATATCATGCATCATTCTATTTTGTTATATCTGGTGTATTTTTCACTGAGGTATTCTGAAGATAAATTGAAATGGAAAATAAAATGAAATAAGATCGTACACAGGAATTACAACGAGAGAAGTCGGAAAACAAGCGTGATGAAACCGACTGAGCAGCTCTCTCTTAAAAAGAGGAGAAAGGATTTACTGTATCATAATCCTAAATAGAATTAAGAATAGACAAATTCAGAAGCCTCAGAATTGTAATTGTTGTCACAATGCTTTGGGGCAGGAGAAAGATTGCTGATGGTTCAAAACAAATACCATTATTTTATCCAAAAACAGAAAATCTGTAAAAGAGGAAATCACAATTCTATTTGAAAAAAGTAAGAGTTTTACCAAACTAATTTGAAAACGAGCAGTGATTTCATTACAGTGGATTGTGCATAGGAATTTAAATAAAAAAGAGAAAAGGGCCTTAAAAAGATACTCATATAAGTACGACTGATACATAAGAAATCACCACTGCCCTTACAGAATAACGAGATTGGATTAGAGTGGTATCGATGTAGATATGTCAGGATTCGTCCATTTGACATGTAAACAATGAAATTGCCAACAAAATGTATTATGTTTCACGTTCGTAAAGGTTGAGAACGATCTGTAAAATTGAAAGACCAACAAATTAATGTTTAACCATTATTTCAGTCGTAACTTGCATCGTACACAAGTGGTACATGAACATCAATAGAATGATGTCATGAACAATGACTGGTAGTCTGTAGATGATAAAACAGCGGTCAGTCCGTTTTTGATTATGGTAGATAGATAGATAGATAGATAGATACATACATACATACATACATACATACATACATACATACAGATAGATAGATACCGTGGCGGCTGCAATACTTAACCATTCTGAAAATTAAATCACAATCATGTAAGTCCACTCCACTGCTAAAATAAAAAATGAGGACAAAAAGCAACAAAATACATATAACTTATTGTCATCGGAACAGACCTCTAACAAGGAAAATTAACAAGGGACTGTAGGACGCCATAGACTCATATCGAGATACGGCCATGAAAAATGCGATGACTTGTTAAACGGCTATCACCGATTCCCCAAGAGACACAGGTCTAGGCTACTTCCTGGACACGAAGCGGAGATTTTCTCCTAATTGAAGGTGTTAGAATACCTTCTGACATTATATACTGTTCCACTGGGATCTCATTTAATAAGTTAAAAAAATGAAATAATAAAAACAGCAATTATCTGACCATAAGTAATTCCGACTCTCATGCGTGAAATAATGATCGTATCCAGGTTCTTTAATCCCGACATCTTAAACATTCCCGGGAAACCCATACCCGAGTTCCGTACAATTTTCCAGTCATTACTTCACAATTATGACATAATAGGAATGAAAAACACTAACACACCGCAGGTGATCGCATGTCGTTGTTGTCTAGAATCCATCACGCCTGAGGGAATGTGTCACATGTTTTGTCGCGTTTTCTCGAAGCAGCCTCCTCTACAAGCCTTTTTGGCCAATCAACACAATGGCCTTTTAATATGATTATTCGTGTATTCATCGATCAGAGAAACAGAAAGGCCTAAAACCCTATACCCGATAGGCATTGTACTGTTCTTCTGCCTCTCGACTAATGGTTTTCCTTCTATATAAGCGGATGATATTGGCATCCACAAGAATCACTGGGGACTAGATTTACCATCAAAATGTGTTTTGACATTGGCATGTAGTCGGCGGACGTATGAAGTGAATGCAATGAGATTGGAATGTGATTACTGTTTAATTTCATGCCGATCTTTTTTTTTTTCTCTCTCTCTCTCTTTTATAGCCAATGTTCTGATGAAACACGATATGCCGACATGGCCTCTGTAGAGAGATTGACTTTTTCGCCGCAAATTACTGCTCGTTTTGATACACTTATGCCTTAATCCTTCTTTCATGAAGGAGAATTGTTTAGACGATTTCCATTCATCTTGCATAATGTAGACCTCGGACGTCATTTCCACACACCTGAACAGTTGCAAAATGGAGCTATAACAAAGCTCCATCGATGGCTGCAACGTACAACGCAGCGTCATCTGCAGGTACAAATGCGTCGAATGTCTGAAAGGCATATTTTTGATCCGGAATCGCGAAAGTAATGTCTACTTTTACCCTTTTGATCTTTCGATTCAATAATTTGAAATGAAATCAAATAGAATTTAACTGATTTAAAAGAATCGTATGATGAAATAAACGTAAAACAATGCACACTCTTTGGGTCACCGTAACTTTGCAAGTGTCTTTAGCCCTGTTATAACAAACCCTACCCCGACAACGTCGGGACAACGTCCGGAGAACAAAAATTCTTCCAGGTGAAAATCAAATCTCCTTGCTAAATATCTTCTTATTAGGGGAATTACCTGAAATTGATGACTACGTCATTATATTGGCATCTGCCATACGACGAGTGTAATGAATATCTATGCTCGTTTAAGACTGATAATGGTGTTTTGAGGAGTTGCTGTTTTTTTTTTCTCATGTGATGATATAAAAAAGGTTGCTTTCACAGCTAGTAAGCAGAAATATATTATATAAATATATATATATATATATATATATATATATATATATATATATGTATATATATATATATATATATATATGTATATATATAGATATATATATAGATATATAAATATATATAAATGAGATATGAGGAAGAAAGGAGAAAACGGCTTTGAAATCATTATTCCTCTTACTGTTCCTGCTTTTCGGAAAAATTGCAAGAATTAAAAAATTGATCTCCGCCGGGAATCGAACCCGTATATATACATTATACACACACACACACACACACACACACACACACACACACATATATATATATATATATATATATATATATATATATATATATATGTATATAAATCAGTCGCGATCGATTTGAATTGGACAGTGATTGGCCCCACATTTTTCCCTGAAGAGTCATACTTGGTTCCATTATGCTATACTGAGAGAGAGATAAAAAGAATACGAGACAGAGATAGATAGCGAGCGATATTATACATACATATATATATATATATATATATATATATATATATATATATATATATATATATGTATATATATATATATATATATATATATATATATATATATATATATATATATATATATAGACGATGAAGACAAACAAGTTGACATAATGCATTAGAATCAGGGTAACAGACTGTTACCCTGAGGAAGATCCGTGCAAGGGTCGAAAATTTGGTTTACAAATAAATGAAGTTGGATTCTAATGCATTATGTCAACTTGTTTGTCTTCATCGTCTTCATGCTCTTATTCCAACACGCGGATAATAATACCATTATATATATATATATATATATATATATGGATTCTGTATCTCTGGATGTAGGGAAACGTTGTGCAGATAAGCAATGACAGCAGTGTAAAGCATGCGATTGAATGGAATAGTTAAAAACGTTAAGGAGACACAAGCTGTGTGTTTAGTGTGTCTCCCTTATCTAGTAACCATGGACATAGTCATGTCTCCTTAAAGCTAGATCCATCGTTATAGTTACGTTATAGGGTTCGACACTATCCCTTTCTCTGTAGACCCATTCAGGCCATTAAAGTCTTTGAATTTGGAATTTGGTGACCCGAAATGGAAAAAAAAAAGAAATATTCGAATTCATCGTGATATTTTGCTGCCCGATCGGGCCACCAAAAGTTAGCCTATCAAGAAGTCTGGTGACCTGACATCAATTTGGGTGACCCCGGGCAACTGGGCCACCACTAATGTCTATAATGAGGAGAGACCTAGAAAGGGAGAGAGAGAGAGAGGGAGAGAGTAAAAGTGTAAGGACGAAGATTCAGTTTGCCTCTTTAAGTAATGCTCTTCAGAGATCAGCGTGCTTTTTCGAGCTTTATACTTTGCTGATTATTCCGAGGCATTCAAGTGTTTCATTTTCACACCCTCCAGAGGTAGAAATACCACCGTTGTTGACGTCTTTCAAAGAAACATAATGCTTGACACGAGTAGAGCGTGAATACATTTGTACTTAAAAGATCGGCTGAGCTCTAGTTAACATTTGCGGCACGTACAAAGCGGGCGTGGTGAACCGATATCTCAACGTGTGCTATAACAAATTGGGCAATGATACGGTCTGCTGAAATACTTGCCCAGTACAGCTATGCAACATAATCTTGTAATGAATAAGCAATACCCTCTCCATGAATCTAATAGTCTGTGCAGAAAGCTTTTCCGGCAAAACCACTCGGCACTCGTCTCGGGCGCCTTTCGGTGACTAACCCCCAAGAAATCTCATCGGTATTAGTATGGCCTTGTTTTCACTTACATCCTGTTTCCACACAAATTTTCTCCTCCCCGGGATGTTTTCGTTGTTGTTGTTGCTGCTGTTGGCCAGTTCAAACAATAGTAAGATAATTGATATGATAATCTAGTTCCTGAAACATTTTTTTTTTTGATGCCATGAATGATGAAGTTTGTTAGTCAAGATGCCTGGGTATAAAAATGATCTACTTTGTGCTTTGAGAAAATGGGACAAAGATTCTCGAGTGAGCTGTTTCTTCAAGGCTTTTGCCTCCGAGGTGTGTTCATTATCTGTATACTTCAGAAATGGTACACCAAGTTCCCGCAAGTTAACAGTTAACTAAACATAGACGCAATTAACCTCGTTATCCCCCGATAAGTGCAAAATGGTCTTAAAGGTACTGTTTGCCATTGGGAGCAGTGATTTAAGAAAATGTTCGAGATATCACATTTGATGCAAAACATCGTGCCATGTAAAAATTTCATAATAAAGCCGAAAATATAAGGAGATATCACTATTCTTCCCACTAAACCATAACTGTAAACGGTTTAGTCTTGAAACATTTGTATTACAACTATTGTTCACAATTTGTATATTTAACAAGAGTTAACATTGCTTATACTGATTCAATTTTTACATTGGTTGTTTCTATCCCTAACTCACATTTTAGAACTATTTTGAAACACTAAAAGCTGGGTTTTTGTTTCATCTGTGAATGGTAAGTAATGCCTTTACGTCTACCTTCTTTCTCAACCAGGCCACCGAAAAAAAAAAAAAAAACGCCACGCGCTAAACGCTGAAGTTGGCCGGCGCCTTTAATTGATTGGGTGTTTCTCTATTCATATGAATCTGAGTAATCTGTGGCGCCAACATTATAGCCACCCAACCGTTACATACAGCTTTCTATCATCTCTGTGTGGCGTCAGCAAGACATCCCCGTTTGATTAAAACATGGTATGATATATCATTAAGGAAATATAAATGTTGAATCTTTCCAGCTTATGTTACGGAAGTCGCATGTATCGCCCCTCTCCTCAGCACACACACACACACACACACACACACACACATTTTTTGTTTTGTCGATCATTTATTTTTCTTTCTTTTTCATATATACACTAATTAAACATTTAATTTTACTTGATTGTAAAATAATACAAATTTCATTATGACAGCATAAATTACACACACACACACACACACACACACAAACCCATTTTTTTTACAGTAATCTGTATTTGATTTCTATAATTTCACGTGACAAAAACATTCATCTTGAATGTATAAACATAATATACAATCAGCAATGTTTGATTAAACACACACACACGCACACACATAATATATATATATATATATATATATATATATATATATATATATATATATATGTTATATATATTTATTTATTTATATATATAATGAAATAAAAATATATACACACAGATACATTTCACCCCAAAGAAGACCAGAATAGTAATCATTGTCATTTCTAAAGATGGGCTACCGGCAGTATTGTTTTTCTTTATACGTAAACATCTTATGTCACTTGAATGTGAATCGGATGAGGTTTTTTTTTTTCTACCAAAATAAAAACAAACAAACAAATATAAATAAGACAAAGAAAAGCAGATAAGCATATGAGGAAAAACCTGAAATGATTTCTGTCACATTCTGCTTGTCTTTGATGATAATGTTGAAATAATCCTTACCTGTTCAAGGGTCTAAAGTACTGTTTGCGGTGTCACACGCAGCGATAGACCATGATAATAAAAGCGAAATTCTGGGAATTTGCAAAGACAATATTCCGCTGCTGAATGTAGAAAAAAAGGAAGAGTGGACTGGTGTTTCCACTGGGGGTGAAGCGGAGATGATTGCCGACACGTTTTATGCCAAGACACAAGGGGGATCACTGGAAACAACATGTATGAAATGCAGGAATAGCGCCTTTGCGAAGCGCATTAATCTGTAAAATACATAAACAAAAAACGCACCCTCAGAGACGGTGTGTCTTATTCATGCCCATCAATATCAATGGCGACTTCCTACTTTATACATTATACAAGTCTAAATATAACACGCTGTGTGCCATACTTACATCAGAGATTGAAGAGGCTCTATTCTCTTTCGTCTGTACTCGTCTCGTTCATTTTTTTTTTCTTCTCCTTCAAAAGTACATGAAAGCAGTTCATTTACCATACAAGTTTCTCTATGACAGACACATCACATTTTTCCGTTCCTACATGCACTTGCACTTCCGTTTGATTAGAAAAAAAAAATTGAAAAAATACAATATATCTCTATTGGTATATTTTTCAAACTGATAACACTTTCAAATACACTCACATACACACGCATACACACACATACACACACACACACACAAACAAACAAACAAGCAGTAGATTACCACACGGGAAGCCATATGCACTTAAATTGGCAAGGCTGTAACCCCACAGCCGTGAACCCACAAGGGTTGACCGGCTTGTTCCTTCCACGCCGCAGGCTTCAGGCGTCTTTCATCAGTGAAATTAAAATAACAATGTCGATAAGAAATATATAGAAAATATCAAAATGCAAATATTGATTTATTGCTATCACAATGACACATATATCTCCTCTTATCATCAGAGGCACTACCACAGTATTACTACCTTTGGTGTATCGTTGTCAAAGTAAGTGTTATACTCAAAATGTCACATTATGCGTTTTCGCAGACAAATTATCTAATCTTCAGTTGCACAACGGGAAATCGATGGCAATCGAGTCTGATAAAAATCTTCATCAATCACGGACTATGCAAATTCATTTAGCAGGTATACTGCCCCCATTGGCCAGAAGCAAGACAGTGGTATTTGCATTCCGAAAAGGCGCCGTAAGTGAACTCTCATTAGTAAACCTTGAAGGATGCAAAAGGTAGTAAGCAGAGAAGTAATTCCTTCTCTTTTGGAATTCTTCGCCTCCGTTGTTTGCAAAGTCACACTCAATTATGCGATGAATTCCTTTCTGATTATGTGCTGTTTGTAAAATTATCATTACAAAAAGAAAAAGAAATGTTTGTTTCCCCTGGCCTACGTGCGCAATATAGTAACAAGGTAGTGATCACTCTCAATTAGAAGTATTACCCAACGAGTAATCGTGCAATATCAAGTTGCCCCTACCCCCGTCTTTTGCTATATTTTTTCCAATTGCCAAGGAGACATATACACATTG
Organism: Diadema setosum; assembly: GCF_964275005.1. NCBI lineage: Eukaryota > Metazoa > Echinodermata > Echinoidea > Diadematoida > Diadematidae > Diadema > Diadema setosum. The sequence goes on from NC_092702.1 coordinate 17,832,200, forward strand.
TGTTCATTTCAAGCATCAATCAATTGTTCTCTGAAAATGGCAACATATTCTCGACAATTCTCTTCTTTCTTTCTTTTTTTCGCTTTTTTTTTCGCTTTTTTTTTTTTTGCCAATGAAAGGTTCCCGAAGAAATCAAATTTAGGCTGAAGGTGGCGGTGTGTGTGCGTTTTTAACCTCTTGGTGCAAATGCCTCAAGTATCATTGTATTCAAGTTGATGGTTTTTATCGCCAATCGAGACGAGCATGTTTAAGGAAAGGGCAATCAATCCCGTATGCTACAAATGCCATTTCTGCTTTGCATCAACGTCAACTTTCATTCGATTTAATCTTGCTTTGTGTTTTTATTTACCTCTCTTTATCTCCTCTGCCCATCTCCTCTCTCTCTCTCTCCCTTCTTCACTTCTCTACTTATCTCTATATATTGATTTTTCTATCTGTCTGTCTGTCTGATTATCTATCTATCTACCTATCTATCTGTGTGTCTATCTGCCTATCTTTCTATACATGTATCTATCTGTCTATCTATTTATCTATCTATCTGTCTATCTATCTATCTATATATTTGTCTGCCTGTTTAACTATCTATCTATCTATCTACCTGTCTCTCTATCTTTCCGTCTTCCTATCTACCTGTCTCTCTATCTTTCCGTCTTCCTATCTACCCGTCTCTCTATCTTTCCGTCTTCCTATCTACCTGTTTTATCTATCTATCTTTCCATCCATATATCCATCTGTCTATCTGTCTATCTGTCTATCTATCCATCTTTCTATCTATTTGCCTGTTACAGCTCACATTTCGGGCGTGGCCGGTGGGGAGGCTCACAAGCGACTGATAAGAGACCTGTTCGCCAATTACAGCAAGACCCTGAGACCAGTGCGGGAGTTCAGCACTACCATCGAGCTGGAGATGGTACTCCTACTCTCACAAGTCATCCATTTGGTGAGTCCATCAATCACGTGACCAGCATTCAGCCAATATCAGCAAAAAGAAAACAAAACAACAAGAACAACAGCAAAGCTTTCTCGAGATATGAATACTGATTTGGTCAAATGTCCACCTTTGGGTACGATACGATAATGTCACGTATATGAAAAAAAAACAACAAACAAAGTGGAGTGTTATTTAGTTTCCTATGGCCCACTTTTACATTCCGTTATCCCATGTTTCTTCCCAATTATAGGACAAGTTATTTCATAAATGAATTATGGTTGTGTTACAACCTATTTTTGTATCAAAAAAAAATCACATTTTGGCACAATAATTTCAATCATTATAAAGATGGGTAGGTTGACCCAAAAAAAACAAAGAGAAAAAAAAGATTGACACCACCTGCCACAAATTAGATTACGTATAAGCAACTAGAAACGTCTTGGTGAGCATAATAACGTGTCAATTGTAAGGAAACTGATACTGATACGCCCCGTTTTGCAACAATTGGATGCTTACCAACAGTGGTAATTTATAAACCTTCGGGAGGACATGACAATATTCTAACATCATTTGCGTCAAATTAAGCACGCGGAAATTGGCCGATCACCAGAAACCAGAAACGTCGCCAGCTATTCGGCAGCGTATCGATTAAAAGTTGAAATGTGCACAGAAAAAAAAAATAATAAATCAATGTTAATGACTGCTGTGGCGCGCATTGCCGGTGTTCATTGCATGCTTATATCTTGCGCGTCACTTTTGCTTTAATATTTTAGTGTCAACATTTACATTCATTTGCCCATATTTCTGTCCACTTTCCCTGAGGTTATGTCAATTTCACAATCTTGAGCGTTGTTGAAAGACCAAAAATGACAAATCAACAACAAAAACTCTAATAAAGAGGTCGCCGTAACAAGTGACTGTATGTGTTATTGTTGAAAGGCTCAATGTTAATGTAATAAATATTGAACATCTTTCACCGTCTTTTGTTTTAGTTGGTTTAAGTTTCGGTTTAAGTAGGCCCTACATCGATTGCATTATTGTATGTTAAAAGACAATTAGAATGTTTTAATGGGGACTGGATGTAAGATTGGATGAATGGAGGAATGTTGCACAGTGTGTTTTGGTGTTCAACGCTCAGGGGCAAATACTCTTTCATTAATTTCTGGCGTCCAAGACGAACACATCGAATGCATTAGGGCATCAAACAAACCTGTAATGCTATGTAAATGTATTTTTTAATCGTTTTCTTTTCCTGACGGTGTTAAATTCCAGTATGCCTATGTACATTTTTTACAACCTATCTAATTCCCCTTCCTCTTCGTAAACAAGGAATAAATAAAAGATAAAAAAACAAAGAAAAGGTAAGTAGTAGAAATGTTTTGATACTTGATGTTAAAGGGATGGTATAGTTTCGATTAAGATGGTGAGTCAGATTGTACATTTTTGGGAGAGAATTTGAAACCACCTATATGAAATATGAAAGAGCACACAATTCTTAGAGGAATTCAAGGTTTTTTTGTTAAGAATAGGCTTTGAAAAGGCTGAGGTACAAAAAAAAAGAGAGTAAAACAATGCGGTCGTAATAAAAGGTGGTTATCACCTTTTATTAGGACCTCTTTGTTACTGTATAGTCTTATCTATGTCATTTCAAAACCAATTTTCAGCCAAAAAAAAATTGAATTCCTCTTATAATTGAATGCCCTCTCATATTTCATGAATTTTTTTTTTCATTATCTCACCAAAAAAAAAAGTTGGAAAACCGAAGCCCCATCTCAAACAAAACTATGTCATCCCTTTTTAAACATGAACATCGGAAGACATGTGTGACTAATGGCTACTTTCTGAAAACAAACTGGTCCCATGACATTTGCTCCTGCGACAAATGCTCCCACGAATATTATCTTCACTCTAAGCCAAACATAACCCTTACCTTACACCTAAACCTAATCCTCACATCAAACTAAACCAAAAACCCTATCACAATCCTAAGACCCTAATCCTAAATCCTTGGAGAAAATAAGACAGGAGCAATTGTCGCAGGAGCAAAAAGTCATGTTACCGAGCAAACCAGATGGAAAGTTTCCATTATGCATCCTCCTCTGCGGTTACCCATCGTCGGGTCTTGACGTGTGAAGACGATCTATCGCAAGAAGCTAACCTTGCACAACTACGCGTAGGAATATCACGGTCTTGGTACTGCGTGTGCGTAAATGTGTGTGTGTGTGTGTGTGTGTGTGTGTGTGACTGCGTTTTTAGAGGTGCAATTCCACAGCAGCTGAAACAAAGTAGAGCAATTTAATGAAGCAACTGGTTTTGTTTTTGTTTTCTTTCTGAAGGTATTTTACTCTTAGAGGAATTGAAATAAAAGTCAGGATGAAGGTCTTGGTTGTGTGTTTTAATTTGCTTATTTGTTTTCAGGGGGGCGTTTCATCAACGAGTTCGTCGGAGGTTTTCACCGACGAATTTGCTATCAGCCAATCAGACGCAAGGATTTACACTGACAACTGTTAAAAGCTAATGAAATCATTGGTCTGATTGGCTGATAGCAAATTTGTCGGTGAAATCTCCGACGAACTCGTTGATGAAACGCCCCCCTGATAAGCAAGTGATTAACTGGACTACGTTCGTATTGTTGTAGATCATGGTAACATGCTTCTACTCCCAGACCTTGATGAGAGGCCCTCATCACCGTTGACTGCATTCACACAGCATGGTCTAATTTCATGCAATCCGCTTTATACAGAAAAACGCTAATACACTTCTTCGTAACAATTTTGTTTTTCCTTCATTTAGAGCTCCGATCCCCTCTACATCCAACGATCTCGAGTATACAGAAATAGAAATATTGATTAAGATTATTGGTCCTATCATTAGAGAGTAAGAGAGGGGGAATGGGGAGAAGATGCAGTCAAAGCGATTCGCTGTACCTTGCGGTTTGGAATCATCTCCACGACCGAAAAGCATATAATTATGGTTTACATGGTTTAGCCGAAGCATCGCCTATACCTTTTCATAACGTAGGCCATTGACTGACTGTATTTGTGCCAAAGTGGTATAAAATTTAGACTTTTTTTCGCACGAAAATGGACTGTTATATCTTTCTCCCCTCCAAGGAAATAAAACAAGTGCTGTAACTGCACACCATCACCAATGATGGGAAAGTGTTTACAAAATATGCAGAGACATTAATGTGACATCCTTGCAACCAGCCACACAGTTTAGCGAGTTCGTGGCTTTTAATATCAGAATTTACAAAACAAAAAACTCTCGGAGCAAGGGGAACAAACCCAGTGAACCCGTCCGCTGACGTCATGATTTATTTCGCTTTATGAGAAAGCATCGAGGTGGTCCATCAAACAATAATCGACGTTTCTTTTGATCCGCATCAGCAAAATTAATTGTGGGGGAGAAAAAGAGGAGCGCACGATATCATAGCTGGTTGTCGATGATGTTGATGACTTCGGCGTCGCAGAAAATATGATCTGTCAGGGAGAAAGCTTGAGACACGGTAAAGACGTCGATTGCCTAAAGTGCTGAAGTCTTACCGATCATCATCCTCGCCAGTGAAAGCGTTCGATGAGCAGAAAGAATACTCCCAACTAAGAGAGAGTTATGACTCCTTGTTATGTGTCAGCCAGTGCGACTCCTGCCTTAATTTGCAGAATACAATTATGCAGGCGATTGAATGTCTCTTTTTTCTTTTGTTTTGTTTTTGTTTTGAGCATTCAGTTTTTGCCTTTTGTATTCCCTTATTTTACGTTTTTCATGTTGGTACGCAGGATGATGCTGTAATCACTCTCTCCTGTGGAACGGGTCCTCCAGCGCTAAAGCGAGTTCGTCTTCTTTTTGCTGCTGCTGTTGCTACTGTTTCTGTCTTTGCTCCCTACCCCCTGCCTTAAAAGAAGTGGGGGTGATGTCCGTGTTTGTTTGATTTTTTTTTATAATATCTTTTGTGTGAACGTGGTATCATTTACCTGGGTGTCAAATGCTTGTAATCTGAGAGAAATGGGGAAAACCATTTTGTGATGAATCCACGTGTCATGACTTAGGAAACCCCGTTTTCTTTCCGCTGCTCTGATGCCACGACGAATATTGTTTTCGTTTTGGATGCCATGGCCTCAGACGTAGCAAATTACTCGTGAGTCGTGTGCGATTCCAGATGCTAGAAAAGAAAAAAACAGGAAAATGAAGCCGAATTGAGGTCGGAAGATGTAATTGATATCATGGACGTGGTTGGAGCACGGATTCAATCCAAGTGGCTTTCCGAAATCCGAACGCAGCCAGGGCCAGTTTTCAGCGAGTCTGAATTCTGGTCGAGATGTGGGTTACCAAGACATGACTAACCTAATTCCTGACATCCAGAGAGAGAAGCCTTTCCCCCTTTTCACAATTTTTATTTCTTACTTGAAGAATATTAATTTGCTTTCACAGATTCCCTTCGAAATGCATGAATGATGTGCAGCATTAATTTATGTTATCTCAGTGCAGGTTCGTAATTTCAATTTCACTTCTCGCTTGTCGACTATTTCATCAATAACTGATATAATAACTGATATAATGGCTCGGTCACAAATACCATTAAGAACTGCGCAGCACGAACGATTTTTAGACAATTTCGTAAGATCTTCTTAAGAAAGCTGTACGAAACCAGCGTTGGTAGACCGTTCGTAAGTTCGTAGCCTGGTCGATGGTCTTGTCCAAGATTTTTTTTTTTTTTTTAAACTTCGTACGAAACCCTCTCTTCGTAAGGCTGCCGTACGAACTCCAGAATTCGTAGGAACCGCTATTCACTCAGTTTCTCCACCGTGACATATTTTTGTACACTCTGGTCACTCCTCACTGACCGCTGCTCCATTCAGTCTCCTGGACGCTGAACAATATTATTAACCTTGACCAGAGAAATAACTTTCGGTTACTGCTTTTACATTTTGCTGATGTCCACGGTATACATACAATACATTTCCCTTTTTTTTCCATTTTCAATCCTCTCCCTTAGAGCGCATAGAGACACTACGGTAGAGATAATTATGCGTTATATAAGCACTGTATTATTATTATTATTATTATTATTATTATTATTATTATTATTATTATTATTATTATTATCATTATTATTATTATTATCATTATTATCATCATCATCATTATCACTATTATTATCATTGTTATTATGCCAATTATTATTATTGTTATCATTATTATTATATTACTTTAGAGGGGGTAAAATGATGCACTTTTCACTCTATACTAAAGTGGATGACCCTAAAGTAGGCCTCTTCTGGGCGTGGACATCTTCTTGATAACCATGACGTCAATGAAATCTCCATATCTTCAGTTCAGTTCAGTTCAGTTCAGTTCAGTTCAATTTGTTTTCATATTTCTCAAAGAATAACAGATTCTTTGCCACTGGTACAACAAAATAAGAATACAAATATATCTAACCGTGTCTTTGGATTGCACATTACAAGATAAACAACGTACTCAACACAAATGTTAATGGTCATGTTATAGTACAAAGGGGCACATCTCAAGGAAGTAACAGAAATAATGATGGGGCCTACAAAAAAAAAGTTATCTTGTAAAACTGCAGGTGCTAAAATTCATGGGTGTGAAAAGTATGACAGTACGGATTGTAATGAATGCTTTGACCAACTGAAATTATCGCAATAGTATAATCGATGTGGGAGAATGGACTTGTATATATAGACCACATATTGCTTCGACCTATCTGTTGATTAAAGTAATTCATTCTGTGATACATGGTAATACAATATTATAAAGTATATATAGTAATAAGTAAAGTTCTACAGTGTATGACTGACTATATACTCCTTTCGGTACTAGTAAGATTGATGTATGCAATCAAAACAAGCAACCGAAAGAGAAAGGTAAAGCGTAAATCCTCCTCGTGTATATTTGAGAGAAGACAATGTCATACATTCAAATCATTTAGTAGTAATAATAACAAAATGAAGAATATATATATATATATATATAGAGAGAGAGAGAGAGATGTACAATATATACGTGTATCTATAATATATATATATATATATATATATATATATATATATATATATAATATATATATATATATATATGGACCACACGGGACACAAGATTTTAAAAAGGGTAATTGCTCATAGTGTTACGGTCCAGATTCTGTATTGAAGGGAATCGAGAATATCTAAAGGGCAGATGAATTACCATGCAGTAACCTCTGTTAAAGTCGGTTAAAGAAGGTTGTTTTTTTTTTTTTTTTTTTTAGGAGACAGCGAAAGTAAAAAGGCAGTTATATCTCGTGTTAAACGACCTGCCCTTCGCTTCGAATGAGCATAAAGGTAATCTATTTATACAAAACGGGATCAAGTACAATCTCGCGGTCCAGGTACAATCTGGTAAATGAACTCAATTAATACTGGATGTATGATTATAGAAAGGGAAACTGATTCATATCAGTTTGATATGTATCGAAGTGACTTATGAGGCCATCAGCTACAAAGCCCCGAGTCCTTTTATTCGTTATACTTCTTCCAAAATGAATTGCAATTATGATAATATTGTTTTCCCCTCAGGAACGGCGATCAATGCCATCAAAATCAAAGAAGCAAACACGATGCATTGTTATGTGCTCGTAAACAAGCAAGAGGAATCAGACGTATTCTGTAGCTTTGCAGAAAATATACAACACCACTCTATTCCACACGGTGTAATGTGCATGATATCGACACTTTGCAGACTGGAGAATTATTAAAACAAAAAAGAGAGACCATGTCGGAACTCGTGTTTTCTAGCTGTTTCCTCATCAAAACGAGCACACGTTTCCAAAATGGGTCATCCGGAGGCATTTCAAAGTCTGCAGAGAATGAGGTTTGCATGCCGATGGCTGAAATGTACAATTATTATTTTTTTTTTTGGAAAGTAATTATTAAGGAATTCGGGGTGATCAAGTTTCCTCCGTTAAACAGCAGCTGGTGGCTTACTTGCATTTCTCCTGGGTGCACCTGTAATAATTATTTGCGCATAACTGCATGTAGTTACTGTCAGGCGATACGCATAAGACAGCTGTCATTATTCTCAAGTTTTGTTGTTGTTGTTTTTTGTTATGCTGTGCTGTCTGTTCTGTGCTTGAAAGAAGGGTGGGGTTGCGATGCGCGTATGAGCTCAAACAAAGGGAATGATTTTATATTTTTTTTATATTAATGCAGGAATGTTGTACTCGTTTCAAATACTGCTGTAAGCCATTTTTTTTAGGATGTCTTGAAGTTCTGTCTACTAATTGTATTTTGTAATTGCAATCCATCATTCCTGAATTGCGTTTGTAAAAATGAAAACAATCCCTGTGGCTAACAAGACTATTAATTCTTCTTCTGTTTATGTGTGTATGTCCCCTCCCCCCCCCCCCCCCAAGTAGCTGCCATTTGCGACATTCATCAGAAATGCTGGTATGTATCTGAATATATCGATAGTCAACAGCTTTGTTGTTTCAGGAATTGTCTCTTCCGAGTGCAGTTTGCCGTAGAGTCATGCTCCTCTAGAATACAACGGCGTGAAATGGAAGCCGTATACCGGGTGTCCCAAAAAAAAAGCGGAACGGTGGATTTTCAGTACCTTGCGTTCTAAAAGTAGTTTATTCTTTGACATCATTAGAAAGAGCACCTTCCGCAGAAGACCATGATACCAAAATTATTAAATTTGGTTCAGTACTTTTTATTCTACGCCAATTTCTGTAAATGCAGTCATTTTCAATTTTTTGCGACTTATGAGATAATAATTTGGGTGCGACATGCGTTCCATACGGTGAATTGTGTAAGCTCATTGATCTATGTCAACAAAAGATACAACTTTCATATTGGGCGCGGAAACACACACACACACACACACACACACACTGTTTGTTTTTTCCTGGCCCGCGCCCAATGTGAAAGCTGTATCTTTTGTTGACATGGATCACCGAGCTTACACAATGCTCACCGTATGGATCGCGTGTCGCACTCAAATTATTATCTCTTAAGTCGCAAAAATCCGGAGAAATTTGAAAATGACTGCATTTAAAGAAATTGGCGTAGAATAAAAAGTAATGATGTTGGTATCATTGTCTTCTGCGGAAAATGCTCTTTTTAATGATGTCAAAAAATATATCACTTTTAGAAAGCAAGGTACTGAAAATCCACCGTTCCGCTTTTTTTGGGACACCCGGTATAGTTACACTGACTGTAAAGATGGAATGTCAATCACTGCTTTAAAATGACCCCTCCAAAAAAGTTTGCATTAAGCAAGGAGGTTTTATACATGGAGTTCCAACTGGCTGTAATTATTCAAACAGTTATCAGATTTCTATTGATGTACAAAAGAATTCCACAGGTGCACTTGTGCCTTTGATGATCGATGTTCCAAGCCGCCGTCTTGCCGAGCAATCTGAAGATTCATTTTGAACGTTATCATCATGTTGACCATATTTTGCTTATTTATTTATTTAATGAAATGAAATCTCACTTAATGATAAAGCATGTAAAACAAAAGTCAATTCCGTTCAGAAATTTGCGCAAAAGTGTAAATCAGAGCTGTATTATGTGAATATGTTTAAAACTGTACCATCCTGGCAAGCTGGTTTTATCACTTTTCCACTTAATTTGCCCAAATGAAACTGATATGTAATAATCTTCAAGTATAATTCTTTATTGATAGGTATATCAGATTAGTACCCGCGTATGCCCAGTCGAGTAATTTTCATCTTCATTTCAGCATTTTTGTGCCTCAATTTCTGTTCGCGCATCCTCGTGTCTGTACTACCTACCTTTTATAAGAAGGGATAGCGGAAAGTAATTACCATCACAAAAGCATATCTTCCTTTGAAAGTGGCTGGTGATTATGCAATGAGACACGAGTCAATTGTCTTTGTATCGGCGCGACAGATCCTGTTTGGCACATGCTTCAAATATTTTTGAGCGGCGGCTTCGAACATAGATCAAAGAGAATAACTCTGTTGTTACTCCATCTCTTCAACCTCCTTGGTATAATACCAAGGAGGTTTGAGATATGGAGTAACAACAGTCCCATTCCCTTTGATCCCATGTTTCATACCGCCACTCAGAAACATTTGAAGTATGTGCTAAACTGGAGCTGCCTCACAGATAGGAAGACAATTGATTCATGTGGCATTGCATCATGACTCGTCACTCTCAAAGAAAGATATGTCTTTATGATGGTAATTGCTTTTCGCCGTCCCTTCTTAGAAAACAAGCGGCACATTTATAGTACAGGCACGGGGATATGCGAATAAAAATTGTACAAACAGTGATGAAATGAAAATCAAAATTACTCGTTTTTACGTGACTTCACACTAATCTAACATATACATGAATAAAGAACTATATTCGAAAATTAAACCATATCAGTTTCATTTGTCGGAAGCGATCGGAAAGATGATAAAATCGGCTTTGTATTGAGAGTACAGTTTGAAATTTTTTCACGACATACAGCTCAGGTTTACATTTTTGCACATAATCTTGGACGGGATTTACTTTTGTTTCATATGCTTTATCATTAAGAGAACATTCATTCTATTTGACAAATAAACAAGCAGAATATAGACGACAGAGTTTAAAATGAATCTTCAGATTGCTCAAAAAGACGGTGGCATGGAACCCTGATCATCAAAGGCACAGGTGCACCTGTGGAATTTTGTGCATCAACAGAAAATGACAGCTGTTTGAATAATTACAGCCAGTTGGAACTCCATCTCTTAAACCTCCTTGGTATTACCAAGGTAAATGGCACACAGGTTACTCCGCATCAGGACTTCTAATGATACAGCACCATGGCGAGTACATTCTAATTCCGTCTGCGGGTATATAGAAAAGAGAGAATATTGAGGAAAGGGCATAGGTTGAAAATAAGACGCACAAACACACATAGACACACACACACAAACACACACACAAAAACACACACACACACACACACACACATTAACACACACAGAGACAGAAAAAGACAGAGAAATAGGAAAGGGGTGTTGATGATGACGAAACCAAACTCGACGTGTGGCATGTAGGACAGTATTGTGCATGATATGACCCGTCAGCTGACCTGTTGTTGGCACCGTGCACTCCCAAATCGATAGTCATTCATCCGCCAGTAAATTACGGATCGGGTGTTTCAATCACACCACGCTGCGAATGGCTGCTCCCCGGGCTATCACTGCTTCTTCCAATTTCTATCTCTCCATCCTCTCCCCCCCCCCCTCTTCTTTCTTTCTTTCCTTCTCAACCTCCGAATGTTTCTCCCTCTTAAATGTGTCTTTGGAGATATATAACATGATATGATAAATATTACATGATATACATTTTGCGTATGGTGTGTATGTCTATAGGCCTAATCATGCACAGGATATTCTATAAATAATTCATTTATCTATTCATTACTTTTTACCCAACCTTCTTGACTGTCTTATTTGTCAGAAAGTCAATATCTCTATTTAGACAAAAACACACACAGAAAGTCATTCGTTTTCTTCTTCATCATCTCCTTTTCTTTCTACTTCTTCTATTTTCTCCTTCTTCCTCTTTACTTTTTCTTCTCCTTGATCTTCTCCTCTACCTCCATCTATCACTGTCTCTGTATTTCTGTCTTTCTATCTATCTGTCTATCTATGTCTATCTATTTGTCTATGGTGACATTAATTTTGTTTACGTTATATCAATTCCATCTCTATATCCTGCTCACCGTAAACTTTTTTCGTTCTCGCGTTTCCTTCTCACGTTCTTAACATTTATCCCGACTCACTTATCTCCCATTTCTTGCACATTCCCTTCCATCATTTTCCTTAAAAAAACAAACAAACCAACAAACAAACACGTCGAGTTCCGCAGTTAAGCGACCTAAAGGAGTAAAACTGTGCATGACTTTAGTACGCAGCCTCGGTCACACTTCGTTGGAGTGGCCGCATCCCAAACCCATCGAGTTTACTCGCGAATGAAAGCGGACACTGGTCCCTCGCATCGGCCGCTTCTTCCTGCTATCATATCGAGCACACGACACTCTGGCTTCGTACCTTCACGGCGGAGACCCACCTTCAGAGTGAGATCTGTAGATGCCCAAACCTTGTCTTTCTTGAGATGTAACGATATCCTGACAGACCCATGTCTTGACTTACATACATACGAAAGGCTAAGGCTTTCCCGCTTTAACGAAGAACTTTCACGGGTCAGCTCCACTTTACTGTAATCATGTCAAGGGAACGAGCTAAAATGCCTCCGGCGAATAAATCACTGTTAGGCATTTTTAGTGGCATATCTGTGCCATTTTTCATTTTTTTGCTTGAATAAAATGAGCACAAACAAAGTTTAGTTTATCAATTTAACCCTTATACGCAGTCCCACGAGTCTTTTTTTCACTATAATATGAAAAGAGCATCAAAAGAAAACAGCATTAACTTCGTTCTATAAGCTTGACACAGGAATGCCCCGAAGCCTCAGGGAAACTTGCTTTTGTTTTGTCTCGTCTTGTTTGTTCCAAGGTTGTTTTGGACAGTTTATGTCTTTTTGCTATCTGTTGTGTTGTTGTGAGGGGGGGGGGAGGGTGTTGTTTGGGTTTGTTTATTCATTTCTTTGTTTGTTTGTTTGTTTGTTTGTTTGTTTGTTTGTTTGTTTTGCGAGGGCAGAAACAAGCAGACCTGTAGAATTCTGGGCAGGTAAAATTGTCATCGTGATGTGCCATCAGAGAACGTGCATCGTGATAATCTTTGGAAGACAAATGCAACGAGAAATGATATATTTCTGAATGCATTCAATCAAACCTTATGACTATTTTCCCTCAGAAGAACACTCAGTAGGGGAGGTGGGCAGCAGGGGTGGGGAAGTTGCCCGCTAGAGACTATGTACTGAGTACCAAGCATTGTTAGAAGTAGAATAGGAATGTTGCAACCTGTATTATGTTAGACAAACAAAGGATCCTATACTTTAATTAATTCACGAAAAGAGCAATCGTAAGAATGTATAATGGGGCTTAGGGAACACGCGGAGTGCCGTATCCAACTCCCCTTCCCCGTGAAATATCTTGCATATGGCCTGGGTCATGCTCATTATCCATCTCGGAAGGTCACCGAGTCTTCCAGTTGCGATGACTGCATGCCAACAAGACACCGTGTGTAATGAAGGGGAGATCAATAAATGGATGATACTATGACTAAATTCTCTACCCATATAAATCACAAGGTTCCATGACATTTACTCCTGCGACAATTGCTTCCATGAAATATCTGCACGCTAAGCCGAACATAAATACTACCCACAAACATGGCCCTAACCCTATAATCCTAATCCTAACATCAAACTAAACCTAAAACCCTATTACAACCCTAACCCTAACACCTTGGAGAAAATAGGACCTGAGCAACTGTCGCAGGAGCAAATGCCGTGTCACAAAATCACAAACACGGGTCTGTATACATGTACATGCAGTACAAACTTCAGTACAAAATGGTAATGCGTAAAGCGCAAAACTAAAAGAAAAAAAATACGTAAGAAAAAATACGTCCACATAACACACTAATGTTCTGGGATTTTTTATATTAGAGTATTTCACTGAAAAAAAAATATCCTTATATATCAGAATGTGAGTAGCACGTAGAGGGATTCGTTATGCTGTGGTATATTCTATGTCATATTCCGAAATATTAGCAATGAAAATGTGTGATAATAGTCTGAGGATATTTTCTGTCTCGTATAGCGTAAAAGAAACGTCATCTTACTCGGAAACGAAAGGAATTTGGTCGGACAAAGAAAGAGTATAGGAGAAAAAAATACAAAAAAAAAATTAGAACATTAATCCTTTAAGATATGATCGCTTTAACACTCGTTCGTTGTCTAGTTCAGCGCTGGTGTGGTCTTGCCAGTAATCAAGAACTGTCACTGTCTCAGGTGGCGACAGTAGAGAATCAGTGATCCTCCAAGGTCGCATGTTTAACACTATACAAGTGTGATTCCATACACATCGATGATACCACATACAGAGAAACTGTTAATTGACCCGTTATCATCTATAAAAGTAAAACTATCACTCCATCTATTTACACTCACACACATATATACATGTATATGTGATATCTTTCTATGGGTATTGTTTTGTGTATGTCTGGTTCCTAGCATGATATGTTTTTCCATTGTTCGAAATGGCAATAGTTATGCGAAATGTGAGACATTTTTACACACACACACACACACATCATGCACACACACACACACACACACACACACACACACACACACACACACATACTCAAACACACAATGTGTAAACGCCATTTTGCTTCCTTAGATGTGAGAGATTCTAAAAAGATAACAGTAATCGGACATCGATGTATGGCGATAGATTGTAAATTAAAGAAAAGGTTTAAAATAAAGAAGTAGGTGAATATAGATGAAGACAACTCAAATAGAAAATAAAATGAGGAAGAATACATTTAAAAAGTGAAATTATAAAAAGAGATGGATAGTAGGAAGGAAAAAGAATTGACATGAAAAAGAAAAAAGTAAAAGAGAGTGAAAGAGAGATGGAAAGTCAATGATTTCCACAAAGCGTTTTTGCATCTGAAGTGAAATGACGTATCAAAGGAATCGGTATGCTCAGATACGATCTGTAGTATTTTCGACGGCGCCCCGCCCGTACGCACGTGCAGTCAACTTATGATTTATACCAGATTCCGTTGGTGTAACCATTATCCCCTTCTCACAGATCAAAGAAGATAAGGCCAGACAGCATTCCAGCGGCGTGAAATTGAAAATTTCTTCTTCTTCTTTTTTTTTTCCAATAGGCAGTTTCTGCCCAGACTGAATGACCAGTACTGAAGGATTAATTTTTCGCTGAGCCCCCAGTGCATTTCGTCATGTTAACTTCCGCTATAGAAGTTCTGTTTTCGTCATCTCGGGTTTTTTTCCCCGATGTTTATACTTCAGGCTCTCCTGTCTAGCCAATAACTTCTGGGTTATCGAGATGTAAGGGGAATCAATTGCAGCCCGACGACTGATGTTCGGTTGTTTGTTTGTTTCTTTAGTTGTTGTTTGTTTTACTTGATATTTTGAACTTTTCATGAGGTCAATTGCATTAATCCTGGCTGAATTTGTATTAAATGAAGTGATTTGTGTTTTTCTCTCACTCTTATATTTTTCTTACCTGTTTAGTACCAAAATATAATTTACGCTGAGTCAAAGTATATAGCCTAGATGTTATGTTCGCTCAAGTTAAGATCCGATTTCAGAAAGGGCAAAACATCTGAATCAGTGTTAGATCTATATTGGTCAGAGTTGTTTCATGTCCAATAAATCACACAATTTCGAGGTAATGAAAGCGATCACGTTCGGCAATCCAGGGAGGTTGGAGGGACATGAGTTAAATTGAAACAGGTTCCTTTGCTCATGAACGCTGAACTTCACCCAATTCAAACACGTCTTCTCCTCTGTTTTCCACCCCTTCAGCCCACATGAAAACCGTACGATTACATATCTTATATTAAAAGTGGTATCGATGTTTACAAATATCAGGATAATACTTACCAGTTTAATAGTTTGATATTTTCTACTCGCCATGACATCCGGCAAACAAACAAACAAACAAACAAATCATCAGATATAAACTGAGCTGTTATTATTCATGGCAAGTCTTTCTCTTTCCCCTCCTCTTCTCTAAACCTTCCCTTTCTCCTTCTCTTCTATCCCCCCCCCCCTCTCTCTCTCTCTCCATCTCTATCCCTTTATACTTGATTTTAAAATCTTTAAAATACAAGATTTTAAAGATTTTAAAGATTTTCAAGATTTTCAAGATTTTAAAAATTAAAGATTTGTATTTTTTCAACTTGGACAGTTTATGTTTAATTTCAACGCAAATGCACTTCCCTGTATATTCAATTCAATGTTTACAAGGAATCAGTTTTTCCATAATTATCCCACCAGGCAATCTTCTGAGTTTCATTTACCCCTTCTGAGAACATTATTGGCTCAGAATACATTTATATACACAGGCCCTAGATTCTGGAATTCATTAAGTTGCGAAATGAAAAATTCTCCTTCTTTGTACTCTTTTAAGCGGAAGTTGAAATCCTTTCTGTTAAACCCTCTCTGATTTTTCGCTTTTATTAACCAAGTCCCAACAACCACAGGGTTCATCATCCAACCATCAATCAATTAATCTCTGAATTTATTATAATGAAATAGCCATCATAATCTCTGCACGGCTGTATGCAGCCACCTGCTGTTTGAAGCACCTCTTCAATTCCCTCTTCAATTTCTTCTTTCGTTTCCCTCTTTTGTTTCCCTGATCAGCGTGTAGGCATTCTCTTTCTTCTTTCCTTCCTTCCTTCCTTTTTTCCATCTATTTTGTCGAGTCGTGTCATGTTGCTGTGTGTCTCCTATTTTGTTCCGTCTTGTCTTAAATTATACTTGGCTAAGCATATGCAAATAAGTATTTCATTAGATTTTTCTTGAGGGGTTCACAATCTACAAGCTTGCTTTTTAGTGGACCTCTCAGTTCTTTTTTTTTTTTCCAACTGAAACATAACCTTGTATTTTTTTGCGTATACATGCATGTAACTTTATTATTGTATCATTTGATATCATTTGCAAGATGTATGTACACGATTGTGATATGATTCCTAATTTATACTGTGTTGTGTTCTGTTGGAAAAAGGAGAAGAATATAATAAAATAATAAAATAATAATAAAAAAAATTGTATCCTGGCATATCTTTTTTTTTCCCATGGGAACCAACTTGTCCGCTCTCGCCTCTTCATGTTTTTGTTTTGCTTTTAATATTGTCATCTCCTATTTTTGTTCTACCTGCGTGCATTTTCACGTCGAAGTGGTTGTGTTCAACGTATCCACATGCTTGATATGCTTATTTCGTGTTCTATCTGCATTGTCTTTTTTTTTTTCTTTTAAGCATCCGTCGATCCGTCTGACCTCCGACGCCTGTCGATATCAGTGTCACGGTTCTTGTGTTTTCGCGCCTAAACCGCTTCATGCTCCAAACATAATTGTCTCAAGTGGTAATCCTTGAAATTGTTTACACTTTATTCTGAGGAGCTTAAAATGTATTTCACTTATGCAATAAAACACGATGCACCTAGTTGTAACAACCTCAAAGTCATCACAAATAGTGACGAAAGTGAATTAATGGTTCATGAGGGTTTAAAGGCATATTACTATTTGCAGATGAAACAAAAACCCAACTTTAGTGCTTCAAAATAATTATAAAATTTGAATCAGTATAATTAATGTGAAGTATATTGTTAAATATACAAAAAATTAACAATAGATATAATGAAAATGTTTCTAGACCAAACCGTCTACAGTTATGGTTTATTGAGAAAAATAGTGAAATCTTCTTATATTTCAGGTTTCATTTCAAAATTTTTACATGGTGCGATGTTTTGTAATACAACTGACCTACACATACACTTGTATGCATCAAATGTGCTATCTCAAACATTTTAAATCACTGCTCCCAATGGTAAACAGTACCTTTAAAAGTTACAATAAGATGACACGTGCCCACACTTTTCCATACAGTATAGTTTTGAATTTTCAGCAATTCGTCTCACTGTAGGTGGACAGGAAGATGGTGTGCAATGACAATATCCAGATTTATTGCAGTGTCAATGTTTATGAAATTCTATTGTTGGCTCAGAGATATCAGTGAATTGTCAGGTTAGTTTAGTCACGTGATGCATTATGACATTACGTCATTGCATATCACTCGAGGACTGTATATTTCTGTACATCACGTTCAACGTCGTCAATCCGACACAGATGAATATTTGTAGTCGCGCACGAAAAGGGCACACAGATTAAATTATTCTGGGCCAACACACATAACCGCTTCATTTGCTGTGCAGTGACTCCTTACGTACAAAGTGTACTAGCTCAATCACTTTTCGTAATTATGTTCATTTCAGTGAAGGGCAGGTGAAAAATTGACAAGACCGCTGAAATAAATCTTCCGCAGGCCGCTGGAGCGTCTCCGGGCGGGAAAAAGGGGAGGAAAGGGAGTATCGATCGCAGAGAGACGGGTCCTATCGATCGGGATTAATACGATAGGAAGGAGAGAAGCGGGATAAACTAGGCTCTTTAGTTTTGGCTAATACACCATCGGGCGGCAGAACCGCTGTGTCTTGTAAAATGTCGTTCTAACTTTTTCGTAAGAGCCATTCTATTCACGACCTCTGTTTTATGTCGGAGCTTTAAGATTGTGAAGAGAGAGATTAAAAAAAGATATATGAGACGGAGAAAGGCGAACGTTTGTATACATGGTATTACAGGAGATGAGAAGGTAGGGAGACGAAAAAAAATGAAATAGAACATAGAAACATAAAGAAAACAAATTGATTTTGAATGATATTTAACAGCCTTAAAAGATGAAGAGAATTGGAAAGAACTGGTAATGAGGTGCAGGTAATAGAGCCCAGAGAAAGAGGGAGAACGAGAGAAAGATCGGGGAAAAAAATAGTATTTTTCAAAGTTGGA
The DNA here is from genome assembly GCF_964275005.1 of Diadema setosum. NCBI lineage: Eukaryota > Metazoa > Echinodermata > Echinoidea > Diadematoida > Diadematidae > Diadema > Diadema setosum. The sequence goes on from NC_092702.1 coordinate 17,850,651, forward strand.
GGTCCAAGTAGATATTGTGGATGAGTGAGAAAAGTACGACCATATCCTTTTTTTTTTTCTAAAGTGAAGTAGATTCGAACATCTGTTCCTCATGTTTTTGTTAAATGATAATGATGATGATAATAATAATGGTAATTATAATTGTGATGATGATGATAGCAATAATAACAATGATGATAAAGCACATTTGAATTGCTCAATTACTTGAATAATATGTTCTAGTGCTCATTACAAAATAATAGTCATAACATACATAATTCACACCTAAGTAGCATTTTTAAGAAGATGAGTTTTCAACCTGGTGTTAAGCTCATAAACTGTAGCACTTTGCCGTACAAACAGAGGGGGATTACATGTATTCCGCAATTTTCATAATTCTGTTCTGTGCAGACACGGGTGTGCTTGTGCGTGTGCGTGCGTGCATGACTTTAGAGTTGGTTACTACCGCTTTACTGTCTGGTTGTCATCCTACGACTTTGTTATCTGTTGTCATCCTATGACGCAGTATTAAGCAACAAAAACAAAACAAAATAAAACAACAAACATGTTGATCTGCACATGCGTGAGACAGCTGTCCCCATTGCCCCTCCCTGGGATGCGCGTCATAAACATTAGCGTTGCAGATCTGAAGCTCGCTATTTTAGACATTTATGCGATGTAACGATTCGGAAGTCAAAAGCCAATCTAGCCATATATCAATGCCAACCGCAATATTTCTCTAGAGAGAGAAAAACACGCACATTGACTCTATACCACAGCAAGAGAACTGTGTAGCTGTGGAAGTGTGGACCAGTTGTTCGACAGCTGACACCAACATGAGTGGATCTTTACACCTTTTTATCTTTTTCTTTTTTTTATCGCCCCCGTGTAGCTCCTTAAATATGCCCATTCCCGCTGGGCGTTGCCCACTCGGGGAGGTGTGCAGCGGTAACTGACCCGTTCGTTGACTGTCGGTCAACCGACGACCGATCACGTGATCAATGTTTGACTTCATTCGTGTCAGAAATTCCGTGTTCACCGTGCTTACTTTATAGTATTTGTGGTTGGTGATGTTGTTTTTGTTGTTGATGCTGTTGTTATAGTGTTGCTATAAAAAGTTATTGTCGGCTATTATTCAGCGAGAGGACTATACCATGTACTAGGAACGAGCCCGGCAACACATTGAAGGTGATGGTACAGTTTTGGTTGAGATTCGGCTTCAGGTTTCCAAATTTTGTATTTTCCAAATAGTGTGAAACCTCTCATGAAATATGAATGAGCACACAATTCAAAGAGCAGTTCAAAGTTTATTTGATGAAAATTGGTTTTTAAATGACTGACATATCCAAAAACAAAGAGGTCCGAATAAAAGGTGTGACCCATCTTTTCTTACGACCACTTTGTTTCCCTTTTTTTTTTTTTTTGATATCCCAGCCATTTCAAAAACAATTTTCATCGAATAAACTTTGAATTCCTCTAAGAATCGTATTCTCTTTCGTATTTCATAAGTGGTTTCTTGTTATGTCACAAAAAGTCAAAATCTGCATCGCCCATCTCAACCTTTTCAAACTTCAGGAAGACACCAAAGAGGTGAACCAAAGCACAGTCGAAAGACAAAAGCAGTAATGAATGTATATTGTTCGATATAGATGATAAATGACAGATATACTGTCAGTATAAATTATAAACTTGTTCGATATAGATGTGGCATGTTATTAACTAGCAAAATTGCATTACCAAGTCAGTATAAAGAAAAAAGATGAACTGCAAATATCTAGCATTATTTCTTTTTTTTTCTGACTTGAAGAACAGTTCATTCCATGTCGAAGTTCATTCCTTTTCCCATATTTTTTTTTTTTGCTTTCTTTTTCGTGGTTCTCATTGGAAGACTACCATGCTGGTTTTTCAATATTTCAAAATTATCATTTCACCCATTCATTGCCTCTGATAGGTCAAAAGGTACTCGATATATAGTCATACTCTTGCTGAGTCCTTTGTTTCGTTAGGATTGTGATGATATTATGTTGATTTTCCGTCAACGTGCTGTCAGTATGAAACAAATTTTGAGATGAGATTGAATCTGTAGTTTTTGTTGAATTATCATTCACAGAGTTTCGTCTGGGCTGGATAAAAGTGGATCGGTGTCATTACATTTTTTCTGATGGCATTCTAGATACTGTTCTGAAATGATGGCAATGCCACTTCAATTCATTTCATTTCAATTATCATTCATTTACATCAAACCAAAGAGTGAATCAAAATACGAAGCATACACTACACAAATAATATTGTTTTATTGATTTGAAACCAAAAAAAAAAGTCGACCACGTTCGATCAAGTTTTCTGTGGTAAATCATGTGGATATCCGACATTTGTACCGTCTGTAAGTATAAACCAGCTGAAGGCAATGTTATCGCAGATGAATTGCTTCTAAAGATTGTGTGATCACAGAGGGGAAAAAAAAGACTAACACGTTGTATCATGCTCGTGCGATGTTTTGCTGACCTCTTTCCAATTTGTTTCTGAGTCGCCATTCATGAAATCGATACCTACAAAAGTGTAGTACAACGTCATTGCGTGCCAATGAAACCGGGTTATCTTATACGTGGGGGAAAGGTTACACTTCTGTATGTCAGGCTTTCATAGCTCGATGCCTGCTCCAAGGATTATGGACGCAATCACAGAGAATGTTGTTCACCAAAATGGCGACAGGCTTGAAATGAGTTGGTTTTAGAAAAGGGTGAAGTTAATACAGCGAGGTTATACGTTGACCTCCATTCGTCCTCGCTCCACTTAACGCGTGCCAAGTGTTCATCATTATCCCCAACGACACCACGAATAAGGAACACAAGGTATTGAATTAAAAAAAAAAAAAAAAAAAAAAAACGTGTTTACATACCCAACACCTGAAACTCTATCAGCCAGCCTCCCCCCTGCACGAAAGGTGCAGTTATTTCTGTGCAATATTGTTCGGAGCATGTTTGTGTTCAATGAATTGAATCGAGTTGAATGTATTTCTCATATTTCTCGTGATTTTGACAACAACCAAATTTGATACAAAAGTTATCACTCATCAAAACACGATTTAAAACACGATTCGAAAAATTGAAACTAATAGCTACAAAAGTAATTGCAATGATATCTATATGAGCAAATAAATAGCACAATGCTATTCCTAAATAAATTACGAACCTAAATCATTGGTCCATACGAACAGGATTGGGAAATATGACGGAGCCAACTAAAATTGATGCTAGTAAGTACTAGTCGGTTTTTGGGGTGAATGCTTATATAATATTTAGAACGAATAACAGAGATCAAGACTTTCAACGACCAAATTATCCGTGAGGATCACATATTAGATTTTGTTTATATTGTTAATAGAGAACAGAACAAGGAAAAAGAAAATGTAAAAACATCATGTTCACTTCACTTAAAAAAAAAATCCCCTTTGAATTCTGCATTGGGGAAAAAGAATATACAATTCGTCAAACTGAATATCAGTCTGAATGACTTTCTGACGCGTTGATCGTTAAACAGTATGCAAACCACTCACGATAGCATCTGCTTTTGTTCCATTTCTACTTTGATCGATTGTGTCTTCGAGTTCTCCTCCTCCTCCTCCTCCTCCTCCTCCTCCTCCTCCTTCTCCTCTTACTCCTCCTCTACCTCCTCTTCCTCCTACACGTTGGTAGCCTCATCTCTATCTCTTTTCGTCCTTTGTTCTTGTTTTTCTTCATTTATTTTTTTTTTCAATTATTTTCTCTCCAGAATGTCATAACTTCTGGTGATATCATACTGACTCAACGCAAAATTTCGTTTGTTGGTAAGATGATAGGTCTATATACGGTTACAAATAAAAGTAGATGAATACGAACACGTTTCTACATTTCAGAACTTGAATTTCTCCATGTGATTATGAGATTGATTTGTTTTCATTGGAAAAATAAAAATAGCCAGGTCTGAAGATTGGTCTGGCCGGTTCATTTGTGGTTTTACCTCGCTTTATGTTGTTGAGGGTGTGTGGTTGTTTTCGTTTTTGGGTAGCTATTAATAAAACTGATATATATTGATAAAAATCGTTGCCCTAGGTTTATGTTGCGAGACTGTGTGATGATTATTTGCTAGATAAACACAAAATACTTAAGTACCCAGAAGGTGTTGAAAAGTAGAAAAGAAAGCAGTTTTGTTATCTTACTATTATCTTTATGATTTTTGTATTCAGATTTTGTTGCCGGTCATTTTATTGACTTATTAATTTGATTGTTTGCAGAATTTTTTCAGTAGGTGTTGAACTGGTTCTTTTTTTTCTTTTGCTTCCATTTTAGTATCTACGTGCGTATATGTCATTTCTATCCCGTTCATTGCTGTTGAGTATGTTTGTTTGTTTCTTTGTCTGTTGTTGTTGTTTTGGTCTTGCTTCAAATTGTTTGTCCTTCAAACTTCGAAATCCTTTACCATCTTGCTTATACTCACCTTCGACCCTGTATCATAGCTTCAGTTAGACGGTCATCCCCATTTTCTCTTCCCCCCTCAGGGCTCGGCAGAGTCTGGAATTCCATCCAGTTGACGAGTCTTAGCAAATTTAGTAGACGTTTCATTGTCTTGATAACAGAAGAAGTAGAAATCCATATCCGTCCCAAGGTGAAACTTTTTTTTCTTTTTTTTTTGTGTGCTGAAATTCCAAACTCGCTGTATAACCTCTTGAAACGTCGTGGGATTAACATGTCTTCATGACAATTCCGTTCACCCATGTCCAAATGTAAGAAAGCATATCGTCAAGTTCCGTGTGTGTCTGGATTGAAAAAAAAAAGTCATATGTGATATTATTTTTCTTAGTGTTCACTGGACAGTTTTCATAACGAGAGTAATAATCATTTAGTCACTATTGGAGAGGTCTGCTCAGCATTTCAAACTTGAAAAAAAAAAAAGCCTGATTGGCAGGTGTTTTCATGAAATGAAAGTAAAAAAAGAACACACACACGCGAAGGAGTCGCAATCCATTTCACAGAATGACTTTCGTTTGTTATTTTGTTCCCTCGCAACGATAATTCCCCACTTAATCGTTAATAGTGAATGCACAGTAGCGCACATTTATTGATTATCCAGACACGTCTTGCTTGGGAAGTAATGAGTAAACGTCGTTCACAAAATAGGTTTAAATGTCCTCTTTTGTTTACCTTGATGCGACGCCAAGATTAAAGGCATAATTTACCATTTGCGGATGAAACAAAAACCCAGCTTAAGTGCTTTAAAATGCTTCTAAAATGTGAGTTAGGGATAGAAACAATCACTGTTAAAATTTGAATCCGTATAATCGATGTTAAGTATTGTTAGATACACAAAATGTGAACAATAGTTGTAACAAGAATGCTTCCAGACTTAACCGTCTAAACGTTGTGGTTTATTGAAAAAAATACTGATATCTCCTTACATTTAGGCTTTATTACGAAAATTTCATATGGTAGGATGTTTTGTGATACAACAGACCTACACATATGCATCAAATGTGATATCTTGAACATTTCTAAAATCATTGCTCCCAAAGGTAAGCTGGACCTTTAAGTTTTCTTCATTCTGTTGGTGTAATGTGTCCCAAGTAGTATTATAAGCACCAGGTGTATTATTTTCAAGAAAAAAAAATGTACTTGGTGTTAATATTACAGTTTTCATCTTTTTTTATAATATTGCAAATTCTGATGTAGAAAAATTTCTGTATCTTGTTCTCATAATTTCTTTCTCTCTCTCTCTCTCTCTCTTTCTATCTGTGCTGGATAAAATGCAGGATGAGCAATTTGTTCCCTCAGTTACTTTACTATATTTTCATTCTCCTCTCTCTCCCTCTTCCTAATCCCCCGAGGTACTGTTTTGCAAATCAAATCACTTTCCAGCATTTTCTTTGAAAATCAATAGAGAATGATTTTTACAAACAAAACAAAAAGATATGAGTCTGAAACACTTTTTGTTACAAGTCAAGGTTTCGACTTAATGGCATTCATGAGAGAATGGGAAAAAAAATATTGTGTAAAATTTTTCTGAAATGGCTCATCCACCAGGAGTACTTAATTAATGAAAGTGAAAAGCAAATGAAATATCATGTCTTAAGATTTTGAGTCTGATTACCCACAAGAGGCAAACATATTTTTCCAGAATCCAATCCAGAATCCTCGGTGGAAATCAGAGTGTGGAGAGGACAGAGAGAGGGAGATTTCGTGAACCATTTTGTATCCTTATTATTCATCTTAGAGCAGATGCTTTTATCACCTACATCCTTCGTGCACATCAAAGCATATGTTATATATCTCGATAAATTAGGACATGTCAGGTTTTTTTTACCTGTTTGTGTGTATATGCATGTGTTTCTCTCTCTCTCTATTTTGTTTTTGTTTGTTTTTTTTTTGTTCCTGATTTGCAACCAAGATTTGATAACATCTGCCTCGTAGTATTGGAATATCGACCCACTAGAATCCATAACAGTCTATCAGCTTGAAACGAAGATACAAAGTCGATAAGATAAAAGCACCTAAATTAGTTCAAGTAGTATATTTCCACTTATCTTCTTTATCTCGGCGCTGTAATCTTTGCTATCGTGTATCTACTGTCTACTGTCTATCACCCACATTCCAAACAAATGAAAAAATAAACAAACACACATACACACGCACACAACGCATAAATATAGATATCGTAAACAATTCGAATTACTATGTCATTGTATTCGAAAATGGAGTACCCTTGTTTAAAAATCTTCACTATGCATCATAGCAGCACCTAACATGTGTGTTAAATAAAATATTTTTTTCTGGATAATTTTATTAAATGTCTAGGAAATAGTTTCATCCGCGGTAACTGTAGTATGTAGATTCTGAGCCCTTTAAGTAAACACGAGGTACTTCAACAGTTACTAAAATCTCCAACGCCAATAAAAGAATGCATATACATATATTCCACGCAAGTTAGGACAGGGATTCTATGAAATGAAAAAAAAAAAAATCTTGCAAGAATTCATGGCAAGAGACATCTAATTTCCTTGTCTTCCTGCCCAAACATTATTTTTTAAAAATGGAAGTTACACTGGCACGTTTAAAGATACTGTTTACAATTAGTGATTTAAAAATGTTTGAGTTCCATTTGATGCATATGTGTCGGTCAGTTGTATCACAAAATATCCCATCATGATTATAAAAATTTTGCAATAAAACTTGAAATATAAAATGTCACTATTTTTCTTAATAAACCATAACTGTAGACGGCTTGTTCTAGAAATATCTTTTTTATAATCATTGTTCACATCTTGTATATTTAACGATACTTAACATTGATTACACTGTTATACTGGTTGTTTCTATGACTAAATCACATTTTAGAACTATTTTGAAGCACTAAAGGTGGGTTTTTGTTTCTTCTGCAAATGGTAAATAATGCCTTTAACCTTTGTGTGTCACATTTATTTCAGGTCCATAGGTAAGTGTGTAATGTGATTACATGTATTATATATATATATATATATATATATATATATATATATATATATATATATATATAAAGGGTTAAAGAGCGACCTCACTTCTTCCCTCACCTTTGAATAATTCTGCCTCTGTTTTGAATATACATGTATACCGTGTGTGCGAAATGTACTAAGCGAATATGTACATCGATCGTGAACAAATACATATACACAAAAGAATTCTGAGCAATCCAAATGTGTACATCGACCACGTGACAGGTGTAGCGATGTCGATATCATCATTGATATGCCTACCTACGCTCATAATACGATATGAAACGTCACTACACGAGGCAGGCACCTGCTAAAACTTGCCCTTCTCTGATGAGTACTTGAGACGGGTGGGTCCCAAAGTCGAATCGGATTTATGCGCGTTAAGGTGCTTTATTGTTCCCTTAATAAAGCCAACCATTCAGTCAGGTGGCTGTCGGGACGGGCCGTAATGGAGGTTGAAGTCGGAGAATGAACATGGTCATCTCCCACCTGCACAACATAGACATAGGCGTCATCCCACTAGAGGGGCCGCCACTGGGGTAGCCCCATGCATGAAAGAAGTCTTCGTCTTCGCTTACGTGTGTTTACCTTAAAGGTACTGTTTACTTTTGGAAGCAGTAATTTAAAAGATGTTCCAGTTATCACAATCGATGCATATGTGTAGATCAGTTGTATCACAAAACAACCTACTATATAAACATTTCGCAATGAAGCCGCAAATGTAAGGAGATATCACTATTTTTCTCATCAAGCCATAACTGCAGACGGTTTATTCCAAAAACAGTTTCATTGTAACTATTGTTCACTTTTTTGTATATTTAACAATACTTGACATTGAGTATAGTGACTAACACTTTTACAGTTGTTTATATCCCCATAATTTACATTTTAGAACTATTTTGAAGCACTAAAGCTGGGTTGTTGTTTCATCTGCAAATGGTAATTGATGCCTTTAATAGACAGGTTGAAAACGTGCTTTGTGTATTTGTGTGTTTGTGTGTGTGTGAGTGCGTGTGTGTGTGTGTGTGTGTGTGTGCGAAGTACCGGCACTTTCAGGTGCTAATTAGTCTCAGCATCAACAAGCAGGTTAGGGAGAACAATGGTGGCAGGACCGTCATACTTTCGGCATTCCTCCAGCCATTCTTTGAGGCTTTTCTTGATTAATTCTGATATGTCTATTTACTCAAGCATGATATGCCGCAGTCCGATGTAGAATTCGTCTCTCTTCAGTCAAGTGGAGCTGAGGATCGTTGAGTCAAACCTCTGAGCATCCGGCGGCGTCTCTTGACAAAGGCCGCTCATTGTGAGCACTCGCACTCGTTGCGCCATACTGTCTGACGTATTGCCATGCAGGGTTTGTTGGGTATTGTAATCTGGTAGCACAGGAACAACGAATGAGAATCAATATCAAAAAAAAGTGATTTCATACTTTCACTGACTTTCACCGACTCCACATCCCCTATATATCTCTTTATATCCCCATTCCTCCTTCTCAACCATACCCCCCCTCCTCCCGATTCCAATTCAATCCACGATTTGCAATCCCCTTCTCACGCGATATTCATTTTCCCTATTACGTCTACTGTCTTGGCCAGCTGCGACATTACGTGCTCTGATTAAATTGAAAGGAGCTAAACGGTCTGTTGTGATATTTTGCAGCGAAATAATGGTTACAACATGATAGCAATGACAACTCATGCAGACAGAACTGTATTGAACAGTCAACATACTGAAATGGTGTTATGTACCTGCACAATGTATTTCGAACACTTCAGAATTCCCTTAAAAATTATTCGATTTAGCATAGTGTGTCTTTTGTATTAACGAGTGAGTTCCAGTGTTACGAGTATTGTAGCGACCAGCAAGTTGTAGCATTTATTGTAATTGTTCATATCGTTGCGCATTGCGCAAATACAAGCATGATCAACTAACGACCACGTATGCTATTTCAGATTTTATTTGGAAAATCGTACAAAAATGTATGTATAAGATATGGAACGAATATGAAACTGAATGTTCCTCTTTCTTTTCGCTTTCTATTATTCGTATTTTGTTGTCGTTGTTTGTTCTTTAGTTTATACTCCTTTCTATGATTTCTCGATGAAAATAAAAAACATCTGTTCACGCGCATGAAATACCCAAGGACACTGGGATATCATATTAAAAAAAAAACATAAAGCGACCTATGTGTCTCTTCTTTCTGCATTTGAGGTCACAAAGCAAAATACATCGAAAACCCCTGGGGTGCAGACTAAACACTCCGCCTGAGATTACTCCGAGGAGAGCTCCGCGTTCAGTAGCCCCTCACAATTTTCCTCGACCTCCTTCCGTGTATTCATCTACAGAGAAGATCTGCAACAGATTGTGACATTCGAACAGACTCGCAACGGTTGCAAGGTCTCGTCACAAAACAAAGGAAAGACATTGAGACAACAACGACGACGATAGGATGTGATCATTTGTAATGTATCAACCCTTCTTGATACTTGCTTTCTCGTCCGTTCGAATCACGCTAATGGCTGATATGAGGTATACACGTATACTCTGGGGATCACTTGCATCTCATAGAAAATTGATGGAAAAATCCTGGAAGCAATGACCGAGACCTTACCTTACGCCACGGAGAAACCAATGCCCAGGCACTGCAGCCGGTCATGAAAAGTGGTATATCAAACACGCAGGTATAAACACTGCGGCCCCAGTGATACGCCCTTGATTTGTTTTTGTGTACGATTGGAATAACATACCAGGAAAGGAAAAAAACAACTTTATCTCGGACAAGTTGAGTCGTACATAACCATGTTATAATCTTGGTCACTAGTATGTTCTTAGACGCATTTCGGAATGTCGAATGTTTTTCAAATTATCAAATGCCATATATCACAGTAAGTGTGTTCCAAGTTAGGTGATCGATGTTCATATTTACTGATTTCCTTCGAATGCGTGGGTCATCTGCCTACACTTTGAGCTGAGTACCTACAAGGATAAACAAAGCCAGACGATTCTCTATGACGAAAGGACCCGGATGATAATACTGACTATGAATCCTTCATAACACTTTTTCATATTTGTCTTCTTCCGTCAATCTTCAATTTGTCCTGTGCTAATAAATACCATGGAAATCTGAACGACAGTTCTAAGGAAGTTTGTATATTGACTTGATGACGGCAATTTCTTGTTAAACCTGTTGTTTTTGTTTGCTTGTTTGTTTGTTTGCTTGCTTGCTTACCTATATACCAAGATTCTCTTTGCCTTTAAACGCGTGTTGAGTCGTGGCTGCCAATATAGATTCCTCCGTTGTTGTGAAAGTCCGAGAGCTCGCACAACAACCTTGTCTGATGGACGAAAAATGCTGGATAGAAGGGAAAAAGGAGGAGGAGGAGGAGGTTATCCCATTGTCCATGTTGACAGAATGTACCAAACATTTCGATGTGCCGTAATCACGCGTCCCTGTATCCACAGGAGAAATATACACGAGAGTGGAAACATATCTGTTTGAAACGTGCCGAAGGCAGTTAGATTAACTCGGCTCCCCCGCCTCCGCCGAGTTGCGAGATGTGGAACAATAGATTCTGACGAGATATTGACATTCCGCCGGGGTACTTGTTGGCGGAGTCACCGGAGACCACCACCTCAGCCCTTGCTCTGCTACGGCAACACTTGAGTCTCGGCGCGAGTGGAGATGGAGGACGGTGGAGGTTGGCGTGTAGTACAAAACAGTGAGGAGAGGAAAAAAAACCACAAACATAGGAAACAAAAGAGGAAAAAGGGCATAAGTTACATACGAAATGATAAATCGTAGCGTTGAGAGATATTTGGCTGAAATAGGAAGGGGAGAATGGATAGACAATAGGAAAACTTCAAGATTGAATTAAAATTCATAGGCACGCACACGACTTTGCGGAAAAGAGCAATGAAACATTTGGCCCCCTGGTATCGACTTGATTCCGTCTTGTTTTTGAGATTAAGATGAAAGGCATTACCATGTGTTCCAAGGTGCTATCGAGTCTGACCTGGTTCCGTGATGGGAGTCAAACAAAATGGAAATGCGTGTGGACGACCTAACCTCTTCTTGAAGAGTGTCCAGTTCAGTTTTCGATAGACGGCGCCGCATACTTTGCGATCAAAATACCCACTTGGGTCAAAGGAGCATCCTCGAGTTTCACCGAGTTTCCAATCTGGTCTGCATATGCTTCTTGAAAGCTTTGCGTTTAGCTCTGTCCTGAAACTGTAACTGCCACAAGCTTCGCTCACCACCCCCTGCCACTTACCAGCCCATCCCCCCCCCCCCTCATTGAACGATGACACGGACATTTTTCTTGTCTATGATTTTGTTTTAACAGATGAATGTGCTTCACCGAGAAGGATTTTAGGTGTAAAAGAAATGAAAAAAAAATTACTGTGATGTATCAATTACTCTACAAATTTTGTCAAAACTAAGACTAACTTGCTGTTTTACGAAAGATTTTTGGGTTTATCAAACAGGACAAAATGCTATCATAAGAAACAAGTTTCAAAGGCTATTTCTTTGCGTTTCATGGTAGTGCAAGTGTGACGGACGAACGGTTTTTGCGAGTGTGTGCGCGAGTGTGTTTTATGCATGTCTGTGTGTGTGTGTGTTTATGTGTACGTGTGTATGTAGACGCATATCTTCAACCACTTGTCACATACTTCGCGATCGCGATGTTAAAGTTGTTGCGATACTTTAAGTGCTTTCTGAACGAAAAAATCACACTGCCTTTTTAAGGCAGCTGTATAATCCTAAGGCATGGGAAAGTCGGATTGGACCTGACAAGTTGCAGCAATGGCGGCCCGCGCTACTTCATTAACGGTCTCACGCATCGAAGAGCATACGGTGTAACGATTCATCAAGAGAATAGAATCACTACACGATAACAGCCGACGGGCAGAGCGGTAAAAGAGCGATTCCCGGGCAGAACGAGGGGAAAAAACCGAAGCGTGCAGCTGCCTAAGTTTAGGACCCGAAATATAAACGAAAAAATACTCCCTTTTTAAGAGGGTAGAGGAGAAGAAAAGAAAAAAAAATACTTTAGCCTCTGGGCGCAAGGTGTCCGAGAAGTAGATACGAACAGTGATGTCGGGGGGGGGGGGGGGTGAAGGAGAAAATAAAATGGAACATATCTATCAACGGACGTACATTTCGTGCAGAATTTAGTAATCCTTTTGGGTTCCAGAAATGGAGAGGGAAAAAATTGAAAGAAAAATGTCTCGGAATGAGCTAAGATCGTCGGATAGCCGTTCTTCATCAGTAAGTGCTGAGAAAATAAATAGTTTAACGCACGCGGCTTCAGACAGATGAATACATAGCCTTCCGTTCTCTGTCGTGAAATGATGTTAAGTGGTTCGGTTTTGTTTGATGTTATTTTCTGTTTATTTATTGTTTGGATGCTGGGAGGGCCAAAACTTGGAGCAGATGTCTGATAAGGTATGCCACAAAGCTGTCCTTCAATGGCCCTCTTTACACACACAGACAGAGAGGCAGACAGACAGACAGAGAGACACACACACACACACACACACACAGAGCACACTCACATGCAATAAAGTGAATATAATACACAAAGCGGCATAATGTAGAGCATGATGCAAGAAATTGAAGCAATCATTACCTGTGTAAGTAGCTCGCGGACAAAATACCAGAGACAGTATTCATTTCACTTTCACGAGATAAAAAAAAAAAGCGACCAAACCAAAAGATAGATCAGTGTTCCAAATACACTCAAGAGAAACGTTCATCAAAATGTGTAACATGATCCCAGTAAGTCAGTTAAGAAAGTCACGTGTTAGTAAATATAGTTTAGCTCCTCTTACCTCATGCCTTGTTATGTTTGCTCCTTAATGTGACACGACAGCACCGTTAATATGCAGACAGGGACCTATGTATGATGTTCTATCATCTACTATTTTTAACGTGTTCCACAGAGAGTAATCTTCGTCATAAAAGAGACCGGTGAAATGTTTCTTTTTCCCTTAACAATAATTGCAATACGAAATCTAAATAACTTCTTATTTTTCACCCTTCTCTTTCTGTCTGTCTGTCTATCTATCTGTCCATCTGTCTGTCTGTCTCGCTCTTCTCTCACTCTCTCGCTATCTTTCCATCTCAATCCTTCCCATTTTGCAGGACGAACGGATGCAGACACTCAAGGTGAACGTGTGGATGACTTTTGTAAGTATCATCGAGTAGTGTAATCGTCACTGCAAACCAGCTGTTTATTCGTTGTTATTCTTGTTGTTTGTTTGTGTTATGGCTGTCTATGAGTCCATCCCTCTCGATTTAACGAGAGCAATATAAGCCAATAACTCACTGCCATGACAAATCATGAAACTCGTTCGAAGGATCTTGGCCCGGAGGGCGTGAGTCTCGAGGTTATCATTGCAAGGAACGTTTAACTCCTGATAGCTTTCGCAAACATTATTTTTATTTCCTGACATTTGACGATAATGTGAAACCATATTTGAGACGATGAATCATAAAGGAAGATACTGCTATATAGGGCTATTAAAATGCTACTTTTGCGTTTCTACCCAACTTTAAACCGTTCCCTGATGGGAATCTGGCGGTCTGTGTATAAAATCTATGGGGATTTCAGAGTTTAGTATGGAGCGACTTTAGATAACAGCAAGTGTTAACCCATTCCCTACGGGAACCTGGTGGCCTGTGTTTTAAATCTATGGGGATTTCAGAATTCGGCATGGAACGAGTTAAGAACAGCCATACTGATAACTTCACATCTTCCTTAGATATGAGTCCCAAGCAGTCAAGACGTCGAGTTTTATGTTCTTATGTGTTTGCATGCTCCAGAATACGATCGTTATGATCTCGTTATTCGTATTTGCTTCCTGCTGTACTTGTTCATGTTCTAATCTCGGCTATATTTCTCTTGACGTCACTCGAACCAATCATCACGCTTGCATTATTATCATTCCGCCACTTATTTCACCTCAACCCTTCGTGGTGTATCTGGTGTATAGGTGGCCGTCGGAAACGGCAACATCAACTAGTCGCATTGTATACAGAAGTGACAGCAAAAAAAAAAAAAAAAATACTTCCGCAGAGCGAACGGACGGACATGCGCTTTCGACCCAGCCAAAAGGACGACATACAATAGATAGATTACGGCTCGAATTTCGAGAAGCGCTTTCCGCTAATGGAATATCGCTGACATGCGCAGGGCTTCCACGCTCCGGACAATGGTGATGACAGCTTCGAGATGGCTATGGCGAGATCATTCTTTTTAGACGTGAAAGTTGCTGTCGTTGGAATTCTTTGTCCTGTCTGTGTAAAGTCCTTTTTGTTCTTCAACAAACAAACAAACAGAAGCAATCATACAAACATACAAGCAAACAAACAGACAGAAACAAGCATGCAAACAAACTGACGGAAACAAACATAAAAAACAAACAAACAAGCAAGGTAGGCATTAGTCTGAGTTTGCAAGCTGTAGAGTTTATGGGACAGATGCCGGTCAACCGTGCACTTCAAAATGGAGCAGAGAAAATGACAAACCCATTCAAAGGAAACCTAATCGTGATGGGGTGAACAAATTTGGCTTATTGATCCGATATTTGAGATGGTCGTCCTGGACATGAAAAATATGTCACATCGACATGATATGGCGAACTTCGGTCCGTGTGTATTGTTCGGCCATTTTCACCAGGCAAGATACAGAAGAAAAAAAAACAACAACAACAACAGACGAACCTTTAGATAACTGTCCACGAGCACACTTCAACAATTTTCTCCGACATGCGTTGACGAGCGTTTTCCCGTAGGCATATTTCAGTCATCGATATTCGAACCGAGAGTCGCTCTCTTCTAGGAATCCTGGATTCTATTCAAATAGTCAGTCTCTGTGAGGTACAATTCTTTACGTACAAAACAGATTTCCTAAGAAAAGACAGCTTTTCAAGGAAACAAGTCAAAAGCAAGTCCACGGTTTTACCGTCTTCTTCATATATGCGTGCGGTCAATGCGTAACGAAATTATGGCAAGACCTTATCATCAAGTAAACAAATACATTGAATGATAATACAATAGTATGCAATAATATAATACACATTGTATTATGATGAATATATATATAAACATATACTATATATAGGAACATATATATAATAAAATATATATATATATATATATATATATATATATATATATATATACATAGACATGATGATGTTTGTAGTCCGCATGTTGGTAACCAAGCTAACGATGTAGAGAGGTTATGCATTTTCAAGTCAAATAGTGATATTCGTTGAAACCAAATTTTCGACGCATGCATATGTCTTCTACAGTGTCGACTCTCCCTCTCTCTCTCTCTCTCTCTGGGTGATATGAATACACATTGACATACATTCATTGCCTATCAAAAATTCATCAACAGGTATTTGTCGTGGGGAAACAATCCAAGCGAGTGAAACGCTCAAGGAGACTGTCATATATATATATATATATATATATATATATATATATATATATGTACATATATATATATATATATATATATATATATATATATATGTGTACATATATATATATATGAAAAGAACATGAAAACAAAACATAAGCATGAAAACAAAAAAAAATAATAACAGTATGGCTTGAAGGCTGCAGCAGACGATAGGCAATAGAGAGTTTCTGGGTTTGGCAACTTTTCTCGAGATAACCCCATCCCATGATGCTTACTCTCGCTTTCTAAAATGTCCTCTGACCTGGTGGCTAATGAACATCTACCAGTTTTATTACCCCGTTTCCGTGATGATCAAGCGCGTTCATCATAGCTGCCAGTCTGAAGTCGTCGTTCCTTGCAAGCACAGCGATCGAAGGGCCTACCCAAGTATACTGACGTTTCAGCCACTCCAGGAGTTCCTTCTGTGTCACAAGAGACACATCCCCTCTCGTCCGCCTAAACTAAGAGAATTAATGTGAAAGAAATCGGGTAAATGTTTGCCAACGGTATCACCCACCATGTCTTAACTCGACCGGGTCTCCATGGGTCCTGTTTCATTCGGTCGCCCCATGGAATGATGTCATGAACGCCCCCCCCCCCCCACCTCCCTTCTCTTCATCTCTGATAAAGGACTCGTACTCAAGCGTGAACCCCATTTGATTACCACCGGCCTGTAGACGGAATTAGTGTAGGGTTACTCCAAGACAATTCGATTGCGCTAAATCTCGGGCTGTCTGTTTTGTCATCGGGTTTCCGTGCTATATGTCGGTCAAGGACCTTGACAACGCCTGCCCGGAAACATCTAAATTATCTTAGATATGATTTACGCGAGTTTTGTTTTCATGCCGAGTGGGCGCGTGTAAATAGTGTCACCATAGAAGCATGTACAACCTTAATACCTTAGCGGTCTAATGCGCGAAGTACTACCTGTGGTATAAACAGTCCCAGGCAAGGAAGATTTTTGTTTATGCCAGGAAATGTCTATAGCGTATCTATGATGTCTTTGAAGAGGAAGACTAGAAATAAGTCTTGGCTTTTGCAGAATTTGCCGAATACAGAAATTATCGAGTCCACTGTAACCATGTAACAGTATCGATTTAGTGGATCCAATGATCTAGAAGCAATAAGCATTGGACGAATGCATACCGTTAAGATTCACAGACGAAAGTCGCGTACGTAAAACTGTATGTACCTCCGGACCTCCAGTCTACTTTAACTAACTTGGCATGTTTGGTAAGACTAACGAGACAGAAAACGAAACTTCAGTTAAGTGGTATGCGCACACCTGACCAGCAACAAATTGATTTTGATTGTAGGCCGCTCCATGTTGAGTTCTGTAGATTTACCCTGGTGCATCTGTAGACCTGTCAAGGTCTACTATGGACGAATAGAAAAAAAAAGGAGGGGAAGAAAGAGAAGTGACCATCTAAAGGGGGGGCAATTCATAATTTCCCTGTGACAACACTAAATGTTAAGACAAAGTCACTGTATACGTAACAACCCATGGGCTAATACTGTTGCGCCCCTATAGGCAAGGCACTCTATCCTTATTTACCGATACTTCGGAGGGGACTTAATATAAAGGCCCCCGGTTTCGCAGTGCTTACGCACAGGCATTAAGCGCTTTCCTTAAAATAGATTATGACAACACAAGACATGCCATCTCTGGTCCTTTGAGATAGTCACCGCTTCACTTTCCTCTCAGAAATGGGGGAACATCCCTTTACATTTTGCCGCGTGCATGTACAAAATGTAAAGCAGTGGGTAATGAGAGCCTTTTGTGTATAGGGACTAAAACGGGCCTGTGAATCCGTGCCGATTCGGCAGGGCCTCGGTGTGACCAGATGCCAAGAAGAAGGAGACTTAACCGACCTCTCTCTTTTCTGTATCTCGCTTTCGCTCTTTACAGCAAACCTACGCCAAGCATTCACGCATTTGGCACCGGAGACAACGCTTTGAATGCACTAAAGACTCCAATAAACGCGCACGTGGGGATTTCATTTATAATTAGCCCCCGGTCGCTCACTTTGAATAACGCTTTCCTTGAGACTGCGAGGGCGAACATTGAGGGCGAACATTAAGGACCCCCTTTGAGGGCAAACATTGAGAACGAACCATACATTGAGGGCCAATTAATCGAAAATAGTGAGGAATCCTAACGACGGAAAGCCAGAGAGGTACAATACTCTTGTTTCCTCTCTGCAGTTTAATTAGCCCGAACTTCTCAACACATTCCAATAACGTTCCGGATGCATGTTTGAGCATTGTTTCGCAGCGCTTTTTTTTTTTCTTCATAGCCGGAGCAAGGATCTTGAACGAAATGTGAAGGCGACTAGACCTTCAAAGGGATTGTTGTTTTCCAGTGTTAAACCTTTATGTCCAGAGCCTTATTAAGAAGCGATTCTAACCTTTGCTATCCGTATATTAAACTCTGATATATATATATATACATACATATATATATATATATATACATATATATATATATATATATATATATATATATATATATACATATATATATATATATACATATACATATATATATACATATATATATATATATATATAATATATATATAATATATATATAAATAATATATATATATATATATATATATATATATATATATATATATATATATATATATACAAACTCTTGACACTAATGTGTTTGTTTGTTTGTTTGTTTTCTTTCTGGCGACCCGTTCTGGCCACTAAAGTCTTTGAATATGAAAAATTTCGTGGCTCGAAACGATATGTATTGGCCCGAAATGATAGAAACGTAACAATCATTTTTTAATCTTGGTGGTCCTATTGGGCCACCAAAAGATATCTTTTTTCCGAAATTACTGGTGGCACGGGCCACCGGGTCAATTATGCTAATGTCGAGCCCTGCATATAATACTCTCGTTTATATCAATCTCATTTTGAAGTCATCATCCTAGTCATATTGCTTTGGGTCAATCTCAATGCAAGGGTATTATCGTCCGGCTTTCATTCCTTTAAGGAAAAGAGATTGCCTCATTTTGAAGTCACATGGTTGAAGTTTCGCCGCAGAGATCTGCCGTTAGGCCACATTAGTCAAATTTCATAAGACAATCTGTCTGGTCGCACTGGAAACGTAAAAGCCTTTCCCTCCTCAGTCGGTATTAGCTTTTAATCCGTCATCTGTAGTTCTCTTTTAAAGATGCAAATGTGCGGCACTCGTGTTGTTTGTTTTGTTTCTGTTTTACTTTGTTTTTTTCTTTTCATTTTGCTTTGATTGTTGGTTTATTTGTTTGCCCTGTTGCTTTTTGCGTTCCCATTATACAACCTGCATGACGTAAGACGTTTCAGGGGTTTAGAGCGAAGAGTAAAACCAAAATAATAGAGACATTTTGGAGCGGTAAACCATCTCATTTCACTGCAGTTCACTTGAGTTCACAGCGCTTCTCTTTCCTCCTAAATATGCGCGCTCACAAGGAGGAATGCATTAAGACCGACAAATTCTTCGTGTCGAGACAGAATTGTTCAGGAAATGCCACGAGAGCTTACGCGATAAAAAGGAGCACCCATCGTGCGTTTTGTCAAAACCAGTCCCAGTATGGGAGTGAGGCTGTGATTTAGTCTAACGCGCTATCACACAGCTCGAGGCTTGGTTGTTGTGGTCGTTTTTTGATACTTTTTATTTTCAACTCCTGATCACATGTTATCATTTCAAGCATGAATCCTCGTCGAATTAGTTGGCAAATGGCGATTAATGAATTGGTTTGTGAAGTGATCGGATTGGGGACGGGGTGGCATAGTGGATAAGACTCCCGACTTCCAATTGGAGGACCCGAGTTCAATTCCCGCCCAGTGCTTACGTCCTTGGACAAGATGTTTTTACCCACCATTTCCCTTTCGACCCAGTTTATAAATGGGTAGCTGGCAACGCTAGGATAATAATGATAATGGCACGGGCCCTTTAGTAGAGTAGTGGCAACACTGTCACAGAGTCCGTTATTTCAATCGTCACTCATACGTCTTTGAATGCCCCTAATGACACCTCCGTGGCAACACTGAAGAGGTTACCCTAGCCTACATAACAACCCCAAACTTAAGCTTTCATCTCTTTCGCCCTCAAGTGGTTGTCCCTGTCTTCCATGTCACCAGGGCGGTGAGTTGGCTCAGTCGGCAGCGCGTCTACCTCACGATCCTAAGGACCCGGGTTCGAACCCGAGTCTGGACTGAGCAATCTTGTGTGTAAACATACCGTCCCCTCTAGCAAAAGGCAAAACACTCTGTCCCTCAGATAGGACATAAAATGGAGGTCCCGTGTATGAGAGAGTCACAACTCATGCACGTAAAAGATCCCGCTTCATTCATTTATCGCAAAGAGCAGGGTGTTTAACCCGGTGAAGTGGTCCCACCTCACATTCAACTGGACCCCATGGAAGACCAGCTTAGTGTAGCTGAATATGGGCTATCCAGCCATCTTCACAGATGGAAAATGCGCTATAACAATAACAATAAAATAACCAGTGTTGCTAGCCGAGTCCTCTTCTGGGTGGGCTACCTGCTGAGGATGTCAGATAGAAGCTGTACATAGCTGTAGCTATATGTTTCTTCTTTCAGGGGGAGAAGTTGGTAGGGCAATTTTCATGGTGTGCGCGAGTAATGATGTAATCTGCATTGACATTAGATAGTATTGAGGAAAGAGAAGAAATCCAATGACGTTATGCTTCCCTTTTGATGATATAGGTGCACTTGTGGGGTATCTTGTTTCCATTTGGATTATTTTCGGCATAAAGAAAAAGTTGTTGCTTTAATAATTAAAACAAAATGAAAGGTCTCTTTTTCAGATTGTGTGTCAGTAGGATGAGAGTATGACTCCCTCCAGTAATGAAATCTTTTAAACACACAGTAAAGTTAAGACTGACATTACGCACACTATACAGTAAGGATACACACAGTGATATGTTTTGATACACTCGGAGAGAGCAGTGGATGAGAGCTATTATAATAAACGATGCCTGTTCGCATGCGAACATATTCGGTGGATTTTCCTCGACTTCATTCGTAATGAGCACGCTATCTATTAAACGTTAACTCAAAATCGTCCGTGAAATAAGCCAGTAATTTATTATGCGAGACATTTCAAATCTCGGCGTATCCTCATTTTATTAGCGTGCAGTGTTTGGTCCCTTGCCTTCTCTTCCTTCAACATGTTCAATGAGTTGTGATTATAGGGGCATTCAAAGATGCATGAGTGACGATTGAAATAACGGACTCTGTGACAAACCCATTGAACCGTCTCTTATTTTGATTACAGAGATCTGAGTTTCCCTCGAATGAAGATTAATTGCCACAATGCAACAAGCGTGTCATATAAATTGGTCCTGTCGTCGTTCATAATTGGACGATCAATTTGATTGTTTAATTCCCGTTTAAAGGTGAAGTTTACAGAACTCTGTCATACTGATAATATGCTTGGACAGCTTTTTTTTTCTTCAAAGAGAGACGGAGAGACATATGTTAATTGCATTGGAACTTTACAAACTTTCTTAGGAGTATTGCATAAAATCCATCAATTTGAATGTGAACGGCCACAAGTAACTTAGCAACAAACGATGCGCCTTGGGGGTTTCCAGCAGTTGATATAGTTGATGGCTGTCGTTATCGGCGTGTGATTTCACGGAGAATTTTTCATGTTAAATGGATCTGCATATGCTTGTGGACCGAAAATGTACGTGTGTTTACGCGCTTTCTCGTATATACATGTACAGTTTATTGTTAGTGTGTTTAAAAACATATTCATGGCTATCTGCGTAAAAAAGTGCGTGCTGTGTGTGCTCTGTGTGTACTTCATGTGTTTTCCAAGGACCCCAACACTGTGACATAAATACTGATGAGACGTAAGCAAAAGTGATAGCTATCTTTTTTGTTTTTTAAAGAAGGCGCGTCTTTATCGACATTCTACATCAATTCTATCTTCGTCGACTTTATTTTGTCCTCTTTTCAGAGGTAGCAATTCAGACCTACTTGTTGATTGATTGTATATGACATGGTGAGATAGATATGTATGTATGTATGTATGTGTATAGGCCTACTCATCTTTTTGCTTGTATTCTTTGTACCATGTATCGCCTTTTGTTCGATGGAATAAAGAAACTCAATATAATTTAATTTAATTTGATTAAATCAAATTTGATTTTATTTAATTCAATTAAATTGAAATGAGACATTTAATCATGTTTAACCCTTTACAACATTAATATTGTGAAGATTATGTTTGTATCAGAAGGGTCCCTAGGCTGATCTGGAAAAGATCTTTGGTAATCCAATAGGACGTTAAGTTGAAATTCTGGATTAAGCGAGTTTGATCTTGTGCCTCAGCGCGATTCTTTGTAAAAGTCAATGTTCAATAGCATCTCGTCCATCGTTCTAATCTATACGGCTTATTGGATTAGAGTCATCTGTATTCATATTCAGTTTAATCTCTATTTAACTGGACAAGTATAATTCTTCTTAAGAATGTCATGCTTACCGTGATCTAGAATTTGAATTACACTTCCAAGCATTGAAGCCAAGTGAGAGTACATTTTCTTGATATATAGCAAAAATCAAATTTGTCGATTACCTTTTTTTTTTTCAAGCGTTTCCTGCTTAATGTGAATGTGCGTTTTGCGAGATTTAGATGTGCGATTGTGTCTCAGTGCACAGTAAAGCCTCGTAAATTCTTGTTACCCTAGTTTTGACTCTCGTTTTAATCCTATATCAGACTTTCAAATATGATAGTAAACTTAGCTCAATGTATTTTTTTTTTCGTAATGATGAGGTGAAATATATATATCTTTCTTCCCTCTTTTCCAACTCCTTCTTTTCTCTCCGACCAAGAACTGGCGCGATGAGTTTATGATGTGGAACCCAGATGATTACGGGAACATCACAGACCTCAAGATAACATCGAATTCGGTCTGGATGCCCGACGTGGTGCTATACAACAAGTAAGTTTGCCCCCCTCTAGGTTTATCACTGTCATCTTCACGGGGAATTTCGATTTCTCGATTTATATTGTTGTTGCTGTTGTTGCTTTTCTAGGTTTCCTAGTCATTGTGTACACATCTCGCTACGTATTTTCGTGTATTTTTGACATATTTATTTCTTTATATATCACATTTCA
This sequence comes from Diadema setosum, assembly GCF_964275005.1. Lineage (NCBI taxonomy): Eukaryota > Metazoa > Echinodermata > Echinoidea > Diadematoida > Diadematidae > Diadema > Diadema setosum. The sequence goes on from NC_092702.1 coordinate 17,873,752, forward strand.
TGTAGTTTTTCTGATCAATCAGTCATGACAGTTACTTACACAAACGTATGTTAAAACATACATACACACACAGACATATATATATTTATATATATATATATATATATATATATACATTTATATGTACATATAGGTATATATATATATATATATATATATATAGATATATAGATATATATATAGATATATATACATATATATATATATAAGTTGGTATTTTATTCATATTGTTAAGAGTCCCTATCTAGAAAGTGCGTCACAGAGTAACAAAAACTTCGAACAAAACGTATGATAGAATATTTTTGTCTCTCTCTCTCTCTCCCTTTCTTTTTTTTTTTCCTGACAGAACTTGCAGTGCCCTAAACAAATGTACTGCATTCACTGAATCTATTTTTTTTTGGGGGGGGGGGGGAGGGGGGACTGCAAACTCCATTCATTTTTCCCGTTACGTCTTAATTTCGGAATTTTTGCTGTGGATACTGTGCTGGTATCTTGCGACGAGACGTAAAAATATCTCCTGCAGGTCTGGACACGTGCAACCAGCCTGAATGTTTGCCCAAAACATACATTTATTTCTCTCTGTATTTGGCCGATCAATCATCAGTCTGTAAACAACTTTCATGAAATTTATATTGCGTCACTATGTTGTCACGAAAGCCACGGACGTTGTCAAGTGCATGTGATTACTCTGCACGCTCGTCGCTTTTTTTTTCAAAAAGTGTTGATTTTGTGATGATGGACAATTGTTATTGGCTTTCTCATTCTCCAGTGAAACCATCCCTCACGTTTTTATCACGTTTCGTCACACTTCTTCCTTCTTCTTCTTCTTTTGCGAATTTCAGCAGCAGAATGACGACTTATTCTTTTTGAATGACAAAACGTATTATAGTCGTGACTTTTCCTAGAGTTCTTTTGGTCTCAAAGAAGAAATTTATAGGAAATAATATCATACAAATTGACTGTTTTCCATCATTTAATGTTATTTTGATTAATTTCTGACATAAATCATGCAATAAAGTTGTCTCTGCTTTGAATATTAGAATCTTTATTTTTACCAAATGCGGCTACGAAAAGTGTCAAATCTGTGACGTCACCACGTGTGTATGCAACCCAGTGGGATTTACGTATCTATAGGCAAACTGTGTGCACTTTTCAGGAAATTGGTGTGTTATTTTGTTGTCAATCTAGAATAAATCGTCCGCCAAAACTATATATTCACGTCGTGAAATTGTTTGTTTGCTTGTGTTCATTAGAATCATATATTACACCCATAAATTTACGGAAAAACAAAGTTTTAAAAGCACAAAACCTATCGTCAGCTCAAAATTCACGATTGCCGTGATCAGCTGTTCCTTCGTAAAGCCACAATTTGCTGTTATTATTGACACAACAAATCGATAATTGTGAGGGAATTGCGTATAGCTGAGGTAATCTTACATACTCATGAAGGATGATAACTAAGTCAAAGAACTGTAATTGATTGGAAATCATTTTTACACCCATAAATTTACGGAAATACGACGTTTGAAGAGCACAAAACCTACCGTAATCAGCTCAAGATTCGCGATTGCCGTGATCAGGTGTACGCACAACAGTACCAGCAGAATCGGCAGTGAAGAGGTATTCCTTGATGCCGTGATTTCAGCTTGATTCTTTTCTTCGAAATGGCATGATGAAGGTTTGTTAGATAAATGTGACCTTCTTTTCCTCTTGTGTGTTGGTTTGAATTCTAATTTCTACCTCAACTTGCTAAAAAAAAAACAGTCTAACAAAGCGGGAAACTGCAACATTTCCGTGCTGAGCAGCAGTCACGATACACGTGTTGCATGCAAGCATGCACCGCTGCTGCCACTATGCAGCGATCCCCATAGTATAACACGTAGGTTGCTTGTAAACAAGAGGGTCCTCGGCGCAGTTGACCAATCGTGAACACGTATTTCGATCACGTGTCTTGGTAAGCAACAAGGCTGTTTACGCGTCTGGGAGACGATTTGCATAAACTTACGCATGTTTCAGACGAATTTATGAATGAAAGTGAGTAGCATGACAGCATGCCATGACCATATTTGGAATAAGCAGAGGTAGAGCTTTCAGTAGGTACCAAATGTGTCAGGGTTCAACACAGAATATCTAAGACACGATCGCCAAAAGAACAGTCATTTTCGCCGTAAGCGAAGGCGATTTGGTCTTTAGACGTAAGATTTTGGCCAACATTTGAGATTGACATCCCACTTTTCTCTTCAAAATTCCACATTTTGTAGGTTGTATTTCGAAATGTTGTTGATATTAATCAGAAACTAAAAAATTCCCCTACAACGTGATACCAAAATGTCAATTTGGTCCCTGAGGTAGGTCATTTTTTGACCTTTTTTCGGGCTGTAGCGCGAAATCTCATTTGCCGAGAAGTTTCGGGTTTTACCAGAGCGGGTCTCATATAGCCGTATACGGTAAATCAGCTCATACTCATTAGGTGACGTCGCTCAAATCCGATGTTTCTTGTAGCGAACGGAGCTACGTAGTCATGGAAATTGGGTGTTTTTTCAATCTCAAAAACAGTTTGGGGGTAAAGTTACATCGTCTAAAAGATATCCAGTTTTGTTAACTAGCTTCTTAGCTTTCCGTAGATATCAAACTTGTCATATTTCTAGATTCTCTATAAATTTATGCTTTAAGTGCGACGTTTTAGAAGTAACATAAAACAATTGTTATCCTGTAAGTGTACAAATAAAAAAAAACAAGCAAAGATGCGACTTATGAAAACTCAAAATGAATAATTCAAATTGCAATTATATATATAATATAAATAACAGACACCAAAGTCGCGCCATTGGTCAATTTTTGTTAGCTACGACAACACCATAGCGATTTAGTGAAGTGAGATGAGATTAATTGAGAAATGAGACTAACGTCACAATAAGCAAAACTTTATAACTGACCTCATTGCCTTGTTACCGCAGGTATGCAATGCTTTGCTGTCAAAGATATTGCAGCGGCGGGTCCAGGGAGCCCCCCCCCCCCCCTTTAGTTTTATTTTGTTTTATCAAATTAAAAGAAATCAAAGATAAAAAGTGAACAGGGCGCACTGGATGGGGCCCCTTTCATTTTTTTTTTTTTTTATTCAAGAAAAGTATGCATAAAATCGCAATGTGATCATTGTCAGCAGATGGTAGTGGCAATTGTGCTTAAAAGCTTTTTTTTTTTTCCTCATCAGCCGATTAACCTCAGAAGTAGCACCGGAAATATAAACTGCTTTGCTCCCCCCCCCCCCCCCGCCCTCATTACGGAATTCCTGGATCCGCCTCTGTATTGCCAGTCGGTTTCTGGCCGCAATGATGTCTTATTCCAATCAGCATATTCAAACAATGATAATTGCATCAATCAAACAATTCATCAATTCAAAAGCTCTCGGGGTAATATGCAATCGATATTTTGAAGGCTTAGGCAGTTAAGTTTGACTCTTCGTCAGTCTCAAAGTGACCATGGCATCTTTACCATGCATAACCCTCATTGCGACTTCGAAATCAGCCTCGCAAACTCGAGTATTAACTGCTTGTTTACAAGTGTCTTTCAACACCATCACTCGATATTTTCACCTCGACATTACTGCGTAATATACAGCAGGAGAGTAGTACTGCGTGTCGATGAGGAATCTTGATAAACGCTCATGAGGGACCAGCATGGAGACTTGTATAAAGTCGAAGAATTCTTGACATTCTCTCATAGCTCAGGATTGATAGTAATCGATGAGTCAAAACGCTTTCGGTATATTCTTGTATATAACCAAAACCAAAACGCCTTCCTTGTATTCTTTACATATAAAACCAAAACCGCAACGCCTTTCTTGTATTTTTTTTTTGTATATAACCAAAAACAACAACAACAACAAAGCAAAACAAAACAAAACCCTTCATGTGTTATTTTGATTTTTTTTCGTTGTTGTTGTCGTCGTTGTTGTTATTATTGTTGTTGTTGTTCAGAGGGGTAAGTTTAGCAATCTGCCAAGAAAAGAAGATTTACTTTTTTTTAAATTGTTTTAAAATATCAGAGGTGACTTCGCGCTCACATTCTCTCTTAAGCTTGTCATCTCTCTCCATCACGTTCCGATCTCGCGAAATATCTTATGGTCTTCACTGCTCCTCGATCGCGCAATTCGACGATAATGATCGGTGATGTGATTGTTGTCTGCGCGACCAGAGGGGAATTGTTGCACCAACCCGATGACGCGGTTCGTCGTCTGTTTCGTGCGTGGCATACCAGCAACTCATTGTGCGCTCTATAGCTCGCCCGGGAGAATGTGCGCTATATGGTGGACACTAATGACGAATTACGGTCGCGAGTTTGCGTAGCTATTCGGTTGGATTCAATTATACACAGAGTGAGAGTACCAAGATGGTCGCAGCTGGGCAAGACTCTATGGCTGTTGCTTTGCCGGAGTACTGCTTTAACAACGATCATGCCGATTCTCTGAAACTCGTCTCCCTGGCCTTGGGAAGCAGCATTGATGTCAAATTGAACACTATTTGAATTACATCAAACCCCAGACGCCTATAGATTAATCCCACCAAACTGACATGCACCGATGCCAGCTTTGCTTTTCAGGATATCTGCGAATACTCGTTTACCTCTTCCTCACCGCAAACTCTTTGTGATCGAACACCATCAGGCAGACCACGATTACAACGATAATCTAAACACTGACTTCAGATAGTCAAAGTCCCCTTCCTATAATGTACTAATCCGGAATCGGATGATCGTCTGACCAATATTCCAACCAGTTACCAGAAGCAATTGAAAAGCCAACCCACCTTTCTCAAACACACACACACACACACACACACACAAGGATAATAGCAATGATAATGATATTAATCATCATCATCATTATCGTCGTCGTCGTCATCTTCATCATCATCATCATCATCATCATCATCATGAATATCAACCATTAAATCATGAAAGATTAATTACCAAAGCCCGGTGATACTGTTCTATGACTGAAATTATCGAATATGAAATCCTCCTTCTGACGGATGCCGAAGTATGGGGTCAGCTGATTGACAACACCTTATTTAATGCCTTATATTTCAATGTTATTATAACCTTTGTCTAGAGTCAAGAAAGCCAACGGCGTAAATCCATACTGAGGAGTGGGGGGGATGGTCACCATCACCACGATTACAAGCCCATAACCGGACCGGCGCAGCCTTTTTTTTTTTTTTTTTTTGGGGGGGGGGGGAGAAGCTTTGTGCCCCCCTCCCCCCCCCCCCCACACACACACTTTACAGGGATCGGATGCCCCACTCTTTTGCATGAAATATAAATTGGGAAAATGAGTGGCAGCAACAACATAAAGACTTTTTGTTCTTGTTGCTTTTTTTTTTTTTGCTTGTCAGACGACTTTCGGCGGAAAATCAGACCTTAAAAGTATGAAAACATTTTTTTTTTTTTTGAAATATCTGTGAGAGGGAGCGGAACAACCGAACGGGGGAAGGGTGTGTATGGGGGCGGGGGGGGGGTATCCCTCTCCCACACGAGGAAGATTTTGCATTTTCAGACCTGAAATTCAGCGATCTGGTGCTCACTTGTGGTGAAATTTTCTTTTCTTTTCTTTAAAAAAACAATAAGAAAATGAAATATTCACAATATATTATTGAATGACAAAATCGTGGTATTTCAGCTCTTGCTGTGCGACATCACTGTGAAGGCCTACTAAATAATGGGGCCTATCATCGGCGTAGACAGGATTTGATCTTAGGAGGAGCGGTTATGTGAGGGAACTAATCAAGCGAGGGGGGAGGGTATGGTAGGGGGTTTCCCCCTCCTACGCTGAAATCTCTTTGCGTTGAAAATTTTGACATTTTTCAGTCCAAAAACTGCCGTTTGTAGCTATACATTCTTCGCTTTGGAAATTAAGGGGGGCACACCAGGCACAACTGCTGTCAATCACTGGCAGCAACATCAGGAGAATGGCATAGCGATTAAATGCGAGCGAGCGGAGCGAGTGAGCATGAAAATTTTAACATTTTACAGTCTAAAAACTGCCGTTTGGAGCTATACTTTTTCGCTTTGGAAATTAAGGGGGGCCGCATCAGGCGCAACTGCTGGCAATTACTGGCAGCAACATCAGGAGAATGGCATAGCATTTAAATGCGAGCGAGCGGGGCGAGCGAGCTTGAAAATTTTGACATTACAGTCCAAAGACTGCCGTTTGTGGCTGTATTTTTTCACTTTGGAAATTATGGGGGCACACCGGGCGCAACTGCCGGCAATCGGGCAGCAACATCAGAATGGCATAACGATTAAATGCGAGCGAGCGAAGCGAGTGAGCTTGAAAATTGTGATATTTTACAGTCCCACATGTCCTTTGTGGCTGTACTAGTATTTTTTCGCTTTGGAAATTAAGGGGGGGCGCACCGGGCGAAAACTGCTGGCAATTACTGGCAGCAACATCAGGAGAATGGCATAATGATTAAAGGCGAGCGCGCGAAGCGAATGAGCTTGAAAATTTTGACATTTTCCAGTCCCAAAAACTGTCGTTTGTGGCTGTATTTTTTCGCTTTGGAAATTAAGGGGGGCGCACCGGGCAAAAACTGTTGGCAATTACTGGCAGCAACATCAGGAGAATGGCATAATGATTAAATGCGAGCGAGCGAAGCGAGCGAGCTTCAAAATTTTGACATTTGACAGTCCAAAAAATGCCGTTTGTAGCTATATTTTTCGCTTTGGAAATTAAGGGGGCGCACCGGGCGAAAACTGCTGGCAATTACTGGCAGCAACATCAGGAGAATGGAATAATAATTAAATGCGAGCGAGCGAAGCGAGCGAGCTTCAAAATTTTGACATTTTACAGTCCCCAAACTGCCGTTTGTAGCTATATTTTTCGCTTTGGAAATTAAGGGGGGCGCACCTGCTCACAATCACTGGCAGCAACATCAGGAGAATGGCATAGCGATTAAATGCGAGCGAGCGGAGCGAGCGAGTTTGAAAATTTTGACATTACAGTCTAAAAACTGCCGTTTGTAGCTATACTTTTTCGCTTTGGAAATTTAGGGGGCACACCGAGTGCAACTGCCGGCAATTACTGGCAGCAACATCAGGAGAATGGCATAGCGGTTAAATGCGAGCGAGCGGAGCGAGCGAGCTTGAAAATTTTGACATTTTACAGTCCAAAGACTGCCGTTTGTGGCTGTATTTTTTCGCTTTGGAAATTAAGGGCAGAAGGAGGCACATCGGGCGCAACTGCCGGCAATTACTGGCAGCAACATCAGGAGAATGGCATACTGATTAAATGCTAGCGGGCGAAGCGAGTGAGCTTGAAAATTTTGACATTTTCCAGTCCTAAAGACTGTCGTTTGTAGCTATATTTTCGCTTTGAAAATTAAGGGGGGCGCACCGGGTGCACCTGCTGTCAATCACTGGCAGCAACATCAGGAGAATGGCATAGTGGTTAAATGCGAGCGAGCGGAGCGAGCGAGCTTTAAAATTTTAAAATTTTACACTCCAAAAACTGCCGTTTGTAGCTATATTTTTCGCTTTTGTTTGTCCCACTTTTATTTGAGAACCATCCCCCCCCCCCCCATCGACGCCTCTATACATATTAGGTTGCTTTTGTTAAGTGAAAGATCTGCTGGACACTCTGATAAATTAGGGAATATACGTCTATGTCAAAAGTGTACAAAGTTTATCCCTTATCCTGTATAGCGGACCTTTTGCATGTTCATGATTGCAATACAACGATCTGGTGCATAGTTCTGGCGATATTTGGACAATTTTCCATTAAGAAAGTTCGAGATTTGTCCTCATCTCGGGAATTGCTTGGGGGATAAATGATTTGTCTGTCTAAACACTTCCTTTGGGGCGGGGCAAATGCCCCTTTGCCCCCCATAGATTCGACGTCCCTGATCTTCCCTTGGTATGCCCATAGATGTATCCTGACTGAGTCATTAGTCACTGTCGTTTCTCAGGAATGATTCAGGAAATGGAGGGGATTCAATTATGGCGATAAAGTTGTTGTTATTGTTTGTTTGTATGTTTCCGTACATATTCTGCAGATGGTCCCCAGTTACTCGCGTCATAGCATGTTTACATGTAGACCTATACTATTTGACGTTGTCAACGCCTGAGCCATACCTTACAGTGTCTGTCGATGTTACTTTCTTCGCGAGCGAGCGAAGCGAGCGAGCGCTTGAGAAAATTATACATTTTCCTACAAGACAGAATACTGTTCAGCTCTGTTACCTGTCTGAAGGCCGGCGTACAAACGTCATGCAATATGCCAAAATTGATACAATCACATTTCTGCTTCCTCCATTTTTTCCCCTCAAAATTCAGGGGGGGATGATTGTACAGGCCATCCCCCCCCCCTCCTCCATTTCAGGGGGGGATATATCCCCCACCCCCCCCCCCCCCCCGGGATTTACGCCCATGAAGAAAGCCCTCTCGACCCAGGTGAAAAAAAAAAAAAGTGGTGCCTGACAATGCTGGGGTAATAATCATCAACAGGGCCCCTGAAAGATCAGTGCTAACACTGAAGAGGCTACCCTGGATGAATTATTATTTCATTTATCACATTGCCTTTCATGTTATAATTCATACCATCACCATTTTAACTGTCAAGTAGGCCTACCAATAATTGGCAATGGTACAATCGTCGCTATCATTTTGATTATAGAATTAAGTTTTCACGGTGATTATTACTGTCCCAACGAACTACGAACATTTATTATTTAGATCCAGTCGGCAGTAATGATCGGGGGAAAATGTGCGGAAGTCTGTCTCGCCATCCTCATGAAATGATTGCGTTTTTCTTCGTTTGAGCTTTAACGAGACGGAACTCCCGTCAGTTTGACTTGTCTCGTTTCCAGGAGGTGATGGTGCATGACGTAGGAAGATCACCCCCATCAATCAGCGAGCCGGTGAAACGGATTGGTGCTAAATTGAGAAGAAAGTATAGCAATGAGGAGGAATGGAGTGCAATAGATCGATACTCGTGATTTCACCTGCATATAACAGTGATTTCCACCAATCGTTTCCCACTTCCGGGACAAAGAGCAAGAATAGCAGCAATGAGTACCCAAAGTGGGCCCGATACGCGCCCCTTCTTTTTCAGTACCGCGAAAGGTGGCTGGAATCAAATACGCCGTCTCTCGCAATGTAGACAAAAATCTCAACGACAACAGAATAGAATTGTCTCAATTCATCTCCTAGTTCTTCCTGGCGCCTATACACTTTACAAGATATAGAGATTGATCATAAGCTGTTTTTCGGTTGGGTTGCTATGGCAAAATGCCGAGAAGAAAGGAAAAAAAAAAGGAGGAGAAACGGGGGTAAAATCACCCCGTTCACCCGGTTAGCTGTATAGCTCCGCAAGCTTGCATAGTAATTTTTTTGCCGTGATGAATTAGATGGATAGAGCGCCATCAAATTTATGGATCACTTGGTATTCGAGATGTCACCATTAAAAGATTTGAGTGATGAATAGGATCAGCCAAGCCCTATATATCTCCTCGTATCCAACAGGCTTTTTTGGTTCCCTCCACGCAGAATGAATATTGAGGGAGGTATACCACGTGAATGCCCCATATGTCCTCACGAGAATAGTATAACAAACGCCTTTTATCACTTGAAATCTGCATGACTTGTGAGGTGGACATGTCGTAATGCCTTGTGATCGTTTTAACTGTCGTTGCTCTCTTGAGCAAAGCTGCATGTACGATTTCAATGGAGGGAACCTTTGTGTCCAATTGTTATATTCAGTCTGAACTTTCTTGTGTTTTCCTTGAGAGTATACGTGCGCATGTGAATGTGTGTGTGTGTGTGTGTGTGTGTGCGCGCGTATGTGTGTGTGTGAGTGCATGTGTGAGTATGTGCGTATGATATCAAGGCTAACTGATCTCGTAAGAGAGCTAACCAGCACGTGTGTCCATCAACGAGCAAAGCATGATAGCTATATGGCTTAACCCTTTACCTCTTAAATCAATGATTAATAATCGTGATTTCAAACCCGGTTTCCGATAGTAAGCAATGACTTAACTACCTATTTCAACTGCGTGTGAGAAGGCTGGTGGCCATCAGCTTCAATATTTATGGAGAAGCCATCTGAAAGGATCAATGGCCTTTTAGATTCTCACAGCATTCTCAATTAATTTTCCTTGGTCTCTTTTCTATTTTTGCATATGTTTCGGGTGTGTTTCCCGATGTATCTCGAAGTTTTCCGTCTTATCGTATATTCAATACTAACTAATCAACTTAACTAATAACTATATAGGCCTATCAAGAAAGACAAAACGATTCGAGATGGAAATGAAATGATTTGAGATGTTAAAGCATATTCCTCCAGTGTAAGTGTGAGACAAATACAAGCAGGACCTTCACAAGGCTAATTCTCTACTTCTTTGGTAGCGCAATCGTTAATTTTTTTAAGGATGGTTTGCATGTATCACAATCTAGTGTCTTTCCCGTTTGAAAATAATGTTATCTGACGTGTTCAGTGCTCGAGCTTGCTCGCACTATAACGTTATTCTAAGCATTATCCTCGTTGTTATTATTATGATTATTATCAATGTTTTACGAAGTGGTAGTAGTAGTAGTAGTAGTAGTAGTAGTAGTAGTAGTAGTAGTAATAGTAGCAGCAGCAGCAGCAGTAGTTGTAGTAGTAAAAGTAAAAAGCTGCATTTTCAGCAGTTTGTTTAATTTCGTCTAATGAAAATGTAAAAATATAGTGCACTACTGTTATAACGAACACGGTTACAACGAAATTCTCGTTACAACGAAGTAAGAATTCATGTCGCAAAACTATCATTTATGTATCCTGATACACACATTAGTTCAGCTACAATGAAATTTCAATATAACGAAAGACAAACGCCGGTCCCGAGGACTTCGTTATAACGGGAGTGCACTGTGCTAAAGAGGAGGGACGGTTGATCTATTTCTTGACTGCTCTTATGCCTTAAATTTGCAATCACTCGCTTTTACGTCCAGGTCTACGGGGGAATTAGGATGGTGTGGGAGTGGCTCGGAGCGAAGACTTAATCTTAATTTGCGGTGGAGCTCCTGGCCCTGTTTGAATTTCGATTCAAAGCGACTTTCAAATTGAAATAAATAAAGAGAGTAAAAATCAGACAAAAACAGGATGACAAGTGTACCTTCAGAAATCAGGCATGAGGTTGAAAATCACTGAATTTCAGACTTTCACATGTTTGCAACTTATACGCGAAAATCTGACTTGGCTATGATGACGTCATCACCCAGCAACTCCCTCCTTCAGTGCTTAGGCATAGATATAGTTTAGAATAAGATAAAGAGAATATTGAATATCATGCAACAATACAATATACAGTATAACATAATACAATTAACCCTCCTGTGCCCTGCTTCCTAAAGCTGTTCGTAAAGTTACGAACAACTTACGAGCGACTGGTGATCACTTCTGATGTGCTGTACTTATCAGAATTTCCATAATTCAGCACAAGAACTGATCACCACTCGCTATTAAGTTGTTCGTAACTTTACAAACAGCTTTACGAAACACCCCCCCCCCCCCCCGGAAAGAACACAGTGTCCCACAGTGTGTTATGATCACACACTTGGCTATGTGAAAACGCTCGAATTTAACCCGTTCCATACGAGAACCTGGCGGTCTGTGCATTAAGTTCATGGGGATTTCAGAATTTAGTATGGAACAGGTTAACAGCGTGAAGATGATTTCACACTGTAGTGTGGCTTTTCACAGAGAGTTCACCTAGTAATGTTCTGTTTCACGCTGTGTGAACTGATTATTCACAATATAGTGTTCACATTCTTAAAACGCTCGAATTTAACAAAGAGGAACAGTGTGTTCTTTCCAGCAGGAATATAGCATTATATCACACATATATCATATCATATTACATCATATCATATCATACCTCATACCATATCATATCATATCATATATCATATCATATCATATCATGATCAGTTCATATCATATAGAGAATAATTTGGGGTGTAGATTATTAAGCAGCAATTTCTCTCACGACAAAAGTCACCGTTACTGGGGTATTGCAGGGACTACAATGGTTAAGTGCGACGGATACATATTATTAATATTTGGTTGATGTCAAAACGGGAAATCTAAAGAAGATGTGTATATAGTTCAGTGGGAGTTTCTTGAGAGACTGTGAGCGATTGCCAATTGGAGTGTGCGGAACCTATATCACTGATTTGTGAACAAATGACAGGTTTTTTTTTTTTATTTAATTACCTTGATATTTTCTTAGCTCAGAATTGGAATGATACCTCTGTCATTCTGTTTCTCTAATCTTACTAAACGTATGAAAGCCATCAAGGTTTATATAATCATGCTTTATTGTATGATAGTGCTTCATCTTGAGTGGATTTATAGACAAGTACAAGCGTCTTTAACGTAGTCTTAATATTTACTAGAAGCCAATGAAGTGGCTTAACGACGTAGAGCGAAGACAGCTATCTAACTTCGAAAGAAACAATTCGAGACACGACGGTTTACCGACGTTGCCGTCTCTGTTTAGACAGAGAGGCCTTTAAAGACAGACACGACTCTACGGTGGTTTTTCTCTCTCCATACCTATTCCAGCGAAGGGTGCCTCCCGGTTTGTTGGGGCCTTCTTGCGGATTTAGCCGACTAGCCAGCGGCAGCTCGCAAAGAATGCAACCGAGAAGTGAATATGACACACATCATCATGTCAGGGTGAAAAAAGGAGAGAGAGAGAGAGAGAGAGAGGAAAAAAAAAACACACACCCAGGAACCAAGAAAGGAGTAAAGCGTAGGTGTTGAGAATATTCGTAAGAAGGTGCCGTTTTACGGCCTCATAAAAACCTTACGAACTTATTTTCGATGTGATGAAATGGACATGTTTATCTTACACAGTTGAAAGCGGTTGTATATTTGCTTATTACGTCAACAACTTCAGCTCTCAAAACAAGAGCAATTTCGTGAATTATTCTGCATTACGATGTCATTTAGGATTTCTGCATTTGTTGTAATTTACTTGTTAAAATATTCTTTTTGTTATTATTTTACATTGTTACAGTTGTCTTTCATTTCCCCCTCTGCAAAATAAGATCTCAACCTGAAGAAAAAAAATGGGTGTATACGCGTGGTTTAATGAAATGCAGGGATTGCTCTGTATGCGATCCATCAAATTCAGCGGTAACCATAACGTCTGAAAAGAAAAGGAAGTTAAAGCTCCCAAGAAAATTCAGCTGAAGTAGTATTTTTCAGTAAATGTATCTCAAAAGGATAAAATTGAAGATTTGTCTATGAATATCGGAGAGTATGCAGCTGATAAAAACTTCCTATTACCATGGAGATTTATGGATTAGCCAGCGGCAGTCACATAAAGCTCTTTCAGTGCTAACCTACTAACGCTGATAGACGTATGTTACCAATGTTTGGAGAGGCTATATTTTATCCAGCACGAGTGATTTGCCCGTAATACCACCCCCGCAAATTAAATAAGAAAAGAAAAGTGTAATACTTTATAAGAATGCGAAATCCAGCTGCCATTACAAAAAAAGGAAAAAACTACAGATTAGAAGTAAACTAGCCTGCTCATTTTGCTGACGTTGGTAGCATTTATTTTTGATAGGTAATTTCTATGTTTTACATTATTATGAATATAATAACAATCCTGCCAGGGATAATCACTGAACTTTAGAGTTCATCTGAGAAAAAAGAATGACACCTATGATATATTTTTTTTCGGTAGCAAGAACTGTTTAATTCTGTTTCATACAACACAAAGATATTTCGTGTAATACAAGGAGCTATGTATACCATTCACCATAAATTTAGTATAGCTCTCCTTCAAGCTGTCTTTCTTATCTTTTGTCCCTTCTTTTTTTTTCCTAAGACTGATCCTCCTTTGAAATATGCGCAGAAGTATTATTACTCCCCAGATTCTACTATAAAAGAAAAGAGGAAGGTGATAAAAATTTGAGGTGTATCCCATCACCTTCGCACCTTGTGAGCAGGAAGGCGTTACGTATAATATGAAGAGGTAAAAAGGCACGATAGTAATGCACAGGGAGCGGGATTCCAAAGGGGCTCCCATATTAAAGGCATCGTGTGATAACAGTGTTCTTTGTATAAGTTGACACGATATGATAAGATATATTTCATGTTCTGTATACATAATGAAGACTGAGGCGCATTGAGCGTCTGCACAGAGTACGAGTGAAACACAAAAGTATATAATGATTACTGCGTGTGAAACGTAGAGAAAATACACAAAGAATTCTATAGAATGTATTATTTAAATGAAAAGTACACATTCCCTCGACTTCTTATTAACACATGTTAAAAACAACATTCTTCCCTTTGCTTTCTGAAAGATATAAGTCAAGCGCTCTTTCATTTTGCTATTAATATGAAAATAGGTTGAATTCTGTTTTAGTCTTCTCATCCAGCAATGGCTACATACTTTAATAGAAACTTTAAGATTTCATAACTTTTGAACGGATTGTCCGACTTTCCTCAATTTTCCACTGATGGGTTTACCTTATTGCTGCATTCACTCAGTCCACACATTTTATTTGGGTGAACTTGTTCTTTACGAGTGAAGTGAAAATAACAATTATAATTCTTAATGCCATGCGTAGTACAACACGTCGTGCTCTGAAATTGGGCCAACATGTTCTTTAAAACTGTATCTGTATCTTGCAATTCCTAATTTTATTCCGTCTGTTTCAAAGTCTCCCATTCAACGTTACATCGGTTAATGTTTAATTAAGCTTGTCCAATATATATATACACACAAACACATAAGCAACGACAAAATACGTTTTTCTTAATTCGTGATCTGACCGTATGGCAATAAAACGCTAACTATCTTGTCAGTTGCATGAGGAGCCATTTGCTTTTTCAGGGATGAGCGTGTTCCCGTTAAACCGTTTGAAGAGGACACAATAGAAGGATAATGCAGTATCATCCGTGTTTCAAAACTCAACAGCGCCACCAACAGCCGTTACAGTCCTTCTACTGCAAAACACTACTGATTAGCATGCGACGCATGAACAGTTAGTGGAATGAAGCAACATTATGTCGAGCGAATGTTAAACGCAAACATTCGTCGCTGGGATTAAATAATTTGTATGTCCTCGTGTAACTCGAGATTCCGTGGTATTTGTTTCCAGGTTCATTTCCTTCTTTATCAGAACGTGATAGTCCTTACAGTAAACAGTATCCGGTTTCGAAGGTTCCCTGCCATTTGCGTTAACTATAATCAAATTCTTTGAACGTTTTTTTTTTTCTCTCTCTCTCTCTCTCTCTCTCTATCTCTCTATCGATTTTTCGTTTCCTCGTCGATCGTTGTTTTTTCTTTCTCTCGATAGTGAAGGGGCGATCGGCTGGAGCGCAATCTGAAGCTGATTTCTTTGTTGTTGTTTTTTTTTTCCTCTGCTGTTGTCTTTCTCTGCCGCGCACGCGTATTCGGCAAGACGAGCAGGGGCGATTTAGTGACTACTCCAGTGTGCAATTTTCGTCCCTTTCGGGCTATCCTATTTCTCGCTGCGGGGGAGAATGGAGACGCGGAGGGAAATGTTAGAAAATTACCACAGCGCTTGATTGGATTCAAGTCACGTGTAGAGAGCATTCGTGACTTCTCGCGGTGATACCTTTCCACTATATATCCGGGCTAAACAGTATTCGACACCCCATCCTCTACCCCCCCCCCACACTTGCCTTGAAAACAACCAAAACAACCAAAACAACCAAAACAAAACAAAAGAAAAACCCAAACAAACCTCTAGAGCGCAACCTGCGGAGACACCATTCAATCTTCACTAATTGGTTCCACAAATACGTCATCCAAATCGCACATTCATAACCTCAAATCCAAATACAGACTTGCATACATAAAGACGTACATACGTAAAAACAGACTCTCACTCACATACACGCACACACACACACACTCACTCAAATTGCCTGCCTGATAAAAAAAAAATTTTTATACACGAATGCTTACACATACCAATACATAATACATAAACTGATTTACATTATATGTACTTTGATGTAATTATACCTATACGCAATACATGTAAAAGCACAATATCCATTTGCTATTCTGTATCAGTGGTATATTCATTCCGGTGGCATTTGCTGTCGGTCTATACACATCGTCACTGTCAAGATAAATGGTCAAAGAAGGTTGGTTGTTTGTTTTTTTTTAACTTTCACATTATAATATAGCGAAATTATTATTTGTGCTCACTTTACTATACCACATCCTATTATCTATATCAAAAAAAAACATGTGGAACCATCGAATTAATTTGGGGCACACACACTCATGGCCAGTGAGGTCTTTGTAATGACAGTGTTTGGATAACACCTCTAAAGAAGTTATGTGATCCATGGCTCTCGATGCTTTTGTTTTCCCATATGTTCTTGGCCATGAGAGAGCACGTCAAAACATTTAACGTGGCACGCAAGCACACGTGGTGTGGAATAAAATACGTCCACAACTCACAACTCTCACTTGTTGAAAATTAAAATGTGGCGCGCCGCACCTAAGCTAAACTGGGAAAAGGTGCGCCGAGAATTCCGCACATTTCTCCAGACATTCGCGCGTATGGCAAGCCATTTTAACATTTAATCCTATTTCTTGATATCAAGAATTCATTTCTTTGATATCAAGAATTCGATTTCTTGATATCAAGAATTCGACTTCTTGATATCAAGAACTGCCATTGGTTAACAACACAAAATCATTTCTTGATATCAAGAATTCGACTTCTTGATATCAAGAAATGAATTCTTGAAGTCAAGAAATCAACTTCTTGATATCAAGAATTCGTATTCATTTCTTGATATCACGAATAACAATTCTTGATATCAAGAAATAGGATTAAATGTTAAAATGGCTTGCCATACGCGCGATAATCATTACCGTCCTCATAAAATGATCAGCGATCATCGAGGGAAATCACTGCGTTATCGAGCGTCGATGTCCTCGTCGGACGTGTCACGAATATTCTGCATCTATGAAGATGCCACGGTTGTAGGATTGAAGCAGATATAGCAACGGAGAGTATCAATTATCATTCTTCGGACAATTCAGGATCTTACACACATACTTATTAAAAAAAGATACGCACACACAAAAAACAAACAATAAGGGATTTACGCTTCAGAAATTATGACCTGGGTTTGATCATAAAATGGGCTACGCGCCATTATTAAACATTTGAAGGTAAGTCCCTCATTAGACTGTGTTTAAAAAAATGCACATCTTCATTGTCTAAGATGCATGTAAGTTTCAATGATATTTCTACAATAGTAAGGGTAATAATGATAGAGGTAGTAGTAGTAGTTACAGTAATGATAATGATATATTTGTCGTAAATTATGATTATTATTTACATGACAAATTTACTATTATGATAATGGTTATAACAACAATAAGGTTAACAGTTATCGTACCAATGGTTGACAAATAGTTGACAATGATAATTGCTGTATATCTCTTCCCCCTCTCTATCTATCTATCTATCTATCTATATATCTATCTACCTATCTATCTATCTATCTATCTATCCCTCCATCTATCTGTCTGTCTTTCAATTTCTCTCTCTTTTCCTTCTGCATTTTGCGTATTTCTTTTTCTCTATTCCATCTTGTCATCGCATATCCTTCTTCCCCGCGCTCTCACTTCGGCGACAACCTGAACAGCGCCGCCGACGAGTACAAGGACTTCATGCGAGACGAGATCGTAGTGATAACCAACGAGGGCCACGTCAACTGGGCGGCGCCGAAAATCGTCTCCAGCTACTGCTCCATCGACGTCAAGACTTTCCCGTTCGACGAGCAGATCTGCAAGATGAAATTCGGCCCGTGGCAGCACGAGGGAAAGGAGCTAAGGATTTGGGGCGGAGGTACTGGTGGTAATAATCAGTCTTTTTCATCGCTCATTACCTTTCCCTCGTAATCTATCTTCCTTTTCCCCCCATTCATGTCACGACCTTTTGACACAAATTTTTCATGGAAATGGTTATATGAAATCGTGAATGAGTAGTCTGTATTGAACGTTGTGATATGTGTGGCTAGTATACGCAGGGCTCGACATTGACAGCGGTGGCCCGACGGCCCGGGGTCACAAAAAAAAGAGAAAAAAAAACTTCCAAAAACGTGTTTGTTTTTTTTTTTTTTTTGGTCCGATGGGACGGATATAATTCAACATGATTATTTTTTGATATTTCCTTTTATTTCGGGCCATCAAATTTCTTTTTCGCGCTACAAAAACTCAAAATTCACCGATTTTAGTGGCCCGAACGGGACACCAGAGGAAAAAAAGAAGTTAGTGTCGACCCCTGGTATATGGGTACTCACGAGTAGCTCGAAGTGTCACGATTATGCATAATAGTATCGTTAATCTATCATTGCTAGCTGCAGGGGGCTTGTGTCACAATTTGTGTAAAAAAATCGTGAGGTGTTAGTTGTTGTCATAACGGTCATGCACTCACATTGCATATGTTTATGTATGTCCTTCTTGAAAGATGTGCATTTGTATTATTTCCTTGAATCTGCATCCCTTGGTAGCATTTTAATGTACGTGCTGAAATGTTAATTTTCTTTAACAAGCGGTAAGGTTTTATTCATCAGTTCATTATCTTGTTCTGCGTTGTTCAGCATAGATTGAGCTAGGCAATAATAGAACTGTGCAATTCTGTGGCAAACACACAAACACGCACACACGCACACACGCACACACGCACACACACACACACCAACTCTGATACTTCATTCGGCCTTTTCTCTCTTCCCCTTTGCGTTATATACACGCACACACATAACTGTTACATCTAAAGTCTAAATCCATCTAAATAAATCTAAAGTTTTAAATTGATATACAGTGATCAAAACGAACCTTACTAAAGCAGTCTTTGCTGTCGTTTTTTTTTTCAATGTCAAATTATTGATTTACAAAACAACACTAACACAGGAACACCGTGTTAATACATATTGAACTACTTACGTGCACATTATTTGTATTATAACTGATCCCATTTACCTTCACATTTTGTTCCTCAATTCGTTTTTTACATTTATTATTACTTTAATTAATGTTGTCCATTGTATCGTAATAACATTGAACTTGTCGATTTCGTTTTGTTGTGATAATGATGATAACGATCTTGTTTTCACCATTTGTACGCCACAAGATTATAATGATTGCATCTTCCGCTTGAAGCGCTGTTGTGTGAAAAAAAAAAACTGACATCTCTGTACTTCATTATCATTGATTATCGTCTTGTAATAACCATTGTCATTTGACTTTGTTAAGTGGAACAGTGTTCGCGTGCATAGCTGTTTTAATATCCCAACTAACGAAAGAAATAGCATGAATGATGTTCAATCAATCAAGCAAAAACGCTTCATTCTACATCGAAGCAAAGAACAACAATTTCAGAGGAGTTTATACAAAACACATAGAAAAATACAGATACACCTGCGATGAATTTAGAATAAAAGAAAAAAAAGGGGGTTATACTGGCTAAAGTCAAACCTTAGTCTCCTCAACCACGAGAATATCAACGTTTTTATTTGCTCAAGGCAATCTTGTCCAAAAGGTAAGGGCTTAAAGCCATCTAGATTTGATCATTTGAAAAGATATAATGACGACTCTGTATGAATCTATCAGTATTCATAGGTTTTCGATTAAGGTGATTTGTTTGAATTTCTCGACACGCGGAATTATTCGTCGCATTTTGAATTAATTTCGGGCGAGCGCGAAATCCGAGCTGGATACCAGCTGCCAATTTGGCCGCGCTTCCAATCAACTGGTCTGATCTTCAATTCGACAGATCCCCTCTCCCATTCCCTTCTCTCTTTCTTCCCGTTCTCCCGTTGCCCCTTTAGTAGTATAAAACTTTTTTTGTCTTGTTCCATATGATTCCATATTACTTTCTTTTTCACGCGTCGCATATGCTCTTGACCCTTTACCTCAAGTACTGTAACCTATCCGAAGCTCCTTTCATCTAAAATGGGATGTAGAGGGGACACTTTTATACTCCTGTCGATGAGTCTAATTTTACTCCATCGCGTTTGAAACAGAACGGAATATTTCAAGATTGTATTTTCGCCCATTTCATTGGCATCACACTCTCTCAGCCTCATCCACATCAATTATAATAGAAAACCATTTTCATTCCGTGCATCGTGAATACTTTTTTCTCTGTTATTTTTCTTTTATTGTCATTATGGTCATATTCACATTTTAGGCAAACAGCATCAGATTCAACAGCTCAAATCATTTGTATTCTTTGGTATTGTTCGTTTTTCTCTGGTAAACTAGCAATTTGTTACACGTCACACGTCAGTGTTGTTATAGTAGTCCGCAATCTTTTTTTTCCTCCTCTGAAACCATTGCGTCATTGTTATCATCATCATCATCATTAATTAATTAAAATTATCATCCATTAACTACCACCATCATCATCATTTATATATTGAGCACATCACTCATTCATCTCGTGCTACATAATGGTCTTGTCGCATAATTCTCGTCGTTTAATACTCCATGCATAACGACAGTCTGTATTTCATTTTCCCCTTTTTTCATAATGAGCGATGAATATGTCATTGTATGTTGTGTTCATGTGTAATGGCAATTAAATTGATGTAACTTAAAGACATTATTTATTATGCGCAGTTGAAGCAAAAACCCAGCTTTAGTGCCTTTAAATAGTTCTAAGATATGAATTATAGCTAGAAACAACCAATATAAAAATATTAATCAGTATAATCAATGTTATGCATTATTGAATATGTAAAATGTGAACAATAGTTAAAATGACATTGTTCCAGAATAAACCGTTTACAGTTATGGTTTATTCCTAAAATAGTGATATCTCCTAATATTTCATGATTTCTTGCAAAATTTGTATATGGTATAATGTTTTGTGTCACCACTGACCTACACATACGTATCAAATGTGATAAATCGAACATTTTTTTTCTTAATTTCTACTCCCGATGGTAAATACTATGTTTGACTCCGGTTTACGAGCTATATCCTTGAGCTATATCATTACATATACATGGGTATCAATATTTATTAGCAATAAATGTAGTATGTGTCAGAAGAGTGTATTATATATAAATAAAAAGGAGTGAAAGAGAAAACGAAATGACAAGGAATTAGTGCGTCGTCGACGATATAACACCTACACTAAATCCCACAATTCTACCCGCATGCTTGGATGCCATTGCTTCTTTCCATTTTGCCGTATTCTGCAAGCAAGTGTGTTGGGCCATAACATGCTGCAATCTGCACAGGTGATGTAAGGGGCATTTACACTGCCACAAAAAAAGAAGAGAATATATATATATATATATATATATATATATATATATATATATATATATCTTTTTAATTAAGTTTTGGTTAACAAAATTGTTACTTAATATTGAAATTAGTCTAAGTTTTATATACTTTATCATTAAGTGTTAGTAGTAGTCATATGATTTAAAAAGAAAATCAGGGGCGAACATACTCAAATTTAATTAATATGAATACCAGTATTTGAGCGAAAACTGAAATGGAAAAACCCAATTCAGGAGTGAAGATTTTTTTTTTAACTTGTCAGTTTTATTTTTTTTTTTTACCTTGCCTGTTAATTACAACCCCTGTGGCTTGGTAGCTAGCATACCTATTTACTGACAAAGACTCGTGTAAGGGTCCCAAGGGAGGATTTCTTTCGTCACGAATCAATGACTCAATTATCAGACTGAGTCAATGACTCAACTATCAGACTAAGCCAATGACTCAACTATCAGACTTAGTCAACAACTCAGCTATTAGACTTAGCCAATGACTCAACTATCAGACTTTCGTCAATGACTCAAGTATCAGACTTAGTCAATGACTCAACTATCAGACTTTCGTCAATGACTTGACTATCAGACTTTCGTGGATGATTCAACCATTAGACTTAGTCAATAATTCAACTATCAGACTTTCGTCAATCACTCAACTATCAGACCTAGCCAATTAACTCAACTACAGTAAGTGAAATCTATATCAAGCTTTATTTCCGCGCACTGCATAACCCACTACCATCTCATATCTCGGTGGATGGAAGGATAATTATCATTCGCAGAATAATGAGGTAGCGATGAGACATCGATTCCTTTAGAGCCATAGGGAAATGATACCAAGGCAGCTGATTCGCGGGAGGATTATTTTCATTGTGCTCATTGTTTGATACACATAGAATTGTGTCGGTCTAAAAACGGTCGGACGTAAAAATTCTTTCACTTCCTCCGTACAGATGCTCAGTAAAAACATAATAATAGTAATAATTATGATAATAATAATAATAATAATAACAATAATACTGATGATATATAGAATAGTGAAAAACGCCTTACACTTATTTTTTTTTTATTTCCACTTATTGCTAACTGCATGAAGCTCGCCATTACATGAAACATTAAGATTTAAGTAATTCCTAATGAATAGACACCAATATAATTAGGAAAAAAAGTGCTACACCGGCAGCTCGTAGTACAAGACTTTAAAAATGTCAGAGTGCGCTGTCAGAAAAAAAAAAACAGTGATTCGATCAATTGCGAGTCCATGCAGTATGGATCTTTTGATTGTCATTTAAATTTTCTGTGAACTTACTTTTTAGGTCTTTCTGATTGTGGTTTTTCTGGTTATGGTTATGTGCTGACAAGTCATTGCACAAACAGATAATCTGCAGGAACAATGACATGGTAGAGACAATCCTAGAATATGAAAAAGGGGCATCAGTGCTAGGGATATTCATTTTGTTGTTTTGTTTTGTTTTGTTCTATTTTGGTTTGTTTCTGTGTGTGCGGTTTTGTTCATTTATTGATTTTTTTTTTTAGCTTTTGTGAGTTGTTTCTTCTTTTAGGGGGAGGAGGCCAGAACACATCTTAAAACACTGGATGAAATTTGTGTGATATTATGTCTAATCTAAATCCCAAGGTCACACTGCCTTTGGCGTGCCAAACCCGCGCGCTCCGAAAAAACAGAAACCTGACCACTGTACCCCATATCGCTGTATGGTCAGAAGCTAATAGCACGAGAGCACTGACCAGGCATGGTTCGGCTTTGAGTGGGAACAGCTTTCGGGCTACGAAACAAAACACTTCAGCCATCCGATCACGCTGCGTGCAATCATTAGAAGTGCCTTTTTGCCAAAACAAAATATCTGCATATATGTATATATATATATATATATATATATATATATATATATATATATATTATACACACACACGCGCGCGCAATTTTATATTCTACTTGCACCCACACACACTTCCAGTTCTTATGCCAATATCTGCTGACTGTTCTGTTCTAATGACCACCACCGTAGGACTTTACCTTTTATCTTGATTTATTTATCATTGTTATTATTATTATTATTATTATTATTATTATTATTATTATCATTATTACTATTATTATTATTATCATTATTGTTATTATCATGAATATTATTATTATTATTGTTTTCTACATTTGCTGTTATTTACATTTCTTTAAAGAGGAAATCAACCATAAAAATAACTAGAATTCAAAAGATAAAAAAGAATTATTCCCTACAGAACGGTGCAAAAATGACAAAAATTGGGTGAAAAATAAGGAAATTATGACAGTTTGAAGTTCCTTTCTTTCGGAAATTTTTGACCAGTCATTATGAATATTCAAATGAGCGAGTTGATGATGTCGTAACCTCACAATTTTTCATGTATATGTTTTATATAAAATTCGGGATAAAAGGTTATTTTTAGCTAATACAAGTAATAGCATGTTCCCAAACCTTTATATCAGAGGTTACTTTTTTTTTCATTTTGGGTGGTTTTAAAGCAAGTTTTATATTTATACGGCTGAAATATAAGATTTTTTGTCATTTCTGTATAAAAAATGAATAAGAAATTGTGAGAGCATGATATCGTCAACTTACTGATTTGAACATTCATAAGTACTGGTCAAGAAATGTTTTTCTAAAACAAAATGAAATTTCAAAATATCACATCTTCCTCTAATCCGATTTTTGCCACTTTTGTATTGTTCTGTAGGGAATATTGTTCCCTTTCTTTTAAAGTTTTGGGGGTGGATTTCCTCTTCAAGAAACTCGAATGAATCAAACTAATGTCGCGAGGGAAGGGTTCCCAGAATAAACATGGAAAAGAATTCTCCATAATCAACACTTAAAATGCATGTCGGTTGGTTCTCTGTTTTCTACCTCCCCATCCACCCCCCCCCCCCTCTTGTTCCCCATGGCCCACCCGTTTACCATCTTCCCTCCATCCTGCCAGTAGTCCGCATATTATATCCCGTGACCCGAGTCGCTATCACAAACACACGATCGGTGTCGATGGCAATTTTGGCGCCATGCCGATGTTGAATCACCTGCCCGAAGTGCGATCGGAGGGTGAATTAGGCCTGAGATTTTGGGAGTACCCTTTCGCTTCGTGTCCATGTGATCACCACAAGACGTTTCCTCCTGAACCTGTTCTTTCTTCGTCTTTTTTTTTCTTAACTTGTTCATATTTCTCTCTCTCTCTCTCTCTCACTCTCTCTTTATTTTTTATTTTTTGTTGTTGCTGTCCCTCCTTCCAACCTTTTCGAAATCTTCCGGGGCATAGTCTCACTACTCAGACCACCTTTGAATAGGTGACGTAAGAGACAAGCAGTTGCGTTCAACGCCACGCGGGAGGTTCGGATTGTTAAATTTGGTATCCTCATTTTATTTTCCTGTTATTTGTGATAATCATTGCAGGACAAGATTATTGTTGTCGCATTCAAAAACTCTCCTCACACCTGTTGAACAACATTTTATTATTGTATCATGCATAAGCTAAACGTGAAAAGGTCATGGAACAACCATGGAGCTGACACACAGAGCGTCGAGATCAACTCGTGCAGATTACATCGTAGCAGCTGGTTGAACGTTACATGCTTCATTCATAACCTTAGCAGAAAAATATGCGTTTTTGTAATCAATAACGGTCCATGGTATCCCCCAACAAAAAAGGGGAGTTTCAGTGAAATGTACGTGTGCATACTTTCTGCTCAGATCTTCCTGCATCAGTTAAGAGAAAACACTCAAACTCATTTATAGGGGGAAAAACGACCTTGGAAATATATAATAGTTCGGAGGGACTGTTTTAAGTGATGGTATAGTTTCGGTTGAGATGGGGCTTAAGGTTTCCAACGTGTTTGTTTGTTTGTTTTTTTGTTTGTTTATTTGTTTGTTTGTTTTTGACGATGTTTTTTTTGAGATAATGAGAAACCTCTTGTTAAATATGAAATAGCATATAGCTCTAAGAGTAATTCACAGTTTATTTGATGAAATTGGTTTTGAAATGGCTGAGATATCCAAAAAGAAGCGATCCTGATCAAAGGTCGGACCCATTAGGATCACTTTGTTTTACTTTGTGTTTGGATATCTCCGCCAATTCAAAAGTGATTTTCATCAAATAAACTTTGAATTCTTCTTAGAATCGTCTGCTTTTCAACACTTAATAAAATGGTTTCTAAATATTTCGCAAAAAGTTAAAAGCTAAATCCTCACCTAAACCAAAACTATATATGCCATCTCTTTAACGCTAACTCCAGTTATAAAAGCAATGCCACCTATAAAACATGCGCCTTTAGTAAATACATTGGAGGTTCGTCGATAAACAAATTGTGAGATAGATCGGGCTAATCGACAGCGCAGATACCGCACCCGGAAATAACAACCATTAATCTGACTGAATTCAGAATCACGCTGAGTTAGTTTCTGACTTTATGACAGACGATGCAATGACGTCGCTCCGATTTCCTGTAAACAGTTCCATAAACGCGCCAAAACCTTGTTTTGCTGCTATGCTTTCAGCTCAATGTGCCGCGGAATTTACTCTATCGAGCCCAGCTGTGACGGTACCTTTCACATAAAATGACTCAAACACCGAAGTTATATTTCAACCCTCGCCGGAATGGCATGGCTGGCGAACTTATGGTTTATTTTGTTATTAGTCTTAATTAGCTCAGGTTTATCCTTTCATGTTTAGCGCCACTCACACTATTGTCACTGACCAAACATGGACAGTATTTCCACGAGTTGAGACGTTGCTTGCCGACGCAGGCCGTGTTTTGCAGGATAAAAGATTCGAACGATCCAGCGTCAAGCGACTAGCAGTGTAAAAAAAAAAAAAAAAAAAAAAAACACACACACACAAAACGCTTGCTTACCCCAGCTTTCGTTTGGCTACGGATTTTTTTCAGCCACATTAAAAAAACAACAACACACATGATGATATGCTTTCTTTCTCACAAACCCGTGTACAAGAATTGTTGTCTCAATGTTTCAAAGTAATCGGTAAACAGGCCACGTTTGGATGAGGCAAAAACACTGAAATGAACCAAATGAACTACTGTGGGGAATAAAACGAATCAAAAAATGTCTGTGTTATTGATTCAGTTCACAGCAGACCCTTCGTTCCCCTCTTGGAAGACAGTTGGAATACCAATGTCTTGTCTTCTAGTCCTAAGCAGTTAAGCCTGCGTGTCATGGCAAAAAAAATCCCTCAAACAGCAATAAATATCTAGTAATTTAGGACGTAATCAGAAAAAAAAATGTCTGATACACAGAATTGAAATGCATCGAAATGGTAATTGAACAGGGACGCCAATTTCCACACGCTGGCGTCAAAAACCATACCGGCATTGCTTTACTAAATATTAGAAGTTGAGCTGCCATGAACTTTTGACCTACAAGGAATTGTATGTTGTTGTCACCTTTGCCTGTACGAATTTTGCTAAAGGGCTGCATATATATGCGTCTGTCAAATAGCATGAACTACCAGTAATACCATGATTAACTTTCAAAACGAGCAGTGGGGTATTAAAGGGTTACGAAACAATGATCTTTAACAAGGTACCAGTAGATGATTCTGACAGGGACGTGGTGGCATAACCCAGCTCCGACTTATTCGACTGTTTATTGCTCAACGTAGGTGACGACTCCGTCTTCAACAGTGACGGCCAGTGGGATATCCTGGACATGACCGCCACCTCAAACGAGGTCGAGTACCCGGATGCGCCGGGAAAGACGTACACAGACGTGACCTACGTGGTGAGTGCAAGCAAAAGTATCATTGATCAAAATTCTTTAATATCAAGATTTTCTGTCCTGATTCGAAGGGTCACTTCCCTTCATCTATTCGACGCTCACGTCATCTTCAAGTCTTTCTTTGCATCTGGTCGTATTCCCATTACCAGTTTTATCACCAATTATTGTACATCTAGCATACACATACACACACACGCACACAGGCACACACAGTACTATTACAAACATGCATACATACATACATACATACAATATAAGCAATGACATGTTTTAACATAATATTATGTCTAATTAGGGGTATTAATGGAGCAGATAGATGAATGTCTTTTCTGAACAATGTTGAATTAGAAATAAAACCTTCTGCCTTAAGCGATTTTCGTTTTTGATGCTCTCGTGATAACAATATTTTGTTTCTCTTTGTATAAAATGTTCTACATGTTTACTGTGTATTTCCCTATTGTGTTTGTTCTTACCCTTACAGAATGTCTCACTTTCTTTAAATTCCTCGTGACGCACGTAATAAGTTATACATATGCCTGTGTAGTGGACCCTTTGGACAATAGCTTTGTTATATCGTCATCGTGTACAGACATCCACCCGCATCTTTTTCAGTTATCAATGTATTGCTATTTCCTATGATATCATGCTCATTGTTTTGATAAGTAATACATTACCACAATATACCATTTCATTCGTTCATTTCATTTTTATTTCATTTCCGACGAAAGTATACAATATGACAATTGCATATAGATAAAGCAAAGTATACAATGTAACTTTTGCATATTCAAATGAGATTTAAATGCACGTCATTTGTTTACAATGAGACAAAACATACTTTAGATGAAAAAAATGCATGGACAAACTGTAACTGAATCGTAACAAAGAAAAAGTCGGAAATGGAGGGGACTGCTAAAAAAAAAAAAAAACAAACAAAACATAGCTTGTAGAATGAGAACGGATATCCCTCTTAATTCCAGTTACAGACCCGAATTGACAATGAAACTTTCCCTTTCTCAAACGGTACGCCAGGGTACCTCACTACCCTAGCCAAGTCTTGTGGATTCCCATCAGAACGAAAAAGTTTCGATTTTTTAGAGAAAGATTCGATAAGTGTGTCATTTTCGGAAGGAGGGGGAAACACGGGCCTTGCAGGCAAAGCATGTCTGGAATTGGAGAAGACGTTGGGGATGATTAAAATAGAAACGCAAATCGATATCATTAGGGGTGTAGAGAAATGCGTTCACCGTACGCAGTTTAAGTCACAGCTACACGGAGATTGGAAAATTTGATGTAAATCAATTCAATTCAATTCAATCATAGTTTATTTCCAATCAACGAAAATCAAAACATAGTACAGAGTAACATGTCATGAAATAATATTGTTCAAGAGTATGATTGTTCAAGAGTAATATTGTTCAAGAGTAATATTCAACCAAGAGTTGTAATGAGATGATGTACACTCATTCTATCCTCGCGTGTACGCACGCACACACACACACACACACACACACACACACACACACACACACACACACACACACACACACACACACACACACACACACACACACACACTACGCGCCATGTCATGCTTGATGTGTGTACATTGCTGGTGCATTTCGTCGTACTAAGAGGTATGTACCATGATTGGTAGGTCTGTATGTGTGTGCTATAACGTAGCCGATATTTTCAAAGCAATGATGACCATAAAAAGCTGGTCTAACGCTTCCGTATTGCGGTAGTCGTGAACGCACATACATCCTGCATTGATAATCTGTATCTTGTTACTCCACCGGGAAAGAGCGTAATTAAAAAAAAAAAAAAAAAAAAAACATTTAAAGGGAAATAATACCTAAGTATATGGATTGAGTGAATGCACCAATATTAGCAATACACATCAGCAAAATCTGAGAAAGTTTGACAATCTGTTCAAAAGTTATGAAGTTTCGGCACATGCAGCTCCGGATGACAGGATCACAACACTTCGTGACGTCAAAAAAAACTATGTGAAGAGAATTCAAGATGTTAATTTTTCTGGAATAATGAAAGAATACCTGACTTACCTCTTTCAGAAAGAAGGGGGACTTATAATAAATCACTCTTAACATAATGGCAGTAACAAGTCGATGAAATGTGTACTTTTCATTAAAAAAGAAATGAAAAAGAAGAAGATCGTATTCTCGTACTCACCACACAAACCCAGAGAAAAGGAATAACTATTGCACTTGCGCGCTTTATTATTATTATTTTTTCTGTTTTCCTCTTCTTTTGCTTTTCAGATTCGATTCAAGAGGAGACCGCTGTACTACATATTCAACTTGATTCTCCCTTGCACGTTTGTGTCGATGGTGGCGCTACTCAGCTTCTTCCTCCCGCCCGAATCGGGTGAAAAGATCAGTCTGGGCATCACCGTTCTCCTCTCACTCACAGTCTTCTTGCTCCTCGTCGCCGAAACGATGCCGCCCACCAGCGCCGTGCCCGTCGTCGGTAACGATCAGGGATTCATTCCCAGGATCATACTTGATACACGCACCACCTCTTTTGGCATTTACTCTCCCATGATGTTTTTGTTTGGTTTTTTTTTTTCTTTTTTTAACCAGAATCTAAGGGGGTGAATTTTCTTTCATTTCTGTTTCATAAAATCCCAGATTTTTCAAAATAAAGTTTTGTTTTTTGATAAGGGCATCATTCATAATCATTGTCAATCGATCGAAATAAAACGCACTCGGGATGATTTTATAGTATTTGTTGTTCTATAATGAGGTATAGTGCATGATAGAGCATACACTTATTGTATGGTAGATAACACAATATTTAACACCAATGAGGGATCCTGTATTAGAAACGTTCGTGGTAAGATGATTCTTTTCGTCGTACCCTTTTTAATTAAACCCATCACGTCTATTTATCACTCTCCCTCCCTCTCACTCTATCTCCCTCGATCCCCCTTTCAATATCTATATCTTCATCTTTTCCCCTCTCTTCTCTCCTCTTCCCTCCTCTTCCATTCTCTTCTTTTCTATTTTCTTCTCTTCTTTTATCTTCTCTTCTCTACTTATCTCTTCCCTTCCATTTTTCTTCTCTTTTCTTCTCTTCTCTTCTCTTTCCTTCTCTTCCTTTTCCTACTCTTCTCTGCTCTACACTCTTCCATTTTCTCCACTTCTCTTTTCTTCTTTTCCTTCTCTTCTTTTCCATTCTCTTTTCTTGTAATCTCTTCCCTCATCTTTTCTTCTTTTCTTTTCTTCTCTTCTCTTTTCTGCTCTAAACTCTTCCATTTTCTTCACTTTTCTTCTCTTCTCTTCTTTTCCATCCTCTTGTCTTCTTTTCTCCTCTTCTCGCTCTACACTCTTCCATTCTCTTCTAATCTCCCTCCTCCTCCAGGACAATATTTCATGAGCACCATGGTTCTCATCTCGGGTTCCTTGGCGATGTCGGTGATGGTCCTCAACATGTACCACTGCCGACCGGACTGCCGGCCCGTTCCTCGGTGGGTTCGCATCCTGGTCATCGACGTACTCGGCCGCATCCTCGCTCCGGCGGTCGTCAAGAATTCGAAGACGGAGCGACGTCGGATGAGCGTGCGCACGGACTCGCTACAGAAGCACTGCCACAGCTGGGAGTTGGAAGACCTGATGACGTGCGCGGACCCTTTATCGCCCTCGGCCAAGCAGCAGCAACAGCAGCAGCACAACGGCATGACGATGACAGAGCGCAACAACACCGTCAACAAGGACGGCATGCACGTGCTCGAGTGCGGCCGCCGCTCGGACTCGTTCACGAGGGACGCTATCCCCATCCTGCGCAGCATGTTAACCGAGCTGCGCAAGCTGACCAGCAATAATCGCGCCGAGCGCGAGGAGAAAATCCGCCAGAACGAGTGGAAGCGCGTAGCGCTGGTCATGGACAGGGTATTTCTATTAGTCTTTCTCATGGGAACGTTGGCCGCAGCCTCCTTTATGTTCAGCAAAGCGTGATCCGCAACGCAACACGAGAACCCAAGACTGTTTATATGGAGACTGTTGTCCAGTGACTGTACACTATTATGGTTAGACATGCAGCACTGCGCAATGCGGGGACTGCAAAATGAAAGGCGACGACCGTCACTATATTCTTGTCGTCGCCGACGTTTTTACCTATGCATACACGTTTTGGACAAGACTCGAAAGAGGCATTAGAGCTCATCATGTTTATTTGACGAATATATCTTATCTGCTTTTGACTATAGATGCCTTCTTAACAAGACTACATGTAGCAGTCTGAAAGGCAGAGAAGTTATTCCCAAGGTTTATTTGCTTAGTTTTTGTTTCCATAGTTTAGAGTATTTTCTGCTCTTTTTCCCTTCTCAGCTTTCTATTGTTTATAGGAAGTAGATGGTGCCTGTAGTGTTTGTCCCATAAACCATCATGGAAACGCGTCCTGATGAATTGTCGAAATTTGCTTCAAACAAGTTTTTACCGAACTGCTTTGGCGACGAGTATCAGTAATTGATGTTGATCTTGTTCTTGCTATCCCTTTTACTGATCTTATCCTAACAGCAGTAAAGCTTTAATTTGTCTGATATACCGGTTCTGATTTCGCCTAAACTTATCAGGCTTTGGCATTGGCAGAGTGACAACCAACCAACCAAATTTGCGTATTCGCATAATTCCATAAAGACACCGTGGTCTCAACTCGCTGTCTCCAAAAATGTGGTACTCCTCGTAGCCCTAATAACACGCGAATAAGTAAGCACGTCCGGTTTCTGTAAGCGGTGTGTGGTAGGTTATGCAATTTGGGATATATCTAATACACAGCTCTTCACTTGATCTTGTTGATAGTCATGTTAAATCCATAGATATTGGCTATGAGAAATGAGATCTCTCTCTCTCTCTCTCTCTCTATATATATATATATATATATATATATATATATATATATATATATATATATATATATATATATATATATATATATATACATATATATATATATATATATATATATATATGCCGTGATAGAACACACAATTTATGCATACAATTATGTTTCCGATGTTATTAGCAAACAAATTCAGAACTTTGTTTTTTGCCGCAAAGACCTTTTTTTTTTTTTTGAGCTGCACACATACCTTTTTTGAGGACCATGCTGGAACGCTCATCGCGATGGCAACAGAGCCGTGGTGACCTGAATCAGTTGGGGTTACAGGAGCACTCTTGGGGGAACTCCCCCATCATCACGCCGAAGGGAGAAGAGAGACATGATGACGTCATTATGGGGCTTTGTAATTGGTGCATCAGCGTTATTGTCGATTGCCCTCGCATGACCCTGAATCCATCATGCTGCTTCCTTACGTGGCAACCTGTTGAACACACCACGTGATCTGATATGACGTCACCACGTCCGATTGCGGCCGACATTCATTTCTGTCTATTCCACCGATGCCACACGGAAATATTTTGCACACACTGGTGTGTGTCCGAGTCTATATACGGTCGCAAAGAGATAGATCGTCGAAAATAGGTGTATCAGGTTCGCCGTTGTGACGAATGAGTGACGAGCAGATTGTGAGAGAAGATTCTCCTTGGTAACGTTGCTGAAAACATACCTTCTCCGGCGTTTCCTTCTTTTTTTTACGAAAATGCAAAGCTAGCACAGAAATGTGGTCGATCGCGTGTCGTTGACGATGACCTCAACTAAATGATGAAACCTTTACTTGCAACCTTTTCCCGTTCTGTACAAGGTGATCTAGCCTCTAGTCTTACGTTTGAATATGACCCTCATACTCTTTAATAGTAAATAACAACTCTTTGGGTATGAAACGTGCATCAACATGAATCTACGTTTCATCTTTATGTGCAATTGTATTTGTATGCTGCAAAATATTTTTGTCTTATTTTGCCACGTCATACAGTCTAATATTGGCTAAGAAAGATACAGGAATTCATGAAATTGGCAAAGTAGTCATTCATTGCTGATTACCAAATACATGGTTTTGCAAAAACGAATGAACCCAACAAGATGAAGTTGGTTGGATGACAATTTTGCTGAAGGAAACACGTTTTCGTGCGCCTGTGTCTTCTGCGCATGCTGATTAAAAAAAAAAAAAAAAAAAAAATGTTTTTTTCTTTTTCCACTGCTGTGTTTACTATTGACTTCATGAGATGTATAGAATTAAAACAGGAACAATCACCTTATTGGTATCCCCTAACGTCATAAACTGTACACATGTTACGTAAGAATATCTCAGAACACTCAGTATGATTCTGAGCACGACTCTTGAATAGCGCCACCTAGAGACCCAAATGTGTTATTTATCATACCTCTCCGCAGTGAATTTCCCTACATCAACCAGATTGACTACTTAAACAGTGCATGCCCTCTAAACCTCCATCGCGACACACAAGCACATTATTACAACCTGAAGCTACTGTAGCTCCATGATTATACACAGAACAGGCATAAGAAGACGCGCACATAAGGTGCTAATAATATTACTGACAACAGAGTCGCGTTCTCGTGACTGCAGCAAGTGAGGTTTATATCACTGCCAGTGATCCTTGTGCATGGTAATCACGTGGTTTCAATCTATTAAAAGCTGTTCTTTGAAGCGCACATTGTGCTCATTGGTTCATCGTGTAGCTATATGTAGCTATAATGTAGCAATATATGCAATGACGCGATGCTTAACACCACGCTTATGACTCTTCAATTGATATCGTTATTGTGTGGTGTGTGTGGTTTTTTTTTTTTCGTTTTTTTTTTTTTTTTTTTTTGGGGGGGGGGCAAATTCCCAACGATGTAACTGTTAATTATAAAGAAACATCAATACTTTTGGGCCATCCGTCTTGTCTCATGCAAATCGATAGTAAAACATGTAAAAACGATATGTTGGTGATTTGACAAAGAAATAAAACGGTACCATTAATAGCTGACAGCTCAAGTTCATTTTATGAGTTGTTGTTACTATATTTTTTCTCTCGTACCAAATATCATCTTAAGATTCGTTTGGTTCTGAAAAAAAGCAATGAAAAATCACGATCTACCTTAAAAAGGACCCCTGTAAGTCCAAATTAGGATAGATTCCCGAGTATTTTTCATAGAATTACGTCCTAATCTTTGTAAATAGTTCTGATATTGAACAACCTGCCATCATTTCAGCCATATTCACTGTGTGAAGAAGAAAAAAAAAGAAGAATCAAATGTGCTGGCACAAAGGAAAATTGATTTTGCATTGTGTATGCTATCATTTACCATGAGCTCTCTTTCATTACTTGCGTCGATTTGTTTGTGTACAAAGTCAATGGCTGCGGAAGGTGTTGGTCCGTAGGAGGGTTGAAGGGAATGAAATTCAAATATACACGTGGATTGAGGAAATGCAGCAATATAAGTGGAACACATAAGTGCACTTTGAGGAAAATCGAACCATCCGTTCAAAAGCTATAAAGTTTTAAATGTTTTGGCGCCTCTATCGCAGGACGAGAAGACTACAAGAGTTCGTGACGTCACTCCAGAACAACAATGTATGCGTTATGTTTTATATAACATAAATATAAGAAGAAACTCTTGTAGTATTGTCATCCAGCATTAAGTATATAACTTTTGAACTTGTTATCCGAGTTTCCTCAAAATTCACTGATGTGTTCGTTAATACTGCTCCATTCAGTCAATCCGCATCTTTATTTGGGAAAATTTCCCCTTAAACAAGGGACCTTAAATTCCCCTTCATTCTTAATTCACCCTTAATTTCTCTTTACAAACGCTTTAAATTTGCTATTTTATACTGTTATGACTCTCGAGAAGATGTCTACTCGACATTTTTATTATCTTCACTTTTTCTTTTTTGGTTATAATATTATGTCGTGAAATCATTTCCAATGTCTTGAAAATATATACACACGCATACAGCTATTGTGTAATAGCGGTAGATTACATTTATTATGTACTTAAGTAGACTTTTACTCATGGATTGTTTTGCCCTATATACAAAAATAAAACATGAAATGATCACTTGTCATCAGTTCTATCTTCATTTAGTCTCCACAGTATCATCCAGTTTATATATTTCTTTATCATTTTAATGTATCATGTATGGACAGCAGTTCAGTGCATGATTCAAGAAACACATGCATGAGAATAAGCATACAACCATATATAATATATATATGTATATATATAATATTTATATATATGTATATATATATATATATATATATATATATATATATATATATATATATATATATATATATTAATATGTATGTACTAAAATGTGTTGAAATATGTTAAATAATATTTCAAACATATTATATATCTTTTAGATTTAAGATGCATTTTTTTTTTTTGCCGAAGTCTTAGTTTGAATCATTGACTCGCAAATACTGCACGGGTGAATGATGGAAATTTATTTTGAAAAGAGCAGATTTTATTTACACACAATTTTTACACACACACATGCTATACAATGGATATAGACGCAAGATCGTATAAATCGGTTGATGAATTGATATGAACGTAATTTCTTACTGTAGTATTTAATCTGTTGATATATACATATTATTTCTAAAACAACGGTCACTGAAGTTTACGTAAGAAACCCACATAGAAGGGAAAGAATATATGATACAACTATCAAAACCAGAATGTTTGATCATAACCAATTAGCAACTGAAACTAGGATATTCATATTTACACAGCAATATGACTTGCCATTTGTTTTTACAACCTTTCAGTCAAAGTTCCTATGATATAACCGTGTTTAACTATAGTTTAGCTGTAAGGAAAATCAGCTGTGAATCTCGTAATTGTACTGCTGTCGATGTATTACTGAATGGTAATCATATTATATACGAACACTATATGAACACTATAAGAATTACATCAGATCAAATTCGATTCGAAGAATCACTGTAAATGAGACGAAAATCATACAAAGGAATTCATTCATGCAAAGCTAATCTACTACAGTTTGACCATTGATTCCACTACACAAAGATCGTCGCTTAGTAATGCAATTCAACAGAAAACACATTCTATTGACATGTTTCAGCCAAAAAAGCGAAAAGAAAATGAGAAATGCTAACTGCCTTTGAATACGCTTAAAGACTTCACATCTTTGAATTGTTCAAAGAAATACAGCCTCTACACTTGTAAAACCATTTTTTTTTTCTAATATATATATGGAGTTTGATAACAGGCAGGAAGACATAATTTTCATATCGTTATAACACTGGAAAAAATTTAAATATCGAATGAAATAAAGAAAGCAATCATAGCAACAAAAAAGAACAAAACGAAAACATAAGGGAAGTGACTGTTGTTGTTTTGTTTTTGTTTTTGTTTTTGTGTGG
The DNA here is from genome assembly GCF_964275005.1 of Diadema setosum. Classification (NCBI taxonomy): domain Eukaryota; kingdom Metazoa; phylum Echinodermata; class Echinoidea; order Diadematoida; family Diadematidae; genus Diadema; species Diadema setosum. The sequence continues at coordinate 17,910,204 of NC_092702.1, forward strand.
AATCACCTGTAATGGAAGTCGTCACTACTAACCCATTTGCATTTGGAGGAAGGTGAATAATCAGGGTACATCCCGTCAAAATGCTTTTGAATCAGCATGCATGTCAATACGCTATCGATGAAACAATTCTCCATTTTCTTTTCTGCTAGTGGGAATAAATCTAGGCTACCAGATATTCTTCTGTACACCAATTATGTGCCTTCTATTACGAATAAAATAGCTAGTGAATTTGCTCTTAACACTTTAAGTATATTTATCAACTAAAGTGCAGATTGTTGTGGTGGCTATACACATACACATAAAGGCTACTTCAAATATGTAATATTCGTGCAAGAGTGCTTATGGTAGATTTTTTTGTTTTGTTTTGTACAGGATTCAAAACAAAGAGGGGACGAAAAGGATTAAAAGACAGACAGTGACACGAGATATAAGATCGGTTCATTACAAAATTGAAAAGAAGGTATTTAATAAATCAAGGAGATTATAGAGCAATAGATATATGTTTACATGATAAGAATGAATGTAGTGGTGTGTGCAGATGATGATGATAATAAATAGACAGATAGGCACAGTTAGATTGATAGATAGATAGATAGATAGATAGATAGATAGATAGATAGATAGATAGATAGATAGATAGAGAGAGAGAGAGAGAGAGAGAGAGAGATAGATAGATAGATAGATAGATAGATAGATAGATAGATAGATAGACAGATAGATAAGGTCTTACTTATCCAGGGTAGCCTCTTCAGTGTTGCCACTGCTCTACCAGAGGGCCCTGTCATTATTATTACCCTAGTGTTGCCAGGTACCCATTTATACATCTGGGTCGAGAGGGACATGGTGGGTAAAACATCTTGTCCAAGGACGTAAGCACTGGTCGGGATTCGAACTCGGGTCCTCCGATTGGGAGTCGGGAGTCTTATCCACTGTGCCAAATAGATAGATAGATAGATAGATAGATAGATAGATAGATAGATAGATAGATAGATAGATAGATAAATGGATAGATGGATGGACAGATAGATTGATAGATAGAAAGACAACAGACAGATATGTTGGTTGATAGATAAATACAAAAATAATGCAAAAAGTAAAATGACATGTAACGACGTAGGATATTTTACTTCGAGATTGTAAGTTTCGGAAAGCGCAAATACTTGGAGAATATTCAAAGCGCTAAGAAGTGAGAAGCAGCAAAAATAAGTTAGTGTGAATGTGTCACCTATGAATATTGTATCAGCTGATTGTGGCGTAGTGTATACTCATCAGATATTTCTATTTACATTATTACATATGTATACGTATAGAAATATATGTATACATATATATGCATACAATCAGACATGACATAATGTACATTGTGCATGCATCACAAATGATATGTTGCGGAATTAGTTCATACGAAAACAGACGTATTCAAATGATTGTGTGCTTGTAATAATTCGCATGATGTTGTTAATCGGTCAAGTATCCGTGTCCAGTTCAATAATGAAACTAAAAATACCCATAAAATGTCGCCTTGACTAATATCCCAATGTCTAACGGAAAAATCATATACTAGTATATTAATGCAGAGTTGTATCACGACCACAATAGATTAATACATTTCATTCGCTATCTTTAGGCAGTGATATGATGACTGTAAAGCAAATAGGTCCATGATTAACCGCCATTATGTGTTTCTGCTTTGCAGTCGAATATCTCAAACCAACATGAACACAAAGTCGATGTACACTTACACAAGAGCACGGAGTTACGGACGAGGAAAACGACAAAATACACATAAATGCACACACATAAACACAAACACACACACACACACACACACTTTATTTGGCACTAGCTTTCCTTACGTTACACACACCTTGATGCCACAGCAGAGATTGAAAATGTAAGAAAAGTTTAATCAACATTCCATTAGTTATGATGACATTGTTTGATTAGAATAATGACACACATAATGTTAAAAAGACGTCAGAATCGATATGTGTCATACAATACCCACCGGTTTCACATTCCATTACACGAGTTCAACTCGGAACGCTTAGCGTGTTATAAATAACTGTCCTTAAGCATATGTTAAGTGCTAAGTTCGGTCATCACGATATCCAACAGGAAATAATCATTTCTTTTTACAAAAATGATCATTTTGAACCCTAAACAGCAATTAAGACATATAACCATCATAGAGTTTGTACCATATATTTTCTATGGAAATACATAAACTATTGAATTGAAATGAATCAAATTGAATTGAGCACGGATAAAAAAAGAAAAAAAAAGAAAGATCTCATCAGGACCAAAGAACTGAGGATTGGTAGTGGAATATAATCATATGAAACAGAATTTATGAGAAGAAAAACGAAGAACAGCTTTTGATATTTATTCCAATTATACCAATGTTAACTGATGTGTGTGAGGATTTTGTGAGAAAAATCACATTCTTTTTAAGCTAACTAGTATTACATTTTCGCGTAGAGTTTTGGCTAGTTCACTGTATTCTAAACTGCATTCGAATATGGTTTGCAGCAGTGTGTTCAGTAGGTAGACGAAATTAGAAGACAGTTTAATCTTAGATGCATCTTCAATTTACCTCTTAGCAACGGATAGATGCTTCTTCAGCTAGGTTACTTCTTAGCAACGAAGGTGATGAACGTCGCTCGTTAGCAACGCCGAGACGCTGCCTTCCAGCAGCGATCATCTCCGCAGAATTAATGATCTCCTTCTTCTTCTTCTTCTTTTTTTTTTACTGTCAAATCAGCAAACTATCAGCCAGACAATAATGAGCACTTTCATATAATCCTATACATGAACTCGAGTGGCTTTTGGTCCAATAAGCTGCGAAATGCCAGACGAGGGTACCATGCTTACATTCTAACCAACTACTGTATTGTGTCTTGACCCTTATTGCTTTGTAGTATCTTTGACTTAAACTAAACCATGAACTCCTAACCCTCCGCCCCCCCCCCCCCTCAAGAAATTATTTTAAAAAAATCACCCAAAGGACACAAGCGGACTTGATTTCCTCGAAATCTTGTCACAAAACGAACCACACGTCTTATTCCTTGACAGCTAGAATGAAGTATCTTGATTCCTAGAAATGCTGTCTCACACGAACCACAAGTGTCCTTGCAATGCTCGTAGTATAAGTATGTAAAATGTTCCTAAAATTAACCTTACTTATGAAACAGAATAAGAGATATGATAACGTTACTTTCATCACTAAAACTATCCATGTAGGTTATCGACTGTTGTCTAGAATTGAGTTGCATTCAATAGACCTGACATTGATCAAACTAGTCCATTGCTAATCACAACTAAACCGTATGTGCAAAGCCATAATATTCATGGTTACGCTATGATATTGGAGTAGGTAAGGTAAACTTGGTTTATGCATATACAGGGTATAGTTAGTATACATGCGTATACGGGAACGAGGCACGATAGGAGATGGTAATATGAGCGGCCTCGGTAGAGGTACAGGAATCTACGCATTGCCTTGTAGCGAAGGTTTTCTTTGCCCGGTCGCCGGAACCCCGGTGGAGTTGCCTCTCCGTCCGTCTCACTGCAGCAGCGTTCGTTTGAAAACCAGCTCCTCCGTTTCTGCATCTGATAGGACACGCCCTTCTCAGCTGCTGTCATTGATTATTTGGTCCTCAAGGTCATGGATGTCATCCATGATATCACTGTTCTCGTGGACAGTCAGAATGAGGTAAGTGAGGCCGAGCAGGTTCCCGAGGAGATACAGGCATAGGAAGACTCGGTCCAGGACCTTCGCCATTAGCAACCACTCGCGCGCTATGGCCTTATCCTTCCCTGAAGACTTCTTGTCCACGCAGAGCGTTTCCGTGGTGATGGTCACAAGAATGTCGTTCATGCGGCGCAGCTCGGAGGCGATGAGCTGGAACTGCCCGGTGTACTGGTTGTGCGAATTCTCCTTTTCCATGGTGCCGCCGTTCTGCACGCAGAACTGCTCGCCGTGCCCGTACTGCTGCGAGTTGGAGACGGTGCGGTTCTTGTCGTTCAGTGGCACCTTCTCGTAGGCCTTCTGGCGTAGCTTGGCCTTCACGCGGTTTCCCGCGGCGACGCGACTCGTCTGGTTCCGTGCGATACGGTTTGGCGGGAATCGCTTGACTTCCACCTTGACCCTGACAATGGGGGCGAGCACGTGAAGGCCGATGACGCGTGCCCAGTGGGGCATGGGCTCCCCGCAGTTGCCGCAGTTGTAGACAGATACTACGATGACATTCAGGACCAGGGACGTGGTGACGAGGATCATAAGGATGGCGAAGTATTCACCTAGTGGAGGAGATTGAAGCAACGGCATGACGAGAGAATCATTTGAATAGATTAAGCAATAAAAAATGTGAGTCGAAAATTATTAGTCAAGGGAATGTTACTTTCGTAAGCAATCCAGAAAGACATAGAACGACGGTAGCCCGAAATTAAGACCAACAAGAAAAGCTGTTCTGTTGAAATTTCTTTGAATAAAAGTGAAGCGAGTCATCTCCGTAGTCATTCACTCGCTAAGGTAATCATCAACTCATGAAACAATGTGACACAGTATCTCTTCAAGTGCTGTGCAACTGGTAACAGTTACAGGTCTAAACTAAGGATTTCAATAAATGATAAAAGCGCTAGACGTGAAACCGTCTCTAACTCCTCTTAACGCAATTGACGTGATTCGTATCAGAGTGTTTGTGGCCAAAAGTCGACATTGCAAAGTGTTTTGTGTTTCAACAGTGAGTACTCAAAGATTAAGGTGGAAAAATATCGACGCCAGGTCGTATTTGGGTGGGCTATATCCTAACTGGTAGCGTATTAAGGTGCTAGGCTGGACTTTGATGTCTTCAAAGACTTCAATTTACTGACGAAATATCCTCAATCCCACTTATAAAACACAAAAAAAAAATGATGAAAATGATATCAAGACTCTGATCAGGTCGCCCTCTGTCGTTCTGTGAAACTGGTAGTTCGATAAGCGTACCAACGAGATAGTCTCCATCATTTTTTGGAATAAGTCTTTCACAACTTAGATATACACAGTCAAATCAAAAAACACCGATACAATCACAGCTATATTCAGTACGCGCTCTGTGAGAACCAGAATAACTCTTTGCATTCAATGTCTAAGTGCTTGTATTTCCTTTTGTTTGTTTGTTTATGTGTTTTGTTGTGGGCCCGAGGAAAAAAAGATGGTGGTAATCGACAGAGACGTCAAACAGAAATTCTGTATCACCACCAGACTTTGAGAAACAGCAATTGACAACTTTACTCTCGTCCTCGAGCGCCATGTCTGTCTCCGAAAAATCTCGAAGCTTTTCTCCCTCACGTGATTTTAGCATGCTACATTCATTTGCATAAATACATAATCATGACAGCTTGCTTAAGGACGTCAGGGTAGCACCTTACCTAGGAGGGGAACTTCATTGGTCGGTGGCATTGACTCGGCAACAATCATCAAGAACACGGTCTTCGACAGTAGGAATGTGACACCCAGGGTAACCTAAGGAAAGAAAAAAGATATGAAGACGTGAGGGACAGAAACAAACGGAAAGACAAAGAACAATCAAACAAACAAGCAGGGGAAAGAATAAGGATAGACGGAGGTGAAGGAAATGGTTGAAAAGATGAAGAGAATCAGTGGTAAAATAGGCAAAAAGATTGAGGGAAAGTCGAGGAAAGTTTGACATCACAACCAACGTTCATCTTACCAAAGTTCGAAATTCATGATGGCTTCCATTAATCTGATTTTCGATTTTCTTTCTTTCATTTCCTAAGTTAAAATGCAATTATTGTTTAAACGCAGTATGGTGACAATTCTACATACGTTCACAACATAGGCAACTGGAAGTGAGCCAAGATGCTTTGAGGCACATTGGCTGTGGCTGTTGTTGTATTCTTTTTTTTTCTATTTGCTCTCCCACAGTTACATGCTGATAATACATGCACTGTGACGCACGTACCAACAGTAATACAAATCAAGGCCATGTTTCAATGGATCAATTAATCAAATTGTACATCACATATAAACAGAGTTGACATTTCAGCTGTATTGCGGACAGACATGTCGATGCGCAAGACGGACCATTGCACCAGATTTTTTCGTGATGTATTTGTTTTGAAATAATCGAAGTTATGACGTTGATGAAGTCGTTATGAAGCAACGAGTCAAGTATCGCGAAAGATAAAAGGGGGCATTTTATGCCTTATTATACTTCATTTCATTTTTTTCACTTCCAACAAAAATGCAATTGCAAAATAATAAGCATTTGCATACACATAAATACATGGAGTTTATGTGACCTCTTATGACGTCACAATGCACAATGCTAGTCGCCATCATTATTTTGGCCATGAACCTGTTGCAATCAGGCTGAGGTAGCCACAGCAATCAATACCATTTTGCTACCCCTTGGAAAGATAATCATTCGTACAGACCTTGCCCTGGGAGGTCGGCGGCAGCAAAAAGGCCAAGGACGCCATCAACGTTATGAGACTGGCCGGGATCAGCAGATTGAAGACGTAGAAGTGGGATCGCCGCTGGAAGAAGACGGTGAATGTGACATCAGTGTAGGGAACCCCGGGGTCATCGGGGTAGAACTCCACGTTGTTCTTGGACACGAGTCCCATCATATCCCACTCGCCGTTACTCACGAAGACGGATGTATGACCTGCAGGGTCAAAAGTCAACAACAGTTGTAAGCAAGACATCTTCTAGTTCCTTTAGTGTCTGTATAATACTCCGTGGATGTCACGAGGCAAGGATTATCGTGTGTGATAAACACAACTTACAAAATCACAAGACATCAAACTGCATACAAAATAGACCATTACACACACATCGATCCTTTGTGAAATCATATACATTTGGCTGCATTAAAATACCCCCCCCCCCCACAAAGAAGAAAACCATGAGTGAAAATACAGACACCTTTAATTGCTTCTTGTCAGATCCTAGGCACATGGTATGATGATTATGTTTTGTTCTCTTGCGCAAGTCCTATGTGCTGGCGGATTTGCTTGGTGGATTTGCTTTCATTATAAAAGGGACAAGAACATTAGGCTGCAGACATTTTGATGCCATTATATTAATGAGAGGTGGAAGACAAATCTGCAAGACCCTGCAAGTATTCAAATACATTAGTGTCGTGTGCCGATTTAAAAAAAAATGTTAATCACTCAATCTCGAGAGCTTAATGATGTTTTCTAAGCTGATGTTATCCAAAGTGCTTAGAGTCGTAATTGTTTTTATCCTGTATGACTCTAAGGAAGATAAAACAACCTATATATTTGGCAAACAGACCGTGTTCTCGTGATGTTTTTATTCTTTAAATCATTGCCGGAAATAGACGTATTGTGTCGATTTCCTCATTCTCTAATGAACAGTGTCGCTCTAATGTCCCATTTTAAGTGCTGTTAAGCATTCCTATTAAAGTTTACACCGTCAACATTAATTTGAGAGTGGGGGATTAAGCATTGATTTCAACGACGAAAAAAAAAAGAAGAAATGATCCATGACTCAGTCTGTCGAGCAGATCGAAATTACGCTTCATCGATGGACCGTATAGAATTTTGTGCAAGTCGTTATGGTTCGCGGAGTACGAAATGACAGCTATTGTTTAAAGTGCTCATCCACAGAGTTTTCGTCAACCAAAGCAGCAAAATCAACAATTCCAAAAGAAAAGGCAATACACACCTCCTACACGGTATGTTTCTTTAAGTGTTTATGATGAAAGAGTGCATTAAAAAAGTCAATATTGACAGAGGAGAAATAACAAATCAAACTTTTTGTCTTTAATTGCGGTTGAAACATATCACGTGACCCTTTTGAGTGTGTGCGCGCAGAAATGGTTTTATACAGGAAAAAATTAAATAAAGCGACCAAATTTGTGCTATTCCCTCGCTGTGCAACTTAAGAATACAATGTAGCGTATCTGATGAGCTCCTTATTTCTGCATTCTGCTAAAGTTTGGGGAGGCAAAAGGGGGTTCTCATTAACAGCCATGAAAAGACAAAAACAAACAAAACAACAGTCTCTGATTTAAAGAAAAGTGGGGATGTCCCTCCCCCTCCCCCCAATCCATCGTCCCCAAGTTCTTTGAATCAATAATAATATGTATACACGTGCCCGAGTCATTATCAGTGTTTTTTTTTTTTTTTTTTTTGGGGGGGGGGGGTGGGGGGGGGGTTGGTTTTGTTTTTTTGTTTTTGTTTTTACCCGTTACCGTACCGTGGGTATGTTGGGATTCACAATGTTGAATCATGAAAAGTCATGAAATGCTGAGCGCAGGTGTCTCGCACGCAACGTTCCGCGCGCTTCTCTCTCGAGTATCAAAATACAGCCCCGGATTCTCGTAGGCTGGTCTTTCATTAGATTCTCGTGAGCGTTGTTTTCTGTGTCTGTCATTATCTATTTGTGTCAAGGAAAATTCGTTTCTCTGGTTTTTTTTTTTCTTGGCTTGTTGGTTTGCTCTGCTTTTCTTCTCTCCTCTTGTTTTCATTTGACGTTGTGTATTTACTTTGTTATTGCGGCTGCTGTTGCTCTTTATTGGACATCCTGCATATTCCATCCAAATGTAAAAGAACATTTTTTCTGCCCTCCTCCCCAAACTTGATCGATTGTTATCTGACTTTGGAACCTACACTATGAAAGGGTCATTCATGGGTAGGTTATAATTAGCATCTGTAGCCAGGTACATTTTGAGAAGGAGAAGGGACAGGTCTGTTTGTTTGTTTGTTTGTTTGTTTGTTTGTTTGTTTGTTTGCTTTTTACATTTAAAAAGTGTCCCTGCTTCCCCCTCCCCAAATATATTCACATAACTATAACAGACTGTCAAAAGAACTCAATATAATCTTTTTCACGCACCATTCGTGACTCTGAGAATTATCAACATTATAAAAGTCCATTTTTCTTTTTATTAAAGACCTGAATTGAAACTCCTGAATGTAAAATGTTCATCTATAGGACAAAATTAAGTACTTCGTAGAGATATTACATTCTGTGCTCTTTTAGTTCAGGGAATAACACTTTCTGAGGGAGAACTCGTGGTCATCAGTAAACATCTGTCTCATTCGCTCTCTTGCTGATTCCCGCGTTGTCGAGGTTTGTGTATTTTTTCGAGCTATTTCGTCCTAGTTCACTGTTCCTGACAACGGGGGGGGGGGGGGGGGGGGGGTCCGTGGGGGATGCTGAAATTTCAATTGGCTCGTCAAGTGTGTGCCTCCATACTGGCTAATCTTTATGTATAAGAAGTCGACAGTCATTATTGTGCCTTGGCTGTCGCATCTTCGTCGCGCGTGCTGATTCCCCCGATGACGGCATCTGATCATGTGCTAGGGCGCATTAACACAGTCATCCGTGCCTTCCATGAATGAATCCCACGTGCATGTTTCACGCCCCCAACGGCCCGCTGAGTGGAGGATCGACCGACGTGTCCACACTGACGCTAGTTAAATATCTACAACTAATACAAATTCATGACTCTAATCCCGTCGTTTAGCTGTCAGAACCTCTTTGGATTCCCGCCGGAAAACTCGTAATGTTCATTTTCGTGCCTCAGCCACCGTTCTGTAAATTCCCAGGGAAGAATGTAGTATTTACTGGTTTCATGCAAGAAATGCATTACACGTATACATAATAAAGAGCCGGAGCATGAATGCATAAAACACATCTTAATGTCCATTAATAACTCAACAGGCTTAAGGCGACATTCACAGTTGGCTCCCCCTCGCTCGCATGATTATGTTGAACGAAGGGTAAGAAACGTGCGTGTCGTGAAGTGGCAAGGTGAATAGATAATGTCGTATCAGCAACGTTCTATTCTATTTCAGTCGACTTTGATTCCTTGTCATCATTCAAAAAAAAAAAAAAAAACCCAACAACTCTCCAAGTCAATTCAGCAAAGTCTCAGAAATAGCTTCAATAAGTTTGTAATTCAATCTGGCGAACCCAACTGACTTTCACAAAATCTAGGACACATGCCTCGTGCATTCAAAAAAAAAAAATGAATGTCAAATCAAAATCATTGTCTTTAATGTTTGTGCAGGTAAGACAAAGAAAAATCTGAATTAGAATTCTTATAATTACAAGAGTAAATTGGTCAAAACAGAGAGAGAGAGAGAGAGAACAGATGAAGCACTCTGTAAGATCTCTTACTTCTTCTTTGTTTTTCATTTCAATGTTGATGCTGCGTTTATCCTCAAAAGTCAAAGAGAATACTTGCAACTACAACAACAAAAAATCCTTTTCCAGGAACTGCACAACGGATCTTTCAGAACTGGTAGAGCTATTACTATTAGTGCGGTGGACATCGGGCAACAGTATAAATGTCGCCGCGTAGAAAATTGACAGTAGATATTTTGTAGGTCATTAGTAAGTACCAAAATGTGGATCATTTTCATCAGAAATCTTTCTTTTTTTTGGGGGGGGGGGGAGCTGATTCATGACTGTATTGGGATATTCTTGAGCTACATCCTCAACTCTAAACTTTGATTATAAACCTTCGAATACAATTTATGATCATGCTTTAGAGATAGTTTTCCTCTCGAAGAAGAATCCCAAAAGATAGACTACTCGGTGCATTTCTTATTGTTGACAACAAAAAAATAATGGCATGAAGTGAATTGAATTGAAATGAATTGAATTGTTTGTTTGCTTTTTTTAATCTAAAAATGGTAGTCGTTTTTACTGTTGTTCTAAATGCATCTCCCAATCAAGTGTAAACGATGGTCAGTGGAAGGAAAATTTTCCTTGTCTAACACAAAGATATATAGAGAAACAGGTGTAGACTCTAAAACTTACAAACGGCTCCAAAACACACACGAAGCAGGGAGCGCCTACATCGTAAAGATTCACAATTCACGTGACTTACCGCTGCCTTTCACCACGAGCTCCGTACCGTCGTGCTGCCAGGGGCCGAACTTCATTTCGCAGCTCTGTTTGTCGAACGGGAAGTAGCGTGCCTTCACGCGGCAGTGGCCCTTGAAGTTGACGGGTGCAGCCCACATCACTTCCCCGTCGTACTTGGCCTTGACGATGGTGCCCCTCAGAAAATTGCTATTCTCGAGGCGCGCGCTACAAACGTAAGAGACACACTTGATTGGATCAGTCTCAAACAGGTAAACAAAAGCATGATGTGGTATGAATAAAAATATTGAAATATTATAAGCTTATTCTTTTTTTTTATACTACTATAGTATTACCCAAACTGTTGGTATACTGATGGACGATTCCCTTTAACTGATTAATTCATCGACGTATCGACCTCTGTTACTGAGTTGTTCTGTGCCCCTTTTGCGAGGAAATACAAAATAGCAAATTGACGGCTGCGTTTGTTGCGCTATACTTTTTTTTATTCATTCTGGTCACTACCTACCAGCACTTACGATTAAAGGGATGGTACAGTATTGGTGGAGATAATAATTTGGCTTTTAACTTTTTGCGAGATACCAAGAAAACACCTATGATGTAATACAGAGTGTACCATTTTAAGAGCAATTCAAAGTTTATTTGATGAAAATCGGGTTTGGAATGACTGAAACATCAAAAACAAAAAACAAAAAACAAAGTAAAACAAAGAGATCGTAATAACTTAAGTGTGGGTCCCACGCTTTATTAGAATAGCCCTTTTTTGATATCTCAGCCATTTCAGAAACAACTTTCATCAAATAAACGTTGAATTCCTCATAGAATTACATGCTCTTTCATATTTCATAAGAGGTTTCTCATTATCTCACCGAAAAATGTTAGAAACCTGAAATTAGATCTCAGCCAAAACTGTACCATCCCTTTAAAGAAGGTACATCTGTATGCATTGAACACACTGCTCTCTCTCTCTCTCTCTCTCTCTCTCTCTCTCTGATATCATGAAAGCTTAGCCTTTTTGCTTAGTCTTGATATGTGCAGTTTCGGTGTTCTCATTCACCGCCAATTGTGACGCCAAACTGAGCCAGTATTCCATAAATAGCATTAATGCTTTCTTACGCATGATATCAGTAACATCTTGTCGTTCAATCAAATCAAAAATATTGCACTTGTTTGGATTTTTCCAGGCATTCATCTTCATTTTTTTTTTTTTTTTTTTTTTTTTTTAGCTTCCGTGCTAAATGACGGAGTTTTGACACACGAATTGGTTCGAGTCATCGCACTTTGAGCTATGGCAACGCTCTCAAGAGCATGGTTGCGTGTCTCCTTTGGGCGAAAATTCCACTTGCACATTTACGGAGCTAACAGCCGTTATCTACATGTCTTCATGAGCAGAGAGTGTATTCTCAGACAGAAGATCATTCGAGCAAGGTAAAATCTGTTAAAAAATGACGTCGCGGGAAGCGCCTGACCTGTTTCAACTGATGAGCGTACTTCAGCCCATAAGAGGAACAAAATAATTGCGTGATTGCTGAGACTGTGTACAGTGTGTCATATTTTTCTTCTTCTTCTTCTTCTTCTTCTTCTTCTTCTTCTTCTTCTTCTTCTTCTTCTTCTTCTTCTTCTTCTTCTTCTTCTTTGTGAGCAGACTTTTAACACTTTCTACTTCCTTGATTCACGCTTGTATGCTGGATACGCGCCACAACATCGGACAAGCGCGCCACCTTATCCCACCTGAGCCATTTCTTGAATTCGTCATGCCGCCGAGCAGAATTCGTTCTCCCATTTTGCAAATAAACTCGACGAGTTGTAAATATATTGCTTCGCAGTTTACCCATTTCAAAAAAAAAAAAAATGCCTCAACATTCAGAGGGAGATGGAGAGGAGGGGGCCATGAAAGATAGACGGTAAATCAGGGAGGGCAAAAAAAAAAGGACAAAAAAAAATACGTGAGAGAAGGGAGAGGGATATTTAGAGATGAAGAGAAGAGATATGAACTCTGCCTGCAGAGTTCTCGTAGGGAATGGTGTTACGAACGATTACTGTTTGTTTGTTTTGGTGGGGTTTTTTTCTGTCTTATGCCATCCCCCAGGAGTGTCCCGAACCCTACTGATCCACCCTCCGAAAGAACCTGCCGGAGCTAGATATTATCAACACAAAACACCTTAAAATGTTTACTCAAATGCGCAAATTCACCATGATAGCAATGATTGATGCCAATGGCTCGGAATCTCGAAATGTCGTGGGCGTCGAGATCGAAATAGATCGAAGTTTTAGGTACAGAACAGATTATTCCTTTATTGTCGTTGAGGTTGTATTAACCGTACTACTTTTTTTTTTCCAGGATGATTGTGTCGTGTTTTGATCTGGCAGCCATCTTTTCAAATTCAAACGTGGGAATAATTCTTTCCAAATGCGACATGTGCTTTACTTTTGAAATTACCACGTCTTGGATTACTGGATTACGCTAGATTCTTGCCGATTTCTGATAGAAACCGTGTGTATGCTGTTACATCACACATTTTGACATTGACCAGTTCTGATATGACATTGCATCATAAGAAGTAAATCTCTGGCCATTATGATGTACCAGATATTAGTTGGGTACAGAAATCCAAACACACATACGCCAACAATGATGATGCAATACCGCTGAGTCGTGTGTGTGGTTTTTCTTTTCTCCCCTGTGAAGGAGGTGTTTGGTAAAAATGGGAATTGTTCACATAGCCTGATAGAAAAAAAAAGCCTCATTATAATAAATAATTATGCTAAACATCATAATGTTTCCATGATTAGTTAAAAGACAGTGCATTTTCCTTTTGCGAGAGAAGAATGAGAGAAAAATGAAATTCTCAAGTTCCATTTGGAACCCTTCGCATCATTGTACGTTTCAAATTAAATCGCATCTTTTTTTTTCTTTCTTTTTTTTTTGGGGGGGGGGTTATCATACTGTGATGCCGGGTTTGTTTGTTTTTTCTCTCTCTCTCTCTCTCTGCAGTTGGCGTGCGAAGTATTAACTTCGCGAAGTGGCATTAATTCAATCAATTAAGTTTCCATCTAAACGTCATCGTTGAGCCTTGTAAATCATATTAGCGGATAACGAAGCTTCCGCATTGTTCAGAGGTGGTATACTTTCCGAACGGAGGGCGAGAGACAACGATATATATATCACAACCTGATTGGCCATCATAAATCCCTGAAGAAATATTCCAAGCAAGCCCTAGTTTAACACAAGGGTTTTCACCCTCGGATAGGCGAACACTTAATTATCGTAGTTTGGGCGGCAACCATCAACATACTAATGATTAAGTAGGTCCCTTGTATGGTTGACTTCATCATGTTTGAAAAAAGAAATTAATCAACGATTGCTAAATAAAATGTAAAAGGTGTATGTGTATCTTTCTTTTTTTTTTTTTTTTTTTTTTTGGTAGGCCCAATGAGCAATGGTGCGGCGAAGTTGGTAATGCATAGCCCAATGTGTTCCTCCCACTTTCTACCATAATCCTATGTGTTTACCTTTCTTCTACCCCATTTTGTTTTTGTATCCGTCAGTATCATTACACATTGTCTCACGCGTCCCCCCCCCCCTTGCCTTCCCTTGGTTTACCCGTCACCCTTCTCCCCCCCCCCCCCCCCCCCCTTTCTCACGCCCTTACTTTCCCCATCTCTCTTAATATATCCCACTCTCCCGTTCTTCTCTTTCGGTTGGTCCCCGGTACTTTCGTTTATTATCGGCACAATATAGGCCCGTGACTTTCATTTACCATATGCTTGATGGCATACTTTTCGATGAAACATTAATGGTATCCGGGCAATTGAGGTATAGGCTGCTGCGACATTAGCTGCCGGAGTGGTCTGGTACAACCATCACCGTGGTAGACATGGCGATTACAAATTAAGAGACCCTGCTAAAAGAATAAGCCATTATCAACGTAGAAGGGGGAGAGGGAGGGGGGGGGGGGGGGGGGACTGGTGCCTTGTAGCGGCTTCTACCACACGGACCTCAATTTACCTGCATGGGGTATAGAGATTATGCGGCCAGGCGGGGTTTAAAGGAGGAAAGTACCTGCCGATTTCATCCTCTTCTGTGAGGCTTAACAACAGCACACGGGTTCTTCGATAGAAGTTATCGTCGATTCGATCATGGAGAGCTACGTAACAGCATCGTAAATAATTATGATGACGAAATATCAACGCATCAGCTCGATCCACGCGAAGCTTGGTTAAAATATATGCGCCGTGTCCAGTGGGAAACGTCAGTTCATCGCATCGATATTTTGGACTGATGCAATAACGCCTTTCTGTGTTACTGGTTGTCTCACACATGAGATGGAGAAGTCCACCGAACGATATCATCGCAAAATGCTGCCTGTGCCGGCTTTAGTAATGATCTACTTTATTTGAATTTCATTCTATATCAATCTCATTTTCACAATGAAATTAAAATAAGCAGCTACATTTTTCACACTTGTGCTGCTGAATCACGGGTTTTTTTTTTTTCTTCTTTTTTTTAACATAGTGCAATATATATGTTTTTTGGGGTTTTGTTTTTTTTTTTCTTTTTTTTCTTTTGGGGGGGGGGGGCAAATCATTTTGACTGACATAGACTTGATTAACAGAGGGTCGTGATTGTTTCCAGTGGTGTTTTGAAAGCTGGTCTGTGAAAGAAAAAAAAAAAAGTCATATCAGACAGCCTATGTGAAGAAGAAAAAATCGATGTGAAGCAGGAGTCAACGAATCTCGTATTTATTATTCTAATATTCTCGTTCGTCCCTCTGTTGACTACATGTACGACATCCTTCGTTTTGTTTCAGAGTTGTGTTATAGATAGCGCGCACTACTTGTGTTTAAAATATGTTCTTTCTTTCTTTTTCATTTGTTTAGCCCTCCATGGACTATTTTATTATCTCCATGTCAACATAATACAAACTCAAAACATTCAACCATAATCTCTTTTTTTCTTAAGATTTCTCTCGTAAACATTTACACAAACAAATGTTGGAGTGACTGCCACTTTAAACTGAACTTGTTGAGAGAACCTGATACAGAATAGATATATCTCTCATCTGCATAATATTCAATATTTTTTTTCTTCATAGAATTAAACCTAGGGACTTTGTTTTTTAACTTTTGTACAAACAGTTGTTGCTTAATCAAAATCACAACACCATGTAGAGCATCATTTCTCTTTTCTTTAAAACCAAAAATGATATTTTCCAGACTAAATTTCATCTGTGCTCTAGAACCTTCATTTATCCATTATCAGTTTCATTCCAGATTGACTTACTAGTTTCACATTCATAAAAGAAATGTACAATATCTTCCAATTCTTCTGTACAAAACGAACATTTATCACTACTGACTTTTTTTCATCCTATACAGTTGCTTATTTAAAAACAATATCCTATTTACTATTTTATACTGAAAATATATCAACCCAATGTCCCCAGTAAAACGAAATATCATAATGTGATACTTTTCCATTTTGACAGTTTCAGGGGGACTATCCAAATGTCGTTCCCATTTAAAACATATCAAAGGTAAACATTTTGTTTTTCCAAGAAGAAATTTATAAAAACACTTACATACTTTTAATTCTTGCATTAGTATTTTAATATGTGATGGCAATAATAGACCTTCAATATTTTGTTCATATCTTAACTTGACTTACCGAATTATATGACAGGTAATTAAGTTTCAAACAAAATTTCCGTTCACAACTTTCACAGGTCAACAAATTTCCCTTGTTATCAACCAAATCGTTGATATACCTGATACCTTTTTCATGCCAAGATTCGAAAAATACAGTTTTATGCCATATTTGAATAGAACTATTTCTCCACAATGGATAAGTTAAATAATCAGATCCCTCTGAACGACATAATAGGGACATGGCATGAAATACATCTTTCCAAAGTGGATTTGCAACTTCTTGGAATAAAGTTAAAAAATATTCATCGTCAAACCCTACTTGAAATGGCTTAGTTATAAATGACTGCATTAAATGACTGACATCATTACATATTCCTAAAACCATTCTTCGAATCCATGTCAGTCTTAATGACATACCAAAATACTCAATATCTGGCATTCTAAGACCCCCCTCTTCATATGTTCTTTCTTTATGTCGACACAACGTTAGAACAATCCTATTACAGTCACTAGTCAATAGAAATAAAGCAAGATAATAGGATCATTACATCCATTGCACCAGAAGTTCCCTTGTCTTTCGTGCTAATTGTTGTTGCCGACAACAATAATTTTTAGATCAAATGTCTGAAGATAAAGCGAGGTGCTCAAACTTTTCATTTGGTTTGTTCAAATGTGTTGTTTTGGCACCATTAACTCTTCTCTTTTTTTTACGTTCTTTATGATCGCAAAAGACGCTAGATGAAATGGACAAAATGATAAGTACACTTGATAATGTGCGAGTTTTAGGCACAGAATATCCGGATTCATTCATTTTCATCCCTTTTTTTCAATAGAGGTTTCTCTTTTCGTCTCTTTGTTCAGATAACTGTCTCATCGGGATGCGTTCTTAAAAATCTGAAAGAATCTTGATGCAAATCACAATCTTTTTTATCCTCTATAATAAACGAAAAAGATTCACTGTGAGCTGTTGCAAACATCTGAAAAAGAAAAAAGAAGCAGGGCTAGGTAGCTCCTATATGAATATGATCGTTGTCATACGGAGCACAGGGTCCATTCAAAAACTGCACCAGAATTTGCCCTGTTCGCTTGACAACAAGGAAGGAGAAGTACGTGCGAATATTCCCATTTCTCTTTGAAATCGTCTTCACTTCTTCATGAGGCAGTCTTTGAACTGCCTTGGTGTAACCCACTTTTTATGTTTCTTAAATTAACAAGGGTTAATCGTGACGGGTTAATTGTGACGGCATGACGTTCACTCTTTTGCAGTAAGGAAAGTTGCATGGATCCACGATGTTTACTGACACACGGTGGAACCAGATCAAAATCATACATTACTGTCACTGTAAGCTGTATGGTTAAGGATATAACACTTCTGCTTGTCAGGCGGGACATATGACTGGTCATTTGTGGACTTTAAACTAACCGTTTGGTCAGGGACAACATCGTTTAGCATCTCCAGGCAATCTAGCCCCCTTCCCGCCCCTTTTTGTCCACACGTACAATCAAACTACATAGCACTGGAAGTAATACTAGGAAAGTGAGCTCCGTCGGTCGAAATACTGTATCGACTACTACTGGATGACAAGAAACTTTCAGTCTCGACTGAGTATGGACTCTAAATATAGTGCTTTCCCGCGTTTATGGCAGTACCCTATTTCAACGAGTCTTGATGCAGATGAGGTGGAACCACACGACATGTTGAAAAATACCATCAAAAGATGACTTTTTTACCCTCCCTTTATGACAATGAGAATTGTAAACCAATCTATATCTAACTAGGACTAAACTATAACAGATAACATCGTGTTGTTCCACATAAATTGACGTGCCAAGAGACATAATCACACGTCCAACTACCACCACCATCACCACCACCACCACCACCATCACAAGATGTACGAGTCGAATTCTACAACAGATAGGCAAGGCAGAGATGAAATCACCAATGTTCACATAACATGCACGAATTAAACACCAATATTAAACTAACATGTAAGGACCTATAAACCTCTCCCTCATTCGTTCTGAAGAAATGTTCATTTCATGACCAACTTACAATGGGAGACTTGATTTCCATCCGCTTCCAAATGCTTATTCACATCTTTTTTCTTTTTTTAAACTATTTACTGGTATGTAAATCTAGGTAGTAGTTGTTTGTAAATTAGAATACACTTTTACCCAACTTTGAACCATTACTTCATTGAGCTTCCCTCATTTTTATCCAAACGCGGAAAAATTCGATTTGGGTTCCATTCAAGATTTCATTTTTTCGGTCACGTGAACTATTTGTTGATCATCATTTCACAGACGGAATGAGGAGGGTTACGAAATGATGGCAATAATGACATAAACAAAGTATGTTCAAAAGACGTTATGTGTAATGAAAGACAAATGACGACATCAGATGGTTCCACTGAAATTGATGTGCGCTGTAACACACCTCTCTAAAAACATGATGACTCGACGAGTGCAATGCATGAAAATATGGACTGATAGAGCGAGACATTCCACAGACAATGAATGCTATTATTGACAGTGCACAGCACAATGATAAAGAAACTGCCAGAAATCAATCAAGCGCTTGAAAAAAAAACAGAATAGTTAAGAGGCATGCATACGTCATGAACCATGAACACGTTGCTGGGACGCCTAGGCACACACGAACACTGTGTTGCCGACACAGCCCCTTACTTGTTGTAGAAGTAAATGTCGGGTAGCCATATGTTGGACGATATTAGCTTTACTTTTTCCGTGCCCCCGTAGTCGTCAGGGTCCCAAGTGAGAAATTCATCTCTCCAATACTGCGAAGAGATACACGTTCAAGGTCATAAGGTATGTGGCAGTGGAGCATCGTGCATTCTTGGTGAGTGGCTGTGTTGACGTTGTCTGCTATGAATGGGTGTGGCAGGTGTTGTCGGTTGTAACAGCAATGTTGTCGTTGTTGTTGTTGTTGTTGTTGTTGTTGTTGTTGTTGTTGTTGTTGTTGTTGTTGTTGTTTGTCTGTTGTTGCAAATATTGTTGCGATGGGGTATTCTGTATAGTTTAAAGTATGCGATTTTGGTTCGTTTTCTGGCTACGTTTTCAAGAGTACCGGTCATGTGTGATTGTAAGAATATTATTTTGTTGTAGGTGTGGCTGTGATTGTGGTTGTGAATGTAGCAGTGGTCTCGATCGGGCCAGTTGGCTGTTTGTTTTCTCGCAAAGGCGAAGCTGCAAAAAAGGAAATCAGCTGTAATATATCGTCGTGCTGCACTCGTGAACACAAACGGAAAATCACCTGTTGTAGAAGAAAAGATCCGGCAACCAGACACTATCACTTAGGACCTTTATCTTCTTAACGCCACCAAACTCCTCGGGGTCCCACATTAAGTACTCATCACGCCACACCTGTATAAAGCGGTGTAAGGGGAGACAGAGAAAGAGAGTGGACCAAAAAAGAGGGACAGGTAGGGGAAACAGAAAAATGCAAAACATGATGTACTACATGCGATGTGAAAAAAAAAAATCAGCCTTGCCTCCAGACGTCAATACTTTATACCCAAAGTTTTCAAAAGGAACGTTCTTTCTATCCGTTCTCGAAATTCAGAATTCGCTTTAGCCTACCAAAAATAATATGATTTCCAGGAACTCATTTCAACCTAGCAATTTTTTTTTTTCAAATCATTAAACTTGAGTAATTCACCACAACCCGATCTTCCAGTAGTTTCTTGTAGACCTTCATCTTTAGCACCACTCTACGACCTATCTTTTAAATCCATGAGAAGCTCGACAATGCAAAAAAACTGCATGATATCTGTGGACATTAATCGAGGAATTGAGTCCCATTTTTTTTTTTTTTTTTTGTCTTTGTTCTTCTTTCTTGTTCCAATTATCTGCTTGAACATTGCGGAGGATTTCTTCTGTAAGATGGACATGGAAATTGACACCAAGATCAATTCAATTCAATTTAATTCAATTCAATTCAATTCAATTCAATTCAATTCAATTCAATTCAATTAGTTATCAATCAATTTAATTCAATTCAATGCTACTCAATTTAATTCAATTCAGTGCTACTCAATTTAATTCAATTCAATTCAATTCAGATTTTTTTAATAGATCAATATGAAAACTGATGAGACTTCACTTAATGTCATGAATTTGCTATGGCCATTGCCATTTAAACAGACAAATTATGATTCAGATTCTCTCTTATAAATTCATTCTATATCCAATTGACTGGTACTGATGTATCATTGTAAATACAAAATAACACCCCCACCAAAAAAAAAAAAGAGAGTAAACGTTTGGAAGCAAGGCTATTGTCAGAAACACAATGAAAAACATGATCCGAAAGTTGAAGGCGGCAACTGAATTCCACTTGACGACAGTGTGGAGAATGAGTTGAAAATGAGAATGGACGTTACGGTAAACTAAATGAAACTGACACGACGTTGAAGGCACTGGAACGAGATGATATTGTCAAAGAAAAAAAAAAACGTATTCCTAACTTCAGTCAAACTCACGCTAGATTGACGAGATGCTAGACAATAGTGAGGTAGCTAATGATAATGACATCACAACGTCCTTATATTGAATTTTCTTGTTTGATTGTTTCTATTTTTATGGCTAATCAACGTACAATAAACTTTCGCATGATTTGGGGACCAGCGACACCAGGACAAATTGAATCATGGATAAGGTTGTGCAATTGGAGAAATTTCAACGTTGGAAAAAAAATGACGGGGGTTTCTTGTCCTTTGAACCAATGCGTTATGGCTGACGGGAGAATTATTCAACTACCAAAAACTTCAACCGCTGTCAAAATTAGAGGCACTTTGTGGCTGCATATCTGGAAATGAAGATGTCTCATGCACTTTGGTTGCAAGCAAAGAACTTAAGATAAGTACTTGTTGGTTTTGATCATAATCTGTTACGTGTTAAATCTGTGGTTGGCATTTCATCACTAGCCGGTATCATGCAAAATAATACTGGTCGGAAGACGGTCGATGGTGGCGCACCAATTGGGTAAGGGTCATGACCTACTGGGGTCATTATTCTGGGATTCTACGCTATATAAGGTCACTGGGAGTAAGATAGTGTGATAGTATGGTATGATAATTTGGTGAGGTGGAGCGTTAGTTTGCTGATGTTTAGGAATAACGAAACAATAGCACTATAGTTAGAGACGGGCAACTTAACGTCACTTGTGCAACAACAAAAAATGAGCCATAAAACGAACACAAAAGTGTATGATTTTATATGAATACATACATGTATATAAAAAGAACGAAGGAAGACAGAACGTGTTGTGTAGGAAGAAACGAAAAAAGGAGGCATTTGTGATCATTAAATCAGGTTTTCTTTCTTTTTCCTTTTTGACAAACATAAGTGGCTAATTCGTCGTGGATGCCTACTTCAGTGTTCTAATTGCTTGAAAGTGATTGTCATTTTTTTCACTCCACTATTAGCACCAAAGATGTGGTGATACATGTAGGATAATTCGCTCTTGCATTTTATACTCTAGATAATTTTAATACTGCAGGTGTACTTGTTATTTTTATAGAACTAGAAGTGTAGAGAGAGTCACTATGCAGCCTTAGCGTGAGTTACACTATTTTCCGCAGAGTCAGAATTTAACAATAAAAAAAGAACAACAAAGTAGAATCTAAGTTTTGATGAAGGAAGATGATATTCACTTCCCTGTTTTAATTAAAGGACACTTACTGTCTTAGTTTCTTTTGTTGACATTTACTCTTTCAAAATGAGCTCGATGAGAAAAATGTTTTGAAATATCTTTTGTCTCAATCGTTAGGTTGGATATCTAGGCGTGATTTGATGGGAAGAATGTACGAGTTCACTTCGACAAAATTACCATGACAACGTGTGACAACGTGTCGACAAGGCAGTGAGTTTACACGGCACAATATTACTCGTACAGGGAAATGGAACACGAATGAATTCACAGTACCAATGATGACAACGGGGTAGACCGATGTTGCGAGGGAGCTTTTGGTCCTTTTGAGGAAACTTTGGGAGGGAAGAAAAGAGTGGGAAGGAGGCGGGACGGAAATGGGGGTGGGATGGGATGGGAGGGGGCCGGGAGTAGTCAAGGCGGGTGTGGAATGGGGTGGGACGGGCTGGCTTTAATTGGATCTTGGGCGTGGTTGAAGTGTATAACTCCATCACGTGAGAGGTTTCGGCGTGGCGGACAGTTCTCTCTTTTTCCTTTTTTAAGGCCATATGTTTAAAACTGTGTGGTCAGCTCTGCATACCATTTTAGTATGGTAAAAGCCTCCATACAAGAAGATTCATGAAGGATTTATTCTCTCACGTATTTTCAAACAAATGTACTCATATCATACATCCGTTAACTTCTGTGACACGCTGACCAACTGATTTTTTTTTAATGGAAATAACTTTTACAAAGTATTTTGTTCATAGACATCATGATGGCATTCGATAAGGGTGGTCTCAGCATGCATATAAAAGCATTCATCTTGTACCTCAGTTTTCATTGAAGTAAGAGTGCTTTTGCTTTCACTCTCTCTCTCTTCGTATCTAAACGACGTAAGTTTTTCTCTTGGTTGCCGATATCCTCTTACAAACAGGAATTAAATCTAATTCTATAAATCTAGTATCACTAAAGCTTTAAGAAACTACAAGCACTTTAAGAGAAGAAAGATGAAACTACAATCATTTTTTTAGAGCCACAAGGTCGCTAACACAAAGTAGGTTTTTGTTTTTCCAATACAATGTGTTTTTGTATTTCTATTTGTTTGGAAGCGTGCTCGCTCTCCTGATATTTTTTTTTCTTACACAAGATGCATCAAACATTACGAGGTCGGAATTTTTTTCAGTGAGCATGGCTAGAGATCTTTTGTTTTAGCGACCTTCTGTCTCCTTATACGTGTTTATTCGCTATCTGTTTTCATTAATTTTTTAATGTTTTTTATTCATACAAAGTACTAAAATCAAGTGATCCTCAGTTGGACCCTATCAAACAATTAAAAAGAAGCACACACACATATTTGTATCTGTAACCCGTCACCACGAAAGAGTAATAAAGTCGCCGAACATAGACTTCTTATCTTGGTATACTGCATTCAATACTAAACAATAGTAAATGCACATTCCAAGCTTTACTCTGTGTAACGTTCTTCTTCCAGTTCCACAGACTTCTTTCAACAAAGACAAAATAACCTGCCTACAGGTAAACAGAGTCTGAGCAAATTGGATTTGAGTTCAAGATGCAGAGATTTTGCACTGAAAATTTCATCATAACGCTTAATACGCGAACCTCATAAACCAGGAAAGGGGAAAAAGGTAAATTTTGAAACACTGGAGTGTATAATCCAGACAGGCAGTGTTGAATCTATCTAAGTGTTAAGTGTTTGAGGCGAAATCATATTTCTAATTTTTCATTCTTAACTTTAAAACGCATCACTCTGTTTTTGTATGTTTCTTTGTTTATTTGCTTATTTGTTTGTTTGTTTGTTTGTGATCGGCGACTTTATTGAGATAACGTTGCCACGGATTACGTAATAAGCATACAAACTGAATCATTGCATAAATTTACACTATATAGCAGTAAAGGTTGCTCAGCTTGGAAGAGGAAAAAGAAGTTAGAAACATATTTCAAACAATATATGGACAAGGAATATGAACATAATCATAGATATCAACTCATTATTGATTCTTAGTAATGAGAAGATTTAAAGACATAATGGTTGTAAGTTGATTTATTTTTGCAAGGTGTGAGGATTTTAGATGTCAGGCAATAAGGAAATCAAGAAGAATCGGTTTATTGATGTGAACATCAAGACAAATCCCTATTCAATAGTACCCGAGTAAACATTAATATCCATTAAATGTCTCCAAAAAATGGCAAATCGTATAGTAGAATCCAGTTTTTTGTTGGGCTACATACTGTCGATGGCCTGTTCGAAACATTGATGCTTGCATCAAAGTTAGCGTTTGTTTATTTCATATAGGACTAATATTGATATCTCTGGTTTGTTGGGAGGTAGTTTCTCAATGAACTCACCGTTTTGCAACTTATATAGTCGCCGAATTTTTCGAGCATTATAGAGAATTTGATTTTTGCCCGATAAAGCCATTTACCATATTACCTTCCACTTTAAAGGTCTCCAAACTTTTAGTAGAAGAAATTTCAAACATTTTTTCATCAATTATCACTCATACTGCCTTGCTGTGAAGCTTTTGTAGACAAAATATTTGATAGTTGTTTGGGCAAGCCTATACTTGACCAAAATCTAGAGCAGTAGTCGAAATGTGGCAGAATTAGAATATAATACGACAAATCAAGAGATTCAAGTCAGAAACATCTTTTTGATATTCAATTTGAGAATGGTGAAAAATATTGACGGGATTGGTATCTTGATGTTTCTTCTTAGAAAGAATTAGATTCCCCCTGTTATATAGCAGGCACACATATGAAAACAAAACAAACACGGTTTCTCTGGCCCCAACCGATTCAACACTCAAAATATTGTCGATGAAATTTCTACTCTACGTAGGTTTTCCTTCGTATTACAGCATAATTTAGTAAATGATTTTAATATCAACTTTCAAAGTTACGTATCTCAAACACTCCTGACTTACCAGTGTTAGCCAAGTAGAACTCGTCAGCATCTGCACTCGTTCGTTCTGTGAGATAAGAAGATATTAATTCGTAAGATTAGCGGAAATCAAACAAACAAAAAAGAGAAGAAAAGGGTATTGACTTCATAATGATTTGCTCGAATAGCTTTACTGGAAGATCAGTCAAAAATTGTTGCAGTATTTTAATTTGACATTATTAACGTGCTCTAATTCGATAAAGATGTGGAAGTGTTAGTGATAGGCAACTGTTGACAACACTAAGTTAAGCCATTGTTTAAAAAGTGTGGCTGATTTGGAATAGAAAAGAGGCTTTATTTCTGCCTCAGTGTTGAGTTATAACAGTGAAGGTGATTACTGTTAGAAAGCACGGAGAAATTTGAAGGACAAAAGTCTTGATGGTTAGAAAATATAGTTAGTTTCATATATTTTCATCACTGTTATTATTGATATCAATATTATGTCGTAATCACTTTTTTTATCGTTTTACCTACATTGAGATGTAAGACATTACTTCTACAAAGGGTTCTTCTTTCTTATTGTTTTTTTTTTCCTGTCGTTGTGCAGTGCCCGAAGGTGTGACGACACAATCACTACATTTCCATTATAAAACATGAGTCCACCAAACACCTCCGAGACAAACAAAATAATGTGGAGAATAAAATCTGTGTAGAATCGCAGAGCACAGTAGACGCCATTTTGCCATTTCGCCATTTCGCCATTTCGCCATTTCGCATTCAATTATTCGAAAAAAAAAAATGCGTGGTTTAAGGCCGTACGTTCCTCTTTCTAGGCTCCTTCCCATTCAGCTTTACCTTCTTTTTTCCAATCTACGTTTGTTCAGTCTCTTTTTAGTTATCTCCTTGCACGGTGCATGAAAGTCGCTCATCTTTCTGAAATGCGGCTGCATGCCAAGTACACCCCGAGGTATCCCGGGCATATGACAGGCGCCACGGACTTTCTTTATTTTTCCTCCAGTTCTAATTGTACACCGACAGATGCATTCCTTTTGCATTTGTGCGGCGGCCTCGCTGGCAGGGGGTTCGCCGGCTCAGCAGGCCCTTAGCAACCAACAGACGACTTGGCGTAACGCCTAACGACGCTACCCACCTCCCTGCTCTTCTTGTGCATGAACATAGGTCACCCTGTAGTCTTGGTGTTTAAAGTTTAAAAGTACTACTACTACTTTTTAAAGCTATTACGAACTGGGAGTATACTAGCGCCACCAACTTTGATGTGAACGAGGATTGTCATTGTTGATATTATAAATTATAGGTTTCGTTTTCTCAAAATGGGATCCACTCTTTTGAGGAGCATTGTACCTGTTCAGCAATGTTAAAATGTCACGGAGTTAGGACTATGATATCAAAAGCAGATCTCCCTATGTTTCAGACCTTAACCATGTTAACGCATATGGCTGTGATCTTCTGAACTGGAACTTTCAAGACCTGTTTAAGGGATTCCATTAGGGACGTCATTACCTTGCAAGTACTCTCTGTGTTGAATATCTTAGCGCGGAGTGTTTAGCGAATGCCTCCCATTTTCGAATTGTACTGTCTAGGAACTTTTATTTTCCATCGAGTCCTAAAGCTCCGATTAACTGTTTACTTGCTCACAGACCTTCAGGAAAAGCTTTTAAAACTGTGTCTGTAGTTTAAGAGGTCGGTGTGCTTTTTGATAATAGCGGTCAAATCCCTTTCGTACAATAGATCTAACCAACTTGGTTTCGTTCTGATGCACACTTTCTTGATTTCGAAGCAGTACGTTTCACTCATTCCGACGTTTAACCCTCAAGAGACGTCACTGAGTCCTCATGAAGTACCTTCACGTACCCCAGCAATCCACTTTATAAACTATATACCCACCTATCACTATTTTTGGTGCTCCAACTCCCTTTTTTAGTGCGTTCTTGTGACATCACAATAGTTGGCTATCACCCCCCCCCCCACCGCAGTGATGTTACATACATTAAACATACCCTCCTCGAATATTCCCCTCGTCCCTATCGCACCCTTCTGTACATCACAATTTCGACCCGTTTCGATGTATTCTACCTCGATTTACGTCCCTTCCGATATTTCACCGGCAATCTGAAATCGTTGGCGATAATCCCCGAGACTTCCCCCGCGGCCAGACATTGAATTAATGCTAATCAGACCAGCGGATGGAAAGCCGGGATGGTATAGGCAGGTTTAAGGGTACATGATTAGACGGAGAGATTGCTTCATGGGTCCACGGGGAGTCTAATCGAATGAACCACATTACACCCCCCTCGGCACAAAATGTCGCCGACCTTGCGACAAGGTTTTGGCAGCTAATGATTTTATCAAATTTCATGATCCATAATTGCATACATATTCGCCAGGGTTCAAGGAGATCGCATTTTCAGTCGGGATCCAAACCCCCAATCTTTGGAGGGAGGGGGGCGGTGGGAGGGGGGCGGTTGAGGACTTAAGATAACAGGTATGGCCATTAAGAATAGCGATCTTGGTAGACATTCATTGAAAAAGCCGATACATATGCATGTCAAGGCACGAATGTTGTACAGTAATCAGTAAGTATCGGGTTCTTCACTATTATGTCTGTGTCTGAGCGTCATGGTACCACGTTATCTGTGACGCGCAACCTATTCTAACATCTAAAAGTTTAGCATTAGGTGAATTTGTGTAAAATTACGAGCATTGACGCTTCTTCGAAAATTCTTATTAACAATGATGTGCTCGAAACGTCTTGTCAATGTCCAAGTAGTTTTAAATGTTCCGAAATTCGGAACTTGTCAGTGTTTATAAAGCATTTTGCAATGATGTGTTTTGATATCTTTCGGTGCACATTGCAGGAGGCGGTATCTGCACCCATTAAGCAAATTTTCCAATAATTGACTTTATCCAATGGGATGGCAGGATTTCCCCCGGTTACTTTGGTAGATGTCTGGATTTAAAGCGGGACGCAACTAAATCATCGGAAAGCTTAGTATCTGGGAGAACTTAAATGTGTTATGATTTAGAAATCGATGAACGCCACGTTAGGCTTTCGCGATAACGGGCACGTTAAAATCTGGTCAGTACCTATTTGTTACGGTTGTGTAAACAGGCATTTAGTAAACATTTAGTAAACTATGATAGAATTTATCCCTTTATTATCATACTGATGACTGTTTAAAGATAAAAGGTGAGTGGTTAATACTTTTTTTTATTCTTCTGCTACTTAATCAAGCGAATCTTGAGGGTGTGTGAGCGAGTCTGGTGTGTATAAATTTGTTTCCTGTTGCTGTAGCCAACTTCTCCAGATTCGTCGTAACTACCAATATTTGTCCTTAATTCGCTCTTTCTATCATTCTCCCTCCCTCTTCCTCGTGATTTGTTTCTGCTGTCTTCCACACAAATTTGTTCACACACATACAAACACAAACGCAGGCGCACACACACACACACACACACACGCACAGGACTCGAAATGGCGGTCACGTCCGAGCCACTTTCCCTTCGGTTTCGTTTCGACGTTCGTTTTGTTTGTTTGTTTGTTTACTTTTGTGTCGTTTTTTGGCTCTTTGTGTTTAGGATGCGGATGCTTCTGATCCCCCAGCCGAAAGTAAACCAGTCATTTCTGCTTGGCTCGGCCTCGCTCTACCTAAATTGCGCAGGAAACAGGAGAATTTCACTCAAATTGAGTGCACGGCGGGAAGAGTGTTCCCCGCGAATCAAGCACAATTTGCATCATTCAATTGCTCGCAAGCGTCATAAAGGTCCGTGCTTGGGGGGCCTTTCCCGCCATAACTCGATATGGAAAATATACAATTACATCGCCGTCCCTCGCTGGGCCCGGTAATATGTTTTGCTTCCCGCTTTATCCATCAACACGGACCCGTGAGTATTTGCTCGTGTTATGTAAGCATACTTTGAATTATATTTCTACACATGTGCTTCCGTGGTAAGCTGGTTTGTCGAAGATGATTCTCTCTATCCCTGTTTGAGACCTAATATTATTTGCTTCTTCTTCGCCTTCTTCTTCTATTTCTCTCTCTCCACACTCTGCTTTATCGTCCGTGTATGCACCTCTATTTCATTCCACATATTTTTTTCTCCTATCCGCTCCGCGTCACTCTCTTGGTTCACATTCTGTTGAAACGACTTCGTACAGACGTGCACCAAAAAAATCGCGATAAGCTGAACTGATAACTTCCATGGATGCACTTCCTTCTTGGAAACCCTTACTGCTCTTTGATAGATCTTTACCTCCTGCAAGTGATAACAGAGGATATAATTATAGCATCAGCCCTGTTGTCCTTTCTATTCTGTGTCCAAACTTTGATTTCCTTTTTCATCCGGTCTCCGAGTTCCCATATGGTTTGGACGATGACGGGTTTTGGTTGTTTGTTTTTTTCTTTCTTCCGATACGATGACATTTAGGAGGAAGAAAAAACACGACGGAATAAGGCATGGATAAAAATTACCCTAACCTTCTTTTCCTTAGCAATCCCAGTGTTGAATTGCTGCCACAGTAGCCTTGTTATGAATACAATCAAGGAACGGAGACAAGAGGAAGTAGGGGCTGGTCTAACACGATCCCTCGAGAGAACGAAGCCAGACGAGCCGGGAAGTGCTGGCTAGCGATCTCCCCCTTAATTGCTCTTGTCTGCAGGATGCGCTCCTTTCCTTTTTTCCCGATTTTTTTTTTCGCTCTCTCTCTCTCCCTCCTCCTCCTCCTCCTCCTCCTCCCTCTCTCCCTGTCCCCTTTACTCCAAACCCCTTCTTTTTCTTCTCCCCGTCTGTCTTTCTTGTCATTTTTTTCCCTTCTTCCTTCTCACTTTACACTTGTGTTACATCATCTAGGGATTATCATCCACAGTGCGAAACTTTGAACTCGATTTTGATCAGAAAGATCAGTCATCCGTCGTTTTTTACCTTAAAAACAAGTTGTGGAGTGTCCAATGGCAAAGGTAACTATGCTGAATATTCCTTGGAGTGATCACTCACGCCTGCTATTCGTCACTAATGACGCAGAAGCAGTAGACATATATTTAGGGAATGTCGATTAGAAGATTATTCATAGATGGGACAATAAAATTATGATATTGCACCGAAAATACCTATATAGTATCGACACTGGACGAACAAATTTGATATTTTGTTTGTCGAAAGAAGAAATGCTGAAAAAGTGGTATTGAATTTTCTCAAGACATAGCAATGTTGAGAGTATAGTGACGAGAAATCAGGAGCAAATGATATTAATTGATCCATAAATACATTGCTCGTTTGTTTGTTTGTTTGTTTGTTTGTTTTATTTGTTTGTATCATTTTCCATCTGAGAAGACGGCTGGATAGCCCACAGTCAGCTACACTAGCTGGTCTTCCATGTTGCGGGACCACTAAGTTTACCGGGTTAAACACCCTGCTCTTTGCGAGGAATAAATGAAGCGGGATCTTTTACGTGCATGAGTTGTGACTCTTTCCCATATATGACCTCCATTTTATGTCCTATCCCAGGGACAGAGTGTTTTGCCTCTTACTAGAGGGGACGGTATGATTACACACAACATTGCCCAGTGCAACTCTGGAATCGAACCCGGGTTCTTTGATCTGGAGGGAGACGCGCTTCTGACTGAACGAACTCACCGCCCGTTAACATCAACCAACGTGCAACAGATGCATCATGCTGTATATGGAGTTGTTGGTTTGTTTGGTTTGTTTGTTTTTTTGACAGTGTGGTCTTTGATGTTTTTGTTGTTATTTTTTGGGGGGTCACATTGAGGTGTTAGAAATAAAAAAGAAAAAGAAGGTGGACATTCAATATCCATATTTCACAAACCCACACACAGATGAGTGTAAGTCAATCAATCATGTTGTCTCTATGTGATTGAGTGATTTATTCTGTACCCAGTGACGGTTAATCTACACCCAATTATGTTATTGGTAAGTAACGTAAGTGTGAAACATACTGCTATTTCTTCCCGCAATCATACATATTTTTTTCAATTCCTTCTAAAACGTTACCGCTATCCTCAAACTTCTGACAGAGTTTTTTTTTCTTTATGTGTTTTCTCTTTTTCTTAATTGTCATTGCCGTGGTTCTCCAACATCTTGTCCCCATTTATTTTATCTAGCAATCTATATCTATCTATCTATCAATCAATCAATCAATCAATCAATCAAGCTATCTATCTATCTATTCATCCATCTTATTTTTTTTTTCTTTAGTACGGTTTGCCTGAGACAGTTGATGAGCACTGCTATTCTTGCTGATGGGACGTGTTTATTCACTCAAAGACATTTCTGTAGGCAGACAATTAGCACTCTGCGCTACATAATGCAAATATTTTCCCACTTTGGGATCTGAAGAGATTTCGTATCAACAGCCGCGGACTATTAAAGCACAGTGCTTATTTTTCTTTTCGTCTGGCTTTGATGACGGTTAAATCATAAGAGGAATGAAACAAGGCTTTGAGTTAAACGCTGAAATAATAATTGCGAAGACGACCTGACGTAAACTTAAGAGTCTTTTATTTTCATTTTCACTTCTTTCAATGGTTTTTGTTTATGTTCTATCCAAATAATACAAAAGTTTGAAATAAACATACAATTTTTACATTACGTTAAAAAGAAAATAAATGCTTGAAGTATAACATTGTAGGATAGTACTATGTAAAAATCATGTTAACAATCGTAATAAGCGAAAGCAAGACAGACACAAGATCCACTTTTTTGTTCCAAATTGTCCTTTAAAAGTTTGATTAAATAGCGTTATTTCGTGTTTAAGCCGATTCTGCGATGTGTTTTGATTGATTGTGATTCTGTTTGTGTATCATATTCTGTTTTGTTTAATTTCAAATCAGCAGGGTTTTTTTTCCCCTTTTTTTTCTGTTTACAATAATATTGAACAGATATCTTTGTCCGAGCAATTTCAATAAGAGACATATAACTCGT
Organism: Diadema setosum; assembly: GCF_964275005.1. NCBI lineage: Eukaryota > Metazoa > Echinodermata > Echinoidea > Diadematoida > Diadematidae > Diadema > Diadema setosum. Next base: position 17,942,247 of record NC_092702.1, read on the forward strand.
TTATACGGGTTATGCGAAGTCTAATGTGACCGTGATATTAAAGTTTATAGAGGCAAATTGATATATATTAAAAAGAAAACGAAATAACCAGAAATGAGCTGAAGGAGAGACATAATGTGTAACTTATTGACCGGAAAATCACCTGGGGAAGACCCTGCCTTATTACAGCGCTGTTTCTCGCTACAAGGGAGCGTACGTTTGATGCTACCCTCGCCCTGTTTTGATGCCGTTTAATGAACTCCTCAGCATTCTATCAATTAGGTCGTTAGCCCGTTTATTGGTGGAGCCAGGGATGTTTTGATGTTGCCACTATGATGCGCAGACACGGGGACGCTAATTGATCTAATGGCCCCCCGTGTAATGACATCTCGCTTCATGCGCCCAGTGATTGGGCGCGACGCATGCCTGCCCTGGCGGGAGGTATCGGGCGCGGAGAGGATACCACCGCACGGGACCCGAGGCACGTAATCGCAGGAGACAAAGTCTGACGAAATGTCAAAGGTCAAGTTGACCCACTTTGTATTATGTCTTACAGTAGCACATACCATTGTACATACGAGTTAATGGTTTTCCTTTTGCCCTCTTCCCAATAATAAGCCCATGCCGGCAAGATCGCAGAAAGCGAGGAGCAAAAGTAAGATGACCCTTTCGAGCCATGGGAACTTTCCCAAACGCAGATGTGGGCTTCATTTACCGCATTCAGCCCGTCTTGATGGAATGAATAAGTTCCATCTGTTGAGATGAAATTAGATTTAATTGGAAGGAAAAGTACCCCCTTATTCTACCCAATAATGCCATCCACTGCAGGACGCGTCCTATAGGCTTATGCAAGAAAACGAATGAATGGTATTTTGAAAAGCTGAAAAATATTGTTGCAGTCTTACGTCAATGCAACCGCATCATCGTATCGATATGACCATGATGATTGCCTTCTTGGCATTTTGATGGACGATTTTTCGGAGTAAACAAATCATCATGTACAGAAATTAAGTAATAGTGTCATTTTGCGATAAACCGTTCGCACAGCATGTGAGCTGCATACCTATATAACGAAAACGCACAATCATGTACACGATGGTTAGTTAACAAAGAGCATCTGGGTACATCTCCACTGTCAGAACCAAAATGAAAAGTTTCATCTAGCATATTGGTCATTTCCAACGAATTCCACCGATAAATGATCATTTTTGTTCACTGGAAACTCTTTTATCATCATTTTTTTTTTTAGTTACAGTGATCTATTTGCACGCCTTCAAATTTGCACCAAGCTGAGTCCAAAGTGTGCGATATACACATGTATCTTAATTCAGCAAATATCACTTTTTCACGACGACCATCAATGGCCTTGGCACTACAATGTATATATGACGTTTAATTCATTTCTCGAATCTTAAATCTTTATCCCGGATTGATTAAGACATCTTCCGGGCGCATGAAGACAGAAACAGAGAACAATCGTCATATATTTATTTATACTTTTTGACTTAAATCCACACTTGAATCGTTATTCGTCATTCATTATTCAACACAATTAATCTTCTTTTTTTACACATCATTTCACTCGCCTGTTTTTCTTCTTTTTTTTATCCATGCTCCTCAGATGCTGTAAATCCATACGACTGGTATTGTTTACTGATCAAATGAAAAGGTACGTTACATGGCACAGTCTGGACCGACTATTGTCTACAGCGGTGCTCGAGATGATACCATTGAGTGTACAGGAAATGAACTGGCATTTTCAAAGCAATTGATACTATGTTGCCTTAACAGATACAGAGATTATATACTGACGATTATAGAGATAATATGTCATGGGATTACTTGTACGAGCTGGCTGAGGAGTGATTTCATGAGAGCTACTTCGCACAAGAGTACTGCATGAACCGACACCGGAGTGCCCTTGGGGAGCTTTGGACATTGTGCCCACTGCTGCAAGTCTCCGCGGTGATGAGAAATCGGTAACACCCAATTCTCCCACTGAATTTGTGACGAAATATATTTGTCACAGAGGAACATACCTTTTCAAAAATCAGAAATATAATCTTTAGACAAAAAAAAAATACTTAACATATGACCCCTCCAGAGTTTCGCACGGATATTTTTCCCATTGCACATTAACCGTGGGGTGCTGTGGCATTAAGAGTGGATAAGACTCTCGACTCCCAATCGGAGGACCCGAGTTCGATTCCCGCCCAGTGCTTACTTCCGTGGACAAAATGTTTTTACCCACCACGTCCCTCCCGACCCAAGTGTATAAATGGGTACCTGGCAACGCTACAGGGTAATAATAACGGCAGGGCCCTCTGGTAGAGCAGTGGCAACATTGTAGAGGCTACCCTGGATAAAGAACACCCTATAATTATCATTACCGTTGATCTCCACCCCATAGCCCAGCAGCCCCCTCCCCCTCCCCCCCCCCCCCAAAAAAAAAAGTTCCGCGGCCCTCGATATTGATTGTGAAAAGAGTAGATGTTTCGTTTATGTGTGTGTGTGTGTGTATATATATATATATATATATATGTATATATATATATATATATATATATATATATATATATATATATACATATATATATATACATGTATATATAAATATATATATATGTATACATATATGCATATATATATATATGTGTGTATATATAATATATGCCTACATATTTGATATATGAAGAATTTGATCGCAAAAAGAGTTAACTACATTCCTGTCAATTTGACATATTTACGATCAAAGCTGCCAAAAACCAAGAAATTTATTTAAAATATGGGACATTTTCAATCATACCTTCAAGAATACTCTTTGTTATGTAACATGTTAGGTATCACTGGCAAGGTTCTATTTTGCTCTATCCTATGATGGACTCACTTTAAAGCGTTTTAAATTGGTGCTTAATCCGTTTTTGCGATCAAACCCCTCATATCATAATTGTTAGTCTCTTTACCATGTCGAGAACTTGCTGGAAGAAGAACGAGAAATCTACGGTGACCACGGTGGAGATATTCTTGACGGGACGAACCTGCCTGTCGTATTCCTTCATGAGATTTTTGATCAGCACGTGCGTGTTGTTGTCTGCCGCAGCTGCAGAGAGTATCAAAAGGAGAGGAGAGCAAAAAGAAATTGATGAGTCGTTACCATGCAACCTCCCACAGGGCGCTTTTATCGATAAAAATGCGACCTTTAAAAGGACGAGATAGGCTAAAGGTAAAATTGACGTTGGGTTTTTTAGGTTAATTCACACTGTCTTGTTTTCATATCCCAGGTGTAAACTGGTGTCCTTTATAGTTTGAGTAACGTGTGATTGATACAGTTGTGATTATCGCCATCTGAAAAGGGGGTATAGCAGAAGAAGTAATAGAAGTAGAATAGTAGTATATATAGAAATAGAAGAAGTATATATATATATATATATATATATATATATATATATATATATATATATATGTTGCAAATTCACGTATTGGCTCCAATATAGCGAAGAATCAAGAAATAAACTAGTAATGCATTATTTCGCCAATAAACTCATTCTTATTGGCGAAATAATGCATTACTAGTTTATTTCTTGATTCTTCGCTATATATATATATATATATATATATATATATATATATATATATATATATATATAACATGTAGACGAAGTGATAATCTTAGTAGCATAGTAGGTATATTCGTCATCACTCTTTATCCATTTATCATTCATTCAGATCAAAGACAAAAGTAAATATTGCATCATGCAAATTAATTTACAAAGTTAACCTTGACTGCAAAGAAACGTATAATTTCTCGCTAGATATCTAATGCGCTCTCTAATCATGTATTCCCCTACACATTCTGACGAGCGACAAAGCGGACAATGTTTTTTTTTTATGACATTGAAAATGGAAATCCTAAGAAAAATGTTTGTGATCAACGTGACAGCATTTTTTCGGAAATCACCGTCAACTTTTTAAAGCAAAATAACTGCCACCAGCATAAACAATGTGATATAGAACTATATGATGTACACAGATCAAGGCGATCATATTTCATTTCAATGTATAAAAGTTAAAGAAATTGCAGTGTAAATAGCCCCACGGTATTTATCCACGCACCCTTACGTGGTTTTCATATCAAATTTAAAGGACTCGGTAAGAGAAGTGTGGAGAGAATAGAGATGAAAATAGAGGTATTTAACTCTAACTTCAATACAGAACGTCAAATGAGCATCATGGTTTGTCAAAAAGATAATATAAGTACTAAAATCACGTCGTACCACTACACACAAACACTACTCTTTCGTTGTTGTTTTCTTAACGGTGGCCAAATGTCCACCATGTCATTTATTGTGTCATAATTGACATCGTCGCTACCCTTTGCATCAGACCAAGTGGCTTTAAATCAAGTGTAAGAATCAAACCCGAAACAAACTTTCAACCAATCAGAGTCCAGCCCATGGAACCATGTAAACCTACACGTTGGCTTTCTGTTCTTAACGTCAGTCGTCAGTGCACTGGAGTGTTACGTGCGGCTGAACCCTCGACATCCAAAGAGCGCCATCATGTCAGTGGTACAAATATCATTCTCGTTTATATCTGTAATCATGGTAATGTCTTGATGTGTGTTTGTGTGTGTGTGTGTGTGTGTGTGTGTGTGTGTGTGACTTTTAACGCAGCTATTCATGTATTTTTTCATCTATATAGGCCTTTATTCATTTTTCAGTCCGTCAATGCAGTTTAATTTATAGTTTATCGACTTGTGTTGTTTCCTCGAAGGCAGTGTTAACACGGTTAGTGGTAGTGAGTTTTGACCATATCATTATTTCGAATGAATATTCCGTGGCATCTCTCCCTGCCTCTGCCCACATAGATCAGGAAAATAATCGCGTCTATTTTTTTTTTCTGATCATATCCATTTCGGCATTGCTTCTGAATTTCCAAATCCCTCTCCTGCGTATATCCAACTTCTATCAAACGTATCAGGATGTAAGTTTAATCCAACTTTTGCCCTTACGAGAGCACCCCCTTCTCCCTCGTATTTATCATTTATATGATTACCCATCAGTATAGACTTTCCCCTCGAGGAAAATGAATATCCTAGCAAGAGAAGTTACGTCGGAAAACAACAGACTTTAAAGAGCATAACGATAGCTTTTGTTTTGAAAGCAAACATAATCATATACGTATGGTCACTCATATCTTCTCGGAACGACACTAATGAGAATCCATGACGAAGTAAACTCTGTGCGTGGGCACTATAAGCACCTCCAATATGGCAAAGTGCAGCGAGGCGGGAGAAGGGGTTCGCTAACGAGCTGTTTACAAACGGTTCAGAAAGAATTAAGAATCGCTTCATCTTCCCAGATAGACCTATAATGGGCACCACTACATGCCCATCAGTCTTGCGGTCAGCGAGAATGCCAAAACAGAAACAGAAACAGCAACAACAACAACAACAACAACAACAAAACAGATAAATGCTGATAGCCCCGTCAATGTTTTTTGAAGAAGCTTCATCAAGTCATGATCTGAAGAATTCGTGGTGAAAACTGCGTTGCGCATGACTTAACTGTGTTTGTATCGTTGCGTAAACATCACCTGTATGTAAACGTTTCATAGAAAGGGAGAGAAAGTGCATGGATATGCTGCGCATACCTCTAACCTTCCCAGAACTGGTTACAATTCGTTATTCCGAAGGTTCGTAATTCTGAAAATGAAAAAAAAAAAAAACGTTCGTTATTCCGAAGGTTCGTTCGTCTGAAAACGAAATAAGGTTCATAATTCCGTGTTTTGTTTTTCATTTTCAGACTATCGAACCTACGGAATATCGAACGACACCCTTCAGAACTACCATCTCTAACAATCGTCTCAAAGATATCTAAACTTCATAAGACATGACATTGTTGCCAACGGTACTCTCAGATATGAAATATAAACATGAATGGCGGAAAGTTCAGTCACCCTGATGATGTATTACTATGATGCCAAACCACCCTCTCAGTCATTTAAAGAAATACAAGACATGAAGCACTCCAAGAGCGTAAGCCTTAACCACGGCTATCGAGTCGACATCGCCTTTAGACTCTGCTTGCATCCTGCCAAAAATCTGGATCAGTATCATGATCAAGATCAACATATATCAATGTAAATCAACATGCATCAACAAAATAAATCAAATGAATTGAAGTGAATTGAACATGAAAAATAATTGCATGTTTTATTTGCCACAACAACGTTATCCTGAAAATAATATCAGTCGTAATCCCTTCATAACCTTTGCAGTAACAATGCTGAAAGACAGACAAACACAATGAAACGTAGACCAAACAAAACCAAGAATGTAAGTTTCATGATGCTGGTAATAATCATTAGTAACCTTTAACAAAAAATTATACACTCCATCACCAGTGGCGTATCTAGGGAAAACGGCGCCCGGGGCAAGCACGAAAATTGCGCCCCTAATTTCTGAAAAAGTGTTCAACCCCAACCCCATCCCGGTAGGGACTTTAAACAAAGTCCACATGATGCTTTTTCAAGCACTTAAAAGGGATCTTTTGAGGGTGATTTAAATGTACATGTAATGAATTTTGATAGATTTTGGCGAGCGAGCGCAGCGAGCGAGCCGAAAATGTTTATATTTCAGCTTACAAAACATGGAATTCTTGTCATTTTTTTTTGCTTACCAAATCTTACAATTCTAATCAAGATATAGTGACAGCCTTATAGATATTGATTTATACCAAAAAACTGAGGACTTTAAAAAATACTCTATAACTTAGTGCGCGCGAGTGAGCTGAAATTTGTAACTGTCCTCGTCATCATCATGTATTGTTCTTATCTTTTTTTATATAAATTTTGGCGAGCGAGCGCAGCGAGCGAGCCGAAAATTTTTGTATTTCAGCTTACAAAACATGGAATCTTGTCATTTTTTGCTTATTAAATCTCACAATTATAGTGACAACCTTATAGATAACGATTTATACCAACAAACTGAGCGAGTGAGCCGAAATTTGTATATTTCTGCGTCATCATTACGTTTTTTTTCTTATCATTTTTTATTTTTTTTTGCGCCCCCCCTCCCCCGTATGTTCGAAACCGTTGGCGTCCTCTTTTGATCCAATCGGCGATCGCTTCAGATCGAATGAAATTGCAGTCGCTGCTCCGTGTAACATTTTTCCAGCTAAATATAAAATAACAGAGTGAACACCAATAGACATTATCATTTTGTCCGCGTCATCGTCACGTTTTGTTCTTATCTTCTCTTTTTTTTTATACAAATTTTGGCGAGCGAGCGCAGCGAGCGAGCAGAAAATTTTTGTATTTCAGCTTACAATGAAACTCTTGTCATTTTTTGCTTATTAAATCTTACAATTCTAATCAAGATATAGTGACGGCCTTATAGATAACGATTTATACCAACAAACTGAGGACTTGAAAAAATACTCTAAATTAGTACGAGCGAGTGAGCCGAAATTTGTATATTTCCGTGTCATCATTACGTTTTGTTCTTATCTTGTTTGATTTGTTGTTGTTTTTTGCGCCCCCCCCCCCCATGTTCGAAACCGTTGACGCCCTCTTTTGATCCAATTGTAGTCAGGTCGCTTAGTGAAATTACCGTTACACGGCGGATAAAAGCACCAAATTGTACATGTATAGTACATATACGTCTGAAACGCTAATAGTACATCACACTGTGACACCTCAACAGCATTTTCTATTCATAAATCGTAATATATTCAATAACCTCCATGTTTCAAATGCTTTGTTGATCACGGAATTCGAGATTGGGTTCATGTTTTTCTAGTTCCATGAAAAATCAAAAATATACAACAAATTTAAACCTCTTTTTTGTTAGTTTACTTCCTCAGATACATAAATACAGTGTTATATTTGCGACATGAAATTTTCGCACATTGGAGCTGACGGTCTTTTCGCAGCATGAAATTTCAGCGAAGTGCCACTGGCATCTAATGCATTGTTAAGAATCGCACCCATTTTGCTTTTGCGAATATTAGCTCCTCGCGAATTTGCGAAAGTTTCATGCCCGCAAAATTTTCTGCAAATTGAAATTCAGCATTTATACCATGAAAATGAAAATTTTACAGAGGGCTCCTACTCAAGTATCAATGAGTAGGTCCTGAGGGGTCATCTCTCCAAATTTGGTGCTTTTATCCGCCGTGTAACGGTAATCTCAATATTTGACATTAAGCGACCTGACTATTGGCGATCGCTTCAGAACGAATGAAATTGCAGCCTCTGCTCTGTGAAACATTTTGCCTGATAAATATAAAATGACATGTGTGAACACAATAGACACTGTCATTTTGTCATCATCACGTTTTGTTCTTACCTTCTTTTTTATATAAATTTTGGCGAGCGAGCGCAGCGAGCGAGCCGAAAATTTTTGTATTTTAGCTCACAGAACATGGAATTTTTGTGTGAACACAATAAACATTGTCATTTTGTCAGCGTCATCATCATGTTTTGTTTTTATCTTGTTTGATTTGGTTTTCTGCCCCTCCCCCCCCCCCACCATTCTCCCTCCCACTTCCGGGGCGAGTTTGTTTTTTTTTTCTTCTTCTTCTTCTTCTTCTTCTTCTTTTTCTTCTTCTTTTCTTTTTTTCTTCTTCTTCTTCGTTTTTTTTTCTTTTTTTTTTCTTCTTCTTCGTTTTTTTTTTCGTTTTTTTGCGCCCCCAAGGAGTGGCGCCCGGGGCACGTGCCCCCCTTGCCCCCCCCCCCTAGATACGCCACTGTCCATCACTGCAGAAAGTAGGGCTCTTTGTGCAAGAGTAAGTGTCAAGATTTCAAAACACACCATGTTTCAGAACATTTACACAGTGCCAGCTTTGCAACAGTATTATGGGTCAGATTGCTTCATGCACTGTCCCACGTGCACAGGTAGCACCGACTACTTAAACAACACCTATGTTTCCTAACAATACAGTAGTCTCCGCTAGATCAAGTAAAGCCGGGCAGAGCAGTTCTTACCCAGTTAAGCGGTTTACCCGATTAAGATTAACCGGATAGCATGATTTATACGTCACAGATACCACATTAACAGTCGATGTACCCTTCTTTGTAATACACGCAGCATGGTATGATATCACTACAGCCATAGCTCGTATGCTTGACACTTGTAACAGAAAGTCACACAACGTTCCTTACATAAATCCCAATCTTTTTTCTTTCACGAAATGCTTTCAAGGAAAAGGACGTGTAAAATCACATTTCTTTGGTACTGATCCAAGGGTGGCTCCCCGAGCATGGAGACTTCTCAAAATTTGTGCAGTTAGATTCCTGCATGCTGGGCATGCAGCTGGCAAGTACGTGCTGCAGGAAAGTCTGCTGCCCTCGTAGGTCAAAATAGTGACAGCAAGTTATTCCACGAACAGCCTAAAGAAAGGTTAGAGCCTCAGTGGAGCAAGCTAATCTTTTCCCCCAAGAACTATATAGCTAGACACGCGTATACTGATTAATGTGTCACTGTGTGTGTAGTTTGGGTAATGTGTAGTGCCGGTAAATTGTACAAGGGTTTGAACACGTCATGCATAATGAGTGCTTATTTTGTAGTAATACGGCGAATCAATCATACACTGCACATTTGGCATACTAAATCTCGAAGCCAAGCACGTTGTCGCCTCTCAGCACCCGAGAGTTTTTACAGAGCATAAATTTACATCTATAGTGTAAAGATTTTCTGCAAAAAAAAACCCTCAAAAAACTATGAAAACAGATCAGGTCTGTCTGGTACATTTCCACCCATTTTTACAAATGAAGTGCCTACCCGATTACCATGACATGAATCTGAGCTGTATGTTCAGCCTGGGCGCCAATTAAGCGGAGTATCCAGTGAAAAGCTGTTCCCTATTATGCGGAATCGACTGTGAAACTGATAGTGGACTTTAAAGACATGCCCTGATAGGTTTTATTGCAGTGGGTTTTGAAAAGCAAATAAGTGAGTTAGTCGTGTGAGCTTGACAACTAAGTACCCAAGCCACACACCTTCTGACACGCGCGCGGACAAGCGCCTCACACCAATACGCAATTTTATTGATCCCTTCGACGCGCCGACAGGCCTGGACGACGTGTCAACCGTCACATTTTGGTGGAGTCAAATGACGCGGCCGAGTAGATCAAAGTGCAGTGGGTCCGAGGCCCTATTCTAAACATTCCTACCTCTGCAAAAATGTCATCTGAAGCACTCGATAACATCTCCTGGTGGAAAAGGTCGCCTGAGTACTTTTCTAATATGACGAAAGAAACTTTGACAGAAGTCCCGAAAGGCTAAATACGCCGAGATTTACTATCGAGGGTAATCTTTGAAAGATCGAATCATAAATTGTTTCGAACATGACTCGTCTAGCGGATAAGAGTGTCCGCGAATCTATGATCTCACCAATAAATTGATCGCATTGGTTCTGACAAAATAAATCGTCGCTGAATTTCGATGTTCCGTAGTCATGGGCTTTCGATTTTATACCTTATGTGTGTTTATGGGACGCGCGGGTAGGGATATTATGCGCCTTTAAGGAATAGTTTTTTCCCCTCGATCCAAAGTTATTTCAGGAGCAGCTAAAAATATGTAGAGATGGGTCAGGTCACATTAACTGAAAAGTCGCACCGTGCGGTTCCCGGGGTGTAGCCCTATTAACGATCGCAAGGCGCTGTGCCTGCTGAGCTCCGAGGGAACAAATCAAGTTAGCGCCCGAGGACGAAGACAAGATGATTGTATTGTCTGATCTTTAGCGTCACAGTATTTGTCATGCATCTTTCAATTGATGTTCCGATGTGATTATTCCAATGTAAACCAGCAAGCACGCCAGTTGACGTAAGCCATGATAGCGAGGGAGGTGTACATTGCCATCCATTCGTTAACGTGCTATGCCACGTTTACGCACCCCCGACAGAGTGCAGCGTTCAGGGTACGCAGCGGAGTGCGATTTCTCTCCTACGACAACAAGCAACAAACTACACTAAAACTGATGTTAATGGTTAGATGGTTCCCAGAGTGCCATTTCTTTGTGTCTGGCTACGAATCATCGTTCTAGATAGCTGATGTTAGCTATTTCTTATCATAAAAGGATGAAGCGGATCCTACTGAAATGATTGGTTGACAGCGTACGCGTGACCAGTCATTTATTTCGCCTAACACGTAACTTTGCTTATGACTGGTCATTAGCAAAGTATAATGACCGGTCATTAGCACTTTCACGTCGTGACGGTGACGGGGCGAGATTCCATCGTTTTATTTACTGAATTTAAAACACGTACACATTTGAAATTCTTTCGACAACAAGGATCTGCGTCATCAGTTTATAAGACAAATAGTGCCCGTCATTTTTTACAGGCATCAGTACGATTACCTACACTCGGTACCTTTGAAACAGTCCCAGCGCCATCGGCTATCGCCTAAGGTGTGTTAGACTGTTCCAAAGCTATACCTTGTGTGAGTAAATCTTAAATGCCCCTCACTGATGATTATGTATTATTAGTATACTCATTTCAACTCATCGTCATTTTTTTTTTTTGGGGGGGGGGGGCGCTGGGGGTTAGAACCATGGCATTGTGGCTGAAAACTCAGTGGTTATTATTGACTAACGAACTCTCGTCGAGAACTTGATTTTTCCACACACTTTGTACAGACCCACTATACCAGGCAACGTGTGTTAAATGAACTGTTGGGAGTATCTTGTTCTTCTGCCTAACACGACTTCTTTCAAGCGAAATATCACAGATTTGCTTGAACATCGAAGTTAGTTGTCGTCTTATCATGGGTAGATGTGAATATGTTATAGCCAAAAAAGACGCCAAATCACGTACCATTCTCTAAATTATACATCACCGTGATCGATTCAGACCAGTCAATATGAAATACTATAGTCCAGTTAGCTCGTATTTACAGTTTCTATTGTATGTATTAAAATCACGAGAATCGCTAAGAGAAGGAGAGAGAGAAGGAATTACAAGAATGGAGGTCGTTAGATGAATATAATACTAAACTTTTAATTTTTCTGGAAGTTCCCTTGTAAAAATGTGTACCCAAATGTAGAAGTTCAAACCATAGTTAAGAGGGGGGAACAACGCATTGGAATTGCAATGTGGTGAAGGAGGATAAATTTCCAGTGCTGTCTGGGTGTTAGCTTGAAGATAAAGTCTTCTAGTTCAAACCCGGAGATGTATGCGACCACTGATCCCAAAAAGATAGTGAAAGGAGTCATCAGCGGTCAGGGGCGGATCCATGAATTCCGTGATAAATGGGGGAGCAATGCAGTTTATATTTCTAGTGCCATTTCCGGGTATAATCAGCTGACAAGTAAACCCCCCCCCCCAAAAAAAAGCCTTTATAACAGGTATTTTCTCGAACCACTTCCGGGATTAATCGGCTGACAAGCAAAAAAAATAAAAGGGGGGGGGCTTTTTAGGTGCGTTTTCAGGCATACTTTTCTTTAACAAATTTAAAGGAGGGGCGCGTGCACCCTTTCATTTTTTCTTTTTCTTTTTTCTTTAAAAAAGGGGGCGCGCTCGGTGCGCCCCTCCCCCCGATCTGCCACAGGTGGTCAATGATCACCATGGTACAGGCAGACGAAGGCACAAAATTATGGTCTAAAACGCAGGGATAGTTGCAGCAATAATGAGGAATATACCCCAGTCCGCTGAAAACCAAACACAAGTTACTGCACCCCCCCCCCCTTCCCCGTCTCCATTTCCTTTTCCCCAGCCGACACTTGCCGTGATCCAACTGTGTTAGGATACAGGTGATGAAACAGTATACGGGCCCGGGCAGAATCCGCCAACACACTACTCCTCCTTGAATTACCGGAAACAGTCACGTACTTGCCCCGCCGTATCGCCAGGTCTCTGTTTTCACCATGGCAGACACCACAGCGATATTGTATGTGTAGCGACGAATAAGGGGATGACTTGAAAATTGGCACCCATCCCTCTCCCCCCTTTTTTTCGTTCTCCTTGCTTACCCCCTGAAAATCCCTTCCATCTATGGTGCATGATTCTTCCCGTGAGTGCGGCACCATCCTCCTCCCTTTCTGTTCTCCAAGAGGAAGAGTCTGTTTTTTAAGTTAAAGGGAATATAGGGTACTTGATGTGACTCTGGGAATGTCTATATATAGATAGTCATAGGATTTGGAAAATCGAGTGCCACTTTCCAGCTGGAAGTACGTGCTTTACAGTTCGACAATGATGAAAGGATTTTGCGTTTATTTTGTGGTTGTTTGTCATTGGTGTGAGGCTGTTTGGCTTTTTTTTCTTTCGTCCACAAGTATTCCATACAGGTTTTAGATATGAAATGCAATTATCCATTCACCAAACTCATTACAAAGGTAAAGTAAATTCTATAGAAAATGAAAGACTCTTGACTGAGTCGTCATTATGTCATGCAAAAAGTAATATTTTTTTCTCGAGTTTCTCAATCTTATATTTCTAAAAAGTAGAACTACACCCTTTCCGAGAGTGTTTTTTTTTCCTCGTGATGATTTCAATGCCCGAACTCATAAGCATTTTAACAAAAGCCATGTTAACATATTTTCTTCAAGAGACCGAATTCCATCCACGAATAATAGCAAGTTAAATTTTTAAATTCGTCAAAGTACGCGTTTCACCAATCCAGGACTTACTCAGTTACAACTACAATATTTATCACATATGTCATATTCCAGCATGACGTGCGAATCATCTTTGCTTGGTTTTTTTTTTTTATATGTATCTCGCGGAATATATATTTAGCTCGACGCACAACTTCATCCAGGCATGCATTACGCAAGTCTTTGACAAATAAATCCAAGGATTGTGGATTACGGCAATTGGCTTCATCAGATCTCAACGTGCTTTTCAAAACAAGAAAGGAAGAAAGGAGGATAAAAGTTGGAGGCAGAGAAAATTTGAAGAGAGAGAGAGAGATTGTGTGTGTGTGTGTGTGTGTGTGTGTGTGTGTGTGTGTGTGTGTGTGTGAGAGAATAGAACGAGATGGAACGAATGACAGACTGAAATGGGAGAAAGGGTAGATGCAGACGTCTATCTGATCTTTCGGATTGCACTCTCTTTTTTTATCAATATAAGGACGAAATAGGCGGGACATAGAGTGGACTGTGCTTCGATGCTTTTTTGATCTAGGACGAGATTTAGCGCATTTACAGGGTTCGTATCTCTCGCCCAGTCCAGCCGTAAGCCCGAAACACAGGAGATCAGGACGCATGCAGCACGGCCGCTTTTTTGAAATCAACGGATAGCAAGCAGATTGCACAAGCGGTCGTCATTGCAGGCAGCTGGGACCGCGTTGATCTGTCCCACGTCAAACATTTTATTTGTCTGCACATGGTTCCAAAGAGTACATTATTTATTCGGCCACTCCTGTTCTACAGATTTTAATCATTTTAGTCGGTGTTTTTGATAAAAAGTTGTCAAATTGTTCGCTTATTTGTTTTTTACGTATGTTTTGCAATGTTAGATCAGATGCGACGTAAATTGTGGCTGGCTTTATAGTCCTTCATCATTTTCACTTGTTTTCTTTATGCAGTTTCTAATTCTGAGTCAAGCTCATTTCAACTTTGCAATGCATATCATTCAATGAATCCATAAAGAGCATCGAAATTCCGAAGGTTCGTTATTCCGAAGGTTCGTTAATCCGAAACACGCAAATTCCCTATTCCTAGAGGCTCGTTAATCCGAAAATGAAAAAGGGTTCGTTAATCCAAACATTAAAGTGGCGTTATTCCGAAGGTTCGTTATTCCGAAGATTCGTTAATCCGAAAATGAAATTCGGAACAACGAACCTTCGGAATAACGAATCTTTGGACTAAAGAGCCTTCGGAAGAACGAACCTTCGGAATAACGAGCTGTAACCATCCCAAACATAGACTCTGTATAGATTGCGATTTCTTTTCATGTTGTGTCATTGTACGCTTCTAGAAAGGCACGCCTCATTCTCGTCTTGCGCCGAATCAAGATTCAACACCAGCACGACGCTTGTGATTCAACACGTTAACATCTACGTGAGATATTCATCGAGGTTTTGCATTTATGGTTCATACATTGTACACGACATTTCCTCTTTCTTCTTTCATCCCTCTGGCGCATAGAGACACCACGGTAGTGATATGCGCTATCAAAAAGCACTGCGTTATAATTCACACACAAAGTGTATCGGGGTCGTTCGTTGACCTGTTTATAAATGCCAACGCAGGAAGAGCGAGGTCCTGACAGCTTATTTAGAATGCAGTAAATAGTTAGGAAGTCGAATGACATTCTCCTGAATGATATGTTTAAACTCAATGTAAATCAATTACCCAACAATATCAATGCAACAGTTTTAAAGGCATGATTTACCATTTGCAGATGAAACAAACAAACAAACAAACAAAAAACAACCCAGCATTAGTGCTTTAGAATAGGTTTAGAATGTGAGTTAGGAATAGAAACAACCGCTGTAAAAAAAAAAATGAATCTGTATAATCGATGTTAAGTATTGTTAAATATACAAAATGTGAACAAATAACAAAAATGTTTCTAGACTAAACCGTCTGCAGTTATGCTTTACTGAGAAAAATACTGATATCTCCTTATATTTTAGGCTTTATTACGAAATCTTATATGGTAGGATGTTTTGTGATACAACAGAGCTACACATTTTTTTTTTTAAATCACTGCTCCCAAAGGTAAACAGGACCTTTAAAGGATCTATTTGGATGAAGCATTGGTCCAATTTGTAATCGAATTTATAACATATGCATTTGCATTCAGTCATTTAAACAAATTCGTCGGATTTTTTTCTCTCGCAATACCGGCAGAAAGCAAAGAAAAGAAACGATACTAAAATGAAACTTGGTAAAAATGTTCTAGAAAATCCTGACCCATTCGTGCTCCACAGAGTTGGGCATCAAAAAACCGCAGGGCATCAGACACCAAGTTAGCGTTCATCCCGACACTGGATACCGTGCGATGTTGGTCGCGTTACATGCGCTTCGGGAAGCACCCTCATTGATTATGCGTTGGCTTCCTTGCCTAATCACCTTCCCACGTTTGTGTCTCGGGCTGTCAATGCATCACGGGGGGATTATGCCGTGGCCCGTCGAAACTCACATGGCATACAAAATATGTTCCCATCCAACTCACTTGAGAGACTCCAAAGCGACTAAAACAAACAAACAAACACACACACACACACACTATGTGAATAGATACTAAAAGGCCCACTACGTGCCATCTTTCAAGCTTCTGCTTGGAATCCTTGGATCAATTCCATCTTGAACAATGGTTATCACCTGCACGAATTCTCTTCCTGCTTGGATTTAATCATACTCACTGCTTATAAAGTGCATTTCATTTATGTATAATTGCCAACTGACTTTGGAAAAGATATGATGGAGAAGTACGTGACATGAAATGTTGGCAATTCCGTCCACATCTTATTGATTTTTTTTTTCTTGGTGAAATAACCATTACTTTTTTGTCGTATCATCCGTATTTGTGAGGAAACGCGTTTACCTAATGAATAAATGAGCGGTAATACCCACATTGAGGAGAATCTGTCGAGGTTTGACTGGTAGATGACGCTGTCTTTGGGTGAGCTATGAATGCAAATTGAAAACCTAATATCGTATCCCATTGCATTGGTATGACTATAGTAGCTTTTTTGCTGTTTTTTCTTTTGGTAGTTTTGCGTTAATCGCGTGGGTGCTCAAAGGAAGGCACACATTATGATCAAAGTGATTGATGATAAGAACTTGACATTGGGAACCTTCGATCTAGGCATCAGGACATCATTTCTGAGATGCCTAATATTCTTACCCCTTATGGAGAAATAAACTACCCGGTCGTACATCATCGGTCTGCAAACATGACCAGCAATGACTTGAGATACGCCGCTGTTATACACACAGTGCTAGTGCTGCAAGCTCTCCGGCAGACGTTTTGCGGTCAGTGAGACGCTAGTCAATGCAGGTGCTAAAAAAGACCTTATTTCCCATTGACAAGAGGACTTACTCTACGTCCACTAAGGATAAAAATTACCAAACAAAATGACCCTCATTAGTGAATTTTCTCCTTCTGCTTCTCTTTGTCTCTTTTGATGACTGTGTATTATATTATTACAATTATTATCATTTACAATTTCCTTGTGCCAGAAAAAGTATGCAATAGCGGCTATTCTTGAATTGTGTCTTCATTATTTCTTGCTCCCAGTTTAATTTCCTGTAAAATTCCACAGCCAAATTCTCTCAGTAAGCGTTTTAAAAGCGTCTTCCCACCTTCAAAGAAATGACATTCCCTTAAATATCGAGGCCTTTTGAGCCTTTTTATCGAGGCCTTCGAGAGGTTCAAGCCGCCACGACGCGTCGGCACCTTAGTTGCTTGCTCATGGAGCCTGTTAATGCTTCCTTCGTGACCGCGTGTATATTTCTAATCTAAAGCTCAGCGAGAAGTCTACACCTCACGACAAAATATGCCAAGATTTAAGGGAAGACGGGAACACATTAGTGTAAATTTGGACCTCAAAGGTCTAGATAACAGCATGAATAATGGGGCACAAACGATGTGATACAATGATAATCTTATGCGCCGTTGGAATTATACTGAATGGTGAAACGACTATAGGTTGTCGCAGATTCTTGGTAAATTTTGAATGGATCATGATGCTCCGGTATGAATCATATTTGGCCTTACGTAGAGATTAGAGAAAAACTGAACATTGAAAGTCATCTACAAGTGCATGATTCTGTGGAAACTGTTTAACCCTCGTCCATAAATCCAAGACTGCTGTGCCTCTCAGGTTTGGCGGCGTTAAAAAAAAAACCAGTCAAGCCATTGTGTTGCGAACACGGTCCCTTAATAGACGAGGCTTCGGGATGGAATGCGAATTAAGCATTCAAGCCCTCAATAATTGAGGTATTAATTACTTCTGCCGAAGCCTTAATGAACGCCTGACAAGACGAATGATAATCATGTTCCATCCCTGCAGAATAGCTGATGCCAAAATTGAAAACCGAGCGAGTTCAAGTGGGAAGCAGAGTGCCTTGAACTCCCGAGATATTTTGGAAGATCATTTCTTATCATCACCCACAGAAGGCGGTGCACAGTGAGCAGGGCGGCGCGATTTCTCTGATGTTTGAGTGTCTTGTTTTCTGACAGGAGGTGAAATCTCTTCCTATTGATTTGTTTATGGATGACTCTAATGATGCGAAAGTGCAGGCTAATTTGATCTTTCTTCCATTTAACGGATTCAGGATATAGGCAGAGAAGGGATTAATAGCCTCCCGACATTTCCGCTCAGGTGTGCTCTCAACAGTCGCCGTGTAAAAATCAATACCTGTACATCGCTCATTGAATTATTCAAATCAATCGAGAGCCAACCGTTTTTCCCAAGGCGTCACATGACATGACTGCCTAGTCACGTGATTAGCATACCACATAACAGACCACAACACGAAGGATGATATTAGCTGGCTGTTCTGTGAGAGCCTTTTTTTATTACGTTCTACGTTCTCTTCAGTTCTGATTGAAATTACACATTCTTACCATAATCAGACAATTAACAGTCGTTAGTTTTCGTATAACCATGTTGGTAATAGTTTTTCTTATGTTTTTATTGCTGATGGTATTAAGGGAGTGTTTTGGGGTGTTTATTACTTGACTGAAAAAAAAAACCGTAATCAAAACTGAAACTAAAATATTTTGCTGATTTGGTATTTTACATCAGTGTTCGTGTCACCATTAAGTCAACAATGGACGGAGAGATGATAAAAACAATGTTCAGAAAGAAAAAGAATCATAACATAGATATGATTACGTCGATATATCTATATACATACATACATATATATATATATATATATATATATATATATATATATGTATATATATATATATATATATATATATATATATATATAATATTCACTTTTACCATCCTGAGAAACATGCAAACCCATTCAAGTTGATCAAAAATGATGTATCAGTAGATGAAATAAATGTTTTACCTTAACTAGCTGGTTAAGCGTGGACGATAGTGGAGCAAAGCGCCCCACCCCCTTTTAACCCAGCCTCTTAATCCCTCCCCCCCCCCCCCCACTCTCTCTCTCTCTATCCCTTTTTCTCCCATCTCTTCCTTTCTTCAGGCCATCGATCATCAGATCGTTTGGCAATACATTCGGCTAGAGATTGATCGGCTGCGATATATCGCCTGTCTGTGTTATCGCGGGAAAGTCGATCCCCAGGGAGCGGATGACCGAGTCTGACGACTATATCAAGTTGCTATCGTCTTTATCGAGTGGGCGATATCGAGTGGCGCGTTGCACCAGCTCTTGTCTTACAGACGACAATGTTGTTTTAAATTGATTTTAACTGCTTGTACGAGCTCTTGTCTTATCGACGGCAATGTTGTTTTAGACTGATTTTCTAATTCCCATGGGTACGGAGAATACTTAAAGCCTCGATTTCAAACATCACATTTAACTGAGCGGATATGGTACTGATATCGATGAAGAAAGAAAGTCTCGTCTTATCAATGGTCTTATCATGATTATCATGATACACCTGAACCGCTAATTTATAATGATACGGTCGTAGAGCTGTAGATCGTAGTTGATTTTTCCAGAAACATTATATATACGCCGTATACATGAGCCAATGTTTCGGTCACTGGAGACAACAGATTTTCCTGATTGCAACTTGCATCAAACATATTTTGTTCTTAATGTTGTTGTTGATGCCGTTGAAATTCTCAGCATCTAATCGTTACAAAAAGTTTCTATCAAATCGGATACTGTACTGATGTTACCTCTGTTCCAGTTCACTCTTAATAGTCACGAATCCTTTTTGGTATCTTAATCTGGAGGGTATCTTTAGCAGATAACCTTGTCGCCTATTTTTGTGTGTGTGTGTGTGCTGTGCAAACATGTGCAAAAAGGCGCGCGTTAAGCGGACGCAAAGTGTTCAGATTTTTCTTTGACAGTTAAGGGAGTATCCGCGAGAAATCCTATTTCATAATTCTCATTTCTAAGAAACAAAAACATTAAAAAAATCATAATCCGAAGCCCGAGGTGCTAACGCAATATGCTCTCCGAACTGATGATTTTTCCCCTCTCGTGGTATTCCATCGAGGCTCAAACATTAACGTAAAGTCAGACACGGCAGTTTTGACACCATGATCGAAAGCCTCGTTCGAAGAGGCTCGGCGCTGTCGAAAATCGATGCATGTCATCAATCATTATATCTCCCGAAAAGCAATATCATAACCATTATGGTTTTACCGCCACAGTCTCATGACTTGACTTTGTTGATTTCTTTTCCTTCAAAAGAAGGGGGGATAGAGAAGGGAGATACAATTAGAGCTCGAATGAAAACAACATGTCCATTGCGCACGCGCGAAGTCAGACGCACACTTATCTCGATATTTTTCTCTTTCTCTTTCCTTTTTTTTTCTCTCTCTCTCTCTATGAGCTCTCTTTCCAAAGTATCCCCCGCCCTTTCTTTCTTTGTACTCACAAACTTTCAATACTTCTGTG
This sequence comes from Diadema setosum, assembly GCF_964275005.1. Classification (NCBI taxonomy): domain Eukaryota; kingdom Metazoa; phylum Echinodermata; class Echinoidea; order Diadematoida; family Diadematidae; genus Diadema; species Diadema setosum. Next base: position 17,962,736 of record NC_092702.1, read on the forward strand.
AGTATGTGCACAGCAGCAATAATGGCGGAGGTTCGTCCGGTGGTGGGTGTCAACGTCAAAGTCAGGTGCGATACTTCTGCGCTCCATCAAACCATCCTGGAGGGATTAACACTCTTATTCCACAAAGAGCAAGACATCTGAAAGACCACTGAAAGACCGTAAAAAAAATGACAGATCTCTAAATGATCTTTCAGTAGGTGCACTACATTTGCTCCTGCGACAATTGTTCCGGTCTTGTTTTCTCCAAGGACTTAGGCTAGGGGTTAAGGTTGTGATAGGGTTTGGGGTTTAGGTTGATGTGAGGACTAGGAATAGGGTTCGGATAATATTTGTGGGTAGAATTTATGTTTGACTTTTAGTAGCGTGCAGGTAAGTCAGGGGGCAATATTGTCATAGGAGCAAATGCCATGGAATCCCTTTAGTGAACTTTAAGTGATCTCCGGGGGTCTTTAATGATTCCTAAGTGATCTTTCAGTGAATATCATGGTCTCCATGGTCTAAAAAATGAAACAGTTCACCAAAGTCTTTTTGTAGTCTCTATCCTCCCTAACCCCACTCGACATAACAGAGACCCTTGAAAGACCACTTGAGAGATCCAAAATTGGCAAAATCCTTTAGCAGTCTCTAAGACAGATAAAAATAGAGTCTATGTGAAATCACTCTATAAGAAAAAAGAATCTTGAAAGACCGTTAAATGACCAAGAAGTTTTCCTTTTGGCAAATTTCTCCGAGATGTCTGAGGGACTTCGAAAATTGCCGTACGTTCACCGAGAGGCCAATAAGACTATTGACAGATCACCGAAAGATAAAAAAAGATCAAAAACACTCTCTGAGATCTTCGACAGATCAACCAAGATCCCTGAGAGACTAGTCTTTTAATGATCCCTCAATGATCTCTTAGTAATCTTTCAGTGATCTTCTCCAAAAGTGTGGCATTTTTGAGAGATTGTCGAAAGATAACTGAAATATACTGTCGTTGCGAAAATACTGTCGTTGCGAATTCGCAGAAAGACAAATTCCCGAAAGACGACCGAAAGACTATTCTGAACTTTAAAAAAAAAAATTAAGACAATGGAGACCAGAATGAGATTTACTGGAAGATCACCTAGCAATAACTAAAGACCTCGGAAATCATTAAAAGTTAACTGAAGGAATTGAGAGATCAGTCAATTTTTACGATCTCTCATTGGTCTTTCACAGGTCTTGCACAATTTGGAATGGGGGTATAAGTGATCTTTCAGTGAAATTAGTGTTCTAAAGTGTCTGGAAAAAATGAGATGGTTCAAAATAATAGTCTTTCTGCAGTTAGTCATAGATATGGTCATTCAGTAGTAGGAGTTCAACGAGCGCTCAAGGGTCTTATCAGTCTTATCTGTCTTCGACAGTCTCCCAAGAATGGCCACATTTTTGGAGAACATAACTGAAAAGATTATTGAGAGATCATCGGTGGATCATTGAAACGAGTCTGCCAGAGATCTTTCTTGATCTCTCAAAGATCTCGCGGAGAATGGTAGATGTTCTTTCAGTGATTAATAGTCTTGCTGGTCTCTCAGTAAACGTTCTGGAATCTTGGGGGTCCCAAGGAGATCTCAGAGAAATTTGCTGGAAAATTAAGTTTTGGTCCGTCAATAACCTTTCAAGGTTTGTTTGTTTGCCGCCATTCCACAAAGACGATATTTTTATCTGGTCCTAGAGACTGCTGAGGGATGTTCCCAATATTTTTGGTCTCTCAAGTGGTCCTTCAAAGGTCTCCGCTATGTGGCATGGGCGCCTTTTAGAAGTTGATGTCATACTCAAGTCGCAACGGCTCCGAACCGGTGGATATGATGTAACATGTTACAAACGCATTTATGCAACGTTGACTGATGTTATTGCAAATAGCTCTGAGCCATTTGCAGCTCACGAGGTCCTACGAAGTCCTACTCTCCAAGGTCAATGCTAAAGATCACACTGCATTCATCCGTCGCAAGGAGCAGACTGCTAACCCTGTGAAGTGGTCCACCCACGTACTCACACCAGAAAACGGGTGAATGAAGCCGACCCCTCCTGGTTCGCCCAAGGTGACGGATGATATTTATCAGTGAATGGTATCAACCAGGCACATTGTGACATACGAAGAAGGAGTCTCCCCATTCAATGACTGAGAATGTTTGTTTGCTTGTTTGTTTGTTTGTTTGTTTGTTTGTTTGTTTGTTTGTTTGTTTGTTTGTTGGTTGGTTGGTTGGTTGGGTGTCTGTTTTTAACTTTCCACATAGTCTTTTCTTGTACGGACAATGAAAACTTGCAAGTGCCTAACAATTCAGGAACGAGAACAGGTTTGTAGAGCCTGTCAACTTGAGACCTTATTAGAGTCTTTAGTCTTAAAAAAGAAAAAAAAACTAAACAAACTTATGACAACCTGTAAACATAACAACGAAAGTTTTTTTTTTTTTTCTAGCACTTCAATAGTAAAATTATTTACCTATTCTCATACTTTCACATCTGTGTATCTCATGCTTGGTCTCTGTTAAGTTTCGGTATCAAATTTGCGCAATTGCATGGGGCAGTAAACGACTTCTATCTTGCTGAAATTTCTTTCGAAATACCACCTCCCTACAAGCACAACCTCAGTTTGTAATGCGCCATTAAGTGAACCCGTCAACGTGAATTCTATTGGTCGAAAGCCGCCGAAAAGGACGCCTCATAATGGAGGTAAGCAAATATCTCTTCAGCTCTGGAAAAGAAAAGAAAATCTGTGAGAGAGCGACCTCCTTACAGGAAGAGGTTAAAGAACCAGACGACAACACAGCACAGAGCAGCCCCGCCCTAATGGTTGCGTCGTAGTCATCCGACCCAGCTCCATCATGCAGCGAGCGAGCCGTTGGGATGCCTTCTCCACGGGAAGTATGATTCTCTGATTACCCGAGTCATGTTCGATCACGTGGGATGCATTATATCTCTTCCCTTGTTGTAGAGATATTGAGAAAGAGAAAGCATGGCTTTTATTGTTAGTGTTTTAAGACTTGGAGAACTTCCAGCGCCTATTTGGTTTGTTCACTGTGTTGCATTTAATGAGAGGCGGAGGAAATCGTAAAGGAGTGTTGGGAGTTAAATCAAGTCCCATATCAATTACGTTCATCATGCCATGTGAATGAATAGTCATTCTGGGTCCTACTTTGCAGACCAATGGTGCCATCATGTGTGAGCTCTTGGATGAATGGGTTAATGCGGAGTGGTATACCATCAATCATGGTCCTGCAGCTAACATTCTATCGATCGGAAAGTGGCGACTCGGATAAACTTTCTTTTCGGTATTCATGATAAAAGAAGACCTACTTGCACATGAGTTTTCGTGGGTGTTTTGTTTTTAAGATACCAAGAAATATAGGTTAAGTACTTTACTCGAAAGCCAACGAGCTTATGCGTTCCCCCGATTATGCTGCTAGAACTGTAAAGGTAAACGTGAAGTGGGAAAGCCCATTCAATTCCTAATGCTCTTTTCTGGCTGTCGAAGAAAAGATTTGCAGTAAGATTTTCATCCCGTTATAGCTTAACTACGTCATCCCGCCTCAAACAGAGCAACGCATAGTCTGTGGGGACGATTCTTGACATTCGACACTAGGGAGGGTCCAATCTGATCTCGTCAACCCACATCTCGGCCTATCCTGGGGGGAGAAATATCTCGTTTCCTTCCCTTCGACGATTCGTCCCCGAGCCTGACTTTCAATTGCCTCGACGTTACTTATCGACTTTTAAGATTCGCACCCAACAGGGGTGCGACGACAGATTCCACTTAAGTTGCAGAATCTCTGTCAATCTGTCTATCTATCCTCTATCAATTCATCTTTCTATCTTTTTTTGTTCATTTCTCTTTGTTTCTCATTATCATCAGCTTTCTCAGTCTCTTCCACTCCACCCCCCCCCGTACCCTATATTTCCTCTTCTCTCCTCTTTAACAAATCTTTCTCCCAACGACATTTATCTCTTTCTCTCTTCATATATGTATCTCTCTCTCTCTCGTCACATTTGGTATATTTGTATTTCTACATCTCTGTGCATCGACGAGAATAAATCTGATTTACAATGACAGCCCCTCACTGCTTTCTCTATATCTCTTCTTCTCTATTTTTGTGGCTGCAGTGTGACGTATTATAATTGCAATTTGATGTTGCCGATGAATTTATGACAGCAGGAAATGCAATTTATCGCGATTCCGTGCTTGGCGCAGGCTGCGTGCGTGCCAACTTTACCACTGGGAAAGTCGAGCTAAAGAATTTCGATCATAAAAGTTCTCGAAATGCTCGTCAGTCGCAGATGGAGATGTGAAAAAAAAAATATTACGACTTCTCAGTTTGACAATTATGTCAGGTAGTATGCTTTTATGGCATACCTCTCTTTTCCCGCTTGGGATGATTTTTTTTTTCACTTCACAGGCAGCTACTGGAAAATTGACTACTTAATTGTTGTATACTCTATCATCCTGATTTGGCGATGAATCTTCTCGAAGCCAAGTGTGTCGTTTGTCTCTATCAACGTTATTTTAAGCCTACCAGAGACGCCCGTAGATAAATGTAAAACATGATTTTGGTGAATTATTGTTAACAATCTCATAAGAAATTGAATAAAGCGGGCAGCTTCATTTTTTTGGATCTAACGTCAAAGAAATATGGGTATAGAAAAAAGTGCAATATTCACATTTAACGTATTCTGATTAAATGTCTGGCCTAATTGGCTATAACAAGCTTTGCTATTGTGTTAACGATGTTTCTGCTACAGCGCATGACACGCCTTGCTCCTAAAAAGTTTTTGTTTGGCCAATTATTACCTTCTAATCGGTATATTAACACACAGGTGTGCCGCTAAAAACAGATGGAAGAGAAAGTAAGAGAGAAAAAGAGAGAGTGAGAGACAGAGATAGGGAAGAGAGGGAGAGAGGAGAGGGAGAAAGATTGAGAGAAAAAATGCACAAAATGGTAGCTATGTAACAATGCTCATTGAAATAACATTTCAGGCGCGGCGTTTTTGTTTGTTTTTTTTTGATCTGGACGTAAGCGATCTTCCCATAATTCGATTCGTCGGCCGCTTATTCCCAGGCCTTGCGGCATTTCCTTTCTACAGCTTGCCAGTCCGTCAACGTTATGGCATCAAAGGGAGGGAAGGAAAAAAAAATATAGGGAAGGGTTTGATAGGGCCACGCAACCTTAGTCAGGGGAGCAAAAGACAGACGTATATAGGCGAACGGAAAGTCTGTCCACCTTCCCCACCCCCAAAAAAAGAGTGACCAATGGGGAAAGGAAATAATTCAGACGGTATAAGTCTAATTATAGCCTTGGTGTAAGATTGGAAACCGTCTTTTTTCCTTCTTGTTCTTCTTTTTCTTTTGGATATACAACTTGGCTCTACATGGCGTAACACACTGTTACTGCCTCAATAATTCAGAGAGGCTGCCTACTATCAAAATCCCGAGTGCGTCCCCACTGTTCCCGAGTCTGGGACCCCTATTCCATTTTGGGATCTTAGGGGCTGGAAAGAATTCAACGGCAAGCTATTCGCTTTGTCACAGCAGACTACAGAAGAACAGGCAGCGTGACTACAGGGCTTTTTACACTTGCAAATTTTTGCTTAGTCCCGTACCAACGGTGGGGCTGGGGGGGGGGGAGCCTTAGCCCCACCGTTGGTACCGGACTTTCCTTAGCCCACTTTCTGTTTACACTTGTTTTTGCCAAAGAGGGCTAGCCCCACCGATAATCCCGTACTATCTGGCCCTGCAAAATAGCAGGGTTAGCACCGCAATTGCGGTGCCAAGAAAAGTGAGTGTAAACAGAACGAAAAAATAATCCGGGGCTAAGCGACGGAGACGAAGTCCGACCCCCACTGACCAATCAGAAACGAGGTAATCAAGTGCTGCCGGTGCGTGCGTGTACTTGTACAGTGCACAGCGTAATCATGAATATTCATGTGGTTTGGAAAGTACGGGACTAAGAAATACGAGTGTAAAAGGGTCATTTTTCTCCTTAGCCCAGGACAAGAGCTTAGTACGGGATTTATTGGCGAGTGTAAAAAGCTGAAAAAATTGGTACGGGACTAATGATAGAAAGTACGAGGTTAAGAAACTCAAGTGTAAAAAGGGCTTACGTGGCCAAAGATGGCCCACTTTGTCCACGAGGTGCACAGTGTGAAGACTCGGTATGGTGTAAAAGATGTTAAGTTGGCACGTTGCAATACCCCCAGATGTAATTTTCACTTTAATCACTGCCGATACGAGGAAAAATCACAGCAAAACTCTCCAGACATACCGTCCAAGTGGAAATATCGACAAGTTTGTCTTTTCTCAACGCGATCAATTCCTGAGTGGAATGATCTACCAACTATGCTCTGTGGTGAATTCTAACTCTATCGAGAAAAAAAAAATCCAAGATCTCCTTATAGGCCGTTTCGCATCAGCCTTTGAGTAGAACCACGTTCCTTCTCAAGACAAACAAACACGCAGGTCAAGTTCATCTTCGTGATAGAAGAAGATTTTGAAGATTACGAAAGAAGAAGAAGGCAAATGCATAGTATGCCAAACGTGATTTGACAGTTTGATTTCAGGTGTATGTCGGGCATACATCTATTTGGCTTCAGGCATTTCGTAATAGCGATTAAGTTCGTGATAAAACATGATTCATAAAAAGAAATGCTAATGACAAGAGCGGAAGAATCAGTAGCATTGGTAGTTGCATGGCTGCTATTAGTGGCAGTAACTCGATCAGCAGTAATTACTACTGCGTCGTAATCGTGACGAAAGTGAAACGGTTTGGTGAGCTCACTGTCCGAGTTATTCAAATCAACGCGTTAAAATATCACGTATATAGAACTTTTAAAACATTTCCTAATGCACTCAAGACGTTCCTACAGATGGAACAGCGAGTAATTGCCATGATAACCCAACTTTCGGTGATTATTATGACGCTTTCTACATAACCATGCGGGCGTGCCACATGAGTATAGTTTCGCATTCACCAGCAAAGCCGGCCCCTCTTTTTGGATCTGCAATCACTTACTATCGCCCTCTTCCCCCTCCCCTTCCCCCCCCCCCCCCTTCCAAAAAAGAAAAAAAAAAGATGAATAAATATGATATCGAATTGTAGTCCATGCACGTTTGATTCGTAAGCGAATGAGACATTTGGGAGCACTAACTTTGGCCGTCTTAATGATTAAGATCCGTCAATCTGATGAAGAACACGAGGCCAATTTCTTCTTTGGATAGCCTTGGGAATTATCTTATGGCGATTTGGGGCTGAAACTGGTCGGGTGGGGGGGAATTTGGTTTTGCACGATAATTAAAAAAGAACAAGATTGCGTTCCGACGTCCAACTTTGACATGGGCAATCCGATTTAATATTGAGACCGACATTTGATTTTTGTACGTTGACATTTAGATACAGTTTTGCTTTCTTTTTTTTATCTGGAGATGATAGATGAATGTCCGAAATGATCAGAGGCCAGTTTACAGAGAGTGGGAGAGAGAAAGAGAGAGTGTATATGTGTGTCTGTGTCTGTGCGTGTGTGCGTGTGTGTGTGTGTGTGTGTGTGTGTGTGTGTGTGTGTGTGTCTGCCAAACAGGTTATGGAAACCAAATTATGTTCAGAATGAGATAACTAGGCCTACATCATTACCTCCGCCAAGAAAGGAGGAGGTTATGCTTTTATCGGCGCTGGTTTGTTTGTTTGTTTGTCTGTTTGCAAAATAACTATAAAAATAAAACTCTGAACAAATTTGAATGAAACTTGTAAGAAAAGTTGATAAAGACACACGGATGGCATAAACAAAAGGCTTCTATATGGGAAACTGGGCGATTTTCAGCATGCGTATCTAAATGGCAGGAAATGAGCTGCTTGGCGGATATTTGCGCTCTACAAGTGCTTTCCTCGTTTTTTTTTTTTAATTCTATCATGACATCTAACTTATCACGCTGCCAAGAGAACAGTGCAGACCAACATTACCAAAGGGACGGACTTTTTTTGCAACATAACCAACTCTGTTGCCATGTGTTTTCTCACGTCCAAATACTCCTAAGTTGTTCAATGGGTTTCTTCCCTAATGCGATCGCTACTATTTTCTATGTCTTTTCTCTTTGAAAGTGTCAACTATAACCTTTTATAAGTATATCCTCTCCTTTGAGTTGCCATTATCCAACGGTTAGGTCGCGTGGTTTTGGAGTTTCATGTCTCGCAATCAAATTTGCCCTGACTGTTTGGATAATGCGCTGTGGCCGGGACGCGTAGAATGTGTATGGGACAAAAAATAATTAGGCGATCGCTTGTTTGTCGTGTTTGCATACACTTTGGATATTGGCCCAACTACCCAAATACACTTTCCCTTGAGCTGTAGGCATAAGAAACACCCTGTCCGTAAAGCTCGGCCGGGATGACGTATGCCCTGTTTGAAATGAAAACAGAAAACACGGAAAGGAGTACAATTATAGCTACGAGGGATGGTGATTAAATCATTGCATTCCATTTAGGAATAATTGGGGGTCGCGACACACAATTTGTTTCTCAGAAACAGAGAAGAGAGAGGGGCTAGATGAAATCTTGATTGTAAGAATAAATTCCGGAGCAACATGTTCCATTTCGAGTAATCGTTCAAAGTGGTTTTAATCTCCTGGAGAGACAAAAAGTAGGACCTACAGATGATGGACATTAAGTATATTTGACTTAAATAATAAACATAACAGTTTTGTGCTGTCTCACGCACATCCAATATTGTTATCTTATCTTATATTGTTATAATTACATCGAATTTAGATTAAAACAATAATGTTTATTTATCTTGAACTACTACTGCTGCTCTGCTGTTTGACTGCTTTTTCATGGAGCGTGAACAATGACGATGAAGGCCGTGTTAAAACAAAACAAAACAAAACAAAACTGCGGAGGATGAAACGTTCAATTGAAAGGAAAGGATGAACAATCATGGAAATGCATAAGGAGTCTTGTAAGAGGGCGCTGTTTAGATGGCATGATAAGCAGATAAATGAGTTGAAAGGAATCTAAATTTACTTTCACTTACAAGGCACTTTACACATGCATTGTTTTAAAACCAAAAGAACTTCAAAACACAACAATAAGAGATATTACTATGGTTTTTAAATTTTCCTCACAACGCTCATACAAGATCCTTTTTTATTTGTTTCGTATCATTTTCTTGTGTTCTCTACTTTCTCTCTCTCTCTCTCTCTCTCTCTCTCTCGATTTCCTAAGGCATGATTTGAGCGTCTTCAAGCAACAATGAAATATTTCACCTTGTTCGTGAGAGAGCTTTGTATTTTGTTGTCAAAACTATCGTTTAACAAATATTTCCAGTTTGCAAAATGTAAGCTGCTTGGTCCAGTCTGCCATCAGTGTTTTTCAAACTGTATAAAATCCAATCCAATTAAGAAAGCAAACAAAACTAAAAAGATAATTAGATTCTTGCCGAAAGTCAAAATTGTGATTAAATGGATTTGTAATCCACCGCACCCAATTTTTCCATAAAGGGAAATATTGAAGTAAACAATTTCAGAAAACGTTTACTACAGCGTGATGATATTTATCAACAAAAATAATCTTGCTAGTTACGGCATACCATTGCAATCCTTTTAAAAACGTTCACGTGCTTGACTGTTTTCCATTATCATCATCAACATCACAATCCTAAACTGAAGTCACCACAATATTGAACAGTGTGTTCCACCTGTTGACGTGAAGACCATTGTTTTGTAGTACTGATGTAGTTACTTGGCTTTTCTAGACGAGAGTATCAGTAGGAAATTTAAAAATAGTGTGTTACTTGCATTTGATGACGTTTTTTTGGTATCCTTGGGTACCAATTAGAAATCTGTCATTTTGTTGAATCATTAATTTATTTTTTTTTTCAGCGCTGTACCCTGGGCTACCAGAAAATGGGTGACAGTGATTTCTAGTGCTTTATGAAAGAAAATTTGTTGCAGCAATGAGCTCAGGAGTGCAGCAGCACCATAACATCAGTGCTCTTGTGATATCTAACTCAAATGTCACACACAGACGCTGCACCGCACTAGGCATTACCAGTTCACGGATGACGTAAACTAAGTTTAGTAATCATACAGGAGAAGATTGCGGAATAAAATGATTTCGTTTTGAATTACTGTTCAAAATTGTTATAACTTGTTTTGAAAAGATTATGAAAAAAATATAATTGTTATCGTTATTGTGATTACGGTCAAAAACTTCATGAAAACTAGGGCTGAATTGGCATCGAGATCATTATCGCCGACTGCTATAGTTGAATGCAGGAGACCATCATATTGAGAGATTAAGCTTGATGGATGGGGCCATATCGATCATCGTGGTGCATCATTTACTGATGATTTCATCCAGTTGTACCCCTACAATTCACGTACCAGACTTTCTGATAATTCTGATAATGTAGCGTCCTATCAGTATTTCCACACACACACACACAAAAAGAATGAAAGCAATTTTTACGACATCCTGCTCATCAATTCCCCCCTCCCCCTCTTCCATAACTCATTTATTCCTCACCTGGAACACACAGGGGCACGGGGGGTAACGAGAGAGCTGTTAATGCGTCCAAAAAGATGCAGCTTCCCCACCCCCCCCCCCCCCCTACAAGAAAGAAAAGAGCTTAGGGGAAATGACCGTGAAGAGAAAAGTGGGTTTCGATCGATAGGAGACACTCGAGCGAGGGCACTGCTGGGATTGGCCAATCGAATCATCCTCCACCCCTCAACAAACCAGATCATAACAAAACAAAACAAAAACCAACGATTGGCATCAAGGAGTGGAAAATTCTCTAATTAGATCACAGGGATGTTTGGAGAAAACATTATTTTCCTTGATATACCCCTTTCCACCTATGTTCCACTATCTGCCGGGATGCTGTCTAGTCTTAGCTCAAGTTTCCCGGGGCATTGCTTTCATTTTAAAGACATCCCTCATTTTTATGGCTGTAATTGAATAATTGCATTCGATGGATTTGCGACGTTTTTAAGCCACCTTTATTATCATTATTATTATTCTTTCGTTTTACTTCTACTAATCCAGTAGCTTGAAAAAGAAATGCCAGTAGTTGGCTACTTTATTTGCCGAAGGAATTATTCGTGGAAGGCAAAATTGAATGTAAGGGCGGCCATTTATATTCTCACTCTAACTGCCTTTGGGGCTAGACAACAATAATTACGGAAGATGTGAAAGGTTCGGACTTTAGATGTCACTTTGCTATCGGTAAACACGTTAGCTTGATAGAGTCGCTTGCAATTAGAGGAGCAACAAAGAAAAAAACGATTAAAAAATAAAATCGTGAGGTATTCCCTCATTTTTGTCAGATTTCGAGAATCTTCGGTTTTCAAAGTAATATTCGTGTCGCAATCTGATTTCACAGATTACCTATAAAAAGATCACAATCTCCTGTGTGCTTTCTTGCATCCAAACTTTTAAAAGAATGTAGGGGATTTGTTTTGAGGAGAGAGAATATTCAAAAAGCCTTTTTTTTTTACTCACCGTGAATAGATCGTTTGCTCGATATGTATCATAATGAATGCCGCGTGAAAGAAGGAACTATACAAACAGCCTGTAATTTGAACCCGCGGCACCTACTGTATGCGAAATTACTTACGGAGAGTAACAACAAAAACGAAAACCTCCGTATCCACGTTTTGCTTCTGTCTTAAGGCGCATCTAGTTGCTATTTCCCTAATCGTTTCGATGGTAGGTTTCGGAAATGAAAATGGGACAAACTACAAATCATTTTAAAGCTTAGAGTTTAATGATTTTTTGTGTCGTTTGTAGCTCGGTCGGTGACGGGTCAAATTTGTTTTTCTTGTGAATGCAGACAGTATCTAGCAAATGACGTTTTAGTTGTAACATATCTTCTCGTCCCCAGTACTGTTAAGATGATAACATTTCTGTCGCCACTACAGCTGGCTTGGTACGAAACGTTACAGCGAAAATTGAAAATGAAAGGCGACTGAAAGAAGGTCATTAATCATCTCTTCACACGATAACATGAAACCAGCTTTGACAGAGACTAATACTTGCTTATTGGGCTCGCTTCCAAGAAAGAAAGGGCTCTGCAAGAAAGCAAGGCATAACGCCCTCATTAGCTATGATGCCGGCAGGTTTGTTAAAGGAAATCAGACTTCCTCGGAAACTGACTCTTCTGCGGGGCAACTCGGGGTGGCGCTCTTGTCTCTTTTCATGAATTTCAGCGAATAACTCCTTGGTACCCAGCACCAAGGGAGTGTAAGCACGGTTATTTCTTTAATCGGTTTCGGTCCACATCTGTCCTAATTTGCTATTTCTAATTGAGGACGCGGCGGTATCACTGTCTTGCGTTGAAAAAGAGTGTCAATTATGAACTCTGTTTCCTAGTTGATGGGGCATTTAAACCTAAAGTTGAATGTCAAATGGAAAGGGGGGTCCCTATCACTGTTGCCTTGATTTCATTAGCAGCTAAGTGAATTCGGCACCGCGTTTAAACCGTCCTGAGGAGGAAAGCTGTTTGACTTGACTGAGTTTCGAGCCAATTTGCAATTCATCACAAATTTTCCGTCTGCCGAGTATCCAATCCATATACGAAGCAGTTGCGTGACCATAAATAAACCCAGGCCAAGCAGAAACATGCAAGGCGGGATAATGCTAGATATACTCCCAATCACAACACACCGTGAAGTGAACGTCAAAGTAAACGGGATTTCGCATGAATACATTTAGACTAAAAGCGACAATACCATCAACTATTACCGCCAACGGCCTGATACTGATTTGCACTTTAAAATCATCCATAACTGTGGCTAAAGCAAACATTATAGTGGTAATACGTTTTTGAGATTAATCATTACTAATGATTACTATGTTTACATCGGGGGGAAGAAATTCCAATGTTTGCATAAACCTCCTCATATTTGTCATTGTATATACTACCTCGGCCTTGTAGATTTTCTCTTTACAGATTATTTTCATGATGAAAATTCTTCCCATGGCACTTTCCTCTTCCTCCTTTCCCCCTCTCTTCCCACTCATCTATTAATCGATCCATCAAATTACTTATCTCTCCATCAATCAATCTATCTATCTTTCCTCCTCCATCCCTATCTCTCTCTCTCTCTCAAAAAGAGATAGAGAGGGTAAGTGAAAGATAGTCAGGTGAAAACGAGACAGATATAGACTGACACAGAGAGAGAGAGAGAACATTATCGTAACGGGGCTCTTCCAAAAGTGGAATACCGGAGAAAAGTGGTTTTCATCGTCAAGTATACAGTAAAAGAAGCAAACCTTGCTCTGTCATTAAAAAAAAAAAAAAAATTCCAAAGTTTTCGTGCCAGGGTCTAACTGTATTATAGCCCGTCATGCCTTGCTTGCATTCGACATTCCATCTTAAGGCACACAGTGCTGGAGATAGATGACCCATCATTTTATATTTTCTTCATGCTTTCCAACCCACATCTTTCTCGAAATGATGAATGAGAGTTGGAGGATGTGGCATTCATGTTGCCAAGACGATGCAGGAGGAGAGAGGGGAAAAAACAGAGCGTGCGGATATTGATGCAATTTTCATGTCATTGATTCCATTGAATTAACCCCCAGGCTATAGCGACACTGTGTTTTTCCCCTGGTGGCTCTTCATTCTGTGCATGTCATCTATTTCCAACATTCGCCGCCTCAGGTTCCAAGTCGTCAACTGTTTGTCGACGTCGTCATTGTCGTCGTTGTGGTTGTTGTTGTTGTTGTTGTTGTTGCCGCTGTTGTTGTTGTTATTGTTGTTGTTGTTGTTGTTGCTGCTGTTGCTGCTGCTACTGTTGTTGTTGTTGTTGCTCCTTTCAGTAAAGTCTGAGAGGGTGACTTTCAAATCAGGGATTGCTTGTTTGGAGACTAACCAGAAAGGGGGGGGATGAGCATTCCAATTTTTTTTCTAACCGTCGCTGTAGCGTTTGCACGCTTCTTGTTTGGTTGCTTGAGTTGAACTGCTGCTGTCCTTGTCTTCTCCCCTCCTCCCCAACCCCTCCCCTCCCCCTCTCCTCCCCCTCCCCACCCCCTTGGTTGTTGTCTTTGTTTTCTTCTGTTTGTTTACAAGATGTGCGTGCTGGAGGCATGGGACTCTAGAATAGCATTGCTTGTTGGTTGCTCACATGATATGACAAGAGCTAAAGCGCAATTCCACACCATGTACAATTTCGACTAAAACCAGACTAAATAAAAATACAATTTTTCATGATAGCGCTCGGGAAGCCAATCAACATTGAGTATTGCAGAGGTAATTGTGGTAACCTAATGCCACTTTCTGTACTTCGCATATTACGTAATAAATATCTTATGAGACAGACCACAAAAAAAAAAAAGCTGCAGCAGAGAATGATTTGTAAATGGTTCTCCTGCGCCGTCACCAGTGCCACTCCATCGAATACACAAGGCATCATCCTCATTATCACACGCAAGTATGTGCCTGATCAAAAAGAAAGTGGGTCGCACGGCGTATCGGACCGAATCCATTGCTCGATTTAAGCCGCAGCTAGAATAAGTCTAGGGAATCTGGCTATTTATGAAAAAAAGGATCTCCTGTGCTCATGGCGCCTTTAATGACACACTCGCGGATGTTGCCGTGTGTGCGCGCGCTCGATCATCCAAGATGAACATAAATACTAAGAGCGCTTCAAAAGTCGTCGAAGAACAAAAGTCCCGCGCCGTCTCTCTATAGGCTTCGTTGAAATGGTTTGAACAATATTTGCACATACCTCCTTGTGGATCTGCCGTCGAGCGACGCTGCCGTCGTTTAAGAGTGTAAACATTTTTTTTTTGTCAGTCGTTAAAGCAGACACTCCCACACACTTTCTCTCTCTCTTCGCTTTTCGTGTAGTTCAGTCTTTGACTGTCAAGGCGTTGACAAGATGAATTAGTTGGACTCCGCTCTGTGATTCGTCTTGGAGGCCTGAATGATATTTATTCACAGGTTCCTGTCATTAGTATCAAATATTCGATCACTGACCACCGTGGAAGCAGCCACTTGCGAAGGTATTTAATGAGAATTACTTTTACAAGCATAGACGAACATTAACATGGACATTCGCCTTGTACCAACAGAAAATGTTACACGTAAGATAAAGATACCAAGACATCTATCGACCTTATTAGTGAAGAACAGCACAGTGTTATTCAGAGACGATCGGAAAGGAGCATTTCTTCACACATTCAAACAGAGGAAGCAGAGTATAACATTGCGTATGAACATTAAGCAAACCCACTTTTCTTGACTTCCCACAGTTTGTGAACAAAATAACCATATCGTGCTTCA
The DNA here is from genome assembly GCF_964275005.1 of Diadema setosum. Taxonomy (NCBI): domain Eukaryota; kingdom Metazoa; phylum Echinodermata; class Echinoidea; order Diadematoida; family Diadematidae; genus Diadema; species Diadema setosum. The sequence goes on from NC_092702.1 coordinate 17,978,027, forward strand.
TGTGCGCATAAAAGGCACGATCCACGCAATGTCGATTAAGACTGTAGACGATATGCGTTCTGCTTCCTGCATACACCGGCCCGCCAGGAAGAGGGAGCGCATATAGATCTCTCCCCATGCTGGTAACGGCAGATAGAAAAGGTCAGGATTAAATCGAATTAGCCGATCCGCCATGTCATGAGCTCTTTTACACCGTGCGTGTACCCTTAGAACCGCAGCGATCCCGGAGCACCCTAAAACTGTCATTTCTCCTCAGACAGTGAGAGGATGATTCTCGCATAATCTTCATTTCCGATCATTCTTTCCCATGCTTTTTTTCCCTATACTTGACAATCGCTCTAATACTTTGATCCTTTCGTTCTCCTTAATTTTGATTGATTCTCCATGATATTTCTACAATTAATCCTCTCCGCCCATATTTTCCCATTGGTACATCTATATTTTTGTTGTTGCTGTTGTTTTCCCATTGCCCTATTACAATTAATTATCTCCAATTGTTAGCCAACGCTTGTTCGAACCAGTATTTGTTTCCATTTTAAGTTCTCTCTTCCGCGTAGACTTTAAAACCTACCATTACATTTCCTCCTCTTACCCTAAAAAAAATAATTATCTCATCCAAAATGGTCGAAGATTTAACTCAGCAAATCTATATTAAAACAATATGGCATTTGTCTGTGTGCTAGTTCTGTGTGTTTATGCGTATGTGCATTGCTTAAGGAAATAACAGTGCTTACAAAAGTACAATTAGTTTCAATAGTTGCCAAACAATTCTTTAAATACCCCTATTTTTCAGAGCCGCATCTAAATCATCACAACCCTGTGGCCACACAATCGTGACATAATAGACTAGACTCAAAATGTCGGGGAATTTATCGATCATTCGCCAAGGAAGCGCTATTTATAGATTTTTTTTTTTTAATTTACAAATCAAGGCAAGGAATTTTAATTACTGAACCCCCACATGCCACCTAACAAAATAAGGGTGTGTATGCCATGTTGGCAGTAATAACATCATTAATTCAGCAAGTGTGAAAAAAAGAGAAGAATTCGATTGGATCTGAGAGAGAGGGTGTTGACGTCACACCAGCAAGACATAGGGAGTGTAATACATGCGGTTGGTGAGATGAGCCTGTCAGGTGCCGGACGTGACGGGCTGGCCAAAACGTCGATTTATTTGCACTTAAGGGAACCAGTGGTCAGCAAACGATCGAAAAAGGGGGGAACAAGTTCTTTCTCCTGTTTTTTTTATTTTGATTTTATTTTGATTTTTTTTTTGGGGGGTGGTTCTATTGGCAAGTGAAATGGAGAGAGCGTCATCACAAGGAACACGCCCTTAATCTGAAGAATACCAATCAAAAAGCATCCCTTTACTTTAATTGAGATATATATTCTATACCAAAGATACCCTCCCTTGAAGTCCAGCTTTTCAGATCTATTCTTGTTGGTTCTATGTAGCCGCCCATGTCACGTGGCTTTGTCAGTGCAAAGGTGGTTGCCTCTAGATTGTTTACGATCATTTTTTTCTTTTTTTTCAGGGTGACCTTGAGCCTACGAGCTCAATTAGGTATGCCTATAAGCTAATGGTTTTTAAGCAGCTTAATTTATACATTCACATAATCAAATATTTGCAAGTGAATACTATGCGTTTAATATCAATCCCTAAATCCATTAAGGGAAACGCACGCAATACAAGACACACAACACACACATACATGATACTGCACAAAGCACACAAACCATACACGTCTATTTTTTTTTTGATCCTCTGTTTTGTTCAATTATGTAGTAGAGTATTCTTACGTTTCGCCTCACAACCATTTACATTATCTATGTGAGAAATGATATTGCTTTGTGATAGATGAAAGTTGCCTCATCCATTAAAATTAATTCACCAATCTTCCACAGTAATCCCTACCAACCAACACCCATTCAATGGCGAATAGATCTTCGTTTCATTAGTTACGGCAATGAAAACCCAAGGGTGGATCCAACCCCCCCCCCCCCCCATTATTTTCTTTTACATATATATTTAACACCTCTTGCGAGGACTTGCCACTCATCACCTTGCAGCAGCCAGCCTATCTATGGGCAAGCTATATAGGTGATATCTCTCCCCTTCGTGGGTCAGTCCAACCTGTTAATCGCACCCCATTCCCACCCTCTTTTAAACCCCTTATTCGATACAATTACCCCCCAGAGAGCAAGTCAACAGCTTGTCGTCCGCCAATTGTCAGGCTTAGCACGTTACGCAGTATTTCCGGGCCATTTTTCCGAGGTACGCACATTCCAAATTCTAAAGCTGCATAGAATTCCTATTCACGCGGCACGTAACCTGGCATTGTCCGTTCTTTAAGCATCCGATTGATCTTTGTTAGATGTCAACGTATTGGGATGGCTTTGGTACATTAAAGTGTTGACCCCACTACGTATCGTAATGCGTCGTGGATTACACTGCTGAAAGCATTATATTTCGTGCAAGTGTTCTTTGGATTATATACAAGCAAAACGAACACACACACACACACACACACACACACACACATGCACACGCACACGTACGTGCGTGTGCGTTCGTATGCATTTGCAATCTCTTCAGAGAGGAGATTGTACATAGTGTCAAGACGCTAACGAAGATTTTTGGATAATACGCGATTGATGAGCCGCAACTGCATACATGTTGCCCCTAGTTACAATTAGCCCACTTCTGTTGCAGGCATTTCCATTAGGGTGATGAAAGTTGTAACCGCGTAATAACGAGATTGCTTCCAACGTGACTAATAAAACGTTGTATTTTCGGTTCGCTGCAAGCCTGCAATATATTATATTCATATCTTTTCTAAGTAGATGCTGCTGTCGTGTTGCACTAATGACAATAATCTAAGATATGATAGTGAAAAGTTTCTTATTCTAGAAGCCTTACTGTTGCGTCCTCGACCCTACCTCGCCTTAAACACATAGAGAATTCTAATATTAAAGGGTCATGTCATGCACCCTTTGCTGGCGCTTTCAACGTGCATTTCTTGCATTCATATTTAGACTAATGCTTATATTTTCCCTTTCGTGTTTGCGATCATTTCACTTTTTCTACATGAAAGATCAAGGTACCAAAGCATCATTCCATTCGAAAGTATGAACGTATGTATGTGTGCTAGAGTGCAAAGGGAAAACTTTATGGGTGATCTTTTTATCCTTAACAAACTTATGATCAAATGATTGTAACAGTATAAACATTTTTTTTTTTTACAATGCCTCATCATAACAGATATATATATATATATATATATATATATATATATACACACATATATGATTGAAAGTGAATACTGTTAGGTCCAGATCTTTAAGCTTATCTATAATTTTCTTATTTCCAAGTTGTATAATTCATCTTTTTTTTTCACTTAACAAACATTTTTTTCTAAGTCATGAAATACCAAGGAGGTGATCGCTTAGCACACAACTTGTCACATTACTAATGCGTGCACTGACAAATTTTACAGCAACATCCAATTCTGGTCGTGATCGAAAGTTCCACGTCACGACGCAAGAAATTCGAGATATACTGAAGCCACTGCAACTACAAGAAAGTAAGGCTGTGTTAAAGAATAATTCTTTCTGCGATCTGCATTTTGGTGACTTGTGACATACTTGCGCTTCTCTCAGTGCATGCACGGGCCTTTGTAATTTAATCGCGACAATAGCTTATCGACGATGACTTTTGTACGGCCCCACGGACAACCAGCAAAGCAAAGCCATATCTAAGATACAATCTGTGGTTTGAACAACATTAGCATTTAGCTCGTATAGACAGACAACCGGGCTTCAACTTTGTGCACCATTTTCCCCCATGCAAATGCGTCAGTAAGTGTACGTCACCTGACCCGAGGAAGGGAGATATGAATCTCCCCTAGCTGTTGTTCCACGTCACTGATCTGTCCTTGAACCAGAATGTCTCTCTCGAACAACACTATCGAGAGATGCGATGATATGACAAAGCTGACATTATTTCTTAAAGGGTATATGGTTTATGACTATTGAAATAGCACACGGCATTCTAACAATTGCGGGGTTTTGCCTCGTTGCTGATGTTGGGTTTACGCTAAATTGATAAACAGCTTTCGTGGGAGGAATTGCCATTCCTTTGGTTTGGGGCAAAATGTACGTCATTTGTTTCAGTTTTAACGGTTATTGCACCCTTTCTCCTCTAGCTATATATCTATATCTCTCTCTTCTTCCTTTCGTTTTTTTCTCTCTTTCTCTGCATTTCTCTCTACATCTCTATTGTCTTTTTGCCCTTTTAATGTTTATTTTGCATTTACCCTGCAAATGTCTTATTCCTTTTCCTATTCTTCTTATCTGTTATCTTCCTTCGCCCATCTTCCCACAATGTTGGGTTAAGTTTTGTTTTGTTTTGTTTTGTTTTGTTTTGTTTCGTTTTGTTTTGTTTTGTTTTGTTTCGTTTTGTTTTATTTTGTTTTGGTTCGGTTTGGTTTGGTTTAGTTTGGTTTTTGCTCTTGTTTTTTCATCCTCCCGTTGATTTTTTTTTTTTCACAGGCAAGCTGCAAGCATGAAGAGCCTGTAAAGCTTGCTTGTACGATAGGTTGGTGTGGATTGGCATTGAGAAGAAGGCAAAAAAAAAGGTGCCTCCACTGATGTCTATAGCTACATTTCCTGCATCGTTCTCGATCCAATTCTAGTTTTGCGGAGAAAGTGTTCTTGACTCTTGAACCTGCGAATTTTCGAGTTCGATTCCCGCCATGTGCGTTCATTTAGTCAGATTGCTTTACATAAACGGTGTTCCTCGTAACCCAGATGTAACAATGAGTATCTAGAAGTGCACGGTGAACTATTATTGGCTGTAGCGCTCAGTGATAACATCAAGGAGTCTACCCCACCTTTGAAAGCAGTATTTCTTCTTTACGAAAAAAAAAGATGATTATGATATCAATACCATACTTTTTCTTTAAAACTAAATGAGGAGTTGTAAGAAAATATGTTTTATTCCTTAAGCCATGATTATGAAAATTATGAGTTTTGTATTTGTATTTGTTTCTGCTTGCTAAAAAACCACCACCACCACCACCACCCTCATCATCATCATCATCACCTTCATCATCATCATATTCCATCATCATCATCATCATCATCATCATCATCATCATCATCATCATCATCATCATCATCATCATGTTAAGTTGCCAGGCTGGCTCCTAGGGTCTTATATCGAGGATGCACTCGGGTTTACTCTTAGAGACTGTCGGCGATTCCAGCCATCCTCTATCAACATAAATGAAGACATGACTTGCGGACCGCAGGAGACCATAACTTAATACGTTTTGATCCCCTGTTTTCTCTTTCGTTACGGAGATTCGCTTAATTCATTCCAATCCACATCAATCCTCTAACGTGTGTGGCTTTACGATTCGTCCGTGTGTGATGATGTTCGTGAGTATTTTGTCACTGTGTGCAAAAGCATACATGTGTTTGTGTGTGTGTGTATGTGTGTGTGTGTGTGTGTGTGTGTGCAGTGCGCACGTATTTTGCGTATATCTTTGCTCATGCATCTGCCTGTTTGTTCGAGCAAAGGGTGGTCCCATCGTGCATTTTGTTTACAGCGTACAATGACGTAATGCGCCCCTCCCTGACTCCTATGGAAGCTCGTACAAACATGGAAATAATTCCCATATATTTATGGAGTAATGCTTTAGATTAATGCTTCCCAAAACAAGCAAATACCAAGTCGCTTACCCCGGTCCCATCTGGACCTGTCTCAACTTCAAATGTATTAAGAAGAGCGTGAAGCCTCACGTGAGACCGATGTTTGAGTGACAGAGATGTTTTTAAACCCAAACGGTCATTAACGTCAATTACGGAATGTTATCACTGCAACGTGCATTGCGCCAGAGCGGCGCGCTGGGTGCATAGGAATGCAACTCTCTCTCTCTCTCTCTCTCTCCCTCTCTCCCTCTCTGCCACAAGCACACACACAAACACACATACACTCATCAACTCTCTCTTCACTCTCACTACAATACGTACCACCTTCCACCGGCAATTCTCATGATGACTGTGTAATGATGTTGGCTCCGACATTGACTGACATACAATAGCTCTCAGGTCCATTACGTGAAACCCTAATGTCAATCACTGAGTGCAGAGTCAATTCAAGTATTGGTCACTTGGGTTCACTGCCTACTAGTCTCGCCTCCAGCGTGATTGCTTTACCTTTTTTTCCTGCATTTTTTTTTCTGAGGGGGGAGGGGCATGGGTTGACTCTCGCTTTGCAAAAAAGGTCTGAATATAATTGGATTGATCAATGCACACGTAGGATTGGTCTCTATATACCATGCTTCAACTGTGACGACAGCGTATCTGTTGTGTTACAAAATGCGCTTCTCTTGTAGAGTTGTGCATAAAATGTTCTTTCGAACATGTTTTTTTTTAATGTAAAGTACGACATTTAAAACTTCATATCGCGTACACAACAAGAAGTCCGCGTTTTCTCAAACACTACTTCCATTAAGGTGTCTAGAAAATTGTATTGTTTATCTCTCTCTCTCTCTCTCTCTCTCTTAGTGCGCTTCTATATCTTCTCTTCTTTTCAACACATGCCAAAACATAATAATAAACACACACATACACACACACATACACACATTGATATTATGCATATTCATACATATAATACATGTGAATAAAATATATACACATATATCGAAGGACGCAAGGAGAGAAAGAGATAGAGATTTGATAGAACATATCGATAATTATTTCTGTCACGTTTACTTTATTTTCTTTTTCAGATTCGTAATCTTTGTATTCACTGTCTATCGTGATGTCATCAATGTATCTTGTTTTAAGGTGGTTCCAAGGGGTATCCTTCTTCAGTATGTGAAACGTGACAGGAATGCTGTTAGGCCCTCTATTGGACGTATTAAACAGCTAATGTAAGAGGAAGGCGCTGCTGAAAATCTAAAATCGAGATCCCTTAGTTTCGTCTTCTATCGTAGCTTACCATGTGGTGTCCTTTAAAACAGTTAACAATCAATTTTCTGAAACGTCGTGTTGTCAGCTTTGGAGGTCTCTCAGAAGAAATAAAGGTTACAAACTTTTTTCTTTGTTTCAATAACGTTTTATGGATAATTTTAACTCCATCTTTCTTTTCATTACAGAGACGGTTGTAAAGCTTCCGTATCTTCTTTCTTTTCCTCTTTTTTCCTACTCTTTTTTTTAATTGCTAATCACTGTCAATGTTCTAAGTTATTATTGTATTATTGTTGTATTATAGAAATTACAATGATGCTAATCATCATTACAGTTATCATCAATTCTAATGTTCTTATTAGTAGTAGTTGCATTATCTTACTCATCACTATTACGATTCTTGTTATCATTATTCTAATCATCATTACTATGATCATTGTTATTAGAATTATCATTTGCCTGATTATCATTATCTTCATTATGATTATAATTATTATCGTCAGCTTATGTTTCCTCAATATTTCTGTACAAGGTCAAGTATCATTTTATCTTCACTTACAATATCATGCCCAAAACATCTGTGCCAAATATATATCAGCGTTCAACGGTTGTTCAGCTCAGCCCTATGTCTACATCGGCCGCTTCTGTACAGCGATCGCAGACTGCCAGCAGGGTTGGCGGCGGGTCGAACGGAGCGCGCTAGGAAGGCCAGAATTGAGTTAGATCCTGATGAAGATTCGGCTAATCCACTTATGATTGACTTTCTTTCATGCCTTGCACACTACTTGCCAGTCCCCAGACAGAGCAAATCCATAGCTTGATAAAATACACTTTCGCCTTTTTGATCCAACATCGTTCGGAGGAAATATTTTTTGTGTGTCTGCATCCATACGGCCAGGCTGACGTATTATAGATATAGCTTTGCTGTTCACGTTAATCAATCCCTGTTTGAAATGCGTCTCGTTTACGAGACGTGGCATGGAACATAAATGAAATAAAAGTAATTTTGTGGAATCCTATCTCTTCTCATAACTTATCATGAATGTTAAACAACAAGTTTGTTTGTTTTTTTGCAGCATTTGATTTTTTTTTTTATCAGTAAGAGGCACATCCATCAAAAATGATATCATGCTTCGTCAACTTATGCACCGCTTCTCAAACACCTTTCTATTCATGCACAACACATACATACGAGCATCTTATCTAAACATCCATGTATTTATGTATATATGTATATATATATATATAATATATTATATATAAAGATATCATATTGAATATAGTAAATTCTTTTTAGAATATCTCCTTTTCTCTGTAATTAATATGGCTTCTGTTAATGACGACGCTGCATATCGTTCTGCTTCTTATTGTATGAGAGGGGAAAAAAAGAAACTGTCGCCTGATCTGCTACATTGTACGAAACGTCCCCAGACGACCCTGTGCAATTTTTTGCCTAGCAGTTCAAAACGAACTGAACGCACATGTGGTTAAAAACGGAAAACAGAAATTATTGCTGAAATGACGCTTTTTTTCCTTTTTTTCCACATTCCGACTTTGCTGACCTTCAGGTGAGCGACAAGGTCATTGTGGAGGTCACGAGGCGGACCAGTGATGGCCGGGGGTAATCGATGCGAAGCCGTCAGACGACCCATTGTGACACGGGATGAGACAGGTGGCTAGCATCCTCTCCTCATTTCACGCACGTGTCACGGCGGTGACGACTCCCGTCAACCAATAATAACGCTGATCGATGCCCCTTCTATCCGTTCTGTTTTTATATCAATTTTGTCTACCTCCACGTCTCTTTTATAGTCACACACACACGCACACGCACAAACGCACAAACGCACTCACACGAGCATGCGCGTGCACTTACGCACACACATGCAAACTACTAATAGGTACTTGTGGGAGTACCACGTTGTTTTCTCCCATAGACAAATACTCCCGCAATGTCATTTTTACCCCCATAGTGCTTGACCAAACAAAACGAAACATAGATGGAGCCCCCACAGTGTACCTGTAATTGCTCGTCCACAATAACACACTCAACCCCATCTACACACGCACACACAAACACATTCATACACGAGCTCACTCACTCCTTTTGGTTCTTACGCGTGCATTGGTGATCATTCAATTTTTATTCCAAAATTCTTCAACCAGCAAGAATATCAGCGTCCTTGCCCTTTCATGGGATGATAGATTTCTGGATGGGGAATCTAAACAGTGCTGTCACGCTTGAGCAGTGACATGAAGTGCCACGATTTCGTGAACACAATCGGGTAATTTACGTAGGGGAGTAAATGATTACCACAAGAAAAAGAACAACAACGAAATGGGCGTCAGTAAAGTTGAAAACACCAACCCTGGACTTCTTATCGTCTTTTAGGTTTATGTGCTCAATAAATATGTTTAACAGCTATCCGATTTTTAGTGATATTGTCGCATAATCTTGATAGCTGGTGATCTATACAACAAATCTATTCGCCATCTTTTCCGTCCTCAGTGATCATTTCTATCACATTTTCATTTTTTACCGAATACAAGTTTACTGATATTGGTAACAACTGCATATAAGTAATGCTTTTAAGCTTGGATGATTGTGCCATCAGGTTACAACTCATTAGTTCTTGTCCAAAAGTATCATGAAAATCACAAGTTTGTTTGACGTTAGCCCTTTTCCCTTTAAGCGATCAAATGGTGAAGGATGTCGGACACACACAAAACAAGCCAAAAGAACTATGCAAATTATAATAGTTTTTATTGTGAGTTCATTGAAAGTAGGAAAGAATAGTAAAGATTCGCATAATATGGTCGAATGGAAGAATGATAACGTTAAGATATCATTAATCTATACTCAATTCATATGTAGGGTAGTTCCTAGTATTACTAATTCTTGAAAACGCGCACAATTTTACAAGTCTTCAACGTTCTTACTCCAGGTTCCATCTTCGCGAAGCCTTTACCAATCTGTTTAATTTGTAAAAACCAACTTGAAGATGCTGTAGAATTACATATAAAGGGGAAAAAACAGACGCAGGTGACACATCTGGAAACTGTATCTTTATATATCGTGTATTCTTTTGTCTTTTTTTCTTTGCGTGAGTGATGATGTCATGATTCCTCTTTGCCATTTTTGCAAACCGATGAAGAAAAAATATAGTGACTTCGCATGTAGAAAATTCGAATATATAGTGTCAGTCTGCTCTACGTTCTTAATTCTATATACGGCATTCATAAAATACGTGTAAGAAGTAATAAAGTAGAACAATATCGTCCAGAGTGATGATGTCATGATTCTTCTTTGCCATTTTTGCAAACCGATGAAGAAAAAAAAAAAATAGTGACTTCGCATGTAGAAAATTCGAATGTATAGTGTCAGTCTGCTCTACGTTCTTAATTCGTTCTTAATTCGTGGTATATCGAAATTGCTATATACACCAAGTACCACGATTTTATCTGAAAACGTTCTGCCTACAGTCCATATTAGAGTCAATCAACGAGTTACTGTTACCACCGTCGGCATGTCAATTCTCTGATATTTCTTCATTGAAGAACAGTGTAGCTGGTGTTCGTTTTGTAAGAGTTTCATTGATTTATGCTTTATTTTTAGTTTTTGCATACACCTGTTACGGTAGATATGGCTGGGCATATGAATTTTGCTTGCCCCTTGCCTCTGTGTTCATATATCTGTCTATCCATATATTTAGCTGTAGGCAGCTTGGCTTCATCTCTATCTCTTTTCTAATCTATTCATCTCTTCTCTCTCTCCTTCTATCTGTCCTTCAATCCATCTTTTCCGCTCTTCCTGTCTTGTCTGTTGGTCGTTCATCTTGTTGTCTGTGATCGCTAGTACAGAAATAAAAACACATTTGATTATTTGCTTTGCGGGTACCGTTAACAATATTGTCCAGAGTGATGATGTCATGATTCTTCTTTGCCATTTTTGCAAACCGATGAAGAAAAAAAAAATATAGTGACTTCGCATGTAGAAAATTCGAATGTATAGTGTCAGTCTGCTCTACGTTCTTAATTCTATATATACGGCATTCATAAAATACGTGTAAGAAGTAATAAAGTAGAACAATGCAAGTACTCAACCATGTAACAAGTATCTCATTCGTAAAACGGAGAATGGATATTAGACGCTAGTGGTTATTTACTGCCAGGCGAAGAGTGATGAGTGTTACATAATTGATTATTTCCTGGCGGTGAAGATTAGTCATGAAAGTCATTAACACACTGCTGACAATTCTACGCAGTATATAGTAGTTCTTGTGACTTCAATCATTCATCCACCATGTCGTATGCCTGAATAATTTACGCTAGGCAATGCTAGGGGTGGTTTCTCAAATGTGCCGAGCTGAATGACTTTCTATACCCATGAGTCGTTTCTCTATTCCATCCACTATCTATCTATCTATCTATCTATCTATCTATCTATCTATCTATCTATCTACCTACCTACCTACCTATCTATCTATATATCAATCAATTAATCTATCTATATATCTATCTATCTATCTATCCATCTTTCCATCTATCTCTCAATTTCACATCTTTCAACATAGCTCCTATTCTCCCAGCCTGTAATCGCAATTCCCTTTAAAACGTCCACGAGTCGCATTGTATCGTCATGTTTTTTCACCAATCCGGGGAACCTCAGGAGAAGAGCTCCATCAAAACTCTTAGAGCAGCGTTGGACAAACACGCAAAGCAAAACTAATTTGGCCAGCCAAATGCTCTGTGTTATAATTCGCACGAAAGATCACAATGGAAAACGTTCATGAATGCTACACGCAGGCCTGCAGTCAGGACGCTTTCACCAATCAATCAATGAGGGCGCCACGTCAGATTCAAATGTATAAGCGACAATCACAAACTTTTCTTTCTCTCCCTCCCTTTCCCCTCTCTTTCTTTCCCTCCCTGTTTCTCTGTCTCTCTATCTCAATCAATCTATCTATCTATCTATCTATCTATCGATCTATCTATCTATCTATCTATTTGTCTGTCTATCTTTCAATCTATCTATCGATCTATTATCTATCAATCTAAATATCTCTATATCATATCTATCTACCTATCTATCTATTTATCTATCAATCTACATGTATCTATCTACCTCTCTGTCTACCTATCTATCTATCTATTTATCAATCTATCTATCAATCTATCTATCTACCTATGCTGTCTACCTATTTGTTTATTCATTTATATATATATTTATTTATCTATCTATCTATCTATCTATCAATCAATCTATCTATCTATCTATCTATCTATCTATCTATCTATCTATCTATCTATCTATATGTATGTATGTATCTATCTAGCTACATATATATCTACCTATCTGTCTCTGTTTTCCCCTGATCACTCCATCCATCCGTATCTTTCTTACATTTACTAGTATTTGGCTTTTCACCTCTATGTCTTTTGTGTTTTTGTCGCTTTCTTGTTATATCGCAATTGCTATATACACCAAGTACTACGATTTTATCTGAGAACGTTCTGCCTACAGTCCATATTAGTGTCAATCAACCAGTTACTGTTACCACCGTCAATTCTCTGATATATCTTCATTGAAGAACAGTGTAGCTGGTGTTCGTTTTGTAAGAGTTTCATTGATATGCTTTATTTTTAGTTTTTGCATACACCTGTTACGGTAGATATGGCTGGGCATATGAATTTTGCTTGCCCCTTGCCTCTGTGTTCATATATCTGTCTATCCATATATTTAGCTGAAGGCAGCTTGGCTTCATCTCTATCTCTTTCCTAATCTATTCATCTCTTCTCTCTCTCCTTCTATCTGTCTTTCAATCCATCTTTTCCGCTCTTCCTGTCTTGTCTGTTGGTCGTTCATCTTGTTGTCTGTGATCGCTAGTACAGAAATAAAAACACATTTGATTATTTGCTTTGCGGATACCGTAAACAATATCGTCCAGAGCAGGGGACACGTTGTGTGTTTTGTTAGATAATTCGAGCGTGCAAGAAAAGCATAACACACATCGTGTATGAAAAAAAAAAGTGGCAATCATGTTTAAATAAGAGAGATGTTGTAACCAGTATTTTTTTTTTAATTTAACGACATCAAACAGTCAAACATATGAATACAGCAAACAAATATAGAGAAATATAATATTTTGAATAAAACTTCTGTAAACTGATGAAAATATATATTGTAAGAATGTGTAATGTGTGCTACTTTTTTTCTCTCAACTGAAGCATAACTTTGTATTTTTGTCAGTACGCATGCATTATGTTCATCTGTATTATTTATCCTTTGCAAAGTTAAATGCATAGGTTTATGATATAATTCCTGATATATTCTGTGTTATGTTTTGTTGGAAAATGAAAAAATGAAAAAAAAATGAATTGAATTGAATTGAATTGAAATGAAATACTCTGCTTTGCTCATAATACTTAATTTAATCGTTGGACATGTTGGATAGAAGGGTGAATGTGATAGAGTCAATATAAGTCCCTTCTTTTGTCACGTGTGATTCAAGGCAATCTTCGCGAAATAGACGAAGAATTTTAGCATGCGTGCGTGACTTCCCCCTTGATCCTTGACTTCAGACCTCGAGATCGTACCCACACTTGACTCGGCCCCCCAAAAAAATTCGGTATCTATTCTAGACAATATCGACTAGTTTACGACGAAAACTAGTTCCCTGCAACATTATTCTGCATCGACGTATCATACTTCGAAAGCAGCTCGAGCCCGAATATGAGTTGACGTCGAAAGCGCGGCATATAATTACACATCGTTGCATCGCCGGTGCATCGCTTATTGATTGCGCAAGTGTAGCAACGCAATATATTGTCGGGAGAGGAGGAGGGGGGGGGGGTTGTACAATGACATACAAACCACGTAATACGTCACGTGCAATAATGTCCTGCGCATTGCCGGTCAAAGACGACTCAAAAAAGAGCAAGTGGAAGCCAGGGAGAGGAGGCGAGAGAGGGAGAGATGGGCAAACATCAGACCTTTACCAAGTGACAGACAATGATGTAGAGAAAGAAGAGGGGTAGAGCAGTGGGGACAATTACCTCAAAATGTCAAGAAAGTTCAGTGCGGAGTTCATGAACACATCAACCAGGGATAACGAAGACCACAGTATGACCGTCATCTCTCCTACTGCTACTTTGCTTTCTTTCTTTCTTTCTTTCTTTCTTTGTCCTTTGCGTTGATTTAGAATGCATTATTCGTCATTAAGATTCATTTCTTTCGTCATTCTTCCGAGATAGAGTCCAGCCCGCTCGGGGAGGTGGGCCGGCTATATCTGCACCGCACTCCTCTCCAGACTTGCGTGGCTGAAAGTGAAGCACGATGATTTACCCACTACCACCCCCCAAGAAAAAAATACAAACAAAAAACAAGATGGAAATTTCATCAGTGAATCTACCTCTATACGCAAACCCTTCTCCATCAACCTGTTTATATGAGAACTACCCACGAGTTTGAATATCAATCAAAGTGCTCGACGACGAACTCATATTCATATACACACGCAAACGCCCACATGAACATATCTATATTCATATCGATCTACCCATATACCATCTACCTACAATCCATCTGTTTATCTATCTATGTATGCATATATATATATATATATATATATATATATATATATATATATGTCGTTATAATGAATATTATACATACAAAATGCAAATGTTTACATATTATGAATATGCATAATATGTATAATAGTATATCATGTATGTATAATAGATAAATAAATTAATATATATATATATATATATATATATATATATATATATATATATATATATATATATGATTATATATGATAAATCCATGATCCCTGACAATTTCTTATTAGCGATGAAGGGGAGCAACAACAACAACAACAACAACAATTTTAAGCAAACGCAAGCTCTTCCCTCGTTCGGCGGAATTCAGGCTGTGCCATATAACCGGTGCTACTTTGTGTGAGGGTGGTATACAGCATTGATACCGAGGGTAGAGTGTCTAGCCCGAGCCCCGCCAGCTTCCCTCGAGCCGCGATGCCTGGGCTTGGCTTGCGAATTTTAATATCATTCAAAATCAGTATATAAATCAGAGGGGGGAAGCATAAGCATGCGTGTTTCGGTTTTTAAATAGCGAAGACTGAGATTAACTCCAATTACCCGTGCATATCAACACAAGCGGTAACCTTTGCTGTCGATGACAAAGATGTGCTTGACTTTTTTCTCTCATGCACAAACACACACAAACAGAGAGAGGGGGGGTGAGAAGGAGAGACCCCCCCCCCCCCCCGCTCCCCTTAGTCAGACATCTCGTTTGTTCCGCACAGTGATCTGACATTGAAGTGCGGCTATACTGTGAATAAAACGTGAAACCATCACACACACACACACACACACACACACACACACACACACACACACACACACACACATACACACACACACAAAATGACAATTTGCCACCACAAATGCTAACAAATCTCGGACTCCATAAAGTGACCAATCCATCAACCTCCCCGCACCCCCGATCTCTCATGTGCTGCCATTTTAATATACATTTGTAATAGTTATCACTTCCTTGTTATCTTTCGCACATTCATCGATCTTTGTTTAACACCTTCAATTGCAAACAATAAAAGAAAAAGAAAATCCACAAGGATGAATAGTCTCCAACGTTCTTCAAGCGATTTCAGCTGATTGCTAGCCAATTAGAGGCATAGAAAAGGTGGATTCTAACATCTTCCAAGGATTCAAACAAGTACCGCATCACTTCGGTTGTATAGAATCTAGTCTGATACCATTATTATACAACTATCTTGGCGATTTTTTTTTCTTCATAGCTGTAAGTTTGTCGTACATTAGCAATTATCATAACGACATAGAGTTTAAGAAGTTGAGCCTACATTTGGCAGAGAAACTTAAGAATTCGTTATATCTTGCATTATTGAAAATAAATTGGCAGAAAACATTATATTACTATGCAATCAGCATTCTCACAGTCACTACGATATGAGACGTCATTAATTTTGGCTATAAAGTAATAGTATTAGAGAATGTGTTTAAGAATTTTCCAAACTTTAGGCTTACTCACAAACTGACATTGGTATGGTACATCTCTAACTGACTGTCAGGGAAATCAGTAGTATCATGACCCTGGCTGTTGCATCTTATCAAAAAGGGTAAGCACACTCTTTTTTTCGAGGAGAAAAAAAAAACACTAGCAGATGTTCATTAAACAGAAGGTTGTTTTTTACTTTCTTTCATCTTGTCTGATATTTAGACATAGTCCAGAGGGGGAAATAAATGTTACGATATTGCTTAATAGGGGCCGGGCTGTGTTTGATCCTATATGAGTGCACTGTGGGGTGGGGTCTCCGACCACTGCTACCAGATTGCATATTACAGGCAAAGTATCCAATAATCTGCCTTAACAAATGGAAAGGTTCTCATTAACACAGCAGCAGAAGCAACAACAACAACGACGACAATTTCATGTCAGAAGCTCCTCCGTCATTTAGACCGCCCAAACTACAGATGTTTCCACTTGAATAGGTTATGATTGCAACCCACCCCCTCCTCCTTTCCTTAAAGGGATGGTATAGTATTTGTTGAGATGAGGACTGAGCGTTTAACTTTTTGAGAGATACGAAGAATCCACTTATAAAATGTTACAGAGCATACAATCCTAAGAGCAGTTCAAATTGTATTTGATGAAGGTCAGTTTTGAAATGGCTGAGATATTCAAAAACAAAGTAAAACAAATCAAAAGGTGGGTCCGACCTTTTTATTAAGATCCCTTCGTTTTGGATTTCTCAGTCCTTTCAAAATCAATTTTCATCAAATTAACTTTGAATCCCTCTTAGAATTACATGCTCTTTCACATCTCATAAGAGGGTTCTCATTATCTCACACTAAAAACAAACAAACAAACAAACAAACTTGGAAACCTAAAACCTATCTCAACCAAAACTTTGATAATAAATCCTTTAAAGACCCAGTAGCGTGGAAATACCATGAAGGCTGGCCCAGCTCGAATACATTCTAGAATCCCCGTATTGACAGGTGTACAACTTTATCACTAATCTCTGTGTGATTACACACTGAGTCAAAGAATCACGATTGGTGTCGACTGTTACCGAAGAGCGTGCGATTCGATTCGATGCATATTCGCTGCCCGGACGGTTGCTATTCGTGGTTTCCGAATGTACCCTGATGGGCAGAGAATGAATCGGGCTACCCATGAATCCACACGCTACTAGGTCTTTAAGATTTTTGCCCTCTTACGTACCTGTCGCTACATATGTCGTGTACGAGCTAAATTTGGCGATGAGCAATTTTTTAGGTAAGAAGAATGAAAAAAACAACAACACAATTTCAGTTCATTTCATTTCTAAAAACGGCACATACTTCAATGAGGGGACCATTCTTCCGCTGGTCCGTGGGGATACGATACAACATAAATGTATCAGAAATGAAAGCAACACTCATACATAAAGCAAAACAAAACAAAGAATACAGACAAACAATGTGATGAAACTACTGTACACATCTTGACAGAAACAAACATAATCAAGGATATCAAGGATATCAAGGATATCAATATACAATTACTATGAAATACAAGTACATCGCCGTAGTTTAGAATGAAATGGACAGTGGATTTACTTCATGTCATCGCAATTTTGTCGTCTGGGCTCAGAGAAAGCAAAAGTAATTATAACGACCAATTAAAAAGGTTTAAAGGTTTATTCAAAATTTTCAGTTATGTTCTCCATTTCATAAAAATAGTCAGTTCTATATTCTTGTTCCATTAAAACCGGACACAACATAGCAAAATGTTATATGATCTTAAAGCTCCAAATATTTCCATATCAGTCAAAAAGGACGTAATATGCAAATTAGTTGCGGTAATAACGTCACCGCCTCACGTCACTGCCATTGGTCTTCACAAAATACATTGATAAAGGTTACAAAATTAATGTTATAAGTCAATGTATAAAGTGGCGACAATAAGCGTATCCGCCTTGATTTTGCGATGATTCCACGGAAGAGATACAATAAGGCTTTCTTTTTCTGAATACCTTTGAAAAAGACAGGAAATTCAGCCAGGATCTGCGAACAGAACAGAGAGCGACTCGTGAAATGATGGATTCATCACCGCATCTAGTTTGACTACTCGCTTGTGAGCAATATCACCGTTTCTTGGAAAAACCTGCAAAGCGTGATATTCGTGGACTTTCTCACATTGCGTCCGATTTTTATTTGTATCGATACCGTCCTGATTTCGTGTGTGTATACGTAACTCTATCCATCAAAGTCAAATTGAACTTTCATTGCCAAAACGTACCTGGAGATTCTTCACGCAATCAAGGTCGGCTTGCTTGCTTTAGAGGTAACGAATCAAGATTATCGGATACTGAACGCATTCCGGGTTTGCACACCTGTATGTGTGTGTCTGTATGTCTGCCTGTTTGTCTGTCCATATACGCAGATTGATGAGTGTGCATTACTTAAAAATGCAATGAATAATTGCAACGTTGACAGTTTTGCATCGGTCTCTCTGTAATATCAACTTCCTTAGGTGTGCTGCTTTTTTTTCAAGAAAGCGGCATTCTCTGCAACGTCAACACTAACTTCCTCGATGTATACATATACAAATTTCAAAAGTGAATGCATCGTTGCGGAAGACAAATTAGGAAGAAGCACTAATCTTATTTGCAGCTGATGAGCTCTGGTAATTAAGTCTCTGATATAATGCAATTGATTTCGCAATAAAAAGAATAACTCCTGCTAGAGAGAGAATTAATTGATCTGGATGAAAATGCGCATGACGTCTGTAAATAATACGTGGCCTTGACTATTTCCGAGGTCCTGCTAAGAGGCATTAATCGGGCACTAGGAGCTAAATGGCGCAAGGAGATTTATTCAGATAAGTTACTCGCGTATAAACGATTCTCGGGCTGATATTCCCTCTGGATATCACTAAGTTGCGGAATAAATTGGCGTGCCGAATGAGATTTTGTTTTGCTTTGCTTCTTTGTTTTGTTCGTTTTGTTTTTCTTTTTTCTTTGTTCTGTTCTGTTCTGCTGTTTGTGGGTTTTATCGCGTGTAAGTGTGTGTGTGTGTGTGCGTGTGTGTGTGTGTGTGTGTGTTTGTTTTGCCTTGATATTAGGCCATATCATAGCATAATGACTGTTATCTTTTGGTTGACCTCCAAGAGTGCATTCCTAGCCACAAACACAATCGGGCCAGTGTTTACCTCAATATTGGGTTAGCCGACGAGCCATGTCTAGCTCGTCTGAAAATGCCATATATCAAAACAATGCGAGAGACGGTAAATCATCTTTGTCGATAATTTCACTTGAGTTCACTGCGGTGCGTTGTGTTATTCGGAACCTAATTTAGGAGATGCCTTATATTCAGACGTCGGGTATGAAAGGGTGTGAGGGTGGGGTGAAGGAACACAGGCAGGCATCCTGCCTGGAATTATTATGAAATGAGAACGTTCAAGTAGGCCAGTGAGCTCCGAGAACGTACAAAATAAAGAGGTCAACAAGTGGGTGAGGGAGCGGATGGCAATTCGCACGAAACTTAGGGGAGGGGTGCTAAGCAAATTCTATGTTCCATGTGTCGGGTATTGATTCGTGGCAATAGCATTTTTTTCTTTTTTTTTCAATGGGCGCATGCTGGATTCGATGTCACATTTGCACCCCAGGCGAATATCAATGACCCCATGATAATAAGACGCTGGAGTGTGGCACCGATTTGTTTCGAGAAGAATGACTCCGTCACGTCTTCTGTTGTGAAAACTGATGAGAACTTTGGGGATGATGGATTTGTGTGATAGACAGGTTAAAATTGTCCGACGAGTCATTCTGTAGGAACCTTTGCGTGGCTGCTCTACTTTTTCCTTTTGCCCTGTATAGCTGTGAACCCACAATGAACGCTCATCCCCCCCCCCCCCCAAAAAAAAAAAAAAAAATTGTGGAGAGTAGCATGGTTTTGCTTTGTTTTATCCCAGGTAACTATTTTGCTTGTTTTCCAAAGCTGAAAAGCAGACATTTCAGATATACAATATTCTATTCTCCTGCCATTCTTCTCTTGACAAAATGAAGAAAGGCGTATAACTTGTACCAATACCAGTATTTATAAATACCCATAAGATTGAATGAGTTGTTGTTGTTGTTGCTCTTCTTCTTCTTCTTCTTTGATTGGTAGGTTCACGACAATAAAAATAATCATTGATTCTAAAGAGTTGAGAGGCTATAGAAGAGTTAATGATGTCAGACAGCAGACCATTTTATCGTCGATTCGTGATACACCGTTGTCTCTTATCTTTTGCTCTCTTCTGATTCTCGAATTCGGGTGATCATCTGAAACACCCTTAGGAGGTTATCATGAGCGTGCACGTCAATAAAAAAAGTATGCAACTTGGTTTCGCTCTGCATTGTTCGTGACCCTGACCTTTAATGAGGTTGGATATTCTCGATGCCTTGCGGGCTACGCACAATGTCCCTCCATATGCTTTATTCACCCCATTGCAGATGGCTGCAGAATAGGGCTATGAGTAATCGAATTTCAGTATACTGAAATCTACGGTAGATGGTTACGTAGTGGTCGTACTATATGGTTTACACTGTTACGCTTCGATGAAGCGGAAGAGAACAAAAGCAAAAAAAAAGTTTCTCTGAAATCACGACATGTATCCTTCTGTTCGAGGCCACCAGATATTACAACTTTTACTTACTGCACTTCTCGGAGCTTTCTACGACTGGAGAAAGCCCAGGGCCTATATTCTTTTCTAATAAGCGAGCGCTTTGCCTAGAGCGTACAAGGAATGTGGGACGGACTAAATGAAAGTCGTTACATTGAGAATAGTTCAGTTCACAGCAGATAAATGTAACCATCACAGTGTCACGAGGTATGGCGTATTCTTGCCCCTTTTGCTACTATTTGGATCATGGCTGATATAGTAGTATGGCAAAGTCAAGGTCGCAATAATAACCTTTCAAGGATTGAAAATCGCACATAAAGAACACACACACACACACACACACACTTTATCTCTCGATTTCTCCATCCGCCTTGCAACAGTGAGTAAGGGCAATTGCAGAATTCTTGGTACGAAGAGTTCTTTATTGCGCACCGTCTTAATCTCAGACAAAAAAAGTAATTGCGAATAACTTCTCGCAGGTACGCTCGTGGCTACGTGCCTTATCCATAATTCATATGAATAATCTCACTTTACATTAACCTTGCACCAGACGAACGAATCGGAGCGCCAAAAGAAAGTGTTTATTCTCTCCTTAATGGCGGTTTTAAAGCCCGCGCGCGAGAAGCTCGCGGGAGTGATAAATAAAAAAAAAAAAAGACACCAGTCCTACAGACGCCGAAACATTTACGTGAGGGAATCCTAACTGACCTGCTCCTTTCTTTCTCTTTATAGATCTTGTCTCCGGAGGTAATGTACGTGTTGTTTTGACGGCAAACAGGGCGACATTTTGCCTCCCTCTCCACTCCCCCTCCCCCCCCCCCCCCCCGATAGCAATTAAAATAGGAAGATGGGATTGGATATTTTGATAGGCAGCTCACGGGTACTATTTGATCTTTAAATCGCGATTGAAGGACACTTACATTCCCCCCCCCCCCCACACA
Organism: Diadema setosum; assembly: GCF_964275005.1. Classification (NCBI taxonomy): domain Eukaryota; kingdom Metazoa; phylum Echinodermata; class Echinoidea; order Diadematoida; family Diadematidae; genus Diadema; species Diadema setosum. The sequence continues at coordinate 17,999,666 of NC_092702.1, forward strand.
CACACACACACACGCACACAACGCTCCTTCCTCTGACGAACGAGGGAAGTAGGCAGACGGCAATGAAGTATTTCAAACACCTCTCCAACCACTCCTGGATTTCTTTCTTTGCTTTCATTCCGTCTTTACCTCTCCGCTTGCCTCTGGGCTCTCGTACGGCGTTGACATGGGTCAAATGCAATATCACCGTATTTCCTGCACTTGATTGTCGTTTAGGCGCAACGCACTGTGAGTGGACGGGTGAAACTTGGATCACTTCACGCACTGTCTCGCTGTCTCGTGCTGTAAGGTGGGCCAGCTATTGATGTCAGGCAGGAATTCAGCGAATGTGGAATAAGGTAGATTCGAGATTGCTCCAATACACACTCGAGGATGAGGTTGAAACTGCAAATCGTATCACCCCCTAGACGAGACTGCGTTTCGAATAAATATTTTTACATCTTATTTCTCTACAAAACCTCTCAAAATAGAGAGTTTGGTCTTTTTTTTTTATCCAGGAGTAGGCAATTTCCGTCATAAAGCCCTGCCATTATTCTTGCTATTCGATAACCACGCAGCCACTGTGGTTTCAAAAATATATATATTTCCTACGGATTAGACCCAAGGATATTCTAATTGCGAGTCCAGTCCAACATCAACCGTTCCACGTTGCTTTCTCTCAATCAAACTTATAGCGAGCTGTCGAGAAACGGGGATTTGTTTCATTTTTGGTGTTTTGAGATCTGATTGTCCCATATCTCTTTCTGACGAAAGAAGAATTGAACGTAAAAAAGATAAAGAACATGAATATTTGTTATGTTTTATTTGACTAACCTCTATATTCCATGCACTTCACTCTACCTTCGTATATGATGTGTCTGTACATCTGTCTGTCTGTCTGTCTGTATGTATGTGATATATGTATGTATGATGTATGCATGTATTATGTATACTCATATAATTATAGATGTACGTATGTGTGCATACATGCACCTACTTTTCTATCAATCCCTCTATTTATTTCTCCATCTATCTACCCATCTACATCGATATTTCCTTCTGTCTCTATGGCTACATTCACAATCAATCGTTGCCGGTCACCCACCCTATCTTCATCTCATCTTCATCTCTCACTTCTCTCTCTCTCTCTCTCTCTCTCTCTCTCTCTCACCCTGTCTATAGCAGCATGCCGGGTATTATGTGAGTGTGTGTGTGTGAGTGTGTGTGTGTGTGTGTGTGTGAAAAGAACAGGAAATCACGCTGTCTGTCAAGGCACAGGTGAAGGTTGAACGGTAGCCAATGAATCTTGATCAGAGTGGTTTTACAGTTGTGGTCCAATAGGCGCTGCCACCAATTAACATCACGCTCTACTCGTATTAGCATGTACAACGGCAAAGAAAATCGATTCCTGCGTATTTCCAGGCTTTCATTAGATGTATTTTCGTCATATTATGTTGCTGAATGTTCATTTGCCAAGTCTCAGTGGTGCAACAAAACGCGTCATGGTAAATGTGACACTTTTGTTTTTCTTTCTTCTACATCGCGATGATCTATTCTCTTGATGGAGAAGTTATGCCCTGGGGTAGCAGTTAAATTGCAGCGTAAATGTTCCCTGCGTGGTTTTGTCGGCTCAAAGTATTTTATTGGGGGGAAACGTTTGGTAATCACCTTGTTTTTTTGTTTCAGAGGCGAACAGCCAAGGCAATGACATACATTGAAAGAGAGGCTTAGGTGGGGTCAATTCTGGAAAACCCAAACTGACAGTTTCTAGATGTCTCTATATCACTGTTCAATGTTCAACAATATCCTGTCTTTTCGGTGCACTGTGACATACTAGTAGTAGGCCACGTGCAGCAAATAAAGTGCGGTGTGCGAAGAAACTGGGTTCCCTATCATGGTTATGGGTAGGAATAGTCTTTTGTTCCATTCGGCTCGTGGCATCAATTGGATACTTCTGCCCAATAGCCGCGTTACTCTAATGTAACGCACGGAGCGTAATATAGGAGGATATTGAAGGCGGTTGTGGCCTTCGAAATGGTGTCACTCGATCCGTTGTTGTTCCTAAACGTAGCTACCAGTGTAACTTCCAGTCTCACATATACTCTATGTACCATTCTCAGCATGCACTCTATTTCTCGAGGATGTTTTTGCCGATAAGTCAAAGATACTTTGACTTTGATAATAAACGGGGGCGTTTTAACCGTCTCTGTGGAAATGAGTCAAATTTGCACAAATTCACCCACATACCTATGAACAAGAATTTAATGAGGCATGCAGAGAGTTAAGTAATTGGTATCACCCAGTGACATATCCTCTTGCATAACTCTAAAGCAAAAGTCGGAGGCATTGTACACGGAGATAATGAAGGAAAATGGACTACTAATCATTATGTAATCATTCTATCCCTAATTTCTCTTTGACGTAGTTTTAGTAGCTCATATCACCCCTCCCCCACTTCTCCGCTTAAGAACTTGTTGCTAATAATCCCAAGATGTAGTGGCTAAAATGATAGTCATAAAAGTCGCTGAATTAGATATTGCCATTTTCCAACTGAATTACCGCTGGTACTTAATAGACATCATTCGACAGCGGCATCAAATCCTAAAACACATTTCTCGTTCAAACAATGTTTGCGTTTATCTGTCTGTCCAATGCTTATTTTAAATATACGGTGTCTAGTCGGCGTCATGCTGTCTGTAAATAGACAGTGACATGTTTACATGTAGAGAACAGATACATATCCATCTAGGTAGATGAACTAAAGTACTTCGCAGCGCATGCCTATTGATATGCGAAGGGTATGCAGAGGTTACGTATTCAAACAAAGAATGTAGGCCTATTTAGTGCAAAGTAGTATAAATCTTTACAAAATCATCGCATGAGTGATATGATGATTATATAAACGATTTCACTTATTACAGAGATCCAGTATGTATGACTTTACTGTGTCAGTCTCTTCTCATTATTGAATTTCGTTGCCGAGGAAACTTGTAGCCAAATAATGACAATTTTAAAAATGCTTTGATATCGTTGATAACAATGAGGGGGGGGGGGAGAAATAACTGCGTATAACTCCTGAGTTCAAACACAGTGGCGTCATCTGTATCATCATCATCGTCATCATGGTAACAGCCAACATAACCATCTCAACAAAAGACACAGGATTTTCATGACCAAGAGACTCGAAGATTATCAGGTTTTAAAATACCCGAGAAAGGAGCCAGGATTATTCGATCATAATAGGAGATTCTGAGGTCCTATAGTTTGAAGACAAGATAGAGATTAGGTCTGATAGCTTGTTTCAAAAACACTTACTGAAGAAAGTTAGTCTCTTCAAAACCACAGAAAAAAACTATTTCAATTTTTATTTACAGTGTCGTAGGCCCCGCTGTCTCCTTTTTTTTTTTTTTAGTCTTTTGAATCCGCCAAGGCGCCATTTTATACTGAGTTCTCTTTCATTATTGGCCAAGTTATTAAGGGTTTGGAGGGGAAAAAATAAGTGGGCCAAAAAGGCGGGAGTTGTAGTTTCCTGCCTTGCCAAATTGAGCGCTCGTGACATGGATCGATACTTTCTGATAACACCGAAGGGGAAAAGGGGGTCCGTCCCTACAATCATTGAGAAAATAACTTCACGTGAAGATGGGCATATCGACATAGCAATGGCACGCCCCATGCACCTGGAGATTGATCGATAGAGGAGTATCGCCAACTCGTCCTCGAGATATGAATCGTATCGATCGATTGCCTGCCGGTGGGTCGTCTGCTGCTCGCTACGTTTAGGCGAGGGGTCACCGGGGGAGGGTAAACTGTTGTGTAATTCCACCCGGGAATTATTATACACACTCCTTCATTAAGTTTTAAGGTGTAGGTTTTCAAAGACTTATGAAATTGCTGAAGGATGGGGAGGATTCTGTAGCTGTGATGGGTGTTTGTTTTTTTCGTCCAATAAGCTAAATAGTCAAACATTGGTGTGGAAATTGAATGAATCTATTATCAAAGTGATCTTTAATTCCAAGTCTTTGTGGCACGCAGTAATACGTTTTGGTTGCGTTGTGATGTTTCAGTTTTTAAGATAATATGACACTTTCTGTTTTGTAGAAGTCAATTAACAGTTAATTAGCAGCAAACGGTTTGAAATTAATAAAACGTCATGAATATAACCAGCGAACAAAATAGATTTTGCCTTTGTGTCATCATGATATATTTCTAAACTCAAAACCTCAAACCCATGAATGCAGGATCCTAAATTCCTGGAATACACGGTAAAGGTGTATGGGTCTACCTTTTCTAGCTTGGTGAATGACATGAATAGAGGTAAAATCATAATTATAGCCACTGTTGTGCCAGTGTGATTACTACTTGGGTCCATAGTTACTCTGTCTTTGGTTATTCATGGAAGCTTGATTGCTCAGGCGGCGTGGAGTCGGTGTGGGCGGTTTTCTTTCTTTCCTTTTTTTTTTATTCCAGAAAGCACCTGGTGTGTTTGAAATGTTTTCAGTGAACCCTCTATTCCTTACATGAAAAGACAAAAAAATGCACCTGTTTTCTCGTAAACGAGAATAAAGAGAATCATTGATTACTGTCGAGGGGCTCTTGATGAAACCGAACATTCCTTTATAGCATCCAATCAGATAGATAGATAGATATGCATGTGTTTGCGTATATTATGTATATATATACATAATATATATATATATATATATATATATATATATATATATATATGTGTGTGTGTGTGTGTGTGTGTGTGTGTGTGTATAACACATAATATATCACATGCATTAATAAACTCTATGTATGTCTATGAATATATGTGTGTGTGTGCGTGAGCGCGTGTGTGTATATGATATACAGTTATACATGATTTTTCGATTGACTTAATTGCCCTGTATCTATTCCAATCAGCATCATGAGTTTTTATTGTTTATTCGCTGTGAGAATTACACCAGTTCTTGTAACATCAAACCTATCAATAAGGACAACAGTAATCACGAATGATTAACAAACATTAACAAACGGCGCCCCCCCCCCAAAAAAAAAAAAATTTAAGTGTACAATTAGTAACGAAAGAAAAAATAGATATAGCAGAGCAGCTATTTTGAACATGCACATATATCACAAAAGTCCTGTTACATGTCTACTAAGTAAGTAGATCGGTTGTTTTCTGCGTCCTTTACAACTTGAATTTATTGTAACAGTTACATCATGTTCTTCCATCACCTCACCAAGGTCATTACCTGCCCCGACAGCTGTTATACCTATCTAATGAGCAAAATGATTTAGTTTAAAAAAATATATATATAACGATGTCACGGAATGAATGGCTACTATAGATAGCAACATGAACACATCCCGATGAACAGTCCCTTGCCCGGAGGAAAGTGCAAGGAACCATCCCAGACCTTTCCTAAGAGCGGAACATTTAAAAAACTTAAAAAAAAAACTAAAAAAAAGCGCCAAAATAAGTGCGCAGACGACACTGGTGGAAGAATGGGTCCTGACATTCCGTCACATTCCATTTAACACTACGTCACGTGGTTTCCGACCTAGAATAGCCAGCTCCTCATGAAGAGGATCCCGTTGTCATCATTATCTTCATCATTTCATACATTCGCTTTAGATAGCATCATAATGACTTGTAAAACGTCATCTTCTTTCAACGTGGTAAACAAAAACACTGCTCTGCTTTAAAACGCAGCTTGCATCAACTTCAGCATTCAGAGACTTTGTTTTGTGTGTATGTGTGTAGGCTTGACATTCATTAATTGTAATCCGTAGGCTGCTTTTTGGATTTTTTTTTCTTCTTCTTTTAGTGCCGTTGCTGTCGTGAACATTCTTAAAAGCGTTGTTGTTGTTGTTGTTGTTGTTGTTGTTGTTGTTGTTGTTGTTGTTGTTGTTGTTGTTGTCGTGGTTGTTGTCGTTGTTGTTGACGTAACAGCACATTCCTCAGCGTATAAAGAAAGTCGATGTTGAAACGATTGGAAAGTGAAAACCGAATACGTTGTCTGTTTGTTTATTTGTTTCTTCATTCAAAAAACCTTGACCTGGCCAGTAACGATGATAACGACTCTGTCCCATGTATGCATCGTATATACGTACAAGCACAGGAAAACAATTACAGTTGGAAGTACCGTGGATTCTGTCGAGAAAGCAAGCCTGTTTTCATAATATTACAGCAGCGTGAAACCCCGGAACAGAAGATACCAGCGCTTGAAGTGCGCAAGCGTAACGGCGTTAGCAGGTGGCTGCTGCGGGTGCGTGGTAAACTCATAATCATTTCCCCAGGTGACCTTCCAAATACACAGGCACCCCGCGCCATCAATAAAAGTACGCATCAATTTATTTCATGATCATAACGCGCGTGATGCATCGTTATACAGGCCGACGTATCAATGTTAATTAGCCGCCCGTGGTTCGCCACGTCATTATTACAAACGTTTTCTTGATGAAACTATAACGATGAGTATCGACATCATTATTGAAAAGTTTCTCGGGGGAAGTCGGCCCGGGACAAACTGTAAATGACACTGAGCGATGCTAGTCTGGAGATTTAGGGCTTGCTCGGCTCGGATATAATCGCATGCTCAAACACTGTCCAAGACGATAAGTAGGGACCTACTCTAGCGGGTTGACTTATTCTTGTTATCCCGGCCGAATTAGGATTAATCGTAAACAGATGTGCTTTTAGGTGATTTACCCCCCGTAATCCGTCAATAAATCACATCTTCCATTCATGATAATGATAATAAAAAACAATCCCCGAAAGGCCTCCTTTTGATTATCTTGATTCATCTTTTGTTTCATATTCAAATACAGGCAAAATACTATCTTACTCTAACACAAAATGGGGGGGGGGAGCACTAAGTGGCTTAGTAGGTATCGCGTCTACCTCACAATCAGTGAGGGTTCGAACCCCATCAGCTTTTCCAGCTGAGCAGTGAAGGAGTGCATTCTTGAAGTCTCCACCAGCAAGAGGCAAAACACTGTCCGTCTGATAGGGCAAAATGTATCGGTTCAGTGTCTTCTCAGGTAACCACAATTCACCCACGCACAAGATCCCACTTCACGTCAGCCAAAGTGCATGGTGAAGGGTCTTGAAGTGTCCAGCCCTAAACACACGGCAGAACACTGCTAAATATATCCGACCCCTCGCGTGGCTCGCGCCACGTGACTTGTAATAGTAAGAAAACAGTATTATTCCAATGTGCGTGCACGTCATGTACATCATTTTGTTCAAAACACTTTTGGCCATTCCTGTGAACAAAGAATATCAGGTAACTTATAAAGTGTCCTATTATTATTTATTACCAAAGTTTAGAATTAGAGAACACGTAACGAAAATTACTTTTACCAAAAAAAAAGTATTCAAAACATTTTCATGAGTGTTCAGCTACCTCAATAATCTTTCTGAGTTAATCAATTATGATAATAAAAAAACAAAATGATTATTAAAATAATGAATCTTACTTCACCGAAGAAATAACATTAAGGTTCCGTTCAAGAGGGTATTGGTATTCTCGATTGGTCTATCACCCAAAGCGTTCCAGGCTTTTCATTTTTAAGGCTTTGGTCATGAGTGTGGCCTTTTGGTTACAACCACGCCCTTCAAATTTACAACATCTCCGGTCTAGAGGGTCCAGAACTTAGTCACATTTCATCGTTGAGCTTCGGTCGTTCCTTAAATTGCCACTGACATCTCATGATAATAACAACTGAAAGCTCGTGACATTTCTCTCTCTCTCCCCCCCCCCCCCTCTCTCTCTCTCTCTCTCCCTCTCTTCTCTTTCTCTCTCTCTCTCTCTCTCTCTCTCTCTCTCTCTATCTATCTATCTATCCATCTATCTATCTCTCCATCTATTTATCTATCTATCCGTCCCTGGTTTGGCAGACACCATATAACCATCTGTTTACCTAGGATAATGAGAATTGATACGATAGCCGAGTTCCAATGACGATCATTACATCTATTATACCACCACACGCACGAAAGATGAAGAGACCAAAATATATCCATTTCTGCATACGCGGAGAAAAGAATATTAACCATTAAAAAGAAAAAGAGTGATGACATGGGAAACAAAAGCTGACACTTGTACAGAGCACAGAAAAAACCGTAATTCTCACTGCGTGACGTGGATACTGAAAACCTTACTTTTCAATTTCCTTCATCTTAAGATTATGACTTCCATGCTGGGAAGTTATTTGTCAGGGTCTGGTTTTTTTTTCGGTGCAAATGTGCGATCTGCTGTTTTGCTTTTATCGTCTCGTAGTGAAGACTACTTTAAAGGGATTGTATAGTTTTGGTTGAGACCTAATTTCAGGTTTCTAACATTTTTTTGGTGAGATAATGAGAAACCTCTTATGAAATATGAAAGAGCATGTAATTCCATGAGGAATTCAACATTTATTTGATGAAAATTGGTTTTGAAATGGCAGAGATATCCAAAACAGAGCGATTCTAACAAGTGTGGGACCCACACTTTATTACGATCACTTTGTTTTACTTTGTTTTTGGATGTTTCAGTCATTTCAAACCCGATTTTCATCAAATAAACTTTGAATTCCTCTTAAAATGGTATGCTCTCTACTACTTCGTAAGTGTTTTCTTGGTATCTTGTAAAAAGTTAAAAGCCCAATTCTCATCTCCAACAATACTGTACCATCCCTTTAAGTTTGGACGATACAGACTGCAAACACAAAAGTAGGCAAAGCTAATGTAAAGAAATTCATTAATTCTGGGACAGATTGAACTACAGACAAATTGGTCATCGTGAATTTCTGTGGTTCGTTTTTTTTTTTTTCATTCACACGAGGAAGCATTTATCTATTGATAATATACGTATTTGGATTTTTATACCATGTTTGAAATTTCTGTCGCAGGTGTTTGCAAGAAGAATAACGTACGAACTTAGTACGTTCAAAGGCGGAAGTGCAAGTAAGAATATGACGACGTGACCATACTCGATATACTGTACGAGGAGGAGGAGGAAGGTACGTTTAAAAGGTTCTCAATAATAGCGAAATGTATGATTTATAATCATATACGTGTAAGTGACTATAAATATATATATACATATATATATATATATATATATTATATATATATATATATATATATATATGTGTGTGTGTGTGTGTGTGTGTGTGTGTGTGTGTGTGTGTGTGTGTGTGCATATGCAATATATAGTATTTTGACAAAACGATAACCAGCAGAATGTAATTGAAATCAATATTGTTTTGACCTACATTTGTGTTACACCTGCAATGTTCAAGTCGTAAAAAAGGGTGCTTTCTTGGCTATGACTACTGGGTCACTTACGACCAATCGAGAGTGAGGAATACACGTCCATCTCCGCCTACGAGCCATTGAGCATCGAATTTGATGTTCTAATAAATAAAATGATAAAACAAATAAAAACTTTTGAAATATTTATCCCCCATGTGTTCATCATGCTGAAACCATCTCTCTCGCCATGCTCGGTGTAGGTATCAAAGCCGGACCTCGCATGTAAAGGCTCATGCAGGTCACGTGAAACTGGCACAGACAGTAGGATTTTGTTTCCAGTTCACGTATAAAAGACATTAGACATGACATGCTTTGTTGCATTTTCTACCTCTGTAAAGTAAAAAAAAAAAAGGACATAAAATTGCATAAGAAAATAAACTGAGTATCGGATCCATGCCATTCTACCATTGTGACATTCGAAGGGACTGAGGGCGCCACGCAAAAGCTAGTCTTCGCTTTGAACACATTCTTCGCAGTCTTGTGACTTTGTCTGTGTGTTAAAGGGGAACGAAACCCGTCATTTGGATTGAGTGAATGCTGAAAAATCAGACAGTACGTCAAAAAGTTGGTTTTTTTTTTCATCGCTTGATGAGAAGACATCTACAGATCAGGACAACGATATTTCGGAAACACAAAGAGAATTATATAAAATTTTGTATTTTTAATGAACAGCACACATTTCTTCGACTTGTTACTGATATGTAATGGAATATAATAACTCCCCTGTTTTCTGAAACAAAAATAAGTAAGGTTCTCTTCCATTACAATTAAAAAAAGTGAAAACAAATTGAATCGATTTTTTTTCATATTTTCTGTATATTTTTATCCGTTCGTGACGTCACTAAAATGCTGTAAGCTTCTCATCCAGCATCGAAACTTTAAAGATTCATAACGGTTCGATTTTTCTCAAACTTCGCTGATGTGTTCTTCTAATATTGCTGCATTCCTACAATACACAGGTATACTTTGGTTTAAATGTTTGATGACTAATTTTATATCTTTAATGAACAGCACACATTTCTTCGACTTGTTACTGATATGTTGGGGCGAAACACAAAGAGTCGGCATCATTCGTCGGTTTTCTGATCAGGTTCATTAGGTGGACTACTTCACTGGGTTAGCACATTGCTCTTTTCCAGAAAGTGAAGTGGAACCCTTTTACGTGTGTGAGTCATTATCATTATCATTATTATTTATTTGGAATTTCAACATAATACAAACAGAAAATTAAATTGCATGATATAAAGATTGTGGTGATTCTAGGTGCATACCACTGGTTGCCAGTGGAGGAAAAAGCAAACTTAATCACCGAGGCTCGAGGACTTCTCCCCGACCAGTGCATGCACCCAGATTCTGAATCAGCTATATAGTCGTGATATCCTTACACACTGATCCTCCATGCACATGCCCTGTCCGAGAGAAATAGTGCTTTGCGTCTTACTAAAGAAGGGGGCAAGATTCACAACACTGCTCAGCTACACTCAATGGGAATCGAATCCGAGCCAATTACTTGCGAGGCATGCGCGTTCCCGAGTGAGTCACATCGCTGTCCTGATATACCACAGTTCTCCCATATGCCGCCCGGAGATATCGTAAGTTAATCTGGAGTCGTTTCCTGATATGCAAACCCTTATTTTTGCAGTTGTATCATAATTGATTATGCATTGTTGGCAAGTCTGCTAATGGTATATCACATTCTTACAACCAGGACACAACAAAGACGGACAGAGTAGCTAATATTTACAAAGACGAACCTTTTCCTATCTCATGAGCCACGAGATCTTGGTACCGGCATGATAATCTACATCATTTCTGGGACTGAGGCGAGCCAGTGATTGGCCAGACAAAATGTACTTTCCGCAATCATTGTTTTCTGGTGCTGATGTGATGAAGAGAGCAAATGATTACGCCTAGGAAGTGTTTTAGCAGGAGTCAGTCGCGGCATATTCTCCATACGTTCAACATGGAATGTCTTTAATTCCGGTAAATAAAGCCACGCCTATTACTAGTAGTCGATTCTTTCGCGCACACTCAACTTTCTATAGTTGCGAGGGAGTTGGATGGTAGCTTCAAAACGATGATCAGTTCTGAAATCAGAGCTGCGTCCGAGAAGCGACAGTAGACTATTTCAATGCCTCATTATTACACGGTCGCTGTAGCGACGGGAGGGGTTTCCATAGGCCTTGGACCTAATGCACTTTACGTGTCTTTCATGGATATCAGGTTCCCAGCAACGCGTCATCCATGTTTGAGAGAGTGTTTTCCATCTCGTCTCGGAGTTGTACGGTCGCTGTATCTTCCCATGTCTGTCATTCTATAGTCACTGGTTTGCAGGCAAAATGCTGGCACAAGTTAAGTCTGGCTTTCAGGAGACTATGTATTGTATTTTAGTTCGCTCGTCAAGCTAGACAGGTTAAGCCTTCCTTGAAGTGTCTTGAACACAAAAGACGGAGTTACGGTCCAATTATCAATGAAGTACTTTACTGTACCAGAAGTAGGTCGTGACCTCTTAGAGCGGATTTACAAAACGGGCGAACTTTAAGATTAATTGCTCAAGTCCTTGGGGTGAAAACCTTGCAATGGAGTTTTAGAGAAAAGAAAAACAGAATAAGGTCAGTTTGATAAGGAGAAGTCGTATTCTCCACAGGAATTTTCAGTTTCATCCCTGATAATGAATAACATTCTCAAGCCAATAAACATACAAACTTACGCGCGCAAGCGTGCGCACACACACACACACACACACACATGTATCATGTATAATATATAGTTGGATAGGTATAGATAATTATATATCTTACGTTTTATACATTTGTAAGTCTCAAAAAAGCATGTGCATTATTTCAAAATGTGTGAATACTGGATACAATGGAAATTTTTTAATCACTCAAACAATTTTTATCTGGCATTGTCTGAATTTTACGGATTGGATTTTATTTTGATCATCTTTCCCTTGTGACTTTTAATGATTGAAAAAGGCCAAAGCTGACAAGAGGGAGAAAATATTTAATAAAAATCAAGTGGAGGCCTCCTTTTTCAAAGTATGTCCAAATAACTACCAGCTAAATTTAAAAAAGCAAAAGAGCTACCACGATGTATCTTGAAAACACATACTCGCACTTGGTTGAAACATTCTACAAGTCTTCTGTTAGTCACAGAGATGGGTCGTTTTGCTACTCCCCGAATGAATTTTAAGTACCTCCAATTCTTTAGTGATTCCTAAATTGAAACATCTCCATTCCATTGAGGACCAAGGGGGTGTTCGAGGAAATGATGAGAGCGAGGTGAAAGGGTTAGAAGCTTGAAGAACAAGCTCTGATGATAATGGACAGGGGCAGTGATCTCTTTATGTACGTCTGCAACCCAAAAATATCTCTCTTGTCTCCCCCTTATTATCTCTATCTATCTTTCTCTCTCTCCTCTTCCTTTCCTTTTCTCTTTCTCCTTTTGTTTTCTCTTTCTCTTCCAATCACTTCCTGTCTAATTTCTTTCAGAATAAGGCAAACTTGTTTTAATTTTGTTGCCTGAAATAAACCAAAAGAGTGTATTCAATTCTGGAGATCTTTCAATAAGCTGAATTTAGTATCTATTATACTTCTCCTCAAAGGCCACTCAACAGCTGTATAGTGCGAAGAGTTTGAATGCGGCCAGACTCAATTTCCTGTAGTCATCAATACTTTCAGATAGAGTAATTGATATCTTTTTGGTAGTTAAAACTACTTCATCACAGTGAGATAATGAGGGAAAAAAGAGGGAGGAGATTATTAGCATTTACTTGTAGAAAACGATCCTTTGTGCATGTGTTTTCCATATCTGATGTTATGACACGAAGAACAAATGCACACAGAAAGAAAATTACATGTATTATCTTTGACGTATTATATTTGATTCCTTACGCGTACCGCCATTGAAGTGAACTCTTAACTGCATACATCTTTCACATTCAGTAATTGAATTTTTGTTTGACAGACAATACAAGCTAGTTACATGCAAGTCGTGCGTATAAGCCTAACGACGTGATCGACCCACAATGAGACGACAGTTCTCACGCTGTTCAGTCGAAGTTTGACATGAACCATTAAACCTGCTGTCAGAATCTAATGGTATAGAAAACACGTCCATGCTTGTAGATAAGAAACCCTTTGGATGCAACTTTATGGGTCAAGCGGCAATCGAGCGACGAAAATGTGTCAGTTATTCTTTTCGATAGCAGGACAATGCACTTTCCATTTCAGACTATTCGGTCATTGCCTGCTGTTCGCTCGATAAAAAAAGGCAGTGACACGCTAAAAGCTAAAAGGAAAACCTTTTGTATTTGACGTATTTCGGAAACAGTAAGAGATTTAGATCAATGAGTCTATTCTAAAATTCTGAGCATTTCGTTTTTTAGAACCCTCCCCTAATCATCGTCATCATCAGCCAGACGACCTAAATTTTGACGAGAGGCGAGACTCCGTGAAAGAGCGATTGACGAGGGTGCTTGACTGTGAAATTTGACGGGCCGTCCAGACGTGACTATTAATGTCGCTGTCAAGCGTCGAGAGCAACTTAAACACCCCTTGGACGTTCTGTAAGCCCTTCCAAGCATGCATCTAATGTTCCATTATAGCTCGTCAGTGCATTCGGTTCTGATGCATAATGGGGAGGAAAGAGTAAAACTGACGTTACATTAATGATATTACACTAATGAAGGATCTAAACACTCGACCCAGGCACGAAGCTTGTGGCGGATTAAGTACGTAGACAGACAGTCGCGATATTCACATCGTCGCAAGGACCGGTTTGACCAGTCAATTTCTAGCTCATTTATTGTGAAGGCGTCAAACGCACATATGACATCCATTCAGCCACCTGGTTCTCCGCTTTGGCTCGCAGCGTTAACCCTTCGCCTGCTTCTATGACAGCAATTATACCATAAACAAGACGGAATTATCGCCAACGGTGGGCTGATTGGCTTAATGTCTCGCTCTAGTATCGCTCGGTGTAATACAACGAAATGTCAATGAGAGGAGGGTATCATTCTTTATTCATAGTGTCGCCATGCATGTAGGTGTCGACTCTATAAATAGTTTCTGGGTAACCTGAAAAAGTTCACAAGAAAGATATGCATCATGCAGCGCTGTGTGTTATCCAACTCATTAAGAATAGTTTCATTCAATCTTTTATTCACGTTGTTCACACAGCTCAATACGATGAAGTCACTCATACAACCAAATCGTACTATATTCACCAGTGCGCAATTATTGTTCAGTCATTATCATCAAGTTTCATTCGGTTCAATACAGCTCGGTCGATTTCAAGATATTCCGGTTAAAGATAAGTTATGTGCACATGCGTGTGAGACGTATAAACGTAACGTGTGGCAACTGTGTCATGTCCCAGGGCTACAGACGACATAATTTTACATATGACTAAAATCATTCCTTCATCATGAGGGACATTTATTTCCGCATAACCATTCTTGTTGTCTCTTTAGATATCATAGCACCCAACAGAGATGCGTCCAGGTTAATATCTTCTAATCCATCCTTTGATCTAGCTTTAAACAGATCGATTATGCACATGACGCGTATTACCATGTATTAATTAACAACATCTTCACACACACACACACACACACACACACACACACACTATAAATATATATATATATATATATATATATATATATAATCATTATACATATACATACATACATAGAGAGAGAGAGAGAGAGAGAGAGAGAGAGGAGTACAGACAGTCGTGACTTTTTCGCTTTCACAGCTTCAGCGAGTTTCGCATGGCGTCATTATGCGCTCACAATGGCTCCTCAAAACAAAACAAAAAACTGTCAGTAACTGCGTTGTTTGGTTGTGTCTCACAAAGTATATTTCAATTTTTCATTATTTATGGATTTGCCAGTTCATTTGATTATGTACTGTCTTATTCGGAAGATGATTTCTTTTGCAACTTCTTGAACCCTTTGAAGACTATTGCAACTTAGACCCGCCCGACAGTGACAGAATAATCAGCAAGTTGATTGTGGTCACTCTCACGGAGGAAGAATCTCTGTAAACAGCCGCAACCAAAACCACGAAGAGGAGCCTTCGAACACATTGCTTTACCAGCTGATGCTCTTTTTGCCCCCCCCCCCCCCCATTAACTTGTTTACCACTAACTTGACTAATCTCATTCAGAGCCAAACGACATTATTTACGGACATGAAATGAACCAATGGTCACCTTACTGAACCAAAATCTTGCACTCCCTGAGCAATAATATAGTCGATTGCCCTTTGGACGTAAAGTTTGATTAAAATAATTTTCCCGCCCCTGTAGCGTCCGTAATACGCTGCGGAATCTCCTGGTTCCCCTAATATGGAGTCCTCCGTTATTCGCCGTACCTTTAAAGGGATGGTTTAATATTGGTTGAGGTGAGAATTCAGCTTTTAACTTTTTGCGAGATACTTAGAAACCACTTCATGAAACGTTGAAAAGCACACGATTCTAACAGGAATTCAAACTTTATTTGATGAAAATCAGTTTCGAAATGGCTGAGATATCCAAAAAACAAAGTAGAACAAAGCAATGCTAATAAAAGGCGGATCTCACCTTTTATTAGGATATAGCCTTGTTTTGGATATCTCAGCCAGTTTTGTCACCGATTTTCATCAAATAAACGTTGCATTATTCTTGGAATTATAATCGTCTTTCATATTTCATAAGAAGTTTTTCATTAGCTCAAAAAATAATCATTAAAAGAAAACACGTTGGAAACCTCAAGCCCTATCTCAACCAGAACTGTATCATCCCTTTAAACCGACGCCTCCATCCGAAAGCCATGAATGACGTCATTGTTTTGTGCACCCAGGCACTAATCTGCTTATAGTTTTTAAGCTTCCCCACCTGGGATTAAGAGCCAAAAGATTAAAAGGAGCATCCATCGGCGATAATAATGTAGGAGCAAGCGAGGAAGAAAATAATAGCGCGCGTTTTTTTTTTTTTTCTTTTCCTACCTTGCCTCCATCTTGAATCCTCCGCAATAGGTAACACACGACCAATATGCATTTACACCATCTTCCTCCACGAGCATTACTGTGTTGTTGTTGGGATTTTTTTGGGGGGGGAGGGGAGGGGATCAATTTTTGTCCTTCAACGAGCATTTGAGATGTCTCGTGAAAGGAAACAATGCCATCTAGGTAAGGAGAATAGAGACCAAAATATCCTTGACACAAGCAACGCCGGTTTACGCGAGAACAAGGGAATACTTTGAAAAATGGTGTCGGAGCATTAGCAGCCTTCTATATATACAAGGACCGTTAACCTGCGGGAAAAGAGCAAGCATCATTTTTGGAACACCTGCCTTTCTCGTCACCCTCGTATCTTTTGTATCGTTGATGGTGCAGCCCCGGCATCAAACGACTTCTTTTCGCCTGCCTTTATGGATGGACTTCATGGACTATGAAATATTCATACCATGGAAGGGTGAGAAAATGTTAGAAGCTATAGCCATGCCACTGGTACCGCCAGAAAAGATGATGAAAGGGGAAATATGTATATCATAAAGGCAAGGACATTTTTATATGACTATGGGTGAGAATGTTGTTAACAGTTTAGATTTTAATTGGAATTGAGATGACGCATGAAGAATAATTCTTGTCTACTAAATGCGACAGAGCTTATCATTGCCTCAGGATATTCTGATTATGATTGTTGATGATATTTTCTTCATCAAAACGAAGACCAGCTGTTATGACGCCTCCATACACTTATTAGCGTTCACAACAAACCATCTATGTTGGATGAGAATTCAAGTATAGATGGTCGACGGCCGCCGTAAGACTCGGCACTGCAATGGTTTTACCTCTTCTTTTTTTTTTGCGATGACCATCATACAATTGATCTCGTGCAGAAAGCACATACATACACACACACACACACACACACACACACACACACACAGTACACCTGCACACATATTGTGTATGACACGCACAAATTGTAATAGATCAATTATCTAATGACGCATTTAATTTTACGTATTACTTTTTATTAAAATCGTTTCTTGACAAATAAGAAACAGAATTTGTCACAGGTTTGCTTGAGGGTTGCCCAACATGGCAAGAACTAATGCAAAAATAAGTACATTGCAAGTTCTGAAATGCATCGAGTATGTAGGGGTAGATGGTCTAGCTTGCCACGCCAGTATAAGGTCCTCAGAGGAAATATATGCATAAATTCGATTACGCTTGAGAGCTGACCTATTAAGAGAGATGTCTCTGCAATACCTGTAGACTGGTTTACTAATGAATTCGAAATTTGTACATGCCTTTGCTACATAAAGGTTGTTCCTAAACTCGCCCGAGACATGCAAACAACATGGACTCGAAGTATACAAGTTCACTGAGTATAGGCACAGGTGGATGGAGTATGTTGTTACTGCAAGTCCTACCTAGAACACGTATAGGGTTTTTAATACATGATTAAGCAGCCTATTTGAGTAACAAAAAAGGGGGGAAACCCGCGCAAAAGAAAAATGCGTACACCATTCTATCGTGATGCGAATGTTTCGGGTTTTGTTTTCGTTTTTGGTTTGTTTGTTGTTGTTGTTGTTGTTGTTGTTGTTGTTGTGTTGTTTTTTTTTGTTTTTTTTAGTTCATTTTCTGTCTGAGGAGATGGCTGGATGGCCCATATTAAGCTGCACTAGCTGGTCTTCCATGGGATCCAGTTTGATATCAGACGGGACCACTTCACCGGGTTGAACACCATGCTCTTGCGATGAATAAATGAAGCGGGATCTTTTACGCGCATGAGTTGTGACTCTCTCACATTTTATGTCCTATCCGAGGGACAGAGTGTTTGGCATCTAACTAGAGGGACGATGTGATTACACATAACATTGCTCAACTAGACTCGGGAATCGAATCCGGATCTTTTGGATTGGAAGGCAGATACGCTTCTGACTGACCCGAATCATAACCCTGTTTGGCAGGTAAATGTATGGTAAATGTATTATTTGTTTTTGTTTCTGTCTTTGTTTTTGTTTTTGTTTTTAGCAAAGACTCCAACAGACTATACAAAGTGTACAGTGATGGGTCGTTTTAGATGCGTAATAATTTTAACATAACATTATTTAAAGTCCTCATGCCCTTACACTGATGGTTGCCGTTACAAGCAAGTTAGTGAGAAAAAGAAGATAATTTTACTGAGCATCTGTACACCCTGGTACAGTGTTAATTTATCAAGAATCAGTATCGATTATCGATCTCATTTTTTTTTCCCTCACGACAAATAAATGTCAGATTTATTTAACTTTTCCCATGTGTAAATATCAGACGTGTATCATGTAAACACTGATATTTGCATTTTAAGAGTGATCACGAGATTTTGGCACATGGCGAATTCCCACGCAAGCAACAGTGCTTTAAACCTTTCTATTCAGGAAGATCTGAGTGTCCTTTTTATTTTTCAGAATCGATTTTCCGTGCAGAAGGCGTTTTTTTTTTGTTTTTTGTTTTTTAATTCTGTGATACAGGGTTTTGTTGAAAGTGCGCTGTGGCATAATCAAAAGATTCTACGGCAACTCCAGGGCTCTGGACAATAATACTTCCTAATGTTGATTTCACAGTACCGGTGATACCTTCTGTAGAAACACTTGATGATTCATTCTTTGTTCATTGTT
This sequence comes from Diadema setosum, assembly GCF_964275005.1. Lineage (NCBI taxonomy): Eukaryota > Metazoa > Echinodermata > Echinoidea > Diadematoida > Diadematidae > Diadema > Diadema setosum. Next base: position 18,018,591 of record NC_092702.1, read on the forward strand.
GTATCTATTATGTTTCTTTCTCTCCGAGTCTCTGCACGTGCGGATGCACCTGCAGTATACTGTCCTCCTCTGATCCACTGGGATTCATTCCTTCTCTGTTGTTCATTATTCATGTTATGTCGGACGAATCATGGTTCACTATAACGTCATGCCCTGAAAGGGCACGTAGAAATTTATGCTGTGTATAATCATAGATGATTGCTTTTTGTCTTCTTCTCTTTTTCTCTCTTTCTCATTCAATGTAACTTTTACGAGACAAAAGCAACACTTATTATGTGAATACATCACTGTAATTTATTAGTATAAATACAGTATGTGCATGTATGTATGTGTCTAAGTATAGAGGTATGTCGAGTTGATCTGGCGAGACTAGTATCTGGAGGTTTTTATCATCTCCTCCCCTTCCTTTCTTCTTCTTCTCTCTCTCTCTCTCTCTCTCTCTCCTCTCCCTAACCCTTATTCCACGAGCATCATGTTGGACCCTCTTGTTTTTCTTCACTATAATGTTATTTGTTATCGGTTGCCAAACAGTCAAGCGTTGTGCTTATTATTGGCAATCGTTCTGTATGCAAATTATTAACACGTTACTCATGTAATTATACTACAGATGTATTGCATAATTGATGAAAATGATGAAAATTGTATAAAGTATACTACCGGTATTTTGTACTTTGTTAATGAAATTGCAGAAAGTTGATGTATTTGAAAAAAAAAATGGCATACAGAGAATAAATAAATCAAATCAAATCAAATCAAATGTGGGAATGTCGTGATAGGGTTATATTCAGGACATGCAGGATGCATAGTTATGATGCATAAACGTGTAGACCAGTAGTTCTTTGAAATATTGGTTCCAAAAGCAGTATAGTTGTATAGGAGGAGAAGGCGGAACATTTCTACGAGAGAGGTGCCCGCTTAGCACGAGTACTTTGGCTGCTATCTGTTTTGGCAGCTTCTGGCCAAAATACCGTAGCAAGCAATTGGGTTCTGCCTCTAATCACATCACCAGCTCAGGGGCACAGTCAGCGCAGAAAGTGGATCAACCTCCCCGGGGACGGCGGCAGCCGAGCCGCGCTGATTGCGTCTTCCCAAAACACGCTGTTCTCTTCCACTATTTTCTTGTTGGTGTTTTTGTTGATGACTGTAGACTCGGAAATTCTTCGGGTTTGTTTCTCTTTTTACCCCTCCATCCTCTCTCTGCATGGAAGCATCTTTGTAAAAGTTACAATTTGAATGGGCCTTAAAGCATTGCCGTGAAAGATATGGGCCTACTTGGATAATTCCGAGTCATAGATTCAATGTAGTCGTCATTTCTGTAATGAGGTCGTCTGCATAAATGACAGTGAAAAGGTGATCGTATCATGAGCATCATTAGGCTGAACATTTATGGCTGCCATGGGTACAGTCTCTACAAGATGGAATATTTTCGTCATATCCACGACTGATAAACTGCCCTGAAAGGCCTAAGCTTGTTAATGTCCGAGGAGTTTATCTTATACATAAGACACTTCTCAAAATGTACAGACCCAAATTATTTTCACTAGGAATCGCAGGTCGAAATGATGGCTATGGTACACACGCAAACCCAAGTTGGTAAGCTGGATTGAGAGCATCTTCCGAGATGAAAATCCAGGAAACTTGAACGCCTTATCGTAGCATCATCCAAAATAAAGTAGCAATTAGGAATATGGTAGCAACTCGAAATTCCGAGAATATAAACATCTTGGGCTTCATCAACTAATCGTAATCGAAATATGATTTCAGATGAAAAAACACTTTCTATGACAACAAACTCATCAGATCAAAATTGTCCTGAACACTAATACTACTCCTATGTGTACGCACAAACGCACAACCATCGAATCGCGAAGCCTGTACAAAAATAGAAATTTCATGGAAATAATATCAGTCGGCTTAGGTGCATAGCATGCCGTTGCAAATTCGGTAATCAGCTTAAATTTTTCCTTCAAATGCGCGATGGATTGTCTGTAACCGCTAATGGGAACTTGAACGACTAAACAAATGGGAAATGTTTTGACACCGCGAGCGAGGTCCGCGCGGTGTTTTTAGTTTTCTTGCTGTTGCTGCCGTTGTTTTCTTCTCTTCATGTCACTTGACTCTTCTTCCGCCAGAAATAAAGGGGAGTACAGCTTTCTTTGGCAGAAGGCCAGGCGAATAAGGCGCCCTCCTTCCGCGCGCTGCGTTGGCGTAACTTTTTCTACCACAGACGGGTCGGTGACGCCATTTCCCGAACTGCCATGCACATTATACAACAGTGTGTATTTTATCATTGCCACGATGATTCCCTTCATCAGAGCATGGTTTGATTGAAAGGAAAGGCGTATAAGCGAGAGAGAGAAAGGTAGAGAGAATGAGACACAAACACATACACACACATACATTACCTTCGTAGAAAAAAGAAAAAGAAGCCAAATTGTAACACCAGAAGAGTTTGAAGAACTCTTGTGGTTGTTTCCAGAGATAGGTATTCTGTGTGACAAGAACACCTGCAAGGTGTACAGTGACTTCCTCTGTGTGTTGCAAACAGGAGGTTAAGTGTTCAAGAATCGAACTTTCTGTAGATATGCTTTTCTTTTGCACAAAAACCGGCGTTGATTGTTGCCAGCGATTTGAATGAGCCGGCTCCGTAAAGCTAAGCAGCACGTCGTTTATGTCACGTTGTTTGGAAGTAGAACACGATATGTATATATATATATATATATATATATATATATATATATATATATATATATATATATATAGAGGGCCTAATTTAAAAGAAGTAGAATAGCGATATGGTCACGTACATTGCAACCAATGAAAAAAAAATGCAATTCGCAAAAAAAACAGTATGAGTATGTGTTTTCTTGTTGCTGATGTTTTAACTTTATGCTTGTGTCATCCTCTTCGTAAGCTCCCCCCCCCCAAAAAAAAAAAAAAAAAAAAACTGCCCCTCTAAAAGCTTGGAACTGTTACGTCACAGCTTCTGATGCATCTACCATTAAGCATATGCGACCGGGTTATGTCAAAAGCTCTAGCACGTATCTCGTTTAAGGGATGAAATTCACATCCTCCACAACGCTTAAGATGCACGAGCTTTCCCTGCCTCGTGTTTAGATTTCCTTATGCTTCTCACCCGGGGTTGACGTAACAGCACGCACAGATGCCTATCAATTTTGTGTTCTATAAACTCATTTCCTACTTTGGCTTTCCATAGCCGTATGGCTGCATTTCCCGCAAGCTCTACAAAATGTTTGTCTCGCACACAGAGAGGATTCATACTCTCTAACTTTGTTGTTGTTGTTTTTTTTTTTCATGTCTACCCTAAGTTGAATGTCTCGTCTGTTAAAGTGTTCAAACTGAATGATTATATCAGTGAATTCCATGGTAGTCAATGTTTCTATAAATCAGTTTGCTTTATAAGGGGAGTATAAACAGGGTTAGCGATATTCGAGGCCCTGAACAGCATTTGATAAACAGTCTTATCTGTGACTGGAACATTTTCAGAATAAATACACGTTTATAATGGTAGTCAGCAAATTACCAAATAGAGCTTGGCAATATGCAAACAATTGTTATAATCAGTAATGAGCATACATTGTAGTTTGATTTACATAACATCATGAACTACTCGTTTTGATTCCAAATGCCTTCAAAATATTCCCCCACAAAACCGTCTACATTTCTCGATTTTTACCGAGTTTCCATTTGCAAAATTACGACGAATAGCAACAACATTCAACAACATTTCTATTATGATTTGCTGTTTTTCAAACTTGCACAGATTTAATGTGCAAAAAGAAAAGATGGAGAAATAGATGTGCTGTGATGAAGACACAAATATTCGATGTCGTATCTCTTCTGCTTTGCCTTATTTTGTTTGATATACTTCACTTCTGTATATGTCACGTCACATGTACGTCGAAGTCATATATGTGACTTGGCCCAATAGTATTTGAGTCAAAATAGCTCTCTTGTATAAAGTTCAAGTCATTGACATTTATAAGACCAAGATAAGATTAATCCGGACCCCCTTCGAATTGTGGAACCCTGGCATTTGCGGACACCTCATCGAATCTTAAGCAATTTGCTGTTATGCGCTCAGCTTTTTGTTCAGCGAGAGGAGAGAGCCTGGAAAAAAGTCGAATTGGGCTCCCTGATTGATATCGAGACGGAAAGGCAAATTAAGGGTTGCGTTCTGCTGCGATCCAACATAACGACGAACTGCCTTGCTCGTCGTCTGGGCTAAAACCTTTCCGCATCGATTTGTCCCGATCTCCGATATTCCCTTGATTAGGCTTGCTTTGAGCAGAAAAACGTTTATTCATATCGGCTAGATTTCTTACCGATAGCAGTTTTCCAAGCGACCGAGGAAGATTCAGCCCACGACCCCAGTTGATGTGGTTTTCGAAAATGAGCACGCTCCTCTTGCCCGGGATCGTGGAAACACATTTCCCAAGCCGCAAGCACAGAAAACTATTTTGATGACATTTTTTTTCTTTTGTTGTTGGATGCATGCCAACCCGCCTATGGTTATGATTATGCACACTGCAATCATCAAAATTTGCGGAATATGAATTTATTGACAAGATGACTCCGGCATATAGCCTCTACCCCAGTCCCGAGAGCAAGTCGGGATTAAAGTGTTAGGCGTTAATTACCCGAAGGTTCATTAGTGAAAACAAACAAGATAAGAATAGATATCCGATGCTTCTTCCTGCACTAAGTCGGTTAAGCCAGTCAAAAGTCAACATTTGCCGATGGGCGCATGTGGCAGTTTGCTTGTCTCTTAATCACCTATACGTATACAGATCCCAATAAGCATTCATACTTTTCTTCCCGTTTATTATTCTCCCTGTGTTTTATTCTTTCCACTTTCTTCTCTTTCTCTATTCTCATATTAAGTCATTTCTCCTCCTCCTCCACTTTTAATTTTCTCGTCGCAGAATTTCAGTTTATCATGTCCCAGTTGTACATTCAACAGAGACGAACCAACATAAACCTGCATTTTCTAGCCTAAAGTACAAGAAACCGAGGTCTGGAAAAATTAGGGTGAGATAACCTTTTGCTGTTGAAGTTGGAAGTTGGATGATAATGTCAGCAGGGGAATGGCATCTTGACCTTTGTGATGCAAAACCCGGGAACTCTTTGTGTATGAGCTGGCGCTGGCACCTTTTGCTTTTTGCTTTGTTTGCGTGTGTTTTTTTGTGTGTGTTTTGTTTTTGTTTTTTTAAGGGGGATTAAGATTTTGCTGTGTACGTTAATCAACTATTCAAAGTGCAATGCGTCTGTGTATACACCAGTTAAGAATCCTTTAACAGTAGTATGGTACAAGACGATCTTTATCCGTTTTTTGTGTGGGTTTTGAGAGCGTTTCTTTTTATCATTATTATAATTTATTTGTTTGTCCGTTCGTTCGTTCGGGTGTTTTCTCGTTACGTGCAGGTAGACATAAACATTCACAGTCAACCCAAGTGCCCTCACCCACCTGCGCACCATTTGTGGCATGCTTCTATTCAAATAGCTTCACCCTCGAGCAAAACTTGCAGACTAGAGGTGTGGGGTCTCTCTGATTTCTCGGACATCGCACGTAATTGTACCCACAATGATCGGTCAAACATCGTCATCGACTTCGTCTGCTAACAAGACCTAATACAAACTTGCATTCTGTAAGGTTATTAACAATATTGACGATATTACAACAACATTGTGTTGTTTGAAAGTTTGAATGGTGATGTAAATAAGGAAGAGAGGTTTTCGGTAATATCCATATCCTGTTAATAACACTTTCTTTAAGCTAACTGAAATACTTGTTACAAATTGATAATCGCGGGGTTTTGCTTCCGGTTGTTGTTGGAGGGTTTTTTGTTTTGTTTTGTTTTTTTTTCGTTTGTGTGTTTATTTTGGATGTCATGTTGCAAAAGGAAGCTGACCAAAGAATGTTATCGCATCAGTACCACAAGACAAAAGAGTATAATATTTGCCTTCCTCAATATCTTGTAATTCCTTTATCATTACAATGTCTGTTCTCGATTTTAACTTTTCTCTTACCGGGTTTACATGAGGACCGCCATCCATTGAAAATTAACATTAATTTTGACAGTTGATACAATGTAGTGAAATAAAAATGTAGATGCTTTGCATATTACTAGATACAACATAGCAATATGACTTTCTTTTTTCTCAGGGGTACGACTGTCTTTATTTTCGAGTATATCCAATGCCATTGGATCCAACAGACAGACTAAAGCTTCTTCTTACAAGTAAAGGGATGGCGTATTTCATAACTACCTGCATTGTGCGGTGGGGGATTCGCCTTCCTTGGTTTTGACCAGTAGTTTTAAAATGAAAACATCTATAATGAACTCATTCGAACTAAATTTCTTGTGAAAAATGCTCTCTTTAACCATCGTCATTGTCATCTCTTTATTAGAACATTATTTCTCTCTTTCCAATAATCGTATCCTTCAACAGATATACCATTAATTTTCAAGCGAACTATAGACCCCTTTTCCGTATAGATTATGTCAGTTACTCAATTTTCTTTGTTTTCTATGTACGGTATCTTATGAGATATGATTTTTTTTCTTACCATGAGCATACACATTTACGTGTGTGTGTGAACGCCTGTGCACTCGCTTACACACACACACACACACACACACACACACACACATACACACACACACACATTGTCCCACGGAGAACACGCGTCAAATATGTAAAATTATTCACACCGGTACTCAGCTTTTCGGCAGGCGCTACGAAATTATAATAATGAGAATGTCATTGTCATGTTTTTTTTTCCATTGTCTGTATGTAGCACAGCCGCATGATGCGTCTGCTAAACCTTAAAGGTTAATAAAAACATGTTGTGATACGACTGTGAATTTACATCGACCTATATGCTACTGAATCAGCGGAACTCAAACATATTTCATCGCGAGAAATCAGCGAGATATGTTTCATCGAGATATTTTCATACAATATGCTCGTGGAGAGAGAGAGAGCAGTATATAGGCAATCCAGTGTGAAGCGCATTGCTAGCGTTGGTGCCATCCCATATTCTATTGGAATGGGTAGCTGCGAATCAATCAAAAGAAAAGCCCATTATTTCTTGTGCTGTAATATCGCCCATCGGAGCGAGATATTTTGGAGGGTAGGAGAGAGATGGAGAGATGGAGTGAGAAGAGGACGTCTTGATTTATCGAGGAGCAAATCTCCCCCTCAAGCCCGGAGTGGAAGACAAGTGGCATGGCGGACTGGCGCAACGAATATGAATTCTTGGTCTGATGGCAGCAACGGAGGGGCAATTTACATTAGGTGCAGAAAGCATGACTAGAGATATCGGCTCAGGATTTCGAAGCATTCCCGTCGAAACTTTCTGCCCGAACATATGCCCGGCATCTCTCCTTCTCTATCTCTCTTCCTCCACCCTCTCCCTAGCTCTCTCCCTTTATCCCCCTCTCTCTCCCCCCCCCCTCTCTCTCTCTCTCTCTCTCTCTCTCTCTCTCTCTCTCTATATATATATATATATATATATATATATATATATATATATATAAACATATATATATATATATCTTCCACATCTCTATCTCTCTCTCTATCTCTTTCCATATCTTTCTTTCACACATCGTCTGCAAATTCCCCCGCGTTTTTCTACATCATTTGCCACTGTGTGTTTTTAATTACATCTGGCCCTCGGGGGAGTCTCTTTGCCAAATAAGGCGTCAAATGACTGTTAGATTATCCCCATAAATCCAGAATCCTGAAGACAGTCAGGTCTGTTCTAAAAGTTGACAAAGTAAAGGAGAAAAGGCAATCATGCCATACGGCATGATAAACATACATGCTATTTATACAGCGGAAGATATTGAAGAAATTGCTCGTAACTGTATTTGAGGTATATATACCCTTCTTTCTTCTCTACTGTGTCTCTCACTCTTTCTCTCCCCATCTATCTATCTATTTCTCTATCTCTATCTCTCCCTATCTCCCCCTCTATCTCCCATTCTCTCCTCATTCTCTCAATCAACGTATTTTTCACGGTATATGCAGATAAGGAATAAGAGACAGACAGAGACAGACGTAGAGAGAGGGAGAGAGGGGATAGTGTAGACGTCAGGGAAGAATAATATGTGTTCTCTCTTTCTCTCCCTCCCCTCCCCCCCCCCCCCGTCTCTCTCTCTTTCTCTCTGTAAGTGAAGTAAAGTGAGTAAGTTGTCTTGTATCGTAATGCTCATTTCAGCTAGAGAATGCAACATATATAATCTCAACATGTTACTTCCGTTTCTAACACCTAAGCCTCTTTCTTACATGATTGTCGCCTCACAAAATATTGCCAACTTCAATCAACCTAAAATTGATTCGAGAGTTCCCGTCTTCTGACCAGCCCCTATATTTATCGTTAGGTCCGATCTTGCACCCCTTCTTGACTTGTAATCACCCTTGCTCTATTTTTTCGAGTGCTCCGATGGCAGGGAATCAGTGAACTGCAATGAACAGAACTAATGCGACACTGCGAATTCTTCCGCGGGGGATAGTCAGTTCTTTCTGCCAATATTCAAACTTAACCCCGCCCACATGTTCTTCTTTTTGTATGCGGAGGGGAGGGGGAATATGGTCCCATCATATCCCCCTCTTCCGTGTTCTCCTTTTCAATATGTCGTCCTCAGAAGTTAGACGATAGGCTCTTCAATCATTGTATTAATCAAGGACATGTTCCTATTCTCTCCCGCCCTCGCTCCCTCTCTCTCTCTCTCTCTCTCTCTCTCTCTCTCTCTCAATCCCTTCCTCTTTTTCTCGCATCACTATATCTCTTCATTTTTCCTTTATCTACCTCTTCAGTTCGCTTTCACTTTGCTGTTTCTTTAATTTCCCGTTTCTCTCAGCTGATGGGCAAGACCTTTATAATCTAATACTGAAGCTATAAAAGCAATTGCGGTTGTTTTAAGATACAAGTGCTCTCAAACTTTGTAAGTGTAGTATTGACATTTTATGTAACTTAAGTAAGTATATAAGCATATAAAAACATGAAAAATACTTAATATATAAAAAAAATTGTTGCTCTGTTTTGTCTTGTATTGTTTTTTTTTTTTTTTAGGGCTTTGTGTTTGTACTTTGCCATAAACCATGGAGGTCTTTCATGTATTCGACCACTGAATATCATTGGGTTGGTCTCCTAATTTTTATTGCGCTCAAATAAGTATTGATAAGTATGACCTTCCTCCGCATTAATTCTTTTTTTTTGCATGTGTGTTATTTGTAAAGGCAATGTGGTATAAAGAATAAGACTCTTGACTTTAAAACGTATATATAGGTCCTCGGTTAAAATTGCTTGCATTCTTGGACGATACGTTATGGGTTCGTTTACTTGTTGTTGTTTTGTTCCCCTAATGATGTCTTTCTTAATACACTAAAATGCCAAAATGCTTCCTTGCACCTACTTGGTAGAAATTAAGCACACGGCACGTTGGAAGAGCAGTGCTAGTATTGAAGAAGCTCCTTAGGATAAATAAAATCGTATGTGATCATAATAGCCTAATAAACATAAATGTATAGGCAAAAGTATGACGTCACACACATGGACACGCAAACAAGGACGTCTATATACTATGATATATATCCCCTATACATGCAGGCCGGCTAATGTGTGACTCCTGTCGCATAATTGATGACGGTTGTCATGCGATATCGGTCCCTTCAGACCGGGCGTGCCTCTAGTCCTAGCTCCCCCCATCAGAAGGGAAGGCAAAGTCACGTGACCGCTCGTCCACGTGTTCGCAATCTATCACAACATCGCTCGATCCCCTTTTTGTATTCGCAGGCAAAATCTGCGATTCCATATCGGTTATCACGGTTTGCCGCCGCCTAACACCAACAGTTCCGCGCGCGCGGCTGTTCCGCATACATACCTCTCTTATCCTCTCTTATTTTTTGAATGAAAGCCGCCTTCCGCAATAAAGCCCCCGAAGGCGGCATCATGTGTGACTAGATAACTCTGTGGTTCACATGGCTTGATGATAGCTTTCTCGCCGGATAAAGGAGCGCGATAACGCCTAGGGATAGGAAAACACGGGGGGACTTGCTCTGCCGAGATTGGTGTCGCCCGCCCGCAGCTTCCATAATTGCCGATTTCTCTCAAACGTGTTTATCTAATCATTGCCGATGGCGGTGAGATCCGAGTTTGTCGCAATAAACTTTGAGAGAGTTTACTTTATTAAGAAGACTTTGTCACATCGGAGTTGAACGCTTTCGGATGACCCTCCTCGAGTCAGCAATCACTAAAGGCCTTACATCACTTGCTGAATATATAGAGGTTTAGCTTGGTGAACTCACAGACTTTAGTATTTTTCGCCATTCATACATTCATCGATACCCGTTATACTTAAATCTATTTCGGCATTTTGTGCGTTGAGGGCAATTGATATAATATATCATAGATTTTGTAACAAGAACACGCTGCTCTATTTCAGCTAAGAATAAAAGATGCACGCCCATCTCGTTTTGCTTTTTTTTTGTCAGCTATACGTTGCACTTCAAGCAGCTTTAAGCAAGGGCACCACACTGGAATGATTATTACTAAAGTCGTGATATTATCAGATGTGGCATATTTTGGAAAGTCATGGAGAGAGAAAGACAAGGTCTTTATTGACTTAGTAATGATCAGACATCTTCTAAATAGATCCCAGTTTCATTAGGTGTGTCATTGGTCTACATGCGTATGTTTGGATTTTGTTACATACTGGTGAATTTCTTTTCATTTTTTTTTCAGCAGTCTAGCCACCAGAAATCGAGAGAAAATCAGTAGCAATGCCACACAAACTATCTTCACTTGTCGACAGCATCGCGAAACATATTTGATTCTATGAGAGTCGATGCATCTCTAACAAATCAGCATAGAAGGCAAACATGTGCGGGACACTCCACTCTTTTATGCACTAGGTTACCATCTACAGAAGATAGCAAATTTTAGGCTCGAAATGATATCAGGTAAAATGTGTCATTGTTTAAAGACGTCGCAGTTGGACAAGATCAATATTGTCAGTAACCAGGCAATTGTAAGACGTAACGCTGATTTTATCAAGGTCCAATATACACTTTGAGTCATTGTTTGCCATAGCAAAAGAAAATTAATAGGCGATTGACCATGACGCAACATTTGGCACTGGTCAGAATACGACTATATAGTGCTACCATCAAATTGAGAGAAACTTATTCTACTTAAATCTGACTAAATCACGTTGCTTTCATCTCTACATAGTATAATATATTGATGAATGAGTACAAAAGGTAAAGTAAAAATAGTACACTGTGAGTGAGTTGATATTTTCCTTATGCCACAATAAGCATAATAAAAACTAAATAAATAGAGTTTGAGGTACAAATATGTGCGATTTAATTTGCAGAAAATTATTTATGCAAAACAACCAAACAATCAAACAAAACGTGATACAAGTTCGAAGAGTCCATGCATAAAGCTATTACGACTTCGTCAAGATATATTCGCAATTGCTTGTTGGATTTCAATATTCGTGAAATTAGGCAAACAAAGTCAATGCCCCGGACTGGGACCAAGGTTTGATCATATTTTCATATCAAAGAGGAAAATATTGAAAGAAAAAAAACAGAGAAGAAACTCTAAGAAATTATGTATGGATACGTTGTTCTAAGGTACCTCACTTAAAAGGAGCTTGATAACTTTGATAAATTCCTCCTCATCAGACAGAAAGACAGTTTGCTTAACATGATCAGTAAGGATACGAAAAGAATTGATCATGTGACTACATTTTCAAACCCTGAGCAATTTCTAACAATGTTGGTGCAGCGTCCGCGCCGTGCAATGGAAGAAAGAACGGCTCACTAAGAGCATCCTATAGAACAAAAGCAAAAAAAAAAAAAAAAGACCACAACTGAATAAAGAGTATCTCATGTCGAAAGCGTTTGGCTCCTGCGGGGCTATAGATCGCAATGGATAAATTTAATGAAGCTACTCTCTCTATCTAGTATCTCTTCGTCATGACGAAAGCAGAATCAGATTTAAGATGAACTTCCGTTCGTAAGGTGAACAAATGAAATCAATCCACATCATGTCGGCACTTGCTCTGCGTAGTGCAAGAGACAGAGAGAGAAAGTGAGGGGGGAAAGAGTTCGTTTATTTCCTCAACTGGCATTTGCTTACTGATGTGGTAGGCAGATTGTCCCTCTCCTGGCGTCCATCCGGGCAATTCTTCTTTTATAAGATCATCTTCTAAATGTTTCTCTGTAGCTAGTATGAGAGAACGTCTTCCAAAACTCTTAGCGTCTGGGAAGGGAAGTTCGTTAAAAAAAAAAAAAAAAAAAAAGTTATCTCACAGATACCAACAAGACCGACCGGCTGCGATCAACGCCTATATGCACCATTTAACCATTTGACACTTTGGTTTTGACATCACCATGGTAACCTGATGCATGACAATTAAATTTCATCGATAACAGAGCTTCCCAAGGGTAAATACAATGCTGATACTCGATATCGTGCGCCATTGTACGGTAGATGTAGAAGCAACAAAAGGTCTAGAAAAAAAACAAACAAAACTTTGAAATCTTTGATGTTATCACCTGACTGGCATATCTCGTATTATCGATCGCTTGAGTACCAGCGCTCGGAGTGAACGGCCTGCAAAATGACTGTGATTGCCAGTGTGTTGGCTGATTGGTCTTTATTCCCAGAATGACTGAAAAGTGGCACCCACCAGAAAAAAAGAAGAAAATAAGAGATTGGACAATCATATTACATTTTTGTTAACATAAAGAACAAAAAAGGGTGTTATTTGAATCGTTTTATGTGGACATACTATGGAGTGGCTAATATCTCCCTAGGGTGAAATTAGATCAGCACTTTCCCCGAAATGAAACGGGGACGTGCTGACAGGAAATACTAAATATTTGATGAAGAGATTTATTTCGTAATTTACCAACTTCCATGCACAGGTCTTTGACCGTAGAGGAACAGCAGCATTGACGATTTGAGTCACAAATCACATAGATTAGTAATAGCCAATCAGTTGTTATGAACATTACACCTGAGATGTACTATTACTCGCAGTAACCAAAAATGGTATCGTTTTTTTTTTTTGAAGATAAAAATTACAGTCTACTAATATGACAACAGGGAATTTAGAATAAGGACATAAAAGAACCGCATTCCCAGATGGATAGAATATTTCCTTGCGGGCGACAACCAAAACCGACAAGCAGCGATCCGTCGGCATTTTTTAACAGTTTTCCAGCGTGGAAAAATCAAAGGTCAAGTGTCATTTTCCATCACACGTCCAACACCGAAAATGCATACTCTGCTTTTTACAAAAATCAGACGTAATTAAATAATCTCCCTAAGATTACACAAATCCCAACTCTTTGAACGCGGGATACCTGGAACATATCCCGTTCTGAATGGATAGTCAGTTTCCATTTGTAATTCATGAGGTCCATTCATCTTTATAGGGTAAACAAGATCAGATTTTCCTTCTTATGGCAAAAAATGAAAAAATACCGATGGAGACGACTGTCGTTTGTTATTTGCTGCTACCATACATCTTAAGTATATCATGGCCTAGCCTTGTGGTTGCAATTTTTCAGCGGCATGCTCCGAACCGTGTCGCCAATATCGTTATCTTTCAAAATGATATCCCTGAGATGTGGAACCCGGAGTCCATTTATCATTTTGCATGTTATTTTCGTTATCGTTTCTTTAGCTTTATGATGGAGAAGGACGAAATTCGTGCAGCTTCCCACTGTCTCGTCTGAATTGAGAATGCAGACCGACTGAAATATCATATTGCCAGGGTTTCCATAAAGGTATTGCATATAGCGAAATGTGATTCGTCAGTCGAGAAAGACGTCATCCGTTTTAATGAAGCAGAAAAGAGCGCAAAGTAAGACTATTCCTTGAATATGACCTACATTCATTTTAGGCTGTTTGTGTATTCTGACGCAGCCGTTCCATTTACTCCGACAACTTGAGACTTACAACAAGCACTGTATCGTCTCGATTGATACCGTTACAGGATAGTGAAGTGTGCAATCCGACCAAAAATGAATTCAATCAATGCAGCATACCAGGATATCAAATCGCTCCTCTATTTACAAAGAAGCGCAGGAAACGAATTATCTGAGGTCTCGTAGTATGAATTAACCTCATTTACCCATTGTTCGCATTGGCAAAGTTTCTCTTTACAGGGAAAGTTGTTAACTGGATATCCATCCGCGCCAGTTGAAGGAATCCATACCGAACAACGTCGGCTGATTAATTCACACAAACCGCGTGCACATACGCACACACATGTAAATACTATACACACATACACACACAACACGTCACACAGACATATACAGATGAAGTATAAACTTGCACACATAAAAATGCAAGCTATTGTTATTGTTGTTAAAAAAAAAAAACCTCGATAACAACACAGTGGCATCACTAAACAGCCACATTCAGACCACCAAAAATGTTAAAGGGGCATTTCAGACGATTCATACAGTTTCACATTTCGTAGTAAGCCTACTTTAAAGTCGATAGTGCAATGTATAGATTTGTGAAATTTATCTAGAGCAAATAAGCCAATACTCTGAAAAGAAAATCATAATTCACTGCACAAGGATGTTGACGTAGGAGGCTCACATATTCCAGTGATGTAGCAATATCTTTCCATTGCAATACCACTTGCGTAAACAAGTTCACCTGTGCAGAATTTAAGCATATTTTTTTTCTTTTGTTCTGCTTCTTCTAGGCACTCATGACGCATTCTTATGTGAAGCTGCTTTGCCATCATCCTCGTTCATTGTGATTTGTTATTAATTTTTTAAAGATTTTTACATCTCATCCTAATCACTATAAATTCTGAAACCCTGTACCCGGTATAACCAATTTACAGATGTTCAGATGCAAAAGTCTAAATTTATCTGGAGGGTTCCTTTAAGCGATATCCTTGCATATAAATAGAAAAGCACCAGAGTCCGAACCGAATTTATACTTTATGCGGATCTTGACAGACGTGTTCACAACTTTTCCTTGACGGCGATGTCCGTTGGACGAAGAAAGTTTGCTGGCTTGAGTACATCGGGGCATTCCCCTCACCCCCCCCCCCCCCCGCCCCCGACAATGCACAATAGCCACAAGGTTATAGTCGGGACTTGGAAAATTCCAGCACATACTCGTTTCTCTGTTTACCTATTTTACCCCTTCAGCTTTTCATAGATGCGTCTATGGGCGTCTTTTAGTTACAAATGCAATTACGTCAGCGAGTATCTCGCGGCTAGAATTGGGGAGAGGTAGTGTATTCTACCGCAGCGGAGAGTTGCGCTGTAGAAAAAAAAAAGATAAAAGAAAAAACGCTACGGTGTCTTCTAAAGCGGGATAACGCACCGAAGAAGTTCTCGCGATCAAAGCAGGCCGTTCGGTCGAGGCAATTCAGGTCGCCATGCAGACAGGTATCAAGTGTCGCCATTTCTGGCGGACTCGCTCATCAGCGCAAATATACACGCGGGGTACAAACATGTGGGGCTCTCTCGTCCGTGATATGACAAATAATCACACACGTGGAGGCGAGAAATAACACTGAGATGGGAGGGCACACTTTTCTCCCCGTGCTTTATTTCTTCTTCCATTTCGCCCGCCATCTTTGGGGGGGGGGGGGTTTATTTCATTGCCCGTGTAATGTGCGCTATATGGAATACACTGTATATTGCGCTGACAGTGACGTTGTAGCAAGTTTGGAACGGCAGGAGCGGCTTTGCGTACACCCTAGACGCCACTACACCAAATTGGCTTTAGGACAATTTGCTTGCCATGTGATCAATATTGCTTGATACCAGCACACGTGGCTAGACGAGTGCGGAACATTAACCTTAACAGTCAAGGGCAAATATAGTGGTTAACTTGTTACCGAAAAGGAGAATCTAATTATATGTTTCGGTACTTTAAAAAAAAAAAACACCTTTGAAGGCCATCTCTTTCTCCTCTCTCTTCCTCTCTTCTCTCTGTCTGTCTGTCTGTTTATTTCTCATCCATCTGTAAAAAAAAAAAAAAAGATATCTGCATGTCTATCTATCTATCTATCTCCTAGCCAGCTACATTTCTACATCTCTCCTCGTTCTCTTTCATTTCAGTGGTGTCTCTTCCATTTCAATCAAGTCACATTCACAACGCATGTATGGTAGCTATTCAACAACTGTTGAATTAGGTTTGAATGAATAAAGTAAAAAAAAAAAGAATGGTATGAATTTCATGTAAATAGACGGGTCTTCTGACATATTTGAATTCAACGCATACTTTTCTGACAGTGGTTCTTCTTGACAGCCTAAAAGCTTGCCCAAGTTTTGTCCGACATAGCAACAACTAATGTACGTATGCGAACAGGTTTCAAAGTATTCAAAAGTGTTTTTGAGGTACAGGTTGATAGAGTATTTCGTTACTACGGCAGGACGGAAGAAACACCCATTTTACTAGACCGACCAACCTGTAGCATTCTGCTGCTGTTGTTGGTTTGTTTGTTTGTTTATCTGTCTGTCTGTTGTTGTTTTTTTTTTGTCTTCTAAGCAAACGATTACATTAGACAGAATTGTCAATGAAAACCAAATAAGGAGATGACGTCACCCATCTTGCAGATCTCCCATTGGTCAAAATATCAATGCTCTATGCGCACTCATCTCTATTGAATATTTACATTCGTGATCGATGTTTCTGTGCTTATACAAACTCAGATTGTGGGTTGGCATGATTTCATATGGCTGTATCGTCAAAGCCAATGATCAGCATCAGTTTCATTGTCCACTCCATTAAAAAACACCTTTTTTGTTTTCTTTTGTGTGTGTGTGCTTTTTTTTCTTTCGAATAATGCTACATTCGAGTTGATTTGTGAAATACTCGTAAAAGCATTTCTCTCTGTGGAAAAAAAAAAGCATTTTGGAGGGGTCACGGTAATGAATAAAAAGTGAAAAAGTGAAGGAAAATTGTCACACCTGTGACATAGTGAAGAACATTTGTTACTATGGAAAGAAATGAACCGAGGGGGAGAAAAGTAAGGAGGGCTATGTTTAGCATTCCTGAGCACCTATTCAGCAAAGGTAAGAGATGCAATATGCCGGCCCTATAGATTCAGATTGTATACGTTAAAAGGACACCGCCCCCCTCAAACCCATCACCGTTATAAGATCTGTCGCCATTACAACACGTGACAGGCGCAGCCCCTCGATGTGATAACCTTATTGACCGCACACCCCCCTGGCTCAGCTCGAAGGAAATCTGGCGGAGTGGACGCAGCTTGGAAGCTGGTGCATCGACGAAAACCAAGAGTTTGGCATAAAATCGATGAGTGAGTTTCGCGTCGCAGCGCGCCACTAAACCTCAATGTTCCTTTTCCTGAACGTGCTTTCAGAAAAAAAAAACACACACACACACACCAAAAACAAGCACTACAACAATGCGAGATTCTTCAAAATACCTTACCGCAGTGGGTAAGGTCAGTCACGGCGATAAAGGGGAAATATCACAAGCTTTATTGATGGCAACAATTTGATTTCCATTCTCTTCCTTGCTTATGTGACAATCTTTATATGTACTCACAATCGTTTAACTCTGTTGCTATCTTCCTTTGTTATATTTGAGATGGGGTTTGTTTAGGGTAGGTTAGGTTGCTATTCTTAGTTCGTGTAAGTTAGTAAGGTTGCTATTCTTAGTTCGTGTAATTCGGTTGTACAATTTCACTTTTGTATATAAATAGTAAGTCAATTGTATAATTGAGTCTTTTTATGTTGCGATGGAGTGCACCTTTCAAGCATTGCTTTTTTGGCATTCCTCTCCATCTCTAGTATTTTTATATACTACAAATTAACATGTTCTTTTTACTTTGTTAAATTGCATACTTATAATTTTCGTTGATTGCACATTGTAATGTCAACATATGCACTTATTTTTTGAGAAAAAGAATATTTCAAGATTTTGTTGAAAATGGAAATTGAATAAATGAATGAATTTTCTTTTTCACCTTCCTTCTTACAAAGTTATAAATTTCGCTTATTGCACATAGTAATGTCAATATAGGCACTTATTTTCTGTTAAACAGAAGTGAAATTTAAGACTTTTGTTGAAAAAGGAAATTAGATGAATGAATAAATGAATGAATAGTCATTGTTCTCTCTCTCTCTCTCTCTCTGTTTCTCTCTCGTAAACAATCACTACCATTCTCTGTCTTCCTTTCTCTCTCCTTTACTCACTCACTCACTCACTCATTCACATTCTCTGTCTTTCTCTTTCTTTCTCGCCCCCCCCCCCCTCTCTCTCTCTCTCTCTCTCTATCACACTTTGTCTCCTCTATTTCCAGTGGAGGACAAATACCCACTTTGATCATCGCGAGGAACTAATGTGATATTCTCCGTAATATGTATATTACGTTTTACATTAAGGTCTGCAGTCAAGGTTTGCCTGGCTATTTTCTGTACCCTATTCATGCATATTGTGTTGTTGTACTAGTAACTCCATGTCTCCCCCCCCCCCCCATCCTTCCTTCTAAGGCATAAAAGACGAACAAGTGCACTGGGAGTATATAAGTGTTATTGACCGCTTACGTAAATGTTGTGAGCACCGGATTCACGCACACTTAGCGGTTTGTCGTGAAGTGAGAAAAACAGCCTCTCTAGAAATATTTTTCCCTTTTTACTCTATTCTTTTCTTTCCTTTTCCTGACAAAGGCCGAGTAACGAAATAAGGAAGTCAGCGCTAACGCTTTTGACGAAGATTTTTGCGCGCGAATGATATACAAGAAGCACATGCAGTTCCTCTCCTGAAATTGTAGTGTCTCGAACTCGGTACTCCGAACCACGTAAGACGTGTGAATATATACCGAGAAGATTCTGTGTCAACTATCTCCCGGTTAATGTCGACTCGTCTGTTCATCCATCTATCTGATTATTCACGCCTACCTATTTCTTTTTTATCTACAACACTTCATTCCTCTGGTTGTAACTCTTTGAAGAATATACAGATATATCGAAAACATATCGTGTTCAGAGAGTGTTTTGGGGATTGATCCAATGGATCGAGTAACTTTCAGAGTTGCCATGAATATTTATTTTTTCATTCCTGGACTAAAATGTAAGTTTGTTTTCTTTAATTTAAACCGAAATCTAATCATTGTTTCATAACTTCTCTGGGGTTCTTGAAGTAATGTCCAGTGCTATTTGTTTGTTCAAATCTTATTGTTTTTATTTTTATAAGACTTGCAAAAAAAAATACTTAGCGAGGTGCCTTCCGAGAAGACTATCAGGTAAAAGTGGGTTCATATTCCTGACTTGTTCATCGAGCCGCTCTTCCGGATGGCAACGTTAATCGCTCTCCTGGGAAACTGTGAAATTTTGATTTTTAATCCCATCTGATGTCTTTATCAAATTGTCAGAGCTCCCCCACAGTGTGCCCTACATTTCCTCTTTGCCCATGATAATCATTGAGATGTATCAAAGTTAAGAGGAACAAAATGATGCTTAGTTTGTTATCACCTTATAGTCTTTCGGTAAACTCAGCACTTGAATTTAGTTTTCCATCTGTTTGATTGTTTGTTTGTTTGTTTGTTTGTTTGTTTGTTTGTTTGTTTGTTTGTTTGTTTGTTTGTTTGTTTGTTTGTAAGAGAGAGCGAGAGAGGGGAGCAGCTAGTGAGTGGGGGAGGGGGACAGTCTGTGGTAGCAAGGGTTGCGGAACCGGGGGAGGGGATTCAAACAACGTTCCACGGTCTCTGGTTTGTGTGTATTATGTGAATTGTATGCGTCAATCATTCCCCATTCGCAATATAACACTTTCGAACAAAGGGTGATTCAAAGATTAGGTGTAACAAATATACGTGTCTGTTTAAGTTGAATCAAGATAAATCTACAGTCTTGAAGCACCCATTATAGTTAAGTGATGTGTATGCTCATTAACACTTTCATATCTTCGTTAGATACACAGACACTCTTCTAGGACATGACACAAAACATATGATAATATATTACTTTGCAATGCTCTTGACTGGAAATTTGATATGTTAATCATTGCGTCTGTTTGTGCTTGTGCGCGTGTTTTTGCGTTTGTGTGTGTGTGTGTATGTGTGTGTACTTTAACATCATACAGTCCTCTTGTTCGTCATTGAATAATAATGATGTAAGGCCTCTCATTCCTTCAAGCTATCCCCAATATGCGGCCATCTGCGCTGTCTATACCTGTTATTACCATTATCTTTGTTCCCTTAAAGGTACAGTTTAGCTTTGGGAGCAGTGATTTAAAAAATGTTCGAGATATCACATTTGAATCATAATATGTAGAGGTCAGGTGTATCACAAAACATCCTACAATGTAAAAATTTTGCAATAAAGCCTAAATTATAAGGAGATATCACTATTTTTCTCGATAAACCATAACTGTATTCGGTTTAGTCTGGAAACATTTCTATTATAACTATTGTTTACATTTTGTATATTTAACAATACTTAACATTAATCATATTGATTCAAATTTCTACATTGGTTGTTTCTATCCCTAACTCACATTTTACAACTATTTTGAAGCATTAAAGCTGGGTTTTTGTTTCATCTGCAAATGGTAAATTATGCCTTTAAATGCAAGATCAACTTCAGTTTATTTTTATTCTCATATTTTTGTTTGGCGTCAAGTTTGTCATTTCTGTGTATACCTTATTTCATTTATCTTCTTCTGCTGTTAGAGAGCTTTACGTTTTAAAGTGTAGTGAAATATCAATTACTTTATCATTTACTGAAAGTGCATGCAGAAATCAATTACTGTATGATTTACTGAAAGTGCATGCAGAAATAAAGTCCTTCCTGAAACAAGGAAGTAAGTAAATCAGTCAAATCAATCAACACAGGTTACATCCTGGAGTGCGTGGAAGAAATATGACCTAATGGATGGCGTGATGGATGGATTAAAACCAAAGCTTGGATCAGGATACAGAAACTCACCTTGAGGCTTACTATACAGAACAATGGTAGCAGCAAAAAATGTATACCCAGCATATAAAAGTGTGCATACTACCGTCTTCAGTATGAGAATTATGTCTCTTTGAGTGTGCGTGAGTCTGTGTGATATCCTACAACTGGCACAAGCAACCACTAATAAGTGTGAGGGTTATTATATACAATGGACCCAGAAAAAAGATGTATACATAATCATACAGGAATGTCAAATGTGAATGTAACAGACGTTTAAAAAATAAATAAAGCCAAAGGTACAAATGTCAGCAATGATGACGAAAGTGAAAATGTCAGAGGTAAAAACGCCAGAGGTGAAAATGCGAAATGTGAAAAAGTAAGGGGGAGAAAATGCCGGAGGTATGTATGAAGTAATGTCAGAGGTACAAACGCCAGAGGAAAACAAAAATGTGAGACTTGACAATAACAATCGCCTGGATGTTTTGACTGAATGAAGGTTGGGAATGAATGGGGAGCCTAGCCGAGGGAAGTAAATACAGGGAAGAAAAGGCGGGCTGTAATACGATACAAGGCACTCGACAGCTAGCATGCAGAAGATAGTCAGCAGCACCATGTCAGACAACAGAAGTAAGGGAAAACAACTCACAGCAGAGAGAGAGAGGGGGGGGGGACAGAATTTGACAGACGAAGTGGTGGTTCTTTAGATTTTTGAGGGACGAAATGACAAAGGTAGACAGATGGGACTCGAAAGGAGGTCACTTTTACTTTTCACGATGATCATCGACGTTGGGTTACATAAATGAAATAAAAACATGCAGAGAGAATCGTTCCAAGGTAGTTGTTGACCGATCGCTGATTCTCCACTCGGCATTTCCCCCCTGCATCCAAAGTGCCTCTTGCTGTGCTCCCCGACCCCCCTTCATAACTTGGTTAAGGACATGAGGGAACATTTTGTCGTTTTGCATATTGTGTCTGAATCGGAGACTGAAGCCATGTCGGTAAATTACGTTTTGAGAGAGAAAGAAAAAGATAGAGAGAGTATCCAGGAAGTTTGGCCCAATATGCCGAGACGGTCTGAAAAGCTTTGTTAAATTGCTACTAGTTCATAATGATCCCAATGGAAACGATTTCATGCTCCGCGGAAGAATACCATTCGTCTCATTAGTTGGCCTCTTGGGAGGACCTAATCGATTTATGGTCCAAGAACGGGTCTTCCTATTTCCTCCACTCCCCTGGTTGACGAATAATTCAATGTTTAGAGCATGCGATGTTAAAATCACCGGTACCCCATGGTAAATTCTCCAGGTAGATGAAGCGACTCTATTCATGAAATGAGAAGTGAGATATTTCAGTCGAGCAGGAGTGCAAGACACCAATAATAGCTCGTGAGTGATTGGTTTGAGTGCATCGCTGCCCTCCCATAAGAGCAAACCTTCCCTCCTGTCCATCCCCACCAACCTCACCCCTCCCTCAACCCCCTTTCTCTCTCTCTCTCTCTCTCTCTGTTCCCTTTCCGTTCCTTAACGTGCCCTTCTGCATTCATTTTTTTTCTGTCCCCCTTCACGGGCTTACATTGTCGGTGGACTCTCGTTTATTGCGAGATTTTGCGAGACATGCAATTATGGGCCAAAATGACTGAATGCAAACAAGGGGCGGGAACTCTCCTGATCTGGGGGCATTTCATGAAGGAACTTGTCGGATAAAATGTCCGACAAGTCAATTATATCCGACAAGTTCAGAGAAATCAGCCAATCAGATTAAAGAATTTCTCAAAACTTGTCGGATATAATTGACTTGTCAGATATTTTATCCGACAAGTTCCTTCATGAAATGCCCCCCTCACGACCAGCGAACCAGTGGAGGAAGGCGGGGAAAAAAAAAAGTTGTGGCAACTTCTAATAATTACCATGTTGCACTTTTCAGGGTAGGTCCGATATGTTCTTCTTTCCCCCCATAATGTTGATACTCGAAATACATCTCGTTAAACGTCTTATATATGAGACAATAAATGAGGTCATTTAAGTTATTGTCAAGATTTGAAGTAAGCAGTTTTTACAAATATCCTGAACTTTGTAATAAAAGATGGAAAATTGCCTTAGAAACACAGCCATGCAAAAGGAAACGTATGTACGTTTGTATGCATGCGTGTTTGTGTATAGATGCATATACATTTTTCATTGCATTTCTTGCATTGTAAGTGAGACTTCACGAACCGAAATGTTTGGGTTTTTTTTTATGAGACGAAAGAAAATTAAATCGACTGTCGTTGGATTTGTGATGGGAAACAACAAAAAACAACAACAACAACACCAACGAGAATACACCATGTACAAGACTATGTTTATTTCAACTGCTGTCATTTTTTTCTCTATTCACAGTCGGGTGGCGTGCCATGTTTATGATTCAAAACAAGAGGTAACCTTTCGGCAAACAATTTCTCTCTCCAGATGGAGAGGGAAACACCGACTTTTAACAATTTCTCCATGCAGCTGCGCGCGGGGAGAGAGCTGTGGCCAAAAATTCTCGATTGGATTCGCAGACAGTCGTGCCAATAATATCAAATCTGGCCCACGCAAATATATAAGTGCGTTGTAAGATCATGATAAAAACTTCCCTTGTGACATCGCGGAACAAGAGTGCTTTCGCGCCGATATTAAAGCAATATCGCTGACACAGATCAATCAGGCCCGGTCGTCTGCTCCCCGGGCTATGATGATGTGCACATACATAAACATATCTACAGCAAACAATGTGACCGATACCAACTAGGGGTAGATGTCTCGGCTCTGTAGAAATTCTTGTCTCTCGGATCACCCTATACCATGCAGCTGCATGCTGACATAAAGTCGAGCCGTATTCTGTATAGATAGCAGCAAGACCAGTTGCTGCCCCTACTCTTTCTTGAAATGTTCTAAATTCACCTTTGTTATAGGACAAAATATAGAACTGCACTTGATATCAAGAAATATAGGAAAGGCCATCGAAGAGTATCAAAGATGATAGTAAACTGTAATAGGGGATGAAGGAATATGGTATAGGACGCATGGGGTAATACCTTCCCCCACCCCCACCCTCACCCCTCCTACCAAGAAAGTTCCTTCGTGCGGCCTTGTTCTGCAAGGATTGTTCATATTGTGCACCCACCAGGTGGCGCACACGGACCAGCTGTTCACCCAATATCACCTCTCTTCCAATCCTGTCCAAGTTATACCGAGGATCATCGAAATATGAATAATGTAACGACATTTAATCGAGATGGCTTGTTTACAGTGTCACAGGAGAAAGCGGATGCGTGGTTTTTTTTTCTCTTGAAGCTCGACAGGGCGTAGAAAATGGAACAACGTATTGCGTGGCGTCTCAAATCAAATAGGGTTGTTTACATCGGTGTTCTTTGACTCGTCGTATCTTCTTTCAACAGAACTGATTGAAACTGAAGTTGAAGTCAATCTGATCATTATTAAGCCACAAAAAACTGCATCATTTTATAAAAGGTGCAGACAATACAATATACTCTCCTTGATATTGAACCTTCTCTGATTGGAAACTGCATTTCGAAGATAAAGATACAAATGAAGATATCTGATGACTCTGTATCCTTGAGGTTCATACAATCTCATTTTGACTTCGATGTTTGATTTACATCACGGTATTCATCCTATCTATTGCAACGCAAGGAAGGGTAAGTACCATGTTCAGACTTTCCCTTGCTTCCTACTTCCACATCTTCTGCTGATAACATCAAGAAACCACACGACGTAAACACGTTATGTTTTGAAATGCAATTTTTTGTGATAAACTAATACACTAAACTTTATAATAACTTATGGATTTCTCTGAAAGAAAAAGAAAGAAAGATATAATCTCCTCGCGTTTCTGTCGTCTCGTTCTCTCTCGCTCTCTTGCCCTCCCCTCCTCCTCTTCCTCCTCCTCCTCCTACTTTTGATGTTATTATGGGTCGTTTTCACTTGTGCTTGTCAAATTTTATCTCCAAGGCATATCGTCAGAGACATTTAGTATAAGTGTTATAATGATTATTTTGTTATAAACATTCGACAGAGCAGAGATACATTTTCACATAATGCAGCCAACATTAAAGGTTCAAGACGTGTGCCCCTATAAAATGCACTTTCTTCCATTTCTGCCCTCTTCCTCGTAATCACGGGCCTGGCCAACAGACTTGCACGCATCAGTAGTCTTCATTTCCTCCTACTGGGACTGTTATTTTCCCTCTATCACTCTTCCAATTTTCCCCATCATCATCCCATCCAACCGGAGCAGTCAGTGTTCCAAGGCCGACCCTGCAGGCTGCTGCGCGAGGCATAATCGCTCGCCGATACAAGCTGTTGTCTCATAACACGTCCTCGCTGAACCCAATAACGGAAGGTCGATGGTATTTGCCGAAAAAGGGGGAAAATAAAATGATGATTTGCACCATCTAATCTGTAGGGAGATGAAAATATCAAGCTTCGTGAGTTTGGTGGAGGGAACATACGTTTTAAAGGTCTGTCACTGATCGTACAGAAGATGGCAAGGCAAATGACAGGTAAAACTTACAAGCTTTCTATTGCTATTCCCTAAGACATCATACTCCCTCTCACCTCTATTCTTGACCTCAATCTCATTACTTACAGGGTCAAAAGTGATGGTGGCATTGCTCCGTGACTAGTAAAAACCTCTGAACATTTCTTAAAATTCCCACGACACCATTCCCTCCCATTACACCGCCCCCATGAAATACACGAACACACATTACACTCACCACAACCACCACTATACCACGACCCTTCTTTTCCATTTCGTGGTATTATACCCCTATACGCCTACTCAGTGGTCAGTGTCCCCACTTGAGAAGAGAGGTCATGTGTTAATATCAGACACGCATAATGCTACAGAAACTTATCAACATTTCAAACTAAGAAAAAAGGGAACCTAAAGGAAAATCTTCCATCTATTTTAAGTTGACTTGAACTTCATACAAACAAAACAAGGACAAACATAGACCTACGTTACCATGACTACTATTAGTTTCATTAAATTATGGATGAAGACATGGAATGGGAATGAAACTGTTATCCTTTAGCAAACTGCATAATTTGCGTCTTTGAATCACAGTTCTTTCACTATATCATTTTAAAAAAATGAATGCATGAAATTCGCTTTTCCATTTTATGTATGATTTCTATACCCCAGTCATCACATTAGGACTTGTAAGGTAATACGATGACACCATCACCCCATATAATTTGGAAACATGAATGTGCTCAATACATAACAGTTTCCTTTTAAACAACAGAAAACTAAAAATAAAGAAATCCTTGACTTTAAAGGGATCGTATATTTTTGGTTGAGACCTAACTTCAGGATCCTACCATTAATTTGGGGTGAGATAATGAGAAACCTTTTACGAAACATGAAAGAACATGTAATTCCAAGAAGAAAATTGGTTTTGAAATGGCTGAGATATCCAAAAAGAGGCGATCCTAATAAAAAGGTGGGACCCACCTTTTATTAGGATCACTTTGTTTCACTTTGTTTTGGGATGTCTCAGCCACTCCAAAACCGAATTTCATCAAATAAACTTTGAATTACTCGAAGAATGTCATACTATATCATAAGCGGTTTCTTGGTATCTCGCAAAAAGTTAAAAGCCAAATTCTCATCTCCACCAATACTATACAATCCTTTTAACGTCAACGTCAATGTCCTTCCCATGCATCTGGCATAAGATGTTTATGTCATCCAGAGGTGTGAACGTCTAAAGTGCAAAGCGATTGCTGCAATTTTGTAATGCCATTAATTAATTACTTTTCACTTTGCTTTGATGTTCGTCGTCAATTGTCGAATGCCACATTGGCATTTTCATTTAATCCATCTTAAATCGCTGAAATGTATAGGTGTAGTGAGATTTTTCAAAATGCTGACTTTGCGTTTGAGAGCTCAGTGAATTAAACATTAAATGTTGACAAGGTTGTTGAAATCTGATTAACAACTACAACCGGCCGAGGTGAAATGCGCAAATCAAAGTTAGTCCGTTGTTAAGAACACTTGCTGTCACTTTTCGCAGACTATACGAGAATCATCCTCAGATCAAAAGCACACCTTTTTACTCACGATTTCTGCAACCTTCGCTGCAGATAACGTGTACACTTATGTGATCAGAAACCACGATATCACGATAGATATCTCTGATATATATATATATATATATATTTTTTTTTTAGATAACTGACGAAACAGCAGTTTTCGAAGCAGATCATTCTACCGTTTATTGGAATTGACATTGAGAAAATTGACAGAAAAAAAGAGAGATTGAGGGAAAGAAAACGGAAAAGAAAGAAAAAAGGTGAGAAGACGAATAGAAAAAAAAAGAAGAAGAAAGGCATAAAATACAAAAGATTTTGATATACTATTATTAAGGTTCGGTGTCTTTGATTTTAAAGCAAAGGTGATTGAAGCAGGTAAAAAAAGAAGAAAGAAAGAATATAAAAAGAAAGAAAGAAGGGGGAAGATGAATGGAAAGAAGAAGCACGGGAGAAGACACCGATGATGTTTCATTTCTGCCGCCTTTCCAGTCCGGTGTCATTGACTCTGAAGAAAAAGTCAATTCAGGCATTCATTAAAGGGATGGTATAGTTTTGGTTGAGGTGGGGATTCTGGTTTCCAACTTTTTTTGAGAAATAATGAGAAACCTCTTAGGAAAAATGAAATGACATGCATCTAAGAGAAATTTAAAGTTTATTTGATGAAAACTGGTTTTCAAATGGCTGAGATATCAAACAAAGAAGTCCTAATAAAAGGTGGGACTCACTTTTTATAAGGACCACTTTGTTTTGCTTTGTTTTGGGATAACTCAGGAACTCCAAAACCAATATTCATCAAACTAATTTTGAGTTCCTCTTAGAATTATATGCTCTTTACTACTTCATATCAGGGCTTTCTAATTATCTCACAAAAAGTTAAAGTCCGAATCCCCACCTCCACCAAAGCTATAACATCCCGTTAAGTAGTACGTATTTTTACAATGTCGTAATTCGCGTGGTTACGGCCTTGTTTTTCAACACAAGGATGTCCTTTCGGAGGCTTAGTGAATGTTGTTGGCGCTATGATCTAGACCCCAACTATAGCACATGTTTACTCTTGCATTCCAAGACGACAGGACCAAAATGGTATTCTTCCTTAAATTATGTTGAAAACCTTAAAGTTCCTCAAAACATTGGATCTGGGATGAATCTTGAATACAACATTATGTCTTTACTAGCGTCTTAAAGAAAATGAATAGTAATAACAAGAAAAAATATATGTATATGAGAATAAGATAAATGATAATGAATGTCTTCCTCATTACAATTCGGAAGTTATTTCATTTAATTTCATTGCATTGCATTGCATGTATTTCAGTCCAACAAAGTATAACTACAACATAACATTTGCAAATACAAAGTTGTAGGAAATCAAAGAGACTCACTTCTTATAATAATCCCACACATCCACACAGCCGTTCAGCCCATACAAAGCCACGAGCCACCAGTTGTGTAGTCAAGATATAGATCACTACTAACTTTACTATGGTCGAGGATTCGGGATTGACACCCTAAATTTCCTTTAAAAAAAAAGAATTTTGAATCACATAGGGTACGTCATTCCAGTCCCTGTTTGTGACCAGCAACTGCGGGAAACGAAAGTAATTTGTCAACTCTTTCGTCACACTGTGAATTTGGGTCAACCAAGTTTAATGATACTATTAATTTTCTTTATTTGCCATTAGATCCATAGCAATTACTGGATGCGCCCGTGAAAGTCAGCCATATCATGATGAGTGGCCTTAGGCTCGCCAATATCAACGACACTTACTAGTTGACCGTGACAACTGATGGACACAAGGACCAAACCACGCTGTCACCGTTCACTGAACCCGTGATGCGAGCAATGGTCAATATATAACGCCTCGAGCATTTTAACGCCCCGCTGACCGTTCCCTGATGGGGAGGACGCCGCCTCATTGATGCTGCGTTGATGACCACTCTCGCGGCGTGGGAGATTATGAGATCAGGGGGGCATTTCATGAAGGAACTTGTCGGATAAAATATCTGACAAGTCAATTATATCCGACAAGTTTTGAGAAACTCTTTAGTCTGATTGGCTGATTTCTCAAAACTTGTCGGATATAATTGACTTGTCGGACATTTTATCCGACAAGTTCCTTCATGAAATGCCCCCCAGATTTGGCTCGTCAAATTTTGCGGCAGAGCGCTCATCAGGGCTGAAACAAAATCTTATGGCCATATGTCACCACGTTTGACAACTTGTCAGCTCTGTGAAGTGAACTTCTCCTTCACCGATGTCTTTGGTCTGTACTAACACATTGATCTATCACGCAAACACGCACACACATACATACACAATCACACATGTATACATATATATATATATATATATATATATGTATATACAATATATATATATATATATATATATATATATATATAGTCTAGGTCCAAACATGTTGCAAATTCACGTATTGGCTCCAATATAGCGAAGAATCAAGAAATAAACTAGTAATGCATTATTTCGCCAATAAGAATGAGTTTATTGAACAACTCAAATTTTCGGTGGCCTCCACCTTCTTCAGGAGTCTCGACGGGAGAAGGTGGAGGCCACCGAAAATTTGAGTTGTTCAATTAACTCATTCTTATTGGCGAAATAATGCATTACTAGTTTATTTCTTGATTCTTCACTATATATATATATATATATATATATATATATATATATATATATATATATATATATATATATTTATGATATATGCATTATCAGAAAGGCAATCAAAGACAAATTCTATAAAGAAGAAAAGAAGAAGAAAAGATACGGAAAGGGGAGGAGCTAAAAGATCTACGTTGTCATTCGGCAGAACTTTGGATTCGTAAAAGATTATACCACGGAGAGAATTCAGATGTTCACCGAAGAATTGCAAAAGCAAAAGTTTCAAGAGAAAGTTTGCCGGAGTCGAAGAAAACAATTCTACTCGTATTTGGCTTCTTGCGCCAAAGTGAGATGGCTGCGGTAACTGTACACGTTAAAAGGGTGCTTATCAGTTTAGACCCTGCGCGCTGACGGCTCTATGATAACAAAAACCCACTCCGCGATTTCCCGCGCACCCGAGATACGTAATCAAAGAGCGATTAGAGCTAGTCTAATAGCTTCAGTTTGCACATTGTCAACTCGGGAAATCTCGCCAGGGAAACAGAATTAATTGCTTTCGATCCCGAGATTATATCACTTTCACCCCCGTAACTATGGCAAGCCGTTCGGGTCAATGCGTCAGGTAACTACACGTACCTCGAAACACCTACGCGTGCCTGACCACACGTAACGCGTGGGTACACGTCACGTTACGTGTACCCACACGTCACGTAACGTGTGCTTAAGCACGCGTAACGCGACGCGTGGGTACACGTTACGCGACGTGTACCCTGGCGTAACGTGTGGTTGTACCTGGCGCTACACGTAGTCCATCACGCGTTACGCGTGGGGTAGGCACACGTAACGTCAGGTTGACTACACGTAGTCAAGTGTACACGACGCCACGCCAGGCTCCTGAAAAATTAGCCTTGTTTCAGGATATGTTTTTGTTTTTTAATCTGCTATAGTCGATCCGTGTCTAAATATTTTTAATGAGCTGAGATATCTTGTGTAGGGGAAAAATACGTGTCTAAATAATTTTGATGAGCTGAGATATCTTGTGTAGGGGAAGAATATCTAAGTTACGGAATTATGATTTCATTATTTCATTTTTAATGAGAGTGTTTTGTTTTTTTACTTTGTGTCTGCTAAAATGAAATCGATACTTTTTAGTGTAGTCTGTTGACTTTTAATGAATAGGCCTATGGCGTTAATTTCACGGATTATGATTTTTGTGATTGTTTCTTATTTTTTCTTATGTTATATATCCTATATGTGTAGGCATTTGTTTCATGTTACTTTCATTTGTTTTTACCGCTTCTTCAGTATACTGTTCTTCAGTATCACTTTGCACTGATCATTACAGTACCTGTACAGTATTTGGTCCACATAATAGTGATGAACATAGATGCCAGTTACGTTATTGTTTAATTTAGGTCGTTGGCTGAGCAATTAAATTCTTCCTTTTCAACCACAACTGGAAACTGATTGTTTGAGGAGAAAATGAAACAACCGGAGAGGGTCAGTTTAGCCACAGAGAGAGAGAGAAAAAAAACAGGAAAAAGAAAGGGAGAGGGAGATCGGAAAGGAGAGGAGAGGAGAGAAGAGAGCTTGTGGAGCAGAAAAAGGCAGAGAAAATTTGAGCTGCTAAACACTGATGGACACAGTCACTCACACCTTACATACACACATAAACACACACACACACACACACACACACACACACAAACGATCACATACATACAATTCAGTTTTTTCTATAACTTTATTACTACTTTCACTTTTAACTTGTGGATCTATGGAATATGGAATTTATCAGAATAATTTGCCAGTTTCCAAAGATTCCCCCTTTTATCTACCTTGCTCTTTATCACAATCACAAGCATCAGATAACCATCATCTGTCATTCATGCAATCATTTCGGCTCACAACAACAAAACAATTGTTTTCCCATCAAATTTTACAATTTTTTGTTTTGAGAATCATATTTTCAATGAAATCACAATTTTAATTATGTAATGCACATATCAATAAAATACAGTAATGCACTTGCCGCCATGGTCCATATGCTCATGCCACTTCTAGTATGTACCAATGAACATGCTTCTGCTTCTTGGCCCAATTTCAGTTATATGTATTACAGTGTGTACTTGAAATGTTGGTTTTGTTGCAATAACCTAATACAAGGCTGAACATTATCCTTGGTCTAGGGACAACAGTAAGAGACAAACGGGTCACTGAAAGTTTGTGAGCATTTTCATTGTTCCTATATGTCTTCCTTGCCTAGAAAATGGAAGAAGATCTCACGGCTCACTAATTGCATGTATTTGAGCTATCGTCACGTGATGGCAGATCACCATTACTCTTCACAGCTATTGAAAGTTATTTCTAAATTGCTTTGTTACAGTCATTGTGTGCATATTGCAGTCTGTAAACAGTGAAGGATAAACATATCACTCAAGGAACCTGGCATACCATTGCATTGTTCCCCAAAATCATCCAATTGGAAACAATGAAAACAAACATATTTTGAGAATGAAAGTATTCATTAGCACCACCAAACAAAATCTGGTGAAATTTTGTCACAGCTCTTAACCTTGCGACAAATGTCCATATCTGCGACAACTTTTACTCATTAATCAAACTGCTATACTTCTGCATTGAAAACCTTTTTACTAGTATTTGTGCAGTGGTTGTTTACTTTTCTTTTAAAGTTTGAATGTATCCGACATAAGCTATCTATATACACACACACATATATATATATATATATATATATATATATATATATATATATAATATATATATGTACACGAAATATAGATATGCAGTGGCGGATCTAGGGGGGCGCAAATGGCCCACACCACCCCCCCCCCCTTTATTTTAGGTTAAAAACAAAAGATATAAAAAGAAAAAAAAATGAAATGAAACCTGGAAGTGGCACCAGGAATATTAGTTGCCCCCCCCCCCCCTTTACAGAATTTCTGGATCCACCCCTGATATGTATATTGACACATACATACACGCACATATACTAGTAAACATTCTTATTCACATATGTCATTTGTTATCTGTGGCTTTCACCATGTAAAAAACACTTTCACGGTCTGCATATTTGATGCGGTCACACCATTAATCATAAAAGCACATGATTTCATATACTATATGAGAAATGCATTATGCCCCACTAAAATCTACTTGTTGCAAAACAATCATCTTGTCCTTTTCATACTGAATGCTTGTATACATTTTACACTGTAGACCAAGAACAAAGCTCCGTGCACAATCACCATTTTATACACCGTCCCTTTAGTTAATGCTCTCAAAGTGAAAGAAATTGTCAGTTTTGAGTTATGTTAAAGAGTAAATTCCAGAATGAAAGCACATTGTAAATTTGAAAAGGCAGATATTGAAAATGCATGCCTTGCTGAGTTTTGAAGAGCCAGTCATCTTATCTTACTCCTCAGAGATAACATGAAAGAGTTGTTTAATGTAAAATAGCAGAGCATGTGAATAAGTGCTAAAAATGAGATTATTTGCAATACCTCTAGGACAGTTGGAATTTCAGAACTGCAGTACACGATTTCAGTTGCAGAGACCAACAACAACAACAACAACAACAGAAATCGATATTGACCTGCTATTGTGATGAGTTGCATGGTCAGATTATTCAATATAAGGAGCCATTACTGTCACTAAACTCTCAAGAAATGTTGAAACTACGGCTCCCATTTCTGTGTATCAAGATGCCGTGGACATAGGGCACGGTTAAGTGATGAGATCATTTCTTGCCACAGAAATGAACAAAGCATGGCTCTGTAACATATATTCTATGTGGATGCTCCACACCAGTGCTTGACTACTGGCTTAACCACACAAAGAATGACATTGTGCCTCATCATCTGTGTACTGTACAAAGAATGAGCTCTTCCAGAAGGGAAATATCCACAAGTTTCTAATTGAAATCATAGTCAAGCACCAATACTTCGATGAGTTATGATGAATTTGTCAGTGTTGCAGCCTCTGACCACTGTCTGCTCATGACTTTCTTCCCTTGCTTGCAGAGAGTGATGACCCCGGCAGCCTGATGAAATGTCTTCAGAAAGATTACTGCCTTCTTTTATCTCCACTGACTGTCGACAGCGAGCTACTCATCCTTTGCGTGCTTAAATAGTACCACCTTCCAACTTCAAGCTTGCCGAGTATGATGATTGAGTCAACTGAGTTATACCTTCATAAGAGACAAGAAATTTCAGAAAAAGAAAGTGGACAAAGAAAATGAGATTATACTTCACACATAAAACATCTCCCAAGAATCTAACATGAGTCTTGTGTTAAGATATATGCACTGAGATGTTAACCTCCCCATATTAAAGAAAACAAACAAACAAACAAACAAACAAACAGGAAGATTTGACATAGCAAACATGAAGACTCTTGTGAAGGCCTATTTCATGCATTACAATACGCCAAAAGACATCTGAATTAGGTAGACTGCTGTAGTCGATCATTATCAGAAAATGAAGAAAATTTCCATTTTTTAAGGAAAGTGAGACTTAAAGGGGACCTCCGGATGATTTTCAGACTTTTACATTTGAACAGCTATAAATCAGTTAAACTGAGTACAGAATTTCAGAATTTATAGTGATTGGGATAAGGAATGAGAATGTTTTCAAAATTTATAACAAATTGCAATGAACAAGGATGATGACATGCCAGCCTCACCATAAGCATGATAAGAATGCATGAGTTGGGGCTCAAGGAAGCAGAACAAAAGAAGAAGGCATGCATAGATTTTTCACAGGTGAACTTGTTGAGCAAGTGGTATTGTAATGGAATTACACTGCTACATTTATGAAATATATGAGGCTCTGATGTCATCAACACTGTTCAGTGTAATTTGTTTAAGATTTTCAATTTATTGGTTTCTCTGCTCAAGGACCACAATAAATTCCACGAATCTATACATGGAGCTGTTGATTTATGTACTTCATGATGTGAAATTATGAAAATCGTCCGGAATGCCCCTTTAATATGAGATGATGTCTGACCTCTTTATACACAGAATATGAAATTTAAAAAAAATGTCCTTTCAATGGAGTGAATTATTATCTATAATCAAACTGCATTGCAAAATTCCTGCCTATGAACTGCCATAAAGTTTTATGTTCTCATCATTATGTTGTGCATTATTATTCTTATGTATTGTAAATATGTCTGTGCAGCTCTGCATTCATTTGTAGACACGTGTGCATTTTTGCCACCATATATCTGTAATTAATATTTGCTTACCAATACCTATTGTGAGAATACCAATTGGGAAGTAAAAATTGGCATACACATGTTCTTGTGAGTTTGTTTGTGTGTGAATTCATTAAAATTGTGTGATACATTTCTATTAAGCGTTGTACAATCATTCAATCATATTTCAACAGTTTAATGTACATGTATATGGCTTTCGCAATATCTTACGATCAATAATAAACAATTACTAAGTGGCTAAATTCTTGTCTGCAAGACATGTCCAGTGCTCCAATAACATAATGTTGATATCAGTGCAAGTTTTTTATTTCTTAATTGGTTAAGACACCAATAGCTGCTTTTAAAAAAATAATAATTTCAAATGTCAAACTGACACTAGCTGGTGTTCTTGCATGACATACACAAGAACCCAGAATATGATATAAAGCATTGCTTTTAACCCTCACTATAAGCTGTCGAGGAGGGGGCTGGAAGGTCCCCCTCGGCATTCCTAGCAATGTCGTCTTCGCAGAAAAACTGTGGCTGTGATGTTTCACAACTTCTTCATTTCAAGTGTCTGCCGCATTCTCCCTATAGAGACCAAATTTTAGACACCCAGGAGGAAATTGCATATAAAATATATGTACATGCATGTCAGACCAAGATATGCTCGAAAACGTGGTACAGTTGCAATGAAATTTGTGCTTTCAGTCAAATTTCACAACAGCATGATTATTTTTTCTTTTCTTGATTAAAATCAATGAATAACATCTTTTCATGCTCCGAATACTGTCAACTACAAATTGCAATCGCACTGTTGAGATCTGGAAGGGGGAGGGGGCCTGGGAGGAGCCTAACTAAGATTACCTCCATCCCTCCCTTCCCCCTCTTTTATCTTCCTAAACAGTTGAGGTTAATACAATGATAGTAGTTTGGATGAGTTCACGTACTCAGTGAAACACTCACCACATAACTCCTTGTTTTTCCAGCTACAGAAGAGCAAAATGCATGTCAAGAAGATTGGCACTGTCTTGTTGCAGCGTAGCTTGGCAATGGGTGGACTGATAGTCTCCCTCTTAATGTCGATCAATTCCCCAGCTGATGCATTTCTTCAGCTAATTCATGGTAATAAACACAAGAGTCAACCTTTCATAACTTGATTGTACAGTGGCAGGTGACAGATCAACCCCCTTCCCCCCCCCCCCCCCACAGCAACAACAAATAAAACACTAAACCCAGGACAATGAAATTCCCTGAAAGTATGAAATAGTCAACATCCCCAAGCATCTATGACTTGAAGGCCTGAAATTCATCAAACAAATCATATTTGTAGGGGTTTTAGTGCACTCTACGAAAGCACTCAATAAAGGAGCCTGAACATGAAAAGGAGCCTGAAGATGTAGTAATGTCTCAACCTCATTCACACACTATGATTCATTACTGTCAAGAATATCATTTTAAACGAGGTAAGTTGATATTCAGTAAACATCACATCACAAAATGTCTGCGTATGAACTTTCATAAAGTTCATATGCTGATTCATTCCACACAATGCATGTGCATGAGTACATGAGAATGTAATGTGCATTTCATTCTCATGTACTGCAACTATGCCTTAAACCCATTTAAACTGCGCACATGAAATTTGTAAACATGTGTGCATTTCTGTCACCAGATTTGCAAATTGATATTTGCTTAATTCATGCCTACTGCGAGATTACCAACTGGAAAGTGAAAACTTAATGTAGGCATATACTTGTGCATTCCTTATTATTTCTTATATTTTAATTTATTATTATTCCTACAATATAAAGTTTTGACTGAATCCTTACACAAGTCACAAACAATACTGAGTGGCTAACTCTCCCACACAAGACAAATCTCATGGTGTAACAACTTACAGTTGACATTTCCAGGGAGGTGGGACTCAGTATTGCAGGCTTGGCTTTTGATCCATTTCTTTGGTAAAGGCACCAAAAGGTGCTAAAAAAAAAGAAATTAAAAAAAAATTATCTCAAATGTTAAACTGATTCTTACACTGTAGCTGTTTGCTCTGAACAGAAACATCCTCCCATATTCCATGTACAAGAACCCTGAACCTCGTAAAAATACAGTTTTACCTACTGTATAACTTCATTAGAAATTGTGATTCATGATACATTATAGCGGTTGATGTACTTGATGATATACTCACCACTAAGCTATCATTTGCTTTTCCAGATTTTAATGAGCAAAACACACATCGGTAAGATTGGCACTGTCTGGGTGAAGCATGGACTGACAGTCTTCCTCTCAATTCATGTCAATACAGTCCCAGTCACTTCTTGAGCTACATCATGGTGATAAGACACAACAGTAACTTTGATAATTTGATTGTACACAACTTCAGGACAGTGGTAAATGGCAGATCACAACCCTTTGCCCCCCCCCCCCCCAAAAAAAAAACAAAAACAAAAACAAAAACAAAACAACAACAACAAAAACAACAATCACTGTGGAAACTGAAATTCAATGAAAATATGAAAAAGTCAAGATCCTCAGACAGCAATAACTTGACGTCCAAAAAATTCATCAAGGCAAAGGATTTTGAGGAGTTAAGTGATTTAGAATAAGGGTAAAAGATCTAGATTAACCTTACAAAGTAGCATTCAAGGTTTATTGGCTTTGACTTGTGCCCACTGACTTAAGGATCACACACTACTCAGTCAACCTGAATGAAAAAGAAAAGCTTGTTTACTTGCCCATAACCGTCTATGATCACCTGTCATATGACATTTTTGTGTGAGTGGGAGAGGGTTGTGGGGAGAAGGAATGATCACATATTGTTTTGTTACGAGAAATAGGAATGGGAAAGTGAAATGTGATGACCAAGAGGAGTATGATATTAGTTACTGACCAATGATAAACTTCCAATTGGGACACACATACATAATACCTCTACATTCATATCCACATTAGATATTCTGCAGACACAACATACTGTTTATAGTTTAAGAACTGATTCAGTCAGCAAAGTGAAGAAAAATAAAACATGTTACATATATGCCACCTGACAGAAATTTGAACACCTCAAGATCAAATGTCCTCATCTTTGAGTAAATGAAGTTCACTGTATATTTTAATTTTTTGATTTTTCCTTTTTTATGGCATACATATTGGTAATACACTAATAACTGTTGTCAGCCCAAGATATCATTGTATTTATCTTATCTTTTCTGAAATGATATACTGCTGCTATGGTCCAGGCTGACATCACAATCTTTCTTTGACTTTATTACAGCAAAGTGGTTCCCAACCCTTTCTAATGTATTGATTTTAACTTCACATTTTTTTAATGTGATCATACACAGCCATGTCGCTGTAAATGAAGTTGCGATGCCATATATGCTCTGCACGGCGTCTGTTCAGGCTAGTGATCAGTAAAATAGTCTAGTCTAGGAAGATTACAGTGCTTATCAATACATATTCTTTGCCTAAGAATTCAAAACATAAGTGAACTGGGGGGGGGGGGGGGGAAGTAACGTGCCCCATGTGCATTGTATGTCATTATGTGAAGATAAGCAATGTGTGAAGAATTAAAAAAAAAAAGCAAAATACTATGCCTTTGCTAGTATGCTGGGGAAATACTCCATGTCTATCAGTTGATAAGTAAATTGTTCTGCTGTTCCAAGAATCCCCAACGTACTGATCAACATACCTATATCATACATATTTACATATATATGCATGGATTCCATGATCATGGAAATTAGCAAAAAAGAAAAAAAAAAATCACAGAATGACTATCCCAATGACCTGTCAATTTTCCATGTCCAACCATAGATGGCCAACATAATCTGTACCGGTGCCTCTGTTCCTTTTCATCATTGTTTGGCCTTGCATTGACTATAATTTTCAAGTCTCACCTTAATATGCACTTTACAAATTTGATAATTTTGAGAATTATGAGGGTAAATACTAGGCATAGATTCTACTGTACTGTCTAATTTGTCTTTTGCATACTGTCGTACGTCAAACATGTAGATCTAACGTTACATTGTATTACACTTGCTGAAAATAGAATAACAATATTTAGGCCTATTCCTACTTGTTCACAATAAGTAGGTCTAGGTCTATTTATATAGGAGCCTACTACAGTACTAGTACAAAATAAGGCGCTGATGTAGTTTGGTTCTGTGTAATTATTGAGATTTGGTCATGGATACGACGGTACATCATCAGCGCCTATACCTATACACAACCCACAAGGCCACAGTATCCATTCATGGCAATCACGACGGGCGTGCTCCCCCAGAGCTTCGGCGGGCTACACAGTCAGGAAAAGTGAAAGTACAGGGCTGGAAGACGGACAAGTCGAGCAATTTTGGAGTGCATTTTCTAATCGTGTACCTACAGTTTTCGTATTAACTGCAATTCTGTATGACATGAGACACATTAGTGTGGTAGACCAATAGTTTGTATTGCTATTAATCAATATCATGGGCGAAAAATAATCAAATGAACTTACTGTCACAGAAGGGTGCAATGTCGAGTACACTCAGAGTAGATCCGTTACTTCGCAATTCGTGCGGTACAATCCTGCCATACGTCT
Organism: Diadema setosum; assembly: GCF_964275005.1. Taxonomy (NCBI): domain Eukaryota; kingdom Metazoa; phylum Echinodermata; class Echinoidea; order Diadematoida; family Diadematidae; genus Diadema; species Diadema setosum. The sequence continues at coordinate 18,058,066 of NC_092702.1, forward strand.
CTCTGTAGTTACGTTATACGTGTCTTCAATCGGCAGTCTAGTCCGCCACAGCCAACGTTAGCTTATTTCATATGAAAGGTAATTTGTCAATGGTGATAAAAATGATAATAAGGCACGATTTGTAAGAATGATAGATAAAAGATTATGATAATGTACTGTTGTCTGTAGACTGACTACTAAAGTATAGACCTGTATTACAATTTTCATTTTATTATTTTTTAAAAGGCTATAAGCCTTACGCACGGCTAACTTTCCAGTAGCCTGGCGTGGCGTCGTGTACACTTGACTACGTGTAGTTAACCTGACGTTACGTGTGCCTGCACCTCGCGTAACGCGTGGTGGACTACGTGTAGCGCCAGGTACAACCACACGTTACGCCAGGGTACACGTCGCGTAACGTGTACCCACACGTCGCGTAACGCGTGCCCACACCACACGTAACGTGTGGTGTGGGTACGCGTAACGCCAGGTCAGGCTTCACTGTGCAAAACCCATAGGCGAGCCCGACCTGGCGTTACGCGTACCCACACCACACGTTACGTGTGGTGTGGGTACGCGTTACGCGACGTGTGGGTACACGTTACGCGACGTGTACCCTGGCGTAACGTGTGGTTGTACCTGGCGCTACGCGTAGTCCACCACGCGTTACGCGTGGGGTAGGCACACGTAACGTCAGGTTGACTACACGTAGTCAAGTGTACACGACGCCACGCCAGGCCCCTGAAAAATTAGCCTTGTTTCAGGATATATATATATTTTTTTAATCTGCTATAGTCGATACGTGAATAAATATTTTTGATGAGCTGAGATATCTTGTGTAGGGGATGAATATCTAAGTTATGGAATTATGATTTCATTATTTCATTTGGAATTAGAGTGTTTTTTTTTTTTTTACTTTGTGTTTGCTAAAATGAAATTGATACTTTGTATTGTAGTCTGTTGACTTTTAATGAATAAGCCTATGGTGTTGATTTCACAGATTATGATTTTTGGGATTGTTTCTTATTTTTTCTTGTTATATATCCTATATGTGTAGACTTTTGTGTCATGTTACTTTCATTTGTTTTTACCACTTCTTCAGTATACTATTCTTCAGTATTACTTTGCACTGATCATACCTGTTGGTCTACATAATGGTGATGAACATAGATGCCAGTTACGTTATTGTTTAATTTAGGTCATTGGCTGAGCAATTAAATTCTTCCTTTTTAACCACAACTGGAAACTGATTGTTTGAGGAGAAAATGAAACAACTGGAGAGTGTCAGTTTAGCCACAGAGAGAGAAAAAAAAACAGGAAAGAGAAAGGGATAGGGAGATCGGAAAGGAGAGGAGCTTGGATCAGAGAAAGGCAGAGAAAATTTGAGCTGCTACACACTGATGGACACAGTCACTCACACCTTACATACACACATAAACACACACACACACACACACACACACACACAAACGATCACATACATACAATTCAGTTTTTTATATTACTTTATTACTACTTTCACTTTAACTTGTGGATCTATATGGAATATGGAATCTATCAGAAAAATGTGCCAGTTTCCAAAATTCCCCCTTTTATCACAATCACATGCATCAGATAACCATCATCTGTCCTTCATGCAATCATTTCGACTCACAACAACAAAACAATTGTTCTCCCATCAAATTTTACAATGTTTTGTTTTGAGAATCATATTTTCAATAAAATCACCATTTTAATTATGTAATGCACATATCAATAAAATACAGTAATGCAATTACTGCCATGGTCCATATACTCATGCCACTTCTAGTATGTACCAATGAACATGCTTCTGATTCTTGGTCCAATTTCAGTTATATGTATTACAATGTGTACTTGAAATGTTGGTTTTGTTGCAATAACCTAATACAAGGCTGCACATTATCCTTGGTCTAGGGACAACAGTAATAGATGAACGGGTCACTAAAAATTTGTAAGCATTTCCATTGTTCTTACATGCCTTCCTTGCCTAGAAAATGGAAGAAGATCTCACGGCTCACTAATTGCATGTATTTGAGCTATCGTCAAGTGTTGGCAGATCACCATTACTCTTCACAGTTATTGAAAGTTATTTCTAAATTGCTTTCTTACAGTCATTGTGTGCATATCGCAGTCTGCAAACAGTGAAGGATAAACATGTCACTCAAGGAACCTGGCACACCATTGCATTGTTCCCCAAAATCATCCAATTGGAAACAATGAAAACAAACATATATTTGGAGAATAAAACTATTCATTAGCACCACCAAACAAAATCTGGTGAAATTTTGTCACAGCTCTTAACCTTGCGACAATTGTCCATATCTGCTATACTTCTGCATTGAAAATCTTTTTACTAGTATTTATGCAGTGGTTGTTTACTTTTCTTTTAAAGTTTGAATGTATCCAACATAAGCTATCTATATACACACAAACACACACACACGCACACACATATATATATATACACACACAAAATATAGATACATGCAGTGGCGGATCCAGGGGGCGCAACTGGCCTACACCACCCCCCCCCCTTTATTTTTCGTTAAAAACAAAAGATATAAATAGAAAAAAGTGAAATGAAACCTGGAATTGGCACTAGGAATATTACTTGTGCCCCCCCCCCCCTTTTTACAGAATTCCTGGATCCATCCCTGATATGTATATTGACACATACATACATGCACATATATACATTCTTATTCACTTGTTATATCTGTGGCTTTCACCATGTAAAAAGCACATTTGTCACAGTCTGCATATTTCATGCAGTCACACCATAAGTCATTAAAGCACATGATTTCATTATACTACTAGTATATGAGAAATGCATTATGCCCCACCAAATTCTACTTGTTGCAAAACAGTCATCTTGTCCTTTTCATACTGAATGCTTGTATACATTTTACACTGTAGACTAAGAACAAAGCTGCGTACACAATCACCATTTCATACACCGTCCCTTTAGTTAATGCTCTCAAAGTGAAAGAAGTTGTCAGTTTTTAGTTATATTAAAGAGTAAATTCCAGAATGAAAGCACATCGTAAATTTGAAAAGGCAGATAATGAGAATGCATGCCTTGCTGAGTTTTGAAGAGCCAGTCATCTTATCTTACTCCTCAGAGATAACATGAAAGAGTTGTTTAATGTAAAATAGCAGAGCATGTGAATAAGTGCTAAAAATGAAATTATTTGCAATACCTCTAGGACAGTTGGAGTTTTAGAATCGCAGCATACGATTTCATTTGCAGAGACCAACAACAACAACAGAAATCGATATTGACCTGCTATTGTGATTAGTTGCATGGTCAGATTATTCAATATAAGGAGCCATTACCGTCATTTAACTCTCAAGAAATGTTGAAACTAAGGCTCCCATTTCTGTGCATCAACATACCCTGGACATAGGGCACAGTTAAGTGATGAGATCATTTCTTGCCACAGAAATGAACAAAGCATGGCGCTGTAACATATGTTCTATGCGGATGCTCCACACCATTCCTTGACTACTGGCTTAACCACACAAAGAATGACATTGTGCCTCATCATCTGTGTACTATACAAAGAATGAGCTCTTCCAGAAGGGAAATATCCACAAGATTCTTTGCAATCATAGTCAACCAATACTTCGATGAGTTGTGATGAATTTGTGAGTGTTGCAGCCTCTGACCACCGTCTGCTCATGACTTTCTTCCCTTGCTTACAGAGAGTGATGACCCCAGCCTGATAAAATGTGTTCAGAAAGATTACTGCCTTCTTTTATCTCCACTGACTGTCGACAGGTAGCTGCTCATCCTTTGCGTGCTTAGTAGTACCATCTTCCAAGTTCAAGCTTGCCGAGTATGATGATTGAGTCAAATGAGTTATACCTTCAAAAGAGACAAAACATTTCAGAAAATGAAAGTGAAAAAAGAGAATGAGATTATACTTCACACATAAAACATCTCCCAAGAATCTGACATGTGTTAAGATATATGCACTGAGATGTTAACCTCCCCATATTAAAGAAAACAAACAAACAAATAAACAGGAAGATTTGACATAGCAAATATGAAGACTCTTGTGAAGGCCTATTTCATGCATTACAATAGGCCAAAAGACATCTGAATTATGTAGACTGCTGTAGTTGATCATTATCAGAAAATGAAGAACACTTTCATCTTTTAAGCAAAGTGAGACTTAATATGAGATGATGTCTCACCTCTTTATATACAGAATATGAAATAGATTTTTAAAAAAAATGTCCTTTCAATGGAGTAAATTATTATTTATAGTCAAACTGCCTTGCAAAATTCCTTGATATGAACTGCCATAAAGTTTTATTGTCTCATCATTATGTTATGCATTATTATTCTTATGTATTGTAAATATGTCTGTGCAGCTCTGCATTCATCCCAGTGACCTGTCAATTTTCCATGTCCAACCATAGAATGATACGGCCAGCATAATCTGTACTGGTGCCTCTGTTCCTTCTCATCATTGTTTAGCCTTGCATTGACTATAATTTTCAAGTCTCACCTTAAATATGCACTTTACAAATTTGATAATTTTCAGAATTATGAGGGTAATACTAGGTATAGATTCTACTGTACTGTCTAATTAGTCTTTTGCATATACTGTATTACTGTAACGTTAAACAGAATAGACTCTAACAATATTTAGGCCTATTCCTAGTTGTTCACAATAAGTAGGTCTAGGTCTACTAGTCTACTTATAGGAGCCTACTACTAGTACAAAATAAGGCGCTGATGTAGTTTGGTTCTGTGTAATTATTGATATTTGGTCATTGATACGACGGTATACATCATCAGCGCCTATAGTATAACCCACAAGGCCACATATCCATTCATGGCAATCACGACGGGCGCCCCCCCCCCCCCCCCCCCAGAGCTTCGGCGACGGGCCTAACCGTCAGGAAAAGTGAAAGTACAACTACTACTAAGGCTGGAAGACGGACAAGTCGAGTAATTTTGGAGTGCATTTTCTAATCGTGTATCTACAGTTTTCGTACTAACTGCAATTCTGTATGACATGAGACACATTAGTGGGGTAGTAACGTTAGACGAATAGTTTGTATTGCTATTAATCAATATCATGGGCGAAAAAAAAAAATCAAATGAACTTATTTTCACAGAGGGGTGCAATGTCGAGTACATTCAGAGTAGGCCTAGGTCCGTTACTCCGTGCGGTCGGTATGGGTACACAGGGTACGTACCTCTACATGATTGTCTTCAATGGGCATGCAGTCTGCCAAAGCCAACGTTAGCTTACTGTATATCATATGAAAGGTAATTTATTGTCAATGGTGATAAAAATGATAAAAAGGCACGATTTGTAACAATGATAGATAAAAGATACCGGTAATGATAATGTACTGTTGTCTGTATTACAATTTTTATTTTATTATTTTTTAAAGGATATAAAGCCTTGCGCACGGCTAACTTTCCAGTAACCTGGCGTGGCGTTAATGTACACTTAACTACGTGTGGTTAACCTGACGTTACGTGTGCCTACACCTCGCGTAACGCGTGGTGGACTACGTGTAGCGCCAGGTACAACCACACGTTACGCCAGGGTACACGTCGCGTAACGTGTACCCACACGTCGCGTAACGCGTGCCTCACCACACGTAACGTGTGGTGGGGGCACGCGTAACGCCAGGTCAGGCTTCACTGTGCAAAACCCATAGGCGAGCCCGACCTGGCGTTACGCGTACCCATACCACACGTTACGTGTGGTGAGGCACGCGTTACGCGACGTGTGGGTACACGTTACGCGACGTGTACCCTGGCGTAACGCGTGGTTGTACCTGGCACTACACGTAGTACACCACGCGTTACGCGAGGTGTAGGCACACGTAGCGTCAGGTTGACTACACGTAGTCAAGTGTACACTTCGCCACGCCAGGCTCCTGGAAAGTTAGCCTTGTTTCAGGACATGTCTTTTTTAATGTGCTATAGACAATATGTGTCTAATTACTTTTCATGAGCTGAGATATCCTGTGTAGGTGATAATATGATGCGGGAGATTCTGTCTTTGAACCATTTAACAATTTTATATTTTTGTTTGTAATTGGGTGATAAAGAAAAAAAAAAAAACATAACTATGGCATGGGTTCCTGGGGGTTATTTCATCAATTTAGTTAGCCTTGACAACTTGTCAGCTGTGACAGCTTTCATGAAACGGTACCATGGAGTGGCACGTCTATCATTCAGTATTTTTGGATTGTAATTCACGCATAATAATGATTATAAAGCCGTTTACAAATTCTTCTTCCACAAATATTTGTTGATGAATATGATAACGTGAAAGTTTTATTCTAAATGCACTGTAGAAATTCAAGTTGTAGTACTATTATGTATACTGCATGTGCTGCCTGCAGAGATTATGATTTGCATTCGTTCATTTTTGTGTAATGTGGTAATAATTTTGAGCTGTGCCGTCATGTACATGTATTATGTGGTATACATGTGTACAACAATCTACTGAAGTTTTCTGTCTACGTCCTAATCATAACTAACATAAACACTTGCCAATTTGAATCTCTATTTGGCAGATTGCTGTTTATTGTTTTTCTTTCAGGTCAGTTTAATTCCGGCAGAAGGTCGAAATTCTTTCTTTTTGGACCCATGTCATGGAACTACTCAATTTCTGGGTAGCTTAATGCCTGTATTGTCAATAATCGCATTTAAAAAGAACTGACTTGCTACTCTCATGAAATTAAGAAAATATCTCATCAAAATGACACAATATCTCATCTGATAAGAGATGATTATATCTTGCTTTGATGAAATAGAAATATTTTTTTCACATGTCTCTCCCTGGGCTCCGTATATATACGAAACCCTATCATTATAAAAAAAAAGTGGACAAAACAATCCATAACTTCGACGATGCTGCCGAAAAATCACCCAGTCTTCCGTTTTTAACACACGCACCATAACAGTCTGCGTTGATGCTGGCTATTAAGAAAGCTTCTTCCATACCACTCCATCCTATCATGGCGAATTCTTGTCATTAGATTCCGACAGTGGCATCTGGTTATGTCATCTGTATAGCGGTTGTATTATCATAGTGAGGGCTTTAGCTTTGTAAAAACAAGCCCAATTCTACTAGCACTTGGAAAGAACCGAACATTTTCATCAATTCAATCTACATTAATGTACCTGTTAGGGATCCAGCAGAGGTGGGCGCACCGAGCGCGTCCCGCCTCTTTTATTTTGTTTTTGTTAAAACGATAGAAATAAAAAGACAACGTCAGCCAATGGACCCCCTTTTTACAGAATTCTTGGATCCGCTCCTGTGTACATTGATATCGGCATGTCTACCAAACATGAATCTGTCCATCGAAGAAAAACAATGACATATTCTCTATTTTCATTAAGCAGGAATGATATACGATATCGAAGCACAATTCAAATGCGATAAATACGAGACATAGATAATGATATCGGTTTTCTTTTGTGTTTCTCTTTCATTTGTCTTTTTGAGACCCTGAATCTCAAAACCGACAAAAAGTCACAAGACATGAATTTCTTAGGTTTAGGGCAGATTCTAAAAGAACACACTCTGAGCTTTAAATGATGTATTCAATTCAAATGGACTCTCCTAACTAATCTAACTATTGGAAAGAAATCACACATTGTTGAAAAGTGTGAACTGAGGAAAGAAGATCTGAAGTAATGGGTGTATTCATGCGCTTTTTAATCTTCACCAAACAGTATACATAACTGTGCCGTGGAATGGGACAAAACGGGATCTAAACCACAGGATCAACAACAACGAAGGCATTATCAGACACTGGCGTAGCCAGGGGGGGGGGGGCGATGGGGGCGGTCGCCCCCCCTAAGATTTGGACCGAGGAGTTGGGAGGCGGGAAAAAAAAATGCGTGTATACTGTATGCATGCACATGAAGCGGGTCTCCTTTGCAACCTTTCATCAAATAAGATATATTTTTTTGAATATTTCACTCAAAGTGTGCACCAGATCGTTGAATTTCAATTCAAAATATGCAAAATCTCTCGTGCTTGGGAGGGGGATACCCCCTCCCACACCCTCCCCCTGTTTGCCGCTTTCCCCAGCTAAGTACACTTTTTAGATTAAAAAAATTCTGAATAATTCTGAGTGCACAAGACTTTTCACTAATATTCCGAAAACTGAAGGTTCCCTCATGTATAAGGGGAATTTCCCCTTTTAATTGACCCTTTCCTCCCTCAGCCCCCCATCATTTTTTTTTTTTTGATTACCCAAATGTTGATTCCATCAAATATGCTTATTATGCGTATACGAGATATCTCAATTTCAGCCTTAAAAAGATACAAGCTCCATCGGAAGGGAAGAGTGGAGATAACACTCGCCAACGCCTTCTTCCTGTTCCCCCCCCCCCCCCCCCGCCATGCAAAGAAGTAGACTGTGGCTATACCAAGATCGCTTTATTTCAATTCTAAAAACGCAAAAGCTCCGCGAGCGGGAGGGGGAATCCCCCTTCCCCTAAGTTCTACCTCACTAGACTTTATACATACGCACAGATGGTGCACATTCGGAATAAGAGCTAAATTCCGTGATTTTAACACTTCGATGAAAAAGTGTTGCACCAAAAATTTGCACCAGATCGCTGAATTTCAGGTCTGAAAACGCAAAATCACCTTCGTGTGGGAGGGGATATGCCCCTATCTACACCCTCGTGTGCATGCTTTTTCTGTTTGATTGCTGAACAGACAGCGTTCATGATATTCAGTGTAAGAATTAATACAAGAAGACTAGTGTGTTTGAATTATACTGTTTTATAGGCAAATTGTTCAATAATAATCTACAATAAAATATACGGCAACCTTAAACAAGTGGGACTGTTTCAACTCGTTAAAACACGCAAAAACATGCATCAAATTGCACCATTTGCAACATCAAAATGTAAAAAGTTCTCACCGTAGGAGGGGGGACACCCCCTCCCACACCCTCCCCTCCCCCCTCGCTCGCTCCGCTCGCTCGGGTTCAATCGCGTTCATGATATAAAATATACTGCAATCTTAAACAAGTGGGACTGTTTCACGTCGTTAAAACATGCATCAAATTGCACCATTTGCAAAATCAAAATGTAAAAAGTTCTCACCGTGGGAGGGGGAAAACCCCCCTCCCACACCCTCCCCTACCCCCTCGCTCGCTCCGCTCGCTCGGGTTCAGTCGCGTTCATGATATTCAGTGAAAAGAATTAATACAAGAAGTGTATTGGAATTATACCATTTTATAGGCAAATTGTTCAATGATAATCTACTCTAAAATATACTGCAATCTTAAACAAGTGGGACTGTTTCACGTCGTTAAAACACGCAAATACATGCATCAAATTGCACCATTTGCAAAATCAAAATGTAAAAAGTTCTCACCGTGGGAGGGGGGAAACCCCCCTCCCACACCCTCCCCTACCCCCTCGCTCGCTCCCCTCGCTCGGGTTCAGTCGCGTTCATGATATTCAGTGAAAAGAATTAATACAAGAAGTGTATCTAAATTATACCCTTTTATAGGCAAATTGTTCAATAATAATCTACATCAAAATAAACTGCTACCATAAACAAGTGGGACTGTTTCACGTCGACAAAACGCGCAAAAACATGCATCAAATTGCACCATTTACAACATCCAAATGCAAAAAAGTTCTTACCGTCGGAGGGGGGACACCCCCCTCCCACACCCTCCCCCCCTCGCTCGCTCCGCTCGCTCGGGCTCGGTCGCTTCGCTCCCTCGCAGACTAACCGCCCCCCCTAAGATGAAATCCTGGCTACGCCGTTGTTATCAGATTAAGCTGAAATAGAGCATGCTCTAGTAACATATTCTGTCCAGGCTATATTGATGCCAACTTTACAAGCAGTAGCATTCCTTGTTACAGTTCAAAGCGAAGAGTGTGTCTAAGGGTTTGGAAGATGCTATGGGATTTCCATGCTGAAACATACTAAATGATCTCCCTCACTTTACAACAAAAAAGAGGTTGTAGAAAAACTGCTGAAAACACACTTTACCATGCATGTATAATGACCCCAAACTTATGAGAAATAGTGTATGTGAAAGACTTAAGATTGATCTGGTTTGCGCGTTTCATTGAGTCCTAATGTAAAATTAAGGGTTGCGACCTTTTGTTGGTTTTGTGATGCACGGTCACATTTATTTTCTACAAGTACACAGTACACAATGACTGTGCGTCCATTAGGGAAGGCTGAACATAAATGTTTCTTGTTGCATCAAATTTAATATTTTGAATGCCCCTAAACGGGAAGAAAACAAAATGTCATCAAATATCAGTCAATAACAGTCAAAAGTCATAAAAATTAGGTGAAGAGACTGCAGGTATAGCAAAGGGTTTCATAAATGTTTTGTGAGTTTGAAGATAGAAAGAAAGCCATACCTACGAAGTGAAATTCATGAAGAAATAATGCAATTTATGGACCATGATAATAATGTCAAATTTGGCAGGTACCATGGTATAAGTATATTACTATGAAAAAGTGCTTAAATGGCGTCATAAACATAATTCGAATAACATGCACTTTGACAAAGTTCATAAAGTCATACCACATCAATATGATGAACTGAGATATGAATAGTTTTTTTCCCCCATGACACATTATGTTCATGAAAATTATTAACGTTGGGGGTATACATACGTCCATTTTTGTCATTAATAGATAATTTTATTGTCCAATTTGGCCATTAGAGAAAAAAGGAATAGCGGGTTTGGCTGTATCACAACAGACCGAGGTTGGCCATGGGAGACTAATGGTGCTCTGGTAACATTGGTCTTGTCGAGAAGCATCTAGCTGGAATGCATGCAGTATGTGACCTATGTGTTGTTCTTCACTTTTTCTTTGCAAGGAAGATGTGCAAATACACTCTCACAGATTTCTGTGACCCGATCACCTTTCTCTGTTGTCCCGGGGCCACGGCGAAACACCCCGGCCCCCATCCTTTCTTTATGCCCCTGAGGCCTGCCGTTACCATGCCACAATCGGAATGAACAGATTTCCAGCAATCATATCACCCCTATCCGACAGAATATCTGCTCTGGTGAAAACATTACTTTAAATAGATATGCACTGAGACTTTTAGCCTGAAACAAGGCTAACTTTCCAGTAACCTGGCGTGGCGTTAATGTACACTTAACTACGTGTAGTAACCAGACGTTACGTGTGCCTACACCTCGCGTAACGCGTGGTGTACTACGTGTAGTGCCAGGTACAACCACACGTTACGTCAGGGTACACGTCGCGTAACGTGTACCCACACGTCGCGTAACGCGTGCCTCACCACACGTAACGTGTGGTGGGGGCACGCGTAACGCCAGGTCAGGCTTCACTGTGCAAAGCCCATAGGCGAGCCCGACCTGGCGTTACGCGTACCCATACCACACGTTACGTGTGGTGAGGCACGCGTTACGCGACGTGTGGGTACACGTTACGCGACGTGTACCCTGGCGTAACGTGTGGTTGTACCTGGCACTACACGTACTCCACCACGCGTTACGCGAGGTGTAGGCACACGTAACGGCTTGTTACTACACGTAGTCAAGTGTACCCTAACGGGCCGCCAGGCTACTGGAAAGTTAGCCGTGCGCAAGGCTTTATATCCTTTTAAAAAATAATAAAATAAAAATTGTAATACAGGTCTATACTTTAGTAGTCAGTCTACAGACAACAGTACATTATCATTATCTTTTATCTATCATTGTTACAAATCGTGCCTTTTTATAATTTTCATCACCATTGACAATAAATTACCTTTCATATGATATACAGTAAGCTAACGTTGGCTGTGGCAGACTGCATGCCCATTGAATGTAGACGTACGCTGTACCGCACCGCACGCGAAGTATCCGACCTAGCTAGCTAGGCCTACTCTGAATGTACTCGACATTGAATTGCACCCCTCTGTGACAGTAAGTTCATTTGATTTTTTGATATTGATTAATAGCAATACAAACTATTTGTCTACTACACTAATGTGTCTCATGTCATACAGAACTGCAGTTAATAGGAAAACTGTAGGTACACGATTAGAAAATGCCCTCCAAAATTACTCGACTTGTCCGTCTTCCAAGTTCCAGCCTTGTAGTAGTTGTACTTTCACTTTTCCTGACGGAGTGGCCCGCCGAAGCTCTGGGGGAGCGCGCCCGTCGTGATTGCCATGAATGAATATGTGGCCTTGTGGGTTATACTATAGACGCTGATGATCTACCGTCGTATCCATGACCAAATCTCAATAATTACACAGAACCAAACTACATTAGCGCCTTATTTTGTACTAATAGTAGGCTCCTATAAATAGACTAGTAGACCTAGCGTTAGACCTACTTATTGTGAACAAGTAGGACTAGGAATATGCCTAAATATTGCTAGAGTCTATTCTGTTTAACGTTACACTCATACAGTATAAGAGTATGCAAAAGACTAATTGGACAGTACAGTGGAATCTATACGTAGTAGACCTCTATTTACCCTCATAATTCTGAAAATTATCAAATTTGTAAAGTGCATATTTAAGGTGAGACTTGAAAATTATAGTCAATGCAAGGCTAAACAATGATTAAAAGGAACAGAGGCACCAGTACAAATTATGTTGGCCGTATATATGGTTGGACATGGAAAATTGGCTAATGACAGGTCACTGGGATAGTCATTCTGTAATATTTTGGAATCATAGAATCCATGTATATATATATATATATGTAAATATGTATGATATAGGTATGTTGATCAGTACGTTGGAGATTCGTGGAACACGAATGTAATAGACATGGAGTATTTCCCCAGCATACTGTATTACTAGCAAAGGCATAATATTTGGTTTTTTTTTTTTAATTCTTCACACATTGCTTATTTTCACATAATTAATGACATACAATGCACATGGGCCACGTTACTCCCCCCCCCCCAGTTCACTTATGTTTTGAATTCTTAGGCAAAGAATATGTATTGATAAGCACTGTAATCTTCCTAGACTAGACTATTTTACTGATCACTAGCCTGAACAGACGCCGTGCAAAACATATATGGCATCGCAACTTCATTTACAGCGACATGGCTGTGTATGATCACATTAAAAAAATGTGAAGTTAAAATCAATACGTTAGAAAGGGTTGGGAACCACTTTGCTGTAATAAAGTCAAAGAAGATTGTGATGTTAGCCTGGACCATAGCAGCAGTACATCATGTCAGAAAAGATAAGATAAATGTTAAAGATATCTTGGGCTGACAACAGTTGTTAGTGTGTTACCAATATGTATGCCATTAAAAAGGAAAAATCAGAAAATCAAAATATACAGTGAACTGCATTTACTCACAAGATGATGAAATTGGATCTTGAGGTGTTCAAATTTCTGTCAGGTGGCATATTTGTAACATGTTTTATTTTTCTTCACTTTGCTGACTGAATCAGTTCTTAAACTATAAACAGTATTGTTGTGTCTGCAGAATATCTAATGTGGATATGAATGTAGACGTATTATGTATGTGTGTCCCAATTGGAAGTTTATCATTGGTCAGTAACTAATATCATACTCCTCTTGGTCATCACATTTCACTTTCCCATTCCTATTTCTCGTAACAAAACAATCTGTGATCATTCCTTCTCCCCACAACCCTCTCCCACTCACACAAAAATGTCATATGACAGGTGATCATAGACGGTTATGGGCAAGTAAACAAGCTTTTCTTTTTCATTCAGGTTGACTGAGTAGTGTGTGATCCTTAAGTCAGTAGGCACAAGTCAAAGCCAATAAACCTTGAATGCTACTTTGTAAGGTTAATCTAGATCTTTTACCCTTATTCTAAATCACTTAACTCCTCAAAATCCTTTCCCTTTATGATTTTTTGGACGTCAAGTTGTTGCTGTCTGAGGATGTTGACTATTTCATACTTTCATGGAATTTCAGTTTCCACAGTGATTGTTATTTTTTTTGTTTGGGCAAAGGGTTGTGATCTGTCATTTACCACTGTCCTGAAGTTGTGTCCAATCGAATTATCAAAGTTTCTATTGTGTCTTATCACCATGATGTAGCTCAAGAAGTGCCTGGGACTGTATTGACATGACTTGAGAGGAAGACTGTCAGTCCATGCTTCACCCAGACATTGCCAATCTTCCTCATGTGTGTTTTGCTCATTAAAATCTAGAAAAGCAAGTAGCTAAGTGGTGAGTATGTCATCAAGTACATCAACTGATATAATGTATTATGAGTCACAATTTCTAATGAATTTATACAGTGAGTAAAACTGTAAATTTACACGAGGTTCAGGGTTCTTGTACATGGAATATGGGAGGATATTTCTGTTCAGAGCAAACAGCTACAGTGTAAGAAACAGTTTAACATTTGAGATAACATTTTTTTCTTCGTTTGTTTTTACCACCTTTTGACACCTTTATCAGAGAAATAGGTCAAAAGTGAAACCTGCAATAGTGAGTCCCATCTCCCTGGAAATATGAACTGTTGTTACACCATAAGATTTTTCTTGTGTGGAAGAGTTAGCCACTCAGTATTGTTTATTACTTGTGTTAAGATTCAGTCAAAACTTTATGTTGTATGAATGATAATGAATTAAAATTTATAAAAAATAATAAGAAATACACAAGTACATGCTTACATTAAGTTTTCACTTTCCAGTTGGTAATCTCTCATTAGGCATGAATTAAGCAAATACCAATTTTCAAATCTTGTGACGGAAATGCATACATGTTTACAAATTTCATGTGTGCAGTTTATGGGTTTAAGGCATAGTTGCAGTACGTGAGAATGTAATGCACATTACATTCTCATGTACTCATGTACATGTATAGTGTTTAATGAATCAGCATATGAACTCTGAAATTTCATATGCAGACATTTTGTGATGTGATGTTTACTGAATATTACCTCATTGAAAATAATATTCTTGATAGAAATGACTCAAAGTGTGTGAATGAGGTTGAGACATTACTCTCTCTTCAGGCTCCTTTATTGAGTGCTTGAGGGCACTAAAACCCCTACAAATATGATTTGTTTGATGAATTTCAGGCTTTCAAGTCACAGATGCTTGGGGATGTTGACTATTTCATACTTTCAGGGAATATCATTGTCCTGGGTTTAGTATTTTATTTGTTGTTGTTGTGGGGGGGGGGTGTGATCTGTCACCTGCCACTGTGCTGAAGTTGAGTGTAATCAAGTTATGAAAGGTTGACTCTTGTGTTTATTACCATGAATTAGCTCAAGAAATGCATCAGCTGGGGAATTGATCGACATTCAGAGGGAGACTATCAGTCCACCCATTGCCAAGCCATACTTCAACAAGACAGTGCCAATCTCCTTGACGTGCATTTGCTCTTCTGTAGCTGGAAAAACAAGGAGTTATGTGGTGAGTGTTTCATTGAGTACGTGAACTCATCCAAACTACTATCATTGTGTTAACCTCAACTGTTTAGGAAGATAAAAGAGGGGGAAGGGAGGGATGGGGGTAATCTTAGTTAGGCTCCTCCCAGCTCCCCCCCCCCCCCCCTCCAGATCTCAACAGTGTGATTGCAATATGTAGTTGACAGTATTCGGAGCATGAAAAGATGTTATTCATTGATTTTAATCGAGAAAAGCAAAAATAATCATGCTGTTGTGAAATTTGACTGAAAGCACAAATTTCTTTCCAACTGTATCACGTTTTTGAGCATATCTTGGTCTGACATGCATGTACATATTTTATATGCAATTTCCTCCTGGGTATCTAAAATTTGGTCTCTAAAGGGAGAATGCGGCAGACACTTGAAATGAAGAAGTTGTGAAACATCACAGCCATAGTTTTTCTGCGAAGACGACATTGCTAGGAACGCCGAGGGGGACCTTCTAGCCCCCTCCTCGACAGTTTATAGTGAGGGTTAAAACCAATGCTTTATATCATATTCTGGGTTCTTACCTGTGTCATGCAAGAACGCGAGCTAGTGTCAGTTTGGCATTTGAAGTTATTATTTTTTTTTTTTGAAAGGAGCTATTGGTGTCTTAACTAATAAAGTAAGAAAAAAAAACTTGCACTGATAGCAACATTATGTTATTGGAGCATTGGATTTGTCTTGCGTACAAGAATTTAGCCACTTGGTAATTATCTATTATTGATCTAAAGATATTGAGAAAGCCATATACATTAAACTGTTGAAATATGATTGAATGATTGTACAACGCTTAATGGAAATGTATCACAATTTTAATGAATTCACACACAAACCAACTCACAAGAACATGTGTATACCGATTTTTACTTCCCAATTGGTATTCTCACAATAGGTATAAATTACCGGTAAGCAAATTTTAATTTCAGATATATGGTGGCAGAAATGCACACGTGTCTACAAATGAATGCAGAGCTGCACAGACATATTTACAATACATAAGAATTATAATGCATAACATAATGATGAGAAAATAAAACTTTATGGCAGTTCATATGAAGGAATTTTGCAATGCAGTTTGACTATAAATAATAATTTACTCCATTGAAAGGACATTCTTTTAAATTTATTGCATATTCTGTGTATAAAGAGGTGAGACATCATCTCATATTAAGTCTCACTTTGCTTAAAAGATGAAAATGTTCTTCATTTTCTGATAATGATCAACTACAGCAGTCTACATAATTCAGATGTCTTTCGGCCTATTGTAATGCATGAAATAGGCCTTCACAAGAGTCTTCATATTTGCTATGTCAAATCTTCCTGTTTATTTGTTTGTCTTTTTTTTTCTTTAATATGGGGAGGTTAACATCTCAGTGCATATATCTTAACACAAGGCATGTGTTAGATTCTTGGGAGATGTTTTATGTGTGAAGTATAATCTCATTCTCTTTTTCCACTTTCTTTTTCCGAAATTTCTTGTCTCTTTTGAAGGTATAACTCAGTTGACTCAATCATCATACTCGGCAAGCTTGAACTTGGAAGGTGGTACTATTTAAGCACGCAAAGGATGAGTAGCTCGCTGTCGACAGTCAGTGGAGATAAAAGAAGGCAGTAATCTTTCTGAACACATTTCATCAGGCTGGGGTCGTCACTCTCTGTAAGCAAGGGAAGAAAGTCATGAGCAGACGGTGGTCAGAGGCTGCAACACTCCAAATTCATCACAACTCATCGAAGTATTGGTTGACTATGATTTCAAAGAATCTTGTGGATATTTCCCTTCTGGAAGAGCTCATTCTTTGTATAGTACACAGATGATGAGGCACAATGTCATTCTTTGTGTGGTTAAGCCAGTAGTCAAGGAATGGTGTGGAGCATCCACATAGAACATATGTTACAGCTCCATGCTTTGGTCATTTCTGTGGCAAGAAATGATCTCATCACTTAACTGTGCCCTATGTCCAGGGTATGTTGATGCACAGAAATGGGAGCCTTAGTTTCAACATTTCTTGAGAGTTTAGTGACAGTAATGGCTCCTTATATTGAATAATCTGACCATGCAACTAATCACAGTAGCAGGTCAATATCGATTTCTGTTGTTGTTGTTGTTTGTCTCTATAAGTGAAATTGTATACTACAGTTCTGAAACTCCAACTGTCCTGGAGGTCTTGCAAATAATTTCATTTTTAGCACTTATTCACATGCTCTGCTATTTTACATTGAACAACTCTTTCATGTTATCTCTGAGGAGTAACATGAGATGACTGTCTCTTCAAAACTCAGCAAGGCATGCATTCTCATTATCTGCCTTTTCAAATTTACGATGTTCTTTCATTCTGGAATTTACTCTTTAAAATAATATAACTCAAAACTGACAATTTCTTTCACTTCGAGAGCATTAACTAAAGGGACGGTGTATAAAATGGTGATTGTACACGCAGCTTTGTTCTTGGTCTACAGTGTAAAATGTATACAAGCATTCAGTATGAAAAGGACAAGATGATTGTTTGGCAACAGGTAGATTTTAGTGGGGCATAATGCATTTCTCATACTAGTAGTATAATGAAATCATGTGCTTTTATGACTATTGATGTGACTGCATCAAATATGCAGACTGTGGTTGTGCTTTTGACATGGTGAAAGCCACAGATAACAAATGACATATGTGAATAAGAATGTTTATATGTGCACATATGTATGTGTCAATATACATATCAGGGGTGGATCCAGGAATTCTGTAAAAGGGGAGGGGGCATAACTAATATTCCTGGTGCCAATTCCAGGTTTCATTTCATTTTTGTCTTTTTAATACTTTTGTTTTTAACGAAAAATAAAGGGGGGGGGGGGGTGTAGGCCAGTTGCGCACCCTGGATCCGCCACTGCATATATCTATATTTTGTGTACATGTATTATACATACACACATATATATATATATATATATATAAGAAAAGTAAAAAACCACTGCAAAAATACTAATAAAAACGATTTTCAATGCAGAAGTATAGCAGTTTGATTAATGAGTAAAAGTTGTCGCAGATATGGACATTTGTCGCAAGGTTAAGAGCTGTGACAAAATTTCACCAGATTTTGTTTGGTGGTGCTAATGAATACTTTCATTCTCAAAATATGTTTGTTTTCATTGTTTCCAATTGGATGATTTTGGGGAACAATGTAATGGTGTGCCAGGTTCCTTGAGTGACATGTTTATCCTTCACTGTTTACAGACTGCGATATGCACACAATGACTGTAACAAAGCAATTTAGAAATAACTTTCAATAACTGTGAAGAGTAATGGTGATCTGCCAACACTTGACGATAGCTCAAATACATGCAATTAGTGAGCCGTGAGATCTTCTTCCATTTTCTAGGAAAGGAAGACATGTAAGAACAATGGAAATACTCACAAATTTTCAGTGACCCGTTCATCTATTACTGTTGTCCCTAGACCAAGGATAATGTTCAGCCTTGTATTAGGTTATTGCAACAAAACCAACATTTCAAGTACACATTGTAATACATATAACTGAAATTGGACCAAGAATCAGAAGCATGTTCATTGGTACATACTAGAAGTGGCATGAGTATATGGACCATGGCAGTAATTGCATTACTGTATTTTATTGATATGTGCATTACATAATTAAAATGGTGATTTCATTGAAAATATGATTCTCAAAAAACAAAACATTGTAAAATTTGATGGGAGAACAATTGTTTTGTTGTTGTGAGTCGAAATGATTGCATGAAAGACAGATGATGGTTATCTGATGCATGTGATTGTGATAAAAGGGGGAATCTTGGAAACTGGCAAATTTTTCTGATAGATTCCATATTCCATAGATCCACAAGTTAAAGTGAAAGTAGTAATTAAGTAATATAAAAAACTGAATTGTATGTATGTGATCGTTTGTGTGTGTGTGTGTGTTTGTGTGTGTTTATCTGTGTATGTAAGGTGTGAGTGACTGTCCATCAGTGTTTAGCAGCTCAAATTTTCTCTGCCTTTCTCTGCTCCACAAGCTATCTTCTCTCCTCTCCTCTCCTTTCCGATCTCCCTCTCCCTTTCTTTTTCCTGTTTTTTTTTTCTCAGTCTCTCTGTGGCTAAACTGACCCTCTCCGGCTGTTTCATTTTCTCCTCAAACAATCAGTTTCCAGTTGTGGTTAAAAAGGAAAAATTTAATTGCTCAGCCAACGACCTAAATTAAACAATAACGTAACTGGCATCTATGTTCATCACCATTATGTAGACCAAATACTGTACAGGTACTGTAAGGATCAGTGCAAAGTAATACTGAAGAACAGTATACTGAAGAAGCGGTAAAAACAAATGAAAGTAACATGAAACAAATGCCTACACATATAGGATATATAACATAAAAAATAAGAAACAATCACAAAAATCATAATCTGCGAAATCAACGCCATAGGCCTATTCATTAAAAGTCAACAGACTACACTAAAAAGTATCGATTTCATTTTAGCAGACACAAAGTAAAAAAACAAAACACTCTCATTCCAAATGAAATAATGAAATCATAATTCCATAACTTAGATATTCATCCCCTACGCAAGATATCTCAACTCATCAAAATTATTTAGACACGTATTTTTCCCCTACACAAGTATCTCAGCTCATCAAAAATATTTAGACACGTATCGACTATAGCAGATTAAAAAACAAAAACATATCCTGAAACAAGGCTAATTTTTCAGGAGCCTGGCGTGGCGTCGTGTACACTTGACTACGTGTAGTCAACCTGACGTTACGTGTGCCTACCCCACGCGTAACGCGTGGTGGACTACGCGTAGCGCCAGGTACAACCACGCGTTACGCCAGGGTACACGTCGCGTAACGTGTACCCACGCGTCGCGTTACGCGTGCTTGACCACGCGTTACGTGACGTGTGGGTACGCGTAACGTGACGCGTGGGTACACGTAACGTCAGGTTAGGCACGTGTAGTTGTTTTGGACCACACGAGGTGTTTGAGAAACCTCACGTACTTCCAAAACCTTACGCGTGCCTGACCACACGTAACGCGTGGGTACACGTCACGTTACGTGTACCCACGCGTCGCGTAACGCGTGCCCCCACCACACGTAACGTGTGGTGGGGGCACGCGTAACGCCAGGTCGGGCTCGCCTATGGAATTTGTACAGTGAAACCTGACCTGGCGTTACGCGTGCCCACACTACACGTTACGTGTGGTGTGGGCACGCGTTACGCGACGTGTGGGTACACGTAACGTGACGTGTACCCACGCGTTACGTGTTCTCAGGCACGCGTAGGTGTTTCGAGGTACGTGTAGTGACCTGACGCAGTGAGCCGTATGGCTTGCCATACGTAACTGCCATGAGAGGATGACGTTTGCTTCCTTGTAGGCCCATGCATTTCTTGATTTCACCTTCTGGCGCTCTCTCGCCATTCTCGTCTCCATCCCACCCACACCCCTCTTCTGTCAACTTCCGTTTTCCTTATTTTCCCCAAAATTGAATGACGGAACTATGTATAACATTACACTTGTTTTTCCATACTTATCATGAATGCTTCTTTTTATATAAATATCAGTCAATCTCGCTATCTTCCTTTCTATTTACATTCGACGGTTGGTTTCCTCTTACGGTGACATTCAGTTTGTCATTTTTTCTTGGCTTTCATTCATTAACTAAAACTTCCTTTGCGCCGGGATTTACTGTGTTTGAATTAGTTTCATGGCAACCGGAAAAAAAAAAGAAGAATAAAGGAAATCACGGACTCCTTGACTCTTCGCTAAACATCGGTAATTTAATCCATTTCCATAAAACCTTCAAGCAGTATTTTGTCATCCTGTCGTTTTGCTGGGGTATCAATGACCCGGGTGTGATCGAAAATTGAATCACGGTAGGCCCTTGAGAAGTCACGTGATCTCGAAAAACTCGTGTGACGCAACAAAGCGAAAGTCTGCACAGGAATGTTGTCTTTGTTTCTGTTTGGCTCAATCTTTTTGTTTTTCTTTGTTTGTTTGTTTGTTTGTGTGAGTTTTTTTTTGGGGGGGGGTTGTGTGTGTGTTTTCGGGTTTCGAAGGACAATTCAGGACGAGTTAAAAGTTAGAAACTTTCGAAAGTTTTGTAAGCTCAACCATGGAAATAATTTGTTCCCAAAGCGAATGAAAATTAGAGAAGTCATGAAATCGTGAAGTTTCCTTAATCTTCAAAAAACAGTTTATGAACAGTCAGTATGAATGTGAGTTGATGATGTCATCGCCTCACAACTTGACATATAGGTTGTCCAAAATATCTTCCAGTTTTTTTGTTCAAACGCAATTATCCCTGCATCAAATCGTGATATATCTGACAGATTATTATTTTGAACTTATTCATCCCGGAATAAGATTATGCTTGAAACTTTTATAGCAGAAAATTAAAATTTTCCTCATTTTTTTTTCATGCAATCAATGAAATCATTTTTGTTGATAACACCATCAGCTTTCTCATTTGCACATTCATTTCTACTGTTCGAGAAGTGTTTTCCAAAAAAAGAAATTAGCTGGTCTTTAGCATTTTATTACTTTCTTATTCTGAATTTGCTTTCAGTAAACATTTCATCATTGTGCTGGTATAGCATACTTTGTTTACCGGGTACTATTCTTTTTTGTTGAACTAACTTAATTCTGGTTTTAAATTCTCCTATAAAATGTAATTCCAGTGGACTGCCGCGGATCAGACGTATATTATGAGGAGTCATTGCCTTCCGTGAGCGTAGCAGGCTTGCGAGCGAAGAGTTCTGTATGGCTGATGGACGCTGATCGATGATACTCAACGATGTCTTTAAATTTTTCTCGTGTCTCCGAGGACGAATGTAGAGAAATTTCTGTCCTCCTCAATCTCAACATCCATCAATTCATACAATTACACCATTCCTGCCTCTTAATGACCCCTCCCCTCATCCAAATGTCTGTTTACTTGGACTGCTTTAATATCTCTCCTAATTGCACCAATTTCTACTTTCCGCTACTCATCTTTTATTCATGCACAGTGTGCTTCGGGTTTTAATAGCCCCTCCCAACCGGCGTTCTCGCTATCGTTGATGAAAAATTAGTGAGATAGATCCAAAGAATAAGCACATTTTGATGTCCATTTAAGCAAACGTATATGAAACATATATGATCCTTTATCTCTTTGAAGATCCTATCAAATAAACGTTTACATAACCGCATGCCTACATCCCCGTCATTAATCCCCCGTTTACGGAAGTTCAATCGTCTTCTTCAGGGAGTTCATTTAAAAGATATATCCAGCGTTATTTTGTTCCGACAAATTGGTACGGTGAGTAAAGCTCCGGATTTATAAATACAAGGTCATGGATTTGAATTCTGCCAGGTGAGTTTATCCTTGGACAGCATGTCTCGCTCACAATGTCTGTCCCGATCCAGATGTATTAATCTGTACCCTGGTTGTTGTCGTTATGTTGTTCACGCATCTCAACTTCATATTATCCTGTTATATTTGTGTGTGGGTTTTTTTGTTTTTGTTTTTGTTTTGCTTTTTATCATCATCATGACACCTCCCCCCTCCCTTGCCTCCCACAGTCTCTGCTCACAGTTTCTTGACGTTGCAGGATTTTTTCTTCAACTTTTCTATTCACTCCACAATTTCAATTCTTATCAACTCATCTCGCATTCTCCAATTCTAAGAATGCATCAGCTTGGACTTCATGTTTAATTCATTCAAGCGCCCGGCACTGATGCGGAGAAAAACGCTTTGATAGACTGCGAGCTGCCATTCATCCAATAAAGGGATATGTTTTTATCCGCTTATGTGCATTACATCAAGCTTACTGCTTCTCCATAGATGATGCATCATATGGCGCGGTGCACCTGTTCGTTTGTTCCCATTCACTGTCAATACACTGTGAGGTTATAGTCCCAAAGAGCTTAGGATGAGTAGTATGTACACATGATGAGTAGTAAAAGTATGTACACATACTGCATCTGAGCTCACGTTATCTTCTGAAAATAAGCATGGATAGATATATTGCCTTCGATACAAGTCGACTGTCATTTAAAAAAAAAAAGAAAGGTATGTGTGAAATCATTTCGAAATATGTATATGACGAGAATCAGTTAACAAATTAATTGTTCTATGGGGTTTCATTCAAGCATGTGATGTCAGATATCAAAGTTTGTACACACACATAAATCACAAAATGTATAGCACACAGACACACACATACACGCTCAAACACACGTCCACCAGCATAGATCATAGATTATTTATGCATTAAAGGCATAATTTACCATTTGCAGATGAAAGAAAAACCTAGCATTAGTGCTTTAAAATAGCTCTAAAATGTGAGTTCGGGACAGAAACAACCACTGTAAACATTTAAATCCGCATAAGCAATGTTAACTGTTGTTTGATATGCAAAATGTGAACAATAGTTATAGTAAAAAATGTTTCCAGACTAAACCGTCTACAGTTACTTGAGAGATACACTGATATCTCCTTATATTTTAGGCTTTATCTGTTTATTGCACAAATTGTATACGGTAGGATGTTTTGTGATAGAACAGACCTTTACATAATGTGATATCTTGAACATTTTTTAAGTCACTGCTCCCAAAGGTAAACAGGACCTTTAAAGGCTTATCACGTGGGTGTTTTTGTTTTTGTTTTGCTTTTACTTCATTGTTGTGAAACAAACCGAATGAATTTATATCATTAAGGACGTCCTGCAGATTGTGACAGACAGTTAGCAGCCGACGGTGAAATACAATATGAGCGTGTAGAGCGTGTCTCCCGATCGTAATTTTCACTAATGCGCTTGTTTTATTACGTGCTAGTTTTATTACTCTCGGCTCGTTCATTCACCATCAGTCCTATCTGGATATTGTCCTGCTGTCGTCTTGTTTGCCGTCATTACCAGATTAATCCAGCCGCTATTTCTTTTTTTTTTCATATTTTTCTTTCCTTAAATCATCAATCATTCCTGATACACTCAACATCCGGATCACTTTCTCCTGTGTCGTTGTTGTTCATTGAATCCGTCTCAGCCAAAAATCAAATTTTCTCGCAGGTTCAGTGTATAATTTTGCTGGCATAGACCACCTCCTGCGCGCACACATATTAATCATATACCGATATCAATATCCCATATTTCGCCCACGCAATCCACTAAATTACCTTCTCACACACAAAACACAAGAAACGTTTAAGATTATGTGCTGACTGCGTGTGAAGGGATTGAAATATCAGGTCTTCAGTTGGAAACTGGAAGAAATTAAACGTATACTGCAGCTTGACTGAGGAGAAGGTATGAATTTCATCTTTCCATTATGATATCCGATTGCCTTTGCTGAATTTTACTTGTTTTTGCTTTGGTTTCTGTTTGTTTTTGTTTCATTACTTCTTGGTTCGATATTCGCGTATTCCCTTATATAATCTACGAGTTTGTGATTCGTTATTACAAAACAAAACAAAGCAAAACAAAACAAAACAAAATAAAATTGTTCAATGTGCAAAGACGTTAGAAGAAAGAAGCCAACCCACGTTGCTATTGAAGTCTTGTCTATTAAAACATGTTGGTCCGTCGGGAAGGGGCGGGGGGGGGGGGGTGTGGAGGAGACTGACCTATAAAAGTGACCAACCCCTTGTCTGTGACAATGTCTGCAGTGCTACTTCTGGCGGGAAAATAAGGAGACTGGCAAATCTCTGACTCTAAAAGGCAATCGCATTACAGCTGGAGCTGAAAATAATGATAGTAGAAGTAGTAACAATTTTAATACGGTCTTCTTTATCCAGGGTAGCCTCTTCAGTGTTGGCACTGCTCTACCAGAAGGCCCTTCCATTATTATTACCCGAGCGTTCCCAGGTACCCATTCATACACCTGGGTCGAGAGGGACATGGTGGGTAAAAGCATCTTGTCCAAGGAAGTAAGCGCTGGACGGGAATCGAACTCGGGTTCTCCGCTTTGGAGTCAAGAGTGTTATCCACTATGCCTCAGTGCCCCCACTTAGAGACAACTTAACCAAGGACAGCGATTAGTGTTGGATACGCATGATAAATTAGTGTATTTGAATGTTTTCATTGGAACGTGTTTATATATATATATATATATATATATATATATATATATATATATATATATAACCATTCATTCATCCTAAAGCGCATTGGCAGCCCCTTTTGTGGTTGCAAGATAGCATTGAATTAGCCGGCAGTTTTATCAGACGGTTATGCCATATTAAAAACACAATCGAAAACAAACATGTCATATAATACGAAACAGACAGTGAGCACACACAAAAAGACAAGCTGCTGAAGATGGCAAATATTGTAATTCATCTCAATTCAATCAATGGACGAGTATAACTTAAAAATGAAAGATGAAAAAAGGAAAAAATCACCACAGGAAAAGTGTGTGCGCTGTGAGTGTCTCGGGAATGAAATATCGCGTACCTAGTAATTTGATTTGCCTTACTTCAAGCGCCTTTGTTGATTTGTTGCGGCTCTCATTTCGATTGACGTGAATGTAACTGAAGAGGACGTGAGATGAAATGTTGAGAAAGAAATCGGGGAAGAAGAAGAAAAAAAAAAGAATGTGTGTCTCAAATATTTACAAGAAAGCTGATTTCTTGGCAAGTCAATTGATTAGACTGGCTAGAGTTTCATGACTAGCCCGCATTGGTGGAATTACCAATCTGCCAAATGAACACATAATAGTTATGGTGTTTGCGTGTCCTGACTCAGCGATTTTGGGGAGGTATTCGTGTATATAAGCAGTCAGTGTGTCGATGCCATGGTGTGTTTTGCCGAGACAGAACGGAATCGGAACACCCAATGGAATTATGCCCATGAAAAATAGTCCTAGACTCTTACGAAAGAACACACTACTGAACATTTTCATCACCTACTATTCATTTCATTTCATTTTTTTTTCAGCTGTGTATGTTAAACAAAAATGGTGATCATAACAAAGATAATTTCTTCCCTGCACTTTAGGAGGAAGTCATTTTCCTTTGTATTACCATTCTTGTAAATGAACCCATTGGTCCACAGTGTGCTATGAATGTTTTAGGTATAGTATGGACAGACTTTGAGCGAGTTTCCACACCATAAAATAATAGTTACGGAATTTAAAGGTTTCAAAAGTTGTAACTTAAATTCAGCAGCAGCTGCAAATTAAAATCACATGGCATGTCTATTTTTGGAGAAGAACTGGCATCTTTCGCGGTGTTTTCTCTTCTTTTTTTTTTTTGGTCATGTTCCATTAACCTAAAGTACTGCTGATTTTTAGGGTTGTGGTGCTTTTGTTCGCAATCACGTGATAGGCAAATTAGATGAAATGCCGATGCCATCAGCTTATAAAACATTCGCACAGTTAAACATTTCAGGATGTTTTGGTCAATAATGACCGACATTCCAGCACTCCAGACAATCGTCTTTACTCCCTTATCATTAAATAATGTAAAATATATATTTTTTTAAACTTTACCTTAAAAACAAGGAGTCTAGTTTAGGTTTATACTCAGGTCAAAGGAATATAATGTGAGGTGATGATGTTACTACCTCAATTGATTAACATAATGTGCTTACATCTTGCATCGGTATACTTCCTAAAACGCGTAAATCTGACTAAAACTCCTCCACAATATAAGTTGCTATGACTTTATGCTCTTCATTGGAGTCAACTCAAATACTTCGTTGATTCGCACTTTCAAACACTCCCCCATGAGAGCCCTTTTAAGAAGATAGAGGCTGCCCTCCCCTACCAAAAAGTGGACGAATCAGCTTTCCATGCTATCTTGCCAGTATACACCAATTCCATGCATTATTGCCATCAAACATCTTACACTAGATTTTCAGCTATTCCCCGCGTCACATCTTAAGGAACAACGTGATTCAAATGACAAATTTGTGGCGTTCTTTTAAATTCAATAAGGGCCATCATTCAGGCGATATGAATTTTATCACGTACATTTCCTAAATCAATTTTTGGCATCGTAGAGATTTTTCCACCTGCTATGCAATTCTGCCAAAGTTCAGCATATACACCTGTAAAATTAGATTAGCAGATGTGGAGAGCAATGATTTTTGTCCTGCACTGCTTCCTACTCTGGCGATGACAAATGAAAAATTCATATTAACTCCCTGAATTTCTCACCTTTCCAAATGCCCAAGGGTGAAAATTTTTATCTCCGCTTGGATGCAACAGCACATGGTCGTAAATCTAAAGTGATATTTCAGTTCAACGACACGATATTTCTTGTTTGTTTGTTTTTGTTTTGTTTTTGTTTTTTTGCTTTAGATTTGATGAAAAATAGAGTGAAGTTTTATCTGCACGTCGTCTCATGGAAAGTAGACCTTAAGGAAGGAAAGGAGGTATGGGGACACAAAGGTGCCCATCAGGCAGATTCCCAGAATACCATTTCGATGACGATCATTACCGCGACATTCAATGACATTAGCGGAAAGATGCCAACACTTGCTGCTTAATGAGAAATTCCGGACCGTGCACTTGTTCGTCATTCCGAAGGTCCGTGAATCCGAAAATGAAAAAAGAAGATTTCGTTTATAAGAACATTCGTGACATTATTCCGAAGGATCGTTATTCCGAAAGTTCTTAATTCCGAGAATGAAAGAAAAGGGTTCGTTATTCCGAAACGAAACATGGTTCGTAATTTCGAAGGTTTCTTAATTCCGAAACAAAAATCAGTCTTAAAAAAAAAGAGTAAATGTTTTAGTAGGACCTAAACAGTGAAAATTTGATCAAAGTCGGATAGAATTTAAAGAAGCTACGAAATTGTGAACCTTTGTAGATTTTCACAAAACACTTCTTAACAGCTCAATATGAATATGCGCCTGACTTGCGATAGTTGAGTACGTCGTCGCCTCACAACTTGCCAAAGAGTTGTACATAAAATCCTGAAATTTCCAGCTTTTTGTTCAAACGCAGTTACGCCTAAGTCCTAATCCCAATATATCTTACCGATGGTTATTTTGAGGTTAAATATTCAACCTGAGATAACATCATTTTGTAACACCTCCATGGCAGGAAATGATTTTTCGTCAGTTTGTGTACACGATCAATTGCAATTTATGACATGATGGCATCACCAGCTCACTCAAATTCGTATCAACTGTTTTGAAAAAATAAGTGCAACTTTACAATTTCCTAACTTCCCTTAATTGTATCTGATTTTGACCAAATTTTCACTGTTTTGCTGACAAAAATCTTATTCCTCTTAAAAAGACTTGTACACGCCAATTAGCGCTCAGAGGGAAAAAAATCCATAAGAATTGTGAGTTTTGTTTTGGGGGGTTTTTTTAATCACTAAACCCATTGATGGTCTCAGCTATAATAAAGTTCGATCACGCAATCTTAACTCAAAATGTCATCTTTAGATAAAATTTATCTTGGTTAAAAAGAAACAAGGTTTGTACCTGAATAGGTGTGAAGTTATTTTCAGGGGGAAAACAAGTCTGATAGGAATCTCGAGAGGAGTAGGAACAGCTTAAGATTTAAACGCTGCTCATCATCATCAACATCATCATGATTGTATGGCATAAATTGACATCAGAAAAATACAGTACCCTCCGCAGTGATGGGACACGGTCGGATATAGCTTAAAGTTGAACCTAATTAATCTACGTATCCGAATAGCTGTTGGTAAAATGTGGTCTGACGCGTGGAAGTAATCCGGGTTTCAGGCGCTTATGACAGAAAGAGAGTGTGCGTAATACAGTTGTGTGTATGCGCGTATGCACAACACCTATCCCGAATCTTGTAAAGGCATTAGAAAGTCGTCTCACAGACGTCTCAACTTTTCATGAATCTTGATAAAACTAGACCATTTTTGGCTATTTCGATTAATCATTCCAAATAATTTTTCAGTGTTTTCATTAGCCGCGGTCACACTGGCAAAAGACCGCGAAGTTTAAGATCGCGATCTTTAAGATCTCGATCTTTTGCCAATATGACCGCGCCTATTAATACTCATTTCATTTTCCTTTTATCATCCTTTAACATTTTCCTTTTACCTGAGTCTACAATCTGTTCTAACAAGATGATGAGCGCTACATATTCCACGTGTTCACAGAAGACGGCTTTACCAGCTGGCATCACTATTGTCAAGATTTGCTAGTGCTACTGCTGAAGACATTACCAACCTAGATTTAGCAAATGAAGACAATAATGACGGAAAATCACGACATTCAGATTGGTCATGAATGTAGGCAATTTTTTATCAAGGACAATGAAGACCAAAATAGACGTTGGAGCATTCTGCACATCTGTCATGTCCGTGCAAAACCTTTTCGATTGCTTTGGCATCATACATAATCCATTAGTATGCATTTAAATGACGATCAATCATTACCTCGATATATATATTTTTTTCAGGATAAACAGCTGCTGCACATGAAACTATGGATATGACATGGCCTTTTGTGATTCTGTGTAAAGACACATTCACAAACGCGCGTGCACATACATAGACATTTATGATTATGAGCCATCACACACACATACATGAACACACACACATACCACTGAGTGGAGGTTGTCTGCGATACCAAATTAACATTTGAGGGAAACCTAAGTCTCTAATGTTTAATGACTATTTCGTCGTTTTGCGCTGTAAATATTCCGTACAAGCTAATAAAGGCAGTTGTTGATGGTGAATTACATTACGTACACGTACGTAAATAACCTTTGATTGATCAGGAAAAGTTGTGCTGATACAACAACAGAATAACCGGTCACTATGTTTAAAAAGTTTGTTGCGGAACTTTTGCCCCGTACGACCTCCGCAACGTACTGGTACGCGGAGCATTTGTGCAAGCGGTAACCAATTACGCGGAGAGCACTGCTATGCGAAGGAGAATTTGCGGAGTTATGTCACCGGCCGTAAGTCTCTGTAGCTCACGGTGTCTTAAATCGGGATGTAACTCTGAAATTTCAATCAGGGATAGCTATGCGTGAGCTACGGATGGGTTAGGATGACGTGAGTAATGACAAGATGCGCTTTTCAGCACAGCTGCAGATTGCATAATAGGCAGAATGGCGTTCAACCCGGAGCCATGATATTGCCGGGAAAAAAGGAGAACTCCGTCACCGACTGACGTCATAGGCGTCGCTGAAGCGTGACGTATGATAGAGTGCTTTGACAAATTTGTGACTCAATAGAGGGCTAACGGAAAAATCAGGAGCCGCTAGCGCGCTTTGTTGTGTGCCGAGAAATTACGAAATGGTGCGCGCGAACCCTGGCCGCGAAAAATTCAATCAATCACCTCCAGCGACTCCCCCGTTTTTAGACCAAGGAGTGTACTTCGGGGTCCTTAACTCGGGTGTTTTTTCTCTTCTTTCTCCTTTTTTTTTTTTTTTTGACTGTTTATGTTTTTGTGCTTTTGCTGGCTGGAGGGGGGCAGTAGGCTGCTGGGTGCAAATACATGGAAAGACTCGCATATGCGGGAGACAAAAAAAAATGAAGCCGACGATGTCATAATGATGACGATATTGACGATATTGTGAACAATGACAGTACTAATGATAAATTATACAGGAACCACGTCTGACTTGAAAAAGGTGGCATTCTACCATATAGCAATGTTTTATGAAATTCTCTGTTCTATTTTATGACTCCGTTAATGACACTTTGTGCATATACGTCGTAAATGTATACATGACTATTTACATGTTACATTACTTCCGTGAGTACTGTAGAAAACATCAGGAAATAGTGACTGAATGCAGCGACGAAAAGGCGGACACACACACACACATATATATATATATATATATATATATATATATATATATATATACTAGTACATTTGGAATCGTTATCCCTTACCTTTCCATTTAATTATAGTACTCAAGGGAAGTGTGTATCCACGTGCTTCCGAAAGACCCGATGTCCGTTCTATGGCCTTATTCCGTTCTCTCAACCTACAATCTCGCCACGGAGAGGGGAAAAAAATCATCCTTCAACCCTGAAAGGACATGACGTCTGTGTTTCTTCTCCACATTGTTTGTTCACGATCTCAGACGAGCCAAACTGGAAGCAAACACTCCAAAGAAAGCAAGACACATCGCATCTATATTCCTAGCTTCAGCGATATCATAACAGCGGGCCCAGTGGGATGTTGGATTTAGGCTTTGGACACGAGATCTTAGATTCGAATCCCGTAAAGCTCGTACATCCCAGGGGGCCGCGGTCACAGCTCATTAGCAACCCGTGAGAAAAAGATATCTTGTTCGGTAGACTATTGATGAGTCAACGGTCGTCACCAACCTAATGATAAATTTCCCCCTCCCAATTCGGCCAGATTATTTCACTATTTTTGTTGGCGTTGGGTTTTATTGACCAAGTGTGTTCATTTTAAAGATCCTTAACCCAAACCGGAGCTGTATGATAAAATGATAAAAATGACAGAAATGATAACGGAGTTACTTCAGGAAGAGGTGTCGTCTACACGATAAAATTTCGAAATTTACGTGCAGATGCAATTATAAGCGCTCTTTTATTCAATTGGCCCCCAAATATACAATTGCTCTATTTGGTACGAGAGGCGTCATCTCCTTAAAGCACCTCCAAAATGTGATGACTGGCTTTATTCTTCGCTCGACGTCTTTCAACAGTTGGAGCATTGTTTGGGCAATTGAGATAATGATCATAATGATGATAATGATAACAGTTATCAAAATCATCATCACTATCATTATATTGTAATACTGATAACAATAATCGTGGTGAAAAAAAAAAATGATAATAAGAACATAATGACACTTATAGTGCTTCAGTGATTTCATATCTTCATGCGACGAGTCCACGCAATTGACGACAACCAGGGAAACTTCTGCCGTCGCTCTGGCCCCGGTACCTGCCCAACGTCTGCTGACTAGCAGCAGCGCTCGGGATTGAAAACTTGAGATCAATATGGCGAAGTAGTATCAGTATTATCAATCGCGGGAGATTTGAAAATGTGCGAGTCAGGTTGCTCGATAGATTAACATCTCTTTTTCTTAAAAAGAATAAACCAAGCAAAAAAAAAAATTAATGAGAATGAGGCAAATTTGATTTTTCTTTAAATGTTCTTATTTGAATATGATATGTCCTTTAACACGTTTAAGGATTTCTTGATTTCACGTAGGTTCTATCTGTTGTTACTCTTTTGGATGAGCTGTATCATCTTATATAATTATTATGTCCAATCTTCACTCTTAGATAGGCCATTATCTGTAATATGACTGTATGCTTAGACGTAACTACATTTTCTCTGCAAAAAAAAAAAAATGAAAAAGTGAAAAAAAATAGTGCTCAGTTTCAATCAACGTAGTACAACTATAGTTTACCGCAACCGGTTACAGATTAAAATCTTAATTTCTTGGAGTTATTGTATTCTATGGCTTGTCCCAAAGTAGAGATTCGAATGGTGCAACTACGAGTTGAATGTATCGAATGACTGCGACGTTTGCACATTACATGCAAATAAGAATCACACTGCAGCCTTTGTTTGAGGGCATTGAATTTTGTCGACCGTATTCTTATCGGCCTCTTTGGTTCTCCGAGTAAATTAAATCGGTTTCGATTACCGTTTTTAAATTCCAGACCGCGGCAACAGACGGTTCGGTTCCCGGTTTATATCACGTGACAGACAAAAAACGTCCTGGCTTAATTGAACTGAATTTTCCTATGCGTGCACTGAAACAACAAGTGTCGGCCGAGAGAACGGAAAAGGATGATCTATGAATAAAAGAACGGAGACTCCCAAAACAAACGCCTCTCTATGGCAGACCAACATGTGTGGAGAGGATGAAACCTGCCCCACCTATGAGGAAGGATACTACCGGATCTACTTTCCCTCAGCCCGGCAAGAGACTGTAACAAACTGCTATCATCTGGTGTAACTAAGCAAAACACAAGTTGGAAACCTAATGTGTGGCATTGATATATCAAAATCTAAAATATTAGTATATAAAGACAATTTAAGACTGCAAAAGCAAACATAAATTGTGAGGAAACAACAAAAGTTAAGTTGACTATGGGGCAAAGCGGACAATGCTGCGAAGAAATGAAAAAGGAAAAGACAAACGGCGACACTTTCAATTTAGG